>NC_054481.1:69560937-70160937 GCF_017639515.1 Carcharodon carcharias | reverse complement strand
TCCCGCTCCCATACCATCCTCCTCCACCCCTCTACCTTTGGCTTAATGACACAGTGCCGACTTCTAATCAGCTTCCTCTAAGGCAGACTGGCTTGTTGTGTTACTACCATCTCAGTTATGACACAGCAGCAGAAACTCACCTTTAGCTATTGATAGTGACCACTGGCAGAAAAAGTGTCTTTCGAGCATAATCAGATTTCAAAATTGATCACTCCTGCTCAGAAGCTAAGTAAAAAGAATTCTGCCCCCATATACTATAACTTTTAAATTTCTGCTGCCTTTTTCACCTGAAGCTTCCACTGTCCCTGATCCTTTAAGATTACTGCTGCCTTAAAAGCCCAGGCTGCATCTCTGTATTTCCTCTGCCTGTTCTGCAGCAGCTTCATGGTACTGAGCCTCGAAAGGAAGATGGACACTGACGATGCCAGTATAATCAAAGGCATCTCTAATGTCCTCCGCTCTAACACCTCCTCGACAGCTCAGGGGCAGGAAGACTGCCCCTCGTACGTTTAATATTTGTTTTATCAGATTTTTTGCAGTCACTTTATTTCCTGCTGACTGCCTGAAGCCAGGCTTATCCATTCTTGGTCCATGGCAAAGTAAATAAAATTATTGTTAAATTCTTTTTCCTCTGACAATTGCATTTGAACGGATATTTAAAAGTAGATCCAGATGGGGCGAAGGAAATCTGTAGCATCCTAAAACATTCAGTAAGCGAGTAGGGACTTGCAGCCCATCCCGATGTTAGAACCATTAACTGATGACTTCAAGGGGCTGGAGTTCATCATTAACAGCTGGTGACTGTGCAGGGATGTAAATCCCCTCCAAACACAGGCAATCTCTGTCTTTTAAATCCTGCTGATTGGGCAGCTTTATCTAATTGTAAAAAAAACACAAATTATTGTCGTTTCTTTTGTCTCAGTTTGAATTGCAAAGAGTATAGTTGACCCAAGCCTTCGCTTGGCTCTCTTTTGGCTCTTTGCTTGCCAGACAGTTGTTTGAGCTGAGGCTAGTGCAAAACAGGCTGTAAAAATAAAAGTTCACTTGAAAACTTTGGTCAGGATTTCCTGGAGTGCACTCATGCAGTAATCACACTAAACTTATGCCAGTATTTGCACTGATCTTGCCCAGGATCTGTGTCCAAGTCTTCTGCTGAAATAGATGACGCAACCCTGTTCTGACACTAAGATAAAAGCAAAATACTGTGGATACTGGAAATCTGAAACAAAAACAAAAATAGCTGGAAAAACTCAGCAGGTCTGACAGCAGAGGAACACAGTTAACGTTTCGAGTCCGTATGATTCTTCATCAGAACCCTGTTCCAACACTAGTTTTGCTGAAGTGTTTCAGGAATTTTTGAGCCTTTAAATTATGGATATCAGAACCATGGCAGGGATTGGGGTGTGTGGATTTTAAACTGGGTTTGGTTGTGGGTAGGAGGTTAAAACTGACAAAAATGTCAGCAAACAGGAAGCTGCTTCCAACCCGCTTGGCACATTCCGCATTGAACTGGAGCAAACTAGTCCGGTTGTGCATAAACCCCTCGCAGTCAAATTATCTATTATCATGTGCTAAGTGCACAATTGGAGCGAGATTTCAAAGCAGTTTTAAATTTAATGTCGTATCTGGGAGTTTCCTGCTCTCTGAAACTCACCATTGAGAGCAATCTGAGACCCCAAGGGCCACTGAGGAGCTGACTCAAACTCATGGAAATACTGCAACCAATACTCAATACTTACAGCTACTCCCTTACCTGCTTATGGGAAAGAGGTTGCTCCAATAGGTTTTCTGGGAAGTTTTCAGAATCACATTTTGGATTTAGCAGTGATAATGATGGTAAAACTGTTAGCATTCACCATCATTACTCCTCTGAAAGTGATGGTAACTTACGAAGCCCACACATGCACAGTTAAACCTGAAAATCAACCCAGACTGCAGTCAATTAGAAATCACTGATCTTTCAAGAACTTGCCCTTTCCCATTATTAGTCACACTATAGAAATTCTTGAAGTTACACATCGTTAGATGAGGTGTAAATTCAGAATTACTGCTAAATTCAGAATTTCTCGCACTGAACAACTAATTTTATGTTTGTAGAGTATCAAATTTCTCCATCTTGTTAAAAGAAAACCTACGTATTTTAAAATATTTTGAAAAGGTTTGTTTCTGCATTAATGTCATGTGGATGCCTCAATCATTTACTTTGCACTCTGTAAAATTTAAGTAAATGTGAAAAATATTCAGTGCATTTTATTTCTTGGTTTGCTGTCTATGAGAATACATCAATGTGATTGGTTGCTTAGCCTGATTGGTGACATCAATGTTACTGGATACCTGGAGATTCCTTGACAGTGAAAAATTTGTACTAATGTTGGGAAAAATCCACAAGACAGAGATCACATGATCTTTGCTGAATGCTTTCTTCAAGGTCGGGGCGAGTGCCATCACTGCCATTGACTGCAAAATCTGAGCCAATTGGATGGGTGCTACCTTCGCCACCTTGGACTGGACCTCAGGCAGGACCAATGTAACCAGCATCATCAGCAGTAACAGGAGCAGCCTGCTGTTGACAGACCTGCAGCAGGCAGCAGAGGGGAGGAGCTTTCAGGAGGCATTACCCATGACACAGGGTGTACTGACAGAAGCTGAGTTTCCTTGACATGTTGGAACAGCTTCAGGAGGCTTAGGGTCTTGAGTCATGTGATGCCTGACATTTGCAGCCTCCTAGAAGAAGGCCTGCTGCGGCTGGACCTGGTTGGCTACATGCAACCAGTGCCTGTCAAAGTCAGCACTGCCTGAATTCTTCGAGGGCTCTGCTGGAGACTTAGCCAGCACCTCCCAGTCGGTGGCCCACAATGCATAAAACAGGTGACTGATGGGCTGGCAATGATCTTAACTTTGCCTGTGATGAAGTCGGTGAGAGTGAGCAGGTCCTCAGATGTGTGTCTCTGGCTGGCTTCCCAGAGGTGCAGGGTGTCATCGATTGCACACACATGGCTATTGGCACAGCCCAGATCACCAAGGAGTGTTCATCAACTGCAAGGGCTTCCACTACATAAATATGAAACTGATGTGTAACCATAAAAAGATCTTTCTGCAGGACGTGCACAAGAATCCCAAGGAGCTGCTATGATGCTTTATCCTGTGGCAGTTCACACACCCTGATCATTTGGAGCTGGATGCAGACTTAAGGGGTGGCTGCTAGGAGTCAAGAGGTGCCCCTTCAAACTTTGCTGATGACATCTGTGAGAATCCCAACCAATGAAGTTCAACAACATTGAGATAAGCATTGTATCGCCATCAGATATGTGATTGAACAGGCCACCAGCAAGCTGAAATGTGCTTCAGATGTTTGGACAGATCATAAGACAGACACAGCAGCCAGGGTCTCCAGAATGGTTGAGATTTGTTGTGTTCTTCACAACAGTGAGGTTTGAACCTGCAGGAGGAACGAGGTGCACAGCACACATCGTCTGATTCCAAGTAGGGGGAATATGAAGAAGCCGAGGCAAAAGGTGATGAGGATGATGCAGTACCAGCCGTTCACGTTGCTGCCCAGTATACCAGAGCTGCTCTTCACTTAGGTTGCACCAGTGGAACGATGTGAGGAGCATGTTCACCAGCCACTCATTGCCACTCACTCCTCTCCTCATCAATGCCACTGAAACAAAGCAGCCCTCCATACATACCACCATCCTTTACATATCCACCCAATAGTCCCCACTAATTCATGCCATCTCATTCATCATCCAACAAGTTAGAAGTCTGCTTTCCACATAGCACCCAAGAATGAACAAGATGGAAAGGTATTGTAAAATACAAACATTTATGATCCAACTAAAGAACAGAAGTTTCACAGCACATTATCTCATACAACTGTGTGTATTCCCTTGTGCAATGAGAAAGAATTTCTCCCCTTTTTCCTCCCACTGCTACATGATTTCAGTAAAGATATCGATACAGGCTGCTCAGATCCCTGCTCTGATGCTCTTGGCCATTGTCCTCTGGATTTTTTTCAGCCAGTGAGATTCCGCCAAAAACTGCACCACCTGTACTTGTGCAGGGGCAGACTCGACTGTCGGGAGATGAGGCAGGATGTTGGGGATCAATCGGTGAGAAGTATAAGTGCCTTTGAGTGGATTCTCCACTTCCAAATCTCTTTTCGCCATCATCCCCCTCATGAGCCAGACCCCAGTTCATTGCTGAAACTGTGCTGGAAAACAATGTGGTCCTGTGGGGTTACATAGAATATAGAGGCCATACAGCCTAAGCAGTCCATGCTGGTATTTATCTTGAATCTTCTCTCATCTTTCCTCATCTGACCCTCCATTTCCTTCTCCCTCATATGCTTGTCTGGTTTTCCCTTAACCACATCTATATTATTCACTTCAACCACTCCCTGTGGTAGTGAGTTCCACATTCTTGCCACTCTTTAGGTAAAGAAGTTTCTTCTGAATTCCCGATTGGATTTCTTGGTTCCTATTTTATATTGATGACCTCTAGCTCTGCTCTTCCCCATAAGGGGAAACATTCTCTCTGTATGCACTCTATCAAAACCTTTCAGAATTTTAAAGACCTCTTTTAGGTCACCCCTCAGCCTTCTGTTTTCAAGAGAAAAGAGACTCAGGCTGTAAATCCTTTCCTGATATGTATATCCACAGATACTTGGTAAAACTTTGTAAATCTTCCCTGCACCCTCTGCAGTGCCTCTATATCCATTTTATAAATGGCGACCAGAATTTCATGATGTACACTAAGATTTGTTACAGGTTTGGCATAGCTTCCCTTCTTTTCAATCCTAGAAATTGAAATTTAGAAATGAAGTGTGGTGCTTGGTTTACTTCCTTTCTGGCCTTACTAACCTGTGGTGCAACTTTTAGTTATAAAAACAAAAAAACTGCGGATGCTGGAAATCCAAAACAAAAACAGAATTACCTGGAAAAACTCAGCAGGTCTGGCAGCATCGGCGGAGAAGAAAAGAGTTGACGTTTCGAGTCCTCATGACCCTTCGACAGAACTTGAGTTCGAGTCCAGGAAAGAGCTGAAATATAAGCTGGTTTAAGGTGTGTGTGTGGGGGGCGGAGAGATAGAGAGACAGAGAGGTGGAGGGGGTTGGTGTGGTTGTAGCGACAAACAAGCAGTGATAGAAGCAGATCATCAAAAGATGTCAACAACAATAGTACAATAGAACACATAGGTGTTAAAGTTAAAGTTGGTGATATTATCTAAACGAATGTGCTAATTAAGAATGGATGGTAGGGCACTCAAGGTATAGCTCTAGTGGGTTTTTTTTTTATTTTATATAATGGAAATAGGTGGGAAAAGGAAAATCTTTATAATTTATTGGGAAAAAAAAAAGAAGGGGGAAACAGAAAGGGGGTGGGGATGGGGGAGGGGACTCACGACCTAAAGTTGTTGAATTCAATATTCAGTCCGGAAGGCTGTAAAGTCCCTAGTCGGAAGATGAGGTGTTGTTCCTCCAGTTTGCGTTGGGCTTCACTGGAACAATGCAGCAAGCCAAGGACAGACATGTGGGCAAGAGAGCAGGGTGGAGTGTTAAAATGGCAAGCGACAGGGAGGTTTGGGTCATTCTTGCGGACAGACCGCAGGTGTTCTGCAAAGCGGTCGCCCAGTTTACGTTTGGTCTCTCCAATGTAGAGGAGACCACATTGGGAGCAACGAATGCAGTAGACTAAGTTGGGGGAAATGCAAGTGAAATGCTGCTTCACTTGAAAGGAGTGTTTGGGTCCTTGGACGGTGAGGAGAGAGGAAGTGAAGGGGCAGGTGTTGCATCTTTTGCGTGGGCAAGGGGTTGTGCCATAGGAGGGGGTTGAGGAGTAGGGGGTGATGGAGGAGTGGACCAGGGTGTCCCGGAGGGAGCGATCCCTACGGAATGCCGATAAGGGGGGTGAAGGGAAGATGTGTTTGGTAGTGGCATCATGCTGGAGTTGGCGGAAATGGCGGAGGATGATCCTTTGAATGCGGAGGCTGGTGGGGTGATAAGTGAGGACAAGGGGGACCCTATCATGTTTCTGGGAGGGAGGAGAAGGAGTGAGGGCGGATGCGCGGGAGATGGGCCGGACACGGTTGAGGGCCCTGTCAACGACCGTGGGTGGAAAACCTCGGTTAAGGAAGAAGGAGGACATGTCAGAGGAACTGTTTTTGAATGTAGCATCATCGGAACAGATGCGACGGAGGCGAAGGAACTGAGAGAATGGGATGGAGTCCTTACAGGAAGTGGGGTGTGAGGAGCTGTAGTCGAGATAGCTGTGGGTGTCGGTGGGTTTGTAATGGATATTGGTGGACAGTCTATCACCAGAGATTGAGACAGAGAGGTCAAGGAAGGGAAGGGAAGTGTCAGAGATGGACCACGTGAAAATGATGGAGGGGTGGAGATTGGAAGCAAAATTAATAAATTTTTCCAAGTCCTGACGAGAGCATGAAGCAGCACCGAAATAATCATCGATGTACCGGAGAAAGAGTTGTGGAAGGGGGCCGGAGTAGGACTGCAACAAGGAATGTTCCACATACCCCATAAAGAGACAGGCATAGCTGGGGCCCATGCGGGTACCCATAGCCACACCTTTTATTTGGAGGAAGTGAGAGGAGTTGAAGGAGAAATTGTTCAGCGTGAGAACAAGTTCAGCCAGACGGAGGAGAGTAGTGGTGGATGGGGATTGTTCGGGCCTCTGTTCGAGGAAGAAGCTAAGGGCCCTCAGACCATCCTGGTGGGGGATGGAGGTGTAGAGGGATTGGACGTCCATGGTGAAGAGGAAGCGGTAGGGGCCAGGGAACTGGAAATTGTTGATGTGACGTAAGGTGTCAGAGGAATCACGGATGTAGGTGGGAAGGGACTGGACAAGGGGAGAGAGAAGGGAGTCAAGATAACGAGAAATGAGTTCTGTGGGGCAGGAGCAAGCTGAGACGATCGGTCTACCGGGGCAGTTCTGTTTGTGGATTTTGGGTAGGAGATAGAAGCGGGCCGTCCGAGGTTGGGCAACTATCAGGTTGGAAGCTGTGGGAGGGAGATCCCCAGAGGAGATGAGGTCAGTGACAGTCCTGGAAACAATGGCTTGATGTTCAGTGGTGGGGTCATGGTCCAGGGAGAGGTAGGAGGAAGTGTCTGCGAGTTGACGCTCAGCCTCCGCGTGGTAGAGGTCAGTGCGCCAGACAACAACAGCACCACCCTTGTCAGCGGGTTTGATGACAATGTCAGGGTTGGACCTGAGAGAATGGAGTGCAGTAAGTTCAGAGAGAGACAGGTTAGAATGGGTGAGAGGAGCAGAGAAATTGAGACGACTAATGTCGCGTCGACAGTTCTCAATGAAAAGATCGAGAGAAGGTAAGAATCCAGAGGGAGGGGTCCAGGTGGAGGGAGAATATTGAAGATGGGTAAAAGGATCCGTTGAACTGGGAGAGGACTCCTGCCCAAAGAAGTGAGCCCGGAGACGAAGACGGCGGAAGAAGAGTTCAGTATCATGCCGAGCCCGAAATTCATTGAGGTGAGGGCGTAAGGGTATGAAACTAAGTCCTTTGCTGAGCACTGAACGTTCAGCATCGGAGAGGGGAAGGTCAGGGGGTATAGTGAATACACGGCTGGGGTTGGGATTGGAAGATGGGGTGGGGACGGAGGGACAGGCAGGGGTGGAGGGTCCTAGATGGGTGTTGGTGTCGATGAGTTGTTGGAGCTTGCGTTCCTTAGCACTTGAGAGAAAGAGAAAAAGTTTCTTGTTGAGGCGTCGGATGAGCCGAAGGATAAAATGAAACTGGGGGCACGCGCAGCTTTGAAAAAGGGTACGGCGGTGCTGCTGGAGGGAGAGGTCGAGTGTGTTCATATGGCGGCGCATGGCACTGAGAGTGGATTTCAGAATGTGACGGGAACAGCAGTCCGAGAAACGTTTTATGTCCCGGAGATACCTGTAATCCTGGGTGGGTTCGAAACATGAGGGGTGGAATTTCAGTTGAAATCCATGTGGGGTAAGTCGGAGACGGAGACAGTCACTGAGAAAGGAGATATGGCTGTGAAAGCGGGTTTTAGTAAACACCTTGTCAAACACTAGGAGAGAAATGGAAAGCAATGAAGGTGAACAAGGCAACAGAGAAATCCGGAAATCTTGTCGCAGAGAGGAACAGAACTTCTTCAAGGAGGTAGGCATTTCTTGAAGAGCAGTGGCAGTCAATTAAACACAGAGATAAAAACAAAAAAACTGCGGATGCTGGAAATCCAAAACAAAAACAGAATTACCTGGAAAAACTCAGCAGGTCTGGCAGCATCGGCGGAGAAGAAAAGAGTTGACGTTTCGAGTCCTCATGACCCTTCGACAGAACTTGAGTTCGAGTCCAGGAAAGAGCTGAAATATAAGCTGGTTTAAGGTGTGTGTGTGGGGGGCAGAGAGATTGGTGCATTTGTACTCCAAGATCCCCTTGTTCCTCGATCCCACCTAGACTTGCACCTTCTTCCTACTAAAATGTAAGTGCCTTCGACCCCACATAGACTTGGGCCTTATTCCTACTAAAATGTAAGTGTCTTTATAAACCTTTGCAATCCTTAGTTCAAGTGTCCTCCTTGGCTAGTTTCAGTGACCTGAGGGGAGCATCAGAGCAGGGATCTGAGCAACCTGTATCGATATCTTTACTGAAATCACGTGGTTACACCATGGAAGGAAAGGGAAGAGAAATTCTTTCTCATTGCACAAAGGTATACACACTGTTGTATGTGATAATGTGTTGTGAAATTTCTGCTCTTTAATTGGATCACAAATGTCTGTATTTTACAATACCTTTCCATCTCCACATTCCCTGACCTTAGTCTATCCTGGGGCACCTTATCAAAGGCCATTTGAAAACCAAGATTAACCACATCTACTGCATTCCCATTGTCTACTCTCTCTCTTACCTTTTCAAAAATTCAATAAGGTTGGTCAAGCAAGATTTTTCATGTTGAAACCCATGCTGACTATTCATTATTATATTTCATATTTCTGGGTGTTCTTCTATTCTCTCCTTTGGTAGAGATGCCATTATTTTTCCTACCACTGATGTTAAGCTGCTGGTCTATAATTCCCTGGACAAGTTCCGCCCCCCATTTTTTAAATACGTGAGTTACATTAGCCATTTGCCAGTGCTCTGGGACAACACCTTTTTCTAATTAATTATTAAATATGAGTAGGCTCAGGCTAAGGTATCTGTCATCTTATTTTAAGTGGCAGACAAACTGGCATCCAGAGTCAGTAATGTTGTTATTAAGGTGATATGAACGCATCTTATTTCACAAATAATGTGTCACAAAGCTGGCCACTATTTTCATGCAAGAAGTGCCCTTCGACATCACTGTTCCTCATGCTTGAAGAATAATCCTCTGATCATTTTGCCATCGTGGTCAGTGTGCTTGGAAGGTCTTTTGGTGCATCGCACATTCTCTGCTACTGCTCAGTGATTCTCCTCCTCATTGATGACCACCCACCCCCCTCCGCCCCCCCCCCCCCCCCCCCCCGCGTGCATGCGCACGCCCCCCCACCCCCCACCCCACCAACACTGGATTACAGCGTCTGTGTCCAGGAGAACAGAGCTTGGAGAGGGCTGCAGCCGCCAATGTGGGCTTCCCACTACTCTCCCACCATAATCAGCTCTTGTTCACTTGTGAAGTGAGTGACCAGGTGAAAACCCAATTAATTGGCTACAGGGTCCTAGCAAAGTGCGAGTACCTGAGCTGGTGTGTGGCCTGCATGAGTCCCCTAATTAGACACCCTCAGAAGGATTCATCTTCTCTTTGGAATTGTCATCTGTGAGGCATATGGATTCCTGCTGCACCCATGAAGGCTCTTTTGGAGAGAAAAGATATAACTTAGTCCTGTTGAGATTACCTGCAAAATACTTATCATTATACCACTAACTGTTGAAATCAATCATGACATGTGGGCTGCTAATATTCAATTGTGTCACCAGCTAACTGGGATGTCCCCACCTTCCTATCTCCAAAGGCTGGGGACACCAAAATGCTACTGATCTCCATTTCTGGGAAATTTCTGGAGGACCGCCTCCGGTTCTCTCCCTTGTCCTTGTGTTCTGTGTTCTCATCTCCCTCAACAGGGAAAGAACAGATCTATGTATGAGTATAGTGGCGTTTCATTCTGTGCATTTGGCGGGGGTGACTATCAAGGAGGTATGTAAAGTTACACAAGGATGATGACGAATGGAGTGGTGAATGAACAGATGGGGTTGTGAAGAAGTGCATAGAAAGTAAAACATGGCTGTGCTTACAAGGTAAGTAAGTGTGGGGAGTAAGTAGACCTGAAGAGGCAGAGTGAGGGAATGAGGTGATGTGCACAGCAGCATATAAATGAATATGCGACTGTACTTGCTTTTCCTGACTTGGTTAGATCATTAAAGACTTCATGCACTGAATCCAGGAATGTGACACAATGTTCTAACTGTTGACCACCTGGGTCACATCCAGCCACGCCTTTTTTATGGCAGTAGCAGGCATTTTCCTCCCATTGCTGGGGAAGACTATCTCTCCAGCTCCTCACAACAGCAGCACATCAAAATAGATGTCATTGAAGCTGGATGCAGCCTGTGAGCATCTGGAGTCCATTGTCACATCTCTTGCTCCAACTAAATGCCTTCTTAGGCTTGTCTCTTTAAATATTGCAGTTGAGATTGCGACATGTGAGTCCTCATCACTCTCATTGTCATGCAATCAACGCCACCCTCCTAAGGACAAGGTTAAAGGGGTGACTGCATTGAAATGGCATTGAGACACGTGTTGACCTCCCTGCCCAATATCGGACACCCTTGCTCTCCCAACACATCTCTGAGTAAATATCAGGACCATAATTTTGCCTGCAACAGGTGAATAGATTAGAGCCTACCTTGAGGCTACCAAACAAGGTATTTGTTCTGCTATTCAACAATGATGACTTGCCTTTCTGTGGCTGCCTTAATATTAACAAAATGTTGGAAGGTGCTTTACAGATGTATGGTAAAGTCCTGCTGTTCGTAAGGATTACGTTCCCACGAAACCTCTCAAATGGCGAAATCACGAAGGAGGAACATGCTTTTCAAGGGAACTCAGTTGGATAGGTTCTAGCAATGAGGGCAACATTGGTTTGGGCAGTTACAGTACTCTACAATAATCTCTGTTTCTCTTCACTGAAGCTGTTAGACCTGCTGTCTATATTCCATGTTTTTGGTTTTTCTTTCCCACTTCCAGCACTAGCAGTTTTATTCAGAACCGATTTAAAAATTGCAGTCACTGAAAAAGAGAGAAACCCAGGGCCGACAAGGGGTAAATATATCCTGGAAAATCCCTCTCTGATCCCCCCCGCCCACCCCCTCAGGTCATTGAAACCAGCCAAGGAGGTCACATGAACCAAGGATTACAAAGGTTTATAAAGACACCTGCATTCTGTTTAATGTGATTTTTGTCCTTGGCAGAAACTCTTGAAGAGTCAGCACCTAACACACCAGCCTGTACTATATTCCAGAGCCTCACTACTCCCTGAGAAAAGACAAATCACCTAATACCCAGTCTATTCCTACTCTCTCATAGTAAATTAACCGAGCTCACACTCGAGCTGTGGTCAGAGGGTGTACCTGTCAGAGAATCAGTGCAGAAATTAGGACATTTCAAACGCAGCTAAGTGAACATTACTCATGTGATGGGTGATGCAGTGCACAAAGTACAAAACGCAGGTAAGTGAAAACATGAACAAGGAAGTCCTGATTGTATATAATCAGAAGAAAAAAATGATGCTGCGCCAAAGAATAAGAGACTAAGAGGGATACAAGTGGGACAGTAGGCACTGAAGGTGAACACTGAAACAGGAGTGGAAGGCAGGGATGCAAAGGGTTTTAGGAAAGGTCTTCTGGATTTGTGAGTAGGGGGATTTGGGTACAGCATTTTTGGTAGGGCCCAAAAGTAATGGCAATGATATTCCCAATATAGTGTTGGAGGAAATAGTGGGCTCATTCATGTTGTAGTCCATCAAGCCAATTGGTGAAGGATAGAACTGGAGTCAATATTTATACACTTTTATAACCATTTATTTATAGAGTTACACATTACAAGTATTCATCTGCAATCCCAGCAGCCACAGTTTTAGTTTGTATCTATTTATAGGAGCACAAGTGAATCTCCAGTTAATGCCCACCACCTGTATACAATTAAATATAATTAATTTACAATTAATAATTCAATATGGGATGCCCGACAATTTGATAACACAGAGATGTGGAAGGGCAGTGGAGGGGAAAAGCTTGGGCCTGAATTTTCATGGAGATGGAAGGGCTCTGCACTTCAGACAAAATGGTGTCAGAGCTCTGATTCCAGAGGTCACATCCCTGAAGCCAGCACCCACCATTTATTTTCATTTTCACAGTGGTGAGGAGTGGTTGTACTTTGCACATGTAAAAGTGCAGCTGCCTTCAAACAGATCCAATTTTTGTTGCTGGTATTTGCAAAACATGACTTGTAGTCTTTAAACATTTGAGGAAAAGGTTTAAAGCTACTGTAGTTATTTGGAGAGGTCAGGCACTCCTGTTGGAGAGGTCAGGCACTCCTGTTGGAGAGGTCAGGCACTCCTGTTGGAGAGGTCAGGCACTCCTGTTGGAGAGGTCAGGCACTCCTGTTGGAGAGGTCAGGCACTCCTGTTGGAGAGGTCAGGCACTCCTGTTGGAGAGGTCAGGCACTCCTGTTGGAGAGGTCAGGCACTCCTGTTGGAGAGGTCAGGCACTCCTGTTGGAGAGGTCAGGCACTCCTGTTGGAGAGGTCAGGCACTCCTGTTGGAGAGGTCAGGTACTTCTGTTGGAGAGGTCTGGTACCCCTTTTGGGAATGTTAAGAGTAGACATGAATGTGTGTAAAAAGTAGATGAGCTCTATAAACTGTCATGCTATCAAGTCATTTATTTCCCCAGGCCCTTTAAATTTTTGTAAAAAAATAAAATCCAGCCTGTGGTTGAAAAAAAATCATTGTGTTGACATAAGGATTCGTGCTGTTGACTGCTTCTACTACCTATCATCGTAGTGGGGATCCTGTAAGATCACAGTTTGATGGACAGCTCCACAAAGGGATTAGGTATCTTTGGTGTGGGTCTCTGAATACAAATATTTGTTTTCATGAAGGTTTAAGTACTTGAAGACATTTAAATGTTATCAACGAGATTTTTTTTAATATACTGCAATAGGCACTTAGAACTTTATTGTATTTCATCTCACCATGGCTCCTGAGGTCTGCCCATAGTGGATACTGAGTGAGTTGGCATAGAGGGTGTAAGGGGGGTGGGTGGGGGCCATGGATCGGTAAACATTTGCACTAAGTTGGCATAGGGGCTACAAAGAGCCATGGGGATGAGTGGAGTGCATGGGTTGGCATGGAGGCTACAAGGGGCCCATGAGTTGGCATGCATGGGGCATGGGAAGTTATGGGGGGGGGTGAGGGGGTATGAGGGGTCAAGGCCAGAGGGCTGGTTTTTGTTTTGTTGTTTTTATTGTAACTGGGACAAAGACCCAGAGCACCAAGGCAGACCATTTAGACAGCCTGCTTGAACACCTGGCAGTCCTTGTGGCTGTCTCTGAACTCTTTCCAGGGCTGGGGGACCCAGAATGAAAACCCGAACATTTGGGCCACTTTCTCCCGAGTTGGGTTTGCAGAGTCGTGAATTTTCCTGATTCTGTGCTCCCAATTCAGGAGTGAAAATTCTGCCCTGGGTGTCAAGAGTGTCTATGTGGAAGGTGACTCCATGTCTGCAAATGGATTGCCAAGGGGCAGTATTCAGATGAAAAAGATGAAGCCAAGGATAGATCCTAGAGGAACACTGGGGGTAATGTTCTGGCGGGCAAGAAAAGAAGCCATTATTGGCGAGCCATGTCTACAATTGGATAGGTAAGAGTAGAATCAAGCAAGATTAGTTCCATTGGATTGGGGCAGTGAATTCCTTATTCATTGTTTCAATCTGCATCTATTTGGAGCTCTAGGTCTTACGGAATCTACTCTGCTAATGTTCCGTGCACTGATGCTGCAGAGAAACAACAACACAAAGTTGCAATGGTTGGGGAAGAGCCACCAATGCAGAAACATTATTGCTTGGCTAATGGTCAGTCCAGATGCCTTCAGAAAAATGATGTCTGGCTAGTGGTGCTTGGATTGAGCTGCCAATGCTGCCATCTCTGGAGAAGCAAGATAAATTATCTCTTCAGGTGTTCTGGCAGTTGTAGAGACAGTAAGTCCGCTGCAAACACCATTGCTGACATCAGAGCTGCTGTTTGCAGCACCAGTACAGTGCAATTGGGTCATTGGTGGTCTGAGTTACTCGGTTTAGTTCCTCCATTTACTAATACCCTACATGTGTAGCATACATTTACTGAATCTTCACTTTATTATGTGTGATTTCACAGTTTCCACTCATGACAAAAATACCTAAAACATTCCCTTCAATGACGTTACCCTTGCTGTAGCATACATTTGGTGAGCTTTATGAAGATGATGCCCTGTTAATGATCTGTTCCCAAGTTTTATGTATTCCGCCTACACACTATTTAAAAATGACATTTTGTTTCCCTTTGCAGTCTCCAGACAAATTGGATGGCAGATTTGTTCCGAAATGTCATATCCCTTGGGAACCTCTGGTCCTGCATTTCCTCTCTCGGGCCCTGCTGAAGCATCTGTTATGCTTATAAAACGCGACAAAGGACTACAGCAATATCTGCTGGAGGCAGCATATTCCTATGTTACACAGGTACCTCTTCCTTCCTGTACGGGGCAAAAAAAGGGAGTAAGTGGACTCAAGGAGCTTTAAGCCCAAAATTAGCTGTGCAGCTGCATTGAAGGTAGTTACATTTAATCAATGCACATCTCACCACGTTAGTCACTGCAGCAACTGGAGTGAAGCATTCAGCTGCTGCCTTGGCAAGTGAAACACCGCAGATACTTCTACTAGCCTTCCCATTATTAATTCTAAAGATAGTTGTGCCTAAAGAATTTAAATGAGCTAGTTAAGCAATTTGAACTGTAATTGAATTAGGAACTCAATTCTAAGAACAGTGCTTTGCTATTAAACCAGATTATAAATTTTAATGCAATTTGTATAAAAATATAACTTGGCAACACATACATTCTGCCCTAACATCCATTCAGATTACCAACCATGTACGTTTCCAAACCTGACAAAATGGCCCCAGTATAAGTCAAAAACTCAGCAAGTCCAATCACCTAGAGGCCCAAGTGACCTTAACAACAGGGCTTCATTGAAATCAAATGTTGCAGTCTCGCACCCTATGGCTGGCCATATTGACCACCTGGCCAGCGGGTGGGAGAGTAAACAAGCAATAGGAGGTCACAGCCTGGGTCACATGGTAACAATTTCTGGCAACGAATAAAAAAAAAGGACCTTGCATTTATATAGAACTTTTCATGACCACTGAACATCTCGAAGCACTTTACAGCCAGTGAAGTACATTCTGAGGGAGTGCTGCACCTCTGTCAGTGCAGCACTCCCTCAGTGCTACGTTGAAGTATCAGCCTTGATTTTTGTGCTCAAGTCTGGAGCGGGTTTTGAACCCAGAACCTTGTAGCTTAGGAGTAGGAGTTCTACCAATGGATCCACAACTGGCACTTATAATGGAGGAAAAATATGATTGCTACCATGATTGGAACCTCAAAAGCAGGTCAACATAGGGACACAGCAGGATTGCATTGGAGGGGGTGCAGAGGAGATTCACCAGGATGTTGCCTGGGATGAAACATTTAAGTTATGAAGAGAGGTTGGATAGACTTGGGTTGCTTTCTTTGGAGCAGAGCAGACTGAGGGGCGACCTGATTGAGGTGTACGAGATTATGAGGGGCATGGACAGGGTGGATAGGGAGCAGCTGTCCCCCTTAGTTGAAGGGTCAGTCACAAGGGGACATAAGTTCAAGGTGAGGGGCAGGAGGTTTAGGGAGGATTTGAGGAAAACCTTTTTTACCCAAGGGGTGGTGACGTTCTGGAATGTGGTACTTGGGAGGGTGGTGGAGGCAGGTTGCCTCACATCCTTTAAAAAGTACCTGGATGAGCGCTTGGCACGTCATAACATTGAAGGCCATGGGCCAAGTGCTGATAAATGGGATTAGGTAAGTAGGTCAGGTGTTTTTCACATGTCGGTGCAGACTCGATGGGCCGAAGGGCCTTTTCTGCATTGTAATTCTGTGAAAGTGGAATGGGCAGGTTAATAACACATGTTATTTTAACTGCATTTAACTGAAAGGGAGTAACTTAGAACATTTACAATCACCAGCGAAAGAGTACTGAGAAAACTATTAGAACTAAAAGCTGACAAGTCCCCATGGACCCCATTCTAGGTCTTAAAAGAAATAGTTGCTGAGATAGTTGATGCATTGGGTTTAATTTTCCAAAATTCCCTAGTTTCTGGAAAGGTCCCATCAGCTTGGAAAATAGTGAATGTAACTCCTCTATTGAAGATAGGAGAGTGATAGAAAGCAGGAAACTACAGGCCAGTAAGCTTAACATCTGTCATAGGGAAAATGCATGAACTCTATTTTCAATTTAGAAAATCTCAATGCAATCAGGCAGAGTCAACATGGTTTTGTGAAAGGGAAATCATGTTTGACTAATTTATTAGCATTATTTGAAGAAGTAAGCAATATGGATAAAGGGGACATGTAGATTTAGTGTACTTAGATTTCCAGAAGGCATTTGTCAAAGTGCTGCATCAAAGGTAACTACATAAAATAAGAGCTTATGGTATAGGGGGTAACCTAATAGCATGGGTAGAGCGTTAGTTCGATAACAGGAAACAGAGGAGGCATAATTGGGTCATTTTCAGGTTGGCAAGAAGTAATAATTAGAGTGCCACAGGGATCAGTGCTGGGGCCTCAACTATTTGCAATCTATATGAATGACTTGGGTGACAGGACTGAATATGTGCTTGCTAAATTTGCTGATGACACTAAGATAGGAGAGTAAGTTGTGAAGAGGACATAAGGAGTTTGCAAAGGAACATAGAAAGGTTAAGTGAGTGGGAAAAAATTGGCAGATGGAATATAATGTGGGAAAATGTAAACTTGTCCACTTTGGCAGGAAGAATTAAAAAGCAGCATATTATTTAAATGGGGAGAGATTGCAGAACTCTGAGCTACAGAGGGATCTGGGTGTCCTGGTACAGGAATCAGGGAAAGTTAGTATGCAGGTACAGCAAGTGATTAGAAAGGCAAATGAAATGTTGTTTATTGCACAGGGGAATAGAATATAAAAGTAGGGATGTTTTGCTACAGTTGTACAGGGCATTGGTGAGACCACATCTGGAGTACTGTGTACAGTTTTGGTCTCCTTATTTAAGAAAGGATATAATTGTATTAGAAACGATTCGATGAACGTTCACACAACTGACTCTGGAATGGGGGGATTATGCGATGCGGAAAGATGGCACAGGTTGGGCCTGTATCCATTTTAGTTTAGAAGAATGAGAGGTGACCTTATTGAAACATATAAGATCCTGAGGGGACTTGACAGGGTGGCTACTGAAAGGATGTTTCCCCTTGTGGGAGAGACTAGAACTAGGGGACACAGTTTAAAAATAAAGGGCCTCCCATTTAAGATGGAGAAGAGGAGAATTATTTTCTGAGGGCCGTATGTTATGTGAAGTTATATGCTTCGGTGTGAAAAACAAAAACAAAATGGTGATATATTGTGAAATGTGGATGTACAAAGGGATCTGGGTGTCCTTGTACACAATCAATGAAAGTAAACAGGCAGGTGCAGCAAACAATTAGGAAGGCAAATGGTATGTTGGCTTTCATTGCACGAGGATTTGAGTTCAGAAGTAGTTTGACTGCAGTTATACAGGGCCATGGTGAGACCACTCCTGGAGTATTGCATGCCGTTTTGGTCTCCCTACCTAAGAAAGGATATACTTGCCATAGAGGGAGTGCAGCGAAGATTCACTAAGCTGATACCGTGGATGGCAGGACAGTCGTACAAGGAGAGATTGGTTCGACTGGGCCTGTGTTGACTAGAGTTAATGAGAGGGGATCTGATTGAAACATATAAAATTGTAACTGGGCTAGACAGACTAGATGCAGGGAGGATGTTTCCCCTGGCTTGGGAGTCTAGAACCAGGGGCCACAGTCTCAGGATACGGGGCAGGCGATTTAGGACTGAGAGGAGGAAATATTTCTTCACTCAGAGGGTGGTGAACCTGTGGAATTCTCTACCACAGAAGGCTGTGGAGGCCGAGTCACTGAGTATATTCAAGAAAGAAATTCTTGAACAAGAGTGACATCATAAGACAGCGCGAGAGAGCGGCGGAGAGATCAGAATCAGCGCGAATGTGGGGAAGCTTCAAAAAGTGACGTCAGCACAAAGGTGAGAGCTGATTGGTGAGTAGTGAGTAGTGTGTTTTTCTCCAGTATAAAATAGATTAAGCTAAGGAAAGGTAAGGGTTCTAGTTTTTATTTAAAGTACATAAACAATTTAACATTTCTTTACTGTATTTAATTTAAAGTAAGGGTTTGTTTTTCAACTAGAGGCATGGCAGGGCAGCTCAGTCCCGTGTTATATACCACCTGCAACATGTGGGAAGTCTTACACGCTCCTTGCGCTTAACCGACCACATGTGCAGGAAGTGCCACCAGCTGCAGCTACGTGAGCTCTGAGTTTCGGAGCTTGAGCAGCAGCTCTAGGCACTGAGGTGCATCCGTGAGGCTGAGAGTTTCACGGATAGCACATTTTTAGATGTGGCCACCCCACAGCTTAAGGAAGTGCGTACAGAGAGGGAATGGGTGACCATCAGTCAGAAGAAAGGTGTCAAGATACCCCCAGGATGCATCTCGCTCGCGAACCATTTTTGTGTGTTGGAAAACGGTGAGAGTGACGCTTCCTCTGGGGAGTGCAGCTATGCTCATGGCACTGAGTGGCTCAACTGCACAGGGGGGAGGAAAAAAAGGGGAAGAGCAATAGCGGTAGGAGACTCGATAGTAAGGGGAACAGACAGGGCGTTTCTGCAACCATAGATGTGACTCCAGGATGGTATGTTGCATCCCTGGTGCCAGGGTCAAGGATGTCACTGAATGACTACAGGGTATTCTAAAGGGAGAGGGCAAAACAGACAGAGATCGTGGTACATATTGGTACCAACAACATAGGTAGAAAGAGGGATGTGGTCCTGCAAGCAGAATTTAGGAAGCTAGGAAACAGATTAAAAAAAAGGACCTCAAAAGTAGTAATCTCTGGATTACTTCCAGTGCCACGCGCCAGTGAGTATAGAAATAGGAGGTTAGTCCAGATGAATGCGTGGCTGGAGAGATGGTGCAGGAGGGAGGGTTTTAGATTTCTGGGACATTGGGACCGTTTCTGGGGTCAGTGGGACCTATACAAGGCGGACAGGTTGCACCTGAACCGGAATGGGACCAACATCCTTGCGGGAAGGTTTGCTAGTGCTGTTGGGGAGGGTTTAAACTAACTTGGCAGGGGGTTGGGATCCTGAGAGGAGGTTCAGCAGGAGGAGGTGCACAGCCAAAATTAGAAGAGAGAGCAAGTGAGTCTGGAAGGCATAGAAATTATAGGCCACAAGGGAGTTTGGCAAGGTTGGATGGTATTTATTTTAATGCAAGGATTCTGATGAATAAGGCAGATGAGTTGAGGGCACAAATTAACACATGGAAGTATGATGTCATTGCTGTCACAGAGACATGGTTGAGAGAGGCGCAGGATTGGCAGCTCAATATTCCAGGATATAGAGTCTTTAGGCGAGACAGGGAAGGAGGTAAAAGAGGAGGGGGTATCATATATTGATCAAAGAATCAATTACAGCAGTAGGGAGGGATGATATCTTAGAAAGCTCCTCAAATGAAGCCATATGGATAGAACTGAAAAACAAAAAAGGAGCAATCACATTGCTGGGAATGTACTAAAGGCCCTTAAACAGTCAGAGAGAAATAAAAGAGCAGATACGAAGCAAATTTCAGAGATGTGTAAAAATAATGGGGTAGTTATAGTGGAGCGTTTCAACTTCCCCAACATTAACTGGGTTAGTGATAGTATGGTAGGCTTAGAGGGAGCGGAATTTTTAAAATGCATCCAGAAGAGCTTTTTAAGCCAGTACATAGAAGGTCCTATAAGAGAGGGGGCAATCCTGGACTTAATTTTAGGGAATGAAGCCGGGAAAGTGGTGGAGATATCTGTGGGGGAGCATTTTGCAGATAGCAATCAGAACTCCATTAGATTCAAGGTTGTTATGGAAAAGGACAAGAATGGGCGAGAAATCAGAGTTCTAAATTGGGGAAGGCTGATTTTAGTAAGATCAGATATGATTTGGCCAGAGTGGACTGGGAGCAGCTATTTTTAGGTAAATCTGCGTCAGAGCAGTGGGACTCATTCATGAAGGAAATAGGGAGATTACAGGGCCAACATATTCCAGTAAAGACAAAGGGCAGGACCAACAAATCCAGGTAACCTTGGATGTCGAGGGATAAACAGGATTGGATAAAGAGAAAAAGGGAGGCTTATGGCCTTATACCGAGGGTTCAAAACAGTAGAAACCCAAGAGGAGTATAGAATGCGTAGGCGGGGAAACTTAAAAAGGAAATTAGGAGAGCAAAAAGGAGACATGAAAAAGCATTGGCAGGTAAAGTAAAGGAAAATCCAAAGTTATTTTACACGTACATTAAGAGTAAAAGGATAACTAGGGAAAGAGTAGGGCCCATTAAGGGCCTTAGTGGTAATTTGTGTGTGGAGTCGGAAGACGCAGGTAGGGTTCTAAATGAATACTCTGTGTCAGTGTTCACAAGTGAGAGGGACAATGTGGGTATGGAAATCAGGCAGAAGGACTGTGATATAATTAAAGAATTTAGCATAAAAAGGGAGGAGGTTCTATGTGGTCTGGCAGGCTTAAAAGTAGATAAATCTCCAGGCCCATATGAAATGTATCCCAGACTGTTGAGTGAGACAAGGGAGGGGATAGCAGGGGTGCTGGCAATAATTTTCAATATCTCTCTGGTGACAGGGAAGGTGCCAGAGAACTGGAGGACAGCCAATGTGGTACCATTATTCAAGAAGGGAGGAATGGATAAACCAGGGGACTACAGGCCAGTCAGTCTAACCTCAGTGGTGGGGAAGCTATTGGAAGCAATTCTGAGGGACAGAATTAATTTGCGTTTGGAGAGGTAGGGATTAATCAAGGATAGTCAGCATGGTTTTGTTAAGGGGAGGTGATGTCTGACCAATTTGATTGAATTTTTCGAAGAGGTGACCATGTGTGTATATGAGGGCAATGCATTTGACGTAGCCTACTTGGACATCAGCAAGGCTTTTGATAAGGTCCCGCATTGGAGATTGATAATGAAGGTGTGATCCAAGGCAGTTTGGCAAATTGGATCCAGAATTGGCTAAGTAGCAGGAAGCAGAGGATGATGGTCGAGGTGTGTTTTTGTGACTGGATGCCTGTGTCCAGTGGGGTTCCACAGGGTTTGGTGTTGGGTCCCTTGCTGTTTGCGGTATATATAAACGATTTAGACTTGAATGTAGGAGGGTTGATCAGTAAGTTTGTGGATGAAACGAAAATTGGTGGGGTGGTAAATAGTGAGGAGGATAGCCTTAGATCACAGGAGGATATAGGTGGGCTGGTCACAGAGGGGCTGATCAGCGGCAAATGAAATTTAATCTGGATAAGTGTGAGGTGATGCACTTGGGCAGGAGAAACAAGGCACGGGAATACATGATGAATGGTAGGACCCTGGGAAGTACCGAGGATCAGAGGGAACCTTAGTTGTGCATGTCCACTGGTCCCTTGAGGTAGCGGGACAGGTAGATAAGGTGGTTAAGAAGACATATGGGATACCTGCCTTTATTACCGAGACATAAAACATAAGAGCAGGGAGGTTATGCTGGTACTGTATAAAGCGCTGATTAGGCCACAGCTGGAATCCGCATTATAGGAAGGATGTGATTGCACTAGAGAGAGTGCAGAGGAGATTTACCAGGATGTTGCCTGGGCTGGAGAGTTTTGGTTATGAGGAGAGATTGGATAGACTAGGGATATTCTCCCTGGAGCAAAGGAGATTGAGGTGGGGGGAGGCCATGATTGAGACGTATAAAATTATGAGGGGCATAGATCGGATAGACAGGAAGGAACTTTTCCCCTTGGTGGAGTTATCAATAAACAAGAGGCATAGATTTAAAGTAAGGGACAGGAGGTTTAGAGGGGATGTGAGGAAGAATTTTTTCACCCAGAGGGTGGTGGGAATCTGGAACTCACTGCCCGAAAGGGTGGTAGAGCAGAAACCCTCATAACATATAAGAAGCATTTGGATGTGCACTTGTGATACCATGGCATACAAGGCTATGGGCCTAGTGCTGGAAAATGGGATTAGAATGGTTAGGTACTTGTTTGACTGGCATAGACTCGATGGGCTGAAGGGCCTTTTTCTATGCTGTAGACCTCTATGAGAAACTAATAATTTTTTGGATATTAGGGGCATCAAGGGATATGGAGAGAAACCGGGAATATGGCGTTGAGATAGAGGATCAGCCATGATCATATTGAATGGCAGAGCCGGCTCGAGGGGCCGAATGGCCTACTGCGGCTGCTTGTTCCTCCATTAGTCCGTGGAATTCTCTTCCCCAGAGAGCAATGGAGGCAGAGTCAGTGAACATTTTTAAGGCTGATTTAGATAGATTGTTGATTGACAAAGGAGTTGTCAGGGGTAGGAATGAAAATGGAGTTGAAGCCACAATCCAATCAGCCATGATCTTATTGAATGGCCAGATAAGCTCAACGGACCGAATGTTCCTGTTATAACTGCCTTCTGCCTGTTTTCTAAGAGGTGGGAGCAGTTACAGTTCTGGCCAATGTGTCAATAGTTTTATTTTCCAATGACCACTGCAAAAAACATCTACTGCAAATAGAATATGGGCTGCCAGAGCATTAGACTATAACTTACTAATAAGTAAAAATGTCTTATAAATTATGATATGCCATTGAATGAATGTCAAGAGTAATCCACTGTGGCTTCATAAAGCCATGAGAAGCTACCAAAGGGATGACGGCCGTATAATTCACTGGGAAGTAGCCCTTATTATCTATTCATTTGAATTGCAGCCAATTTAGTAGTTTTCTCTTTGACTGTTGAGAATAAGAAGATTATACTGAGCCAACAGTACCTCTCTGGTTCCTTTTTTATTCATCGTAGGTTCTATAATTTTTATTATTCACTCAGGATGTGGACATCACTGGCAAGGCCAGCATTTATTGCCTATCTTTAATTGCCTTTGAGAAGGTGTTGGTGAGCTGCCTTCTTGAACCGCTGAAGCCCTTGTGAGGTACACCCACAGTTCTGTTACAGAGAGATCATTTTGACCCAGTGACAGTGAAGAAACGGCGGGCGATTATCGTTTCAAGCTTGACTTGCAGGTAGTGGTGTTCCCATGCATCTGCTGCCCTTGTTCTTCCAGGTAGAGAGAGTGGAAATTCAACAAACTATTGAATGTCAATGGGAGGTGGTTAGATCCTTGCTGGAGGTGGTTATTGACTGGTACTTGTGCGACGCGAATGTTACTGTACAGTTATCAGCCCAAGCCTGAATGTTGTCCAAGTCTTGCGGCATGCAGGCACGGACTGCTTCAGTATCCGAGGAGTTGAGAATGGTACTGAACACTGTGCAATCATCAGTGAATATCCTTACTTGTGATCTTACGAAGCGAAGGTCCCATTGAGGAAGTAGCTGAAGACGGTTCGACCTTGGGCACTGTCCTGAGGAACTCTTGCAGCAATTTCCTGGGACTGAGATGAGTGCTTTTCCATTTATCCTCTTGGAGTTTGTGAGGAAATTCTGATGTCAAGCTGTTAGCTTTGAAGTGCTAGGACAGATTTAATGTGGGCTTTGGGGTCTCACCTGCGCCTGGAGAGATGGCGAGATCCCTTCATTGCCTCTATTCGGCAAAGCCCGCCGCACTAAGTGGTAGTGGTGGACCTTCTCCAGGATCACTGGCCCAAGGGTCTGAATTCTCACCTGCTGAGAGCTGCCTGCTAATCAGAGGTTGGTAGTTCTTCGTTCTCAACAGTGCCACTGGGGAGGTGGTGACTGCTGCTGGTAATGCAACATCCCGAGACCCAGGATCACTGAGGGACCCAAGCCGCAGGTGATGGTGGGAGAGAGATTGTGGATGGGAGTTGTGGTGGAGGGGGAGGAGGGTGGTCAGCAGCAAGGGCAGTGGTCTCTGACCCTTCCTGATCTTGGTTCCATGGTTGGGTACTGAGTGCCATTGAACGAGCGACCACCTCCCACCACCCCTCCCTGGAAGCCTGTAAGCCACGTTGATAGTGTTTGCCTTTTGGGCATCCTGCATGGCAAGTCCCGCGCCCACCACTGGGTGGATACCAGCAGTGGTGGGATGAGGCCCTTAAGTGGACATTAATTGGCCTCAGTTGGTGGTGGGGCAGGAGGCTGTCGATGAGCCTTCTCTCCACCACTTAATTGGGACAGAGATGGGAAGGCAGTAATGTGCCCACCTGCCTGTCTGATTAAATGCCCCCCAGTCACCAAATTTGCCACGGGGAGGGCATTAAATTTTGGACTATGTGTCTGTTGTCCACAATGCTCTTCTCTCTCACTGTTGGCCAGGTGAAGACTACTCAAATTGGACAAATTGTTCAAGCCTCTGAACTATATTATGTTTGAAGAGCTTTTGAACAAAGCTGTTGCTTTTTAACTGTTTGCAGAATTGGGATTATATCTGTCTGGACACATTGATGTTTATGAAAATATAGATTTGAGTAAACCGGTGAACAAAGAAGTGGTAAAGAAACTTTCTGCCATTTTTTACCCTAACTTTAAGCCTTACTCTGATTTATTTATGAAAATTAACAAAAATAAAATGCACAGTCCATCTTGACTTTAGTGCTCACACCTGTGAATTAATTGATGAATAAAGGGCAGCATTGCTAATTCTCACTGGCAGCAGTTTTCATTTCCACAACACAGCTGCACCAGCTACTGCCTGCTATTTCACTTTGAAGGAGAGGACAGCACCGGAGTGCAGCACAGGAATTCTGCAAACAATTTGCAGAATAGTTGCTTGGTAGTACAGAATTTGAATATTGCCAAAGCTTTCAGTCTTGCATTCATCAGGACAAATGCAAGAATACCAAATTTCAAACACTCACAACAATACATACAACAGGAGAAAAGGATGCTGATTGGTTGGCAAGTCGACTCTGATTTGCTGAGGCATTGCCAGGGAGAAAGCAATAGGGAACTACAGGCCCCTCAAGCTCCTGGGTAATTCAAAAAAGGTGCAAGGCTTGAACATATTCCTTTTGTTTGCAAAGAACGAGTCCCTGCATTTGGATGTATGTTGCTTCTAGCAAGCGTAAATGAGACACATTATGAGCTTGACTGATTTGGTAGTTAGTTAGTAGCACATTCAAGATTGTTTAAGTGCTGCCCAATCACAGAATCACATCTATCAGCGGGCGTTTTGGGGTTTTGCAAGCATCGGAAAAATTTCAGCAACATGTCCCACTTTTCAACAATAATTTGCAGAACCATCTACTTTGAAAAGCTAATTTCTCTAAATGCATACAGCTCCCTGGACCTGATAAAAGTGTGAAGGTGGAGCTTCAGGTTTAGACTCGGGCCGAAATTCCCACCAAAAGTCAATGGACTTTTTGCTGGTTCACCAAATTTTCTGTCTTGCCCACAATGGTGCGACAGAAAATCCCAACCTCAGAGTCAGCAAAGGGGCATAGCTATGCCTTCTGCTCCTCATTAACATGCAAGGACAGTCAACTATCCACATTTCATTGAGTAACATTGAAGGTCACCACCTGGATCTGACCAGGCACACTCAGGGATTTAAGGAGCTGGTCACTACGTATTGTAGCAAGGAGGTCATTGTAACTCTGGGCTGAATTTTACCATGATATTTGAGATTTCGCTGTCGGGGCCAAAAGCGGAAGACAACACTGCTTAGATGGGCAACAGGACCCAGAGAGACATCTTCTGGTGGTGGCCAATGAAGTGGCTGCAGCCCCTATTAAGGACAATGGCACACCCCAAAGAGTTGCCGCCCAATAAGAGGACCAGCTGCATAGCAGCTCAGCCACATCGATGGTGATAAGAAGAGCCTGGTGATGCTGGGGCTAGGTTGGCAGACTCCAGAGATTGATGGGAGTGCCTGTTAGACAGGTGGTGCTGTTGGTATAGGGCAGCCAGCAAGAGTGGCCCTTGCCGCTGGGTACCCAAAAAGAGCCCCTCCCTGGAGCCTGCTGGAAGCTGCCACGTTTCACAGGACAGTCTCCCCGTACGACGGCGGGCATCCTCAATGTGGGAAAAATGCCTGCGGGGGCAGAAAGTGGTCCTTATTTAAGTGGCTCTGTTAGGCTCCAAGCAGGTGGTTTGTCTGTCAACTTTCCCACTGCTGGAAAAATGGCAGATTGGCAGGAAGTTATCGGGTACACCACCCGACTCCTTCCCACACTAACTTGTTGGCCTTCGCACCTTCAGGCCATCCCCAAAGGCCTGGTAAAATGCCAATCTTTATTTTTGCCGTGTACCTGCCTATGTGTGCCAAAAGCACCAACAAATCTAAGACCACACGCTGCCCTTTTCATCTTTAAAGGTTCCCACTAGATTTCTTAATTTCAAATTGGCGGGCAGATCATTTTCTTTGAAAACAATAAATGGAGCCCAGCAGCATTTAAATAAATATTTGCTACAATCGAAAAGGTGCAAATCAGACACGTGTCTTAATGAAATGCTTGCCAACTGACCGACTAATCACCAAAGCTATTTGTTGAGTTTAGCTGGAATGTTATTTTTGTGAATGAGCTGCGTTGTAATCCCTTATGCAATAGGACAGCAAAAAAAGGCCAATACCAGGCTAAATAAACTTGAGCTTTGCATTCACGCTTACTAAGCTATCCTCAATGGGCTCCATAACTAGTAAATTCATTTAAAATGATTGTTGAAATGTCAGAGATGCCAAAGTTCAACTTCAGCTGGGTGTAAAAGACATGGTAGCAGGTCAGCCACTCATTAGACACCCCATCCGATCTTTCCATTGGCTACAATGGTGTTGTAGTGTAAACGGACAGCCTTGCTGTCCAGAGTGCCAACAAGCACCTCGTGGTGGTTTTCTCTGACTGCATTTCATTTGTAGGCTTTTTCTCCATGATCTACATCAATGAATATTTGCATTTTTTTCAGGTGCCTAGAATTTTCACTAAGAAGATTGTGACTGAAAGTGAAACACTTTGACTAAAATTAATCAAAAATTAGAAATTAGAATCAGAAATTACTCAGAAGCACAACAAAATTGTCTTTTAAAATTAAAGCAAAGTACTGTGAATGCTGGAAATCTTGGAGGGAAAGAAACAAAAATGCTGGGAGCACTCGGCATTTATATTATACGTTTTTTTTAAGTTCACTTATGGGATATGGGCGTTGTTGGCTGGGTCAGCATTTTTATTGCCCATCCCTAATTACCCTTGGAAGGTGGTGGTGAGCTGCCTTCTTGTACCTCTGCAGTCCATGTGGTGTAGCTACATCCACAGCGCTGTCATGGAGGGAGTTCCAGGATTTTGACCCAACGACAGTGAAGGAATGGTGATATATTTCCAAGTCAGGATGGTCAGGGGCTTGGAGGGGAACTTGCAGGTGGTGGTGTTCCCATGCGTCTGTTGCCCTTGTCCTTCTAGGTGGCAGAGGTCGTGGACTTGTACACTTTACAGTCATTAAGCAATGAATTTAAGCTAATTTGAGGGCAGTCTACACAATCCAGTGTGATGCTAATAAAAACAGAAAATGCTGGAAAAACTCAGCAGGTCTGGCAGCAGTGGAGAGAGAAAGAGTTAACATTTAGAATCCAATATGACTTCTTCAGAATGTTAAGCTTGTGATGTATTTTCATTCCTCCTCATTTACGGATGCATTTTATTTTCAATAAAATAGTTGTCCGTACATGTTTCACCCAGCCTCTAACAAAAGGATAAAATAAACCAGGAGATGAATTCTTGCTCTGATTGAGTAGGCTGGGAAACATTCTTACTCCTACAGCCAGCTGTCAAGGTCAAAAGACCATTTTATATGCATAATCTCCGAGGAAATATTCCCAACATTAAGCAAAAGGAGAGATAGTAAAAAATGAGGATACATTTGAACTTTGTAACCCTGCTTACTAATCTATCCTCAATGAGCTCCATAACTAGTAAATTCATATAATTATAATTACTGAAGTGTTGGATTAATAATACTGGATTGGTAGTTAGTAATTGGGGGATGAAATTCATATCGGTGTTTGTTTTGGAGAGATGATTGTAGTAATCAGCTGAGACTTTTAATTTACTGTTTTCCATAATTGTTTATGTAGTTTGAATTTGTATAAATGTAATTTTTAAAGGATTTAAAAGTAAATAAGCTGGCAAAACTTAAGCAACAATTAAAAATAATGCAATCATTTTAACATTTCTGTGAGCAATTTACTCAACAGTATTGATGCCTACTCTATTTGAACACTCTGCTAGCGCTTCTGCTGGTAAGCGTTTTTCTAAAGATCGCCTTAACACACAGAACAGCTCAGCTCTACACAGCAGACAACCTGACAAATGCATTTTTCTCTTTCAGAAGAACAGCTGGTTTCCCACTGAAGCTGTATTGCATTTTTTTATGGGAACCCCGCAGTCAGTTATCAACAGGGATGTAGCCATTGATTTTCAGCTGAACTACTCAAAGAGAAAACTGTCAGCGAAAATTATTCATCCAAAGAAAGCGAT
This sequence comes from Carcharodon carcharias, assembly GCF_017639515.1. Lineage (NCBI taxonomy): Eukaryota > Metazoa > Chordata > Chondrichthyes > Lamniformes > Lamnidae > Carcharodon > Carcharodon carcharias. The sequence continues at coordinate 70,132,175 of NC_054481.1, read as the reverse complement.
AAAAATCGATGGTAAGCTGTTGTTGCGTGGCTTCAAGTTTATGGAACTCTTGAAGTTTTGCATAAGCAAATTGAGTAATGACGTCTAATGGAAGCATTAATGGAAGCACGGTCATCACCGTGATAGTGGATTGATTAAGAGGCCATATTCAAAGAGACTTCCCTGATAGCTCCCATTTTCGTAATGTTTCAGGCCAATGACCTTTCATCAGGATGCTGATGGAAAGTCACAGACCAGAAACGTTAACTCTGTTTCTCTCTGCACAGATGCTGCCAGACCTTCCAAGTACTCCCAGCATTTTCTGTATTTATCTGAGTTCCAGCCTCTGCAGTATTTTGCTTTTGTTTGGTGGGGCAATTTACTAAGGCGTTAAATAAATGCAAGCCATTGTTGTTGAGCCAAATGTTTGTCCAGTTCCTTTTTGAAATTAATTGACGTTCCCTCTAATTACTTATATTGGATGAAAGCTGGGGTTATAATACTGTGCAATATCCTCACAGGAGGCCGCTATTGCTTATTGTGTGCTTCATTCTGGGCAGGTTGCCATTATTGTGGCTGAATTCCATTCCCCAACTATACAATAAAGCTTTCAATAGATCCGGGATCAGCAAAAAAGAAATTCTTGTTTTCCCATAGGCAGCATGCTCTGGAAAGTTTTACAACACAGCTGTAGTCATATTTGTACATGTGTTACATAAGCACACGATTAATGCTTTTGATTTTGATTTTGCAGGAGAGATTAGAAAAATGAAACACTCCCGCACAGGACTGCTGGAAGTTCTCATAGATGACAAAGACTTGTATTATGTTAAGGTATAATTGACAAGTAACTCTCACAAGAATGTCTATCCATGTTACAATATATTTGTAGCACATGTTCCCCTGATGTGTTAATGTGACTGGTTATTATTGCTCCTTTCAGAGACCTAAATCTGCAACATTACAGCATTATCAATTTGTAACAGTCACTACATACTCCAATAGTCTGTTGTTGATCACTGCTGCAGGTTTTGTGGACATTTTGATTATGTTCTGATTTGAGGGAGCTGCACATGTTTTCATCCTGCCTTCAAAATGGGTGCAGTACAGCAGTATGGAATTTCATGTCAACGATTATCAGAGGACTTTGCACTCAGATTTCCTCTAACAGCACTGTGTGTTGTTCTTGAAGCAAAGTGGTCCCCGTAAAAAAAAGTCTGGTACCACTGTTCCCAACTGCCATTCAGGTATGAAAGGGGTGAAAATGGTCTTGGGCCGTAGCGAAAAGCCATCATTTGCAAATTTTACACCCACAATTTTCTTTTTCCATTGGGCTTCAGATTCACTCAATCGTGGGTGCTGCCCAAGATATATTTAATAGGCAATCAGTCTTAAGGGACAAGGTAAATCTTTATTTTTGTATTTTTTGTTATTAAAATAAAGTTTTGCTGTTTTAGAACATGTAGAATGCTGTTACTATTTTACACTTCAAATTATATATTCAAATTATTTATGCTTTGTTAGATTTTTGAGTCTCTGGATGATGTTATGACCCGCTGATTGTCTATGTAAAATGAGCACGTAACAGCCCAACAGGCAGAGTCTGCTTCAAACTTAATTCTTACATCAAGGATTGCTGGTGTTTCAGTTAGTGTTGAAATGTAGCTTTTTGGCAGTGGACAGTTATAATGCGTTGAACACATTGGCTCCTTTTCTCCCAAGTATTCATAATGTTTTATTACTTCAGCTTGCTAAGTAAAATTTTCCTGAAGTATTGACAATTGGCGACAGCATAATGTGCTGTTAACAAAATTTGGAAGATGCAAATCCCCTTGCTGCTCCCATTGTGCTGTGTGGATTGGATTAGAAGGGCTCATTTAGGAGGGGACAGAATGTTCAAGTGCCCCACAAGGTGGTATGCTCACTGATAATCAATACCCAAGCAGCCATGTTTACAGATGATGCCACTCCGACCTGGGTATGTCAAAGGAAACCGATCTTGGTTGCCTCAACTTCACCTGTGGAGGCAGCAATCAAGCTATGTGTAGGCTGACTTACAGACAATCACAAGGATAGGGGCGGTTTTCCTTTGAAAGTCACTGTGATGGGATAAAAATCCAGATATCCAAGTTTGCCAATCGCATAAAGATAGGTGGCATTGTAACAGTGGAGATGAAAGCATAAAATTACAAAGATATTAATAGTTTAAGTGAATGAAATCCATTTGCCACATTTCTGCACAATGTTGACAAACATTGGGGTCATCCACTTTGGGTCTAAAAGGAATAGAACAGGGTACATAATAAATGGTGAAAAGCTAGAAAAGGTGGAGGTCCAAAATGACTTGGAGGTCCAGGCATACAGATTATTAACAAGTACAGTCAATATTAAAAAAGCTGATGGAACGCTGACCTTTATATCTAGAGGAATGGAATACAAGGGAGTAGCAGTCATACTTCAGCTGTACAAATCCCTGGTAAGACCACAGCTGGAGTACTGAGAGCAGCTCTGGGCACAACATGTTAGAAAGGATATATTGGCCTTGGAGAGAATACAGTGTGAGTTTACTAGAATGATACCTGCACTCCAAGGGTTAAATTATGAGGAAAGATCATACAAAGTAAGCCTGTTTTCCTGGGAATTTACAAGGTTAAGGGGTGATTTGGCTAAAGCTTTCAAGACATTAATGGCAACGAACCGGGTAGATAAAAACTATTTCTGCTGGTTCGCAAGTCTAGGACAAGGGGGAATAATCTTAAAAATTAGAGCCAGACCTATAAGGAGTGAATTTAGGAAATACTAGGGTAACAGTTTAAAACTCTCTTCCACAGGCAGCAGTTGATGCTAGATTAAGTGTAAATTTGTAAATTGATAGACTTTTGTTATCAAAAGGTACTGAAAGATATGGGGCAATGGGATGTATATGGAGCTAGATCACAGATCCACCCTGATTTCATTGAATGGCAGAACAGGCTTGAGGAGCTGAATGGTCTACTCCTGTTTCTGTGTGACCAACAGGTTAGATATCAGCCAAAATGCATATTTGAAGGGGAAGCATATCAGTCCATCAGTGTGCAAAAGGATGTAGACCACAGAAGTATCATCTTGGACTTTAACACCATGGCATTCTGACAGTGGCGGAGAAGGTGGACATATGAATGTACAAATTGGGAGCACGTCCCTCTAGTCCACTCTACCGTTCAATAAGACCATGGCTGATCTGATTGTAACCTCAACTCCACATTCCCGCCAATAATCTTTCACCCCCTTTCTTATCAAGAATATAGATATCTCTACCTTAAACATATTCAAGGGTTCTGCTTTTACCGCCTTTTGAAGAAGAGAGGACAGCCATCCTGTCCAGAGGCCAATCGAGCCACTTAAGTGGTCAAGTTAAGGACCTCTTCCTGCCGCTGCTGGCATAGACCGCCTGGTAAACCCTGGCAGCTCCTTGTAGGCTTGTGGGGTGGACACCCGCCTATTCAGGCAATCTGTGGCCCATGGAGGGGGCTCCCCTGTGGCAACCCACTCAGCCCCTGCCAACCCTCCTGCCCCCCAATCTTGCTGCAGCCTGTCTGGCTTGTCCCAGTGCCCCCAGATCCCACTCGCCTCATTGCAGAAGGGCAGCCTGCTCCCGTAGCGTCCTCTGCTTCCAGATGCAGTCCCAGCAGTAGCCACTACTCCCAGTGGGGCTGCTGAGACTACTGAGCAAGCAGCCTTCCATTGGCCGGCAGCAGCTGGGGGCAGATTTCATCCTTTAAAGGGACAACAGACCTGGCGACAACTAACTAATTGTCTGACAGAGATAAAATGCAGCTAGGGATCCCACAAATGGCCTGGGTGGGATCATTCTGGCTCTCCAGCCATCACCAGGACTTGCCACCACCACGGCAAAATTCATATTTTTTACTAATTAACTTTTAGATTTGATTTTCAACCTCTTTATCAAGCTCCTAGTCATCTTTCGTTAATTTTAAAACCCTTCCAGTCCCCGGGCTTTTTAAATCTTTTATGGCAATATTGTACGCTTTTTCAATTGAATACTATCTTTAATTTCTCCAGTTAGCCATGACCATACCACTTTTCCAGTACAGTTTTTACTCCTCAACAGAATTAATTGAGAATGATGAATTACTTCTTTAAATGTTTGCCATTGCTTTTCTACCTTGATGTGATTTAATCTAATTTCCCAACCTACCTTAGCCAACTCACTCATTATAACATGATAGTTGACTTTGGCTGGGATTTTCCATGCCCGCTGGTGTTGTGCGTGTTCGCTGGCACAAGCGAACAATATGGCGCAACCACGTTCACAATGGCGTGTAACCAGTTTGCGATCGTCTGCTCGCCACGCCAGTGTTGGGCCGCATTTCCCGCCATCGGACGTCGGGAACCTCATTGTAATACATCTACATATTAGGCCAGCCCACCAGAATCGTCTCTCCCTGCTGGATTGTCCACCCTCATCAGCAGGAGGGCATGCTGACTTGTTTCGCAACAGCTTATGTAAAATGCATGCACTTGGAGGGGTTGCACTTTGAGAGGAACTCTGAGGTGAGTAGACAGCAATGATTTTCAGCGCTTGCCAGGATCACCCATTGGGCTTGAGGTGCGTTTGGGGGTGGGGGGGGTGATGGTGTTGTGCAAGGACAGCCCTGCAGTTGAATGTAGAGCACAAGCATTTGGGTTGGGGGGTAGGGTGGGCAAGAGAAGTGGCCACACATTAGGAAAACCTTATATAAAGTGACCATTCCTTTGCAACTGAGACAGTTCAGGCACAGCCACATTGATATGATTGGAGTCAGGTTTTCAGCTTATCTGCCCACTCAAGCAACACAGAGGCCTGAAAGTGCCACCAAATGCTCCAGAGCTTTTCAACCCTCATACACAGACTGTAAATTAATGAGCATTTCAGTGAACTGCAGAACAATTGGATGACTGCACACATTGCAAATCTCTTTGCTAAAGCTGGCCATGGAGTGCTCACTGCCTCTTGCAATGTCATCATCCTAGTTTGGACCAGTCTCCCCCATGGTTCAAGCTAACAGCTCAGCCTTGCAGCGTGGGTTAGGAGAATGCCTGTGCCTGAGCTGAGAGCACAGCATGCAATCCAGCGGGCAAAGCTGCCGCCAATCAGTCAGATGGAGTGGGGCAGAGGTGGGTGGGGTTTCGGGCAGCCATGCAGCACATTAATCTCTGGCTACCCAAGAGGTGTCCAGCACTCAGCTTTGAGTGCATTAGGGGGCCTTCACACTTAACCAGGGCAGGTTCTTAGTACACCCATGCTAACCCATGTGTCACTCTCTTTCTTTCATTCTGCAGGAGGAGTACATCAGGATCATGGAGTCTGGTGGACTAGCTGTATGCCTGATGGCCTACAGAGCATGAAGATGACGGAGGACAGAGCGACTGAGGCTCCTGGCTGTGCAGAGGCAGGGGCAGCACCCTCAGGAAGAAGGGGCAGCTGGGGTTCCCGCACAAGCTGCCGAAGAGCGACAGTGAGCCATTGCTGGTGGGTGCCTAGTGACACCCAGGGTCTATAGATGCCGCCTTTCATTCCTGCAGATGACCAGGAACCAGTATCGCCGAAGACTGCACTTCTTTAGGGGAACTGGTCAGTCACAACTGCCACCTGCTGCAGGACTTGGTGCCATGGTGACATGGAGGGCATCCACTGCCAGTGGCTGTGAAAGTGACAGCAGCGCTCAATTTCTATGACAGGGCTCCTTTCAGGGCTTCACAGGTGACCTCTGTGGGATATCACAAGCCTCCACCCACAAATGCATCCATGAAGTCACGGATGCCATCTTCACAAGGGCACACAACTTTGTGCATTTCACCCGGGACCAGGACAGCCAGGGTACAAGAACGATTGGATTCACCCAGATCTCGGGTTTCCCACAGGTACAGGGTGCTATTGACTGCACTGTTGTGGCTCTCAGATGTCCATCACAACACATGGTGGACTACATCAACCGCTAATGTACAGCTGGTGTGCAACCATCAGAAACGCATCTTGCAGTTATGTGCACAATTTCCAGGGAGTGCGCACAATGCCTACATCACCAGTCGGTCACAAATCCCTGGAATCTTCCAGGGTCCACAGAGGCTGCAGGGATGGCTCCTCGGGGACAAGGGCTACCTGAAGAGCTGTGGCTGATGACACCCGTGCAGCAGCCTCAGACCGCAGCAGAGCGACTGTATAATGAGGCTCATGTTGCAACTCTCAACTTGGTGGAGCAAACCATTGGGATGTTGAAAATGAGGTTCCAGTGCCTGGACTGGTCTGGAGGAGCCCTGCAAGACAGTCCACAGAGGGTGGCAGGCATCGTCATTGTCTGCTGAGCCCTTTACAACCTGGCACTGCAACGGGGAGGTGAGCTGGCTGCGGAGGAGATGGAGGAGCTGCACGTCTCCTCTGATGGGGAGGACAGAGGTGAAGGTGAGGAGGTCCTCGGAGATGGGGATGAGGACCTTGCACTGGCTGGATGAGGCAGGCATGCTCGCGAGGCCATCATAGCTGCTAGATTTGTGGAGGATGATGACGACATGCAGTGAGGAGACACCATAGATCCTCACATTGCATTTGTGAACGTTTGATTCCAGTCTGGCTTACGACAGCACGCATATTCTCTGAGAACGCTCCTGTTATGGAGATGGAATGGAGGCCCTAATAGTCACTCGATTGCAGGAGGATGACAACATGCAGTGAGGGCACTCCATAGATCTTCACATAGTCTCTGTGAATGTCTGACTCCTGTCTGGCCAAGGGCAGCTTGCTTGCGCTCTGTGATCAGGATCATATCATAGAGACACAGCCATGAAACTTTGGAAGCATCTGATCCTTTGTCTGCTTTCAGTACCTGAGCCCTTCAGGAGCTGGAGCCCAGCATCACAGATGCTGAGGAGATGGGGGCCAGCCCCACTTTAAAGGTGCTGAGAGCACACAGAGAGAATGATGGAACTCTGTGGTGCCTGCCCACGACATTCTGGCAGCAATGACCAGCACCATCGTGGTGCAGCCATCAGTAATGTGTCCAGGGAGTGTGAGGCTGGACCATCACTGTGGTCTGAAGGCTGCACAAAGCACAGGGAAGAGGCCCTGGACTGAGACACCTGCCTTTATCTTGTGCAGAAAGGTTTCACATCTGAGTGACACAAACACTGCTCATCAGAACAAGGAGCCATAGGCAGGGAGACATTCTTGGGAGTTTATTGACAATAGTGAACAGTATGTACAAGTGATTAACACCCGTGCTCAGGCTGTGCAATTCGAAACTTGCTCATTTAGTGAGAGAAGAAATATGGTGTTCCTGTTGCAGTAGTTTCGGTCCCCATGGTGAGAATCGCGGGGAGGGTGGGAAGGGAAGGCGATGAAGGCACCGCCTCCCCCCCCCCCCCCCCCCCCCCCCCCCCACACCCTGCAGGAGTCATCGAGATGGCTTCAGGCGATCTGCTCGAAGGCCCTTCCTGAGGCAGGAAGGTGAGGAGGTGGAGGAGCCCGCCCAAGGTGCGGCAGGGGCACGCCCACTGTAGCCGGTCACACCCTGTGGGTGGTGGCGCCTTTTTGGGAGCACTGCAGCCTCTGGCAGGCCGGTGTCAAGAAGGTGCTGTTGGCGGTTGGCTACAATATGCCACGGGTGAACCAGGCGATCCGGAGCCTGGTCACCAAGGGCTCGCTGCCTCAGATGGTGGGCACCGGAACCTCGGGCTCCTTCAGGATCAACTGGCAGTACCTGGAGGACCAGAGCCGCCTGGCCGTCGCCCCGACCCCCAAAGCCCGGGGCCGGCAGCAGAGAGCGGCCGCCAGCCGCAAGGGGAAGATGAAGGTGAGTCCGGCCCATGTGAAGAAGAAGCAGCCGGTGGCCGGACGAAAGCCACAAAGGGAAGTGGCGTCCGGAGGCTGGACGGGCAGCCCCGGAAGTCAACCAAGGAGCCGGCGCCAGGCGCTGATCTGGCTGCCGGGCAGGAAGGTGAACAAGAGGCGGGAGCTGAGAGCATCCCCAAGGGAACTGGGCAAGGAGCAGAACAGTGAAGGAGGAAAAAGAAATGCATTTTCCTGATTAGGCTCTGGCGCAGATCGTTGTTGCCTGAGTGGGAGCTGTCGCTGTGGTCCTGGCTGTGGCTGTCCCAGCTGATCGGGCTGCTGATTTTCCTGTGTTGCTGCTGTCACTATTCTGGAATTTTTTGCTGACCTTCACCTAGAAGAAGTGGACTACTGCTCATATGGAGTAGAAAAGGAGTTCGGGGAGTTGGACTTTTTCTTTCTGGGGACCCTTACAACCTCCTGCTGCTGCTGCAGGCCGGGACCTTGCAAGGCCTGATGAGCCTGGGAGTGAGAGTTTGGAGAGAGCCGGAGGGGAAAGGAGGCGACACCAGCCGGAGGGGGAGGACTTTTGCTGTGCCAGAGGTGGGTGCCTGTGGGAGAAAAGAGCTGTTGTGGGGAACAGTTCAGGAACAGGTGGTGTTGTCCTTGGAGGCAGCTGGATCTGGGCAGCACTAGCTCACTCAGGCGAAGCAAAGGAGGGCAGGGCGGGGGGCAGGTTTTCTTTTCCCTTTTGAAAGCTCAGTCAGTCACTGTCCTCCCTTTTGAAGAAATCAGTCTCCCTTCCCTCCCTTTGCAGGAAATCAACCAGTTGCAGCTCTTTTATCCCCCAGGCACCCACCCACCAATCAAAAAATGCGGTAAGCGGCCCCCCCTCGATCAGGGGCTCAGAGTTGATGGGACATTTCTGGCAGTGGACCCTCTGGAGGCCACCGCCAAGAGGCTGGTTCTTTCGAGCATCCTTTGTCTCCGATGGGCTCTGTCTCCCCCCACCTTTGTCACCTGGGGGAGGTCAGAGGTCGAGGGTGGCGCCGATCCGGCCCAGCCTGAAAGAGACCAGATTCTGTCACATGTACTCCTTACGGCACCTGGCCTGGGAGGAGTGCACTGAGGAGGGTTTCAATGTTATCTTCAAGGGGGCTGCCTACCGAATTTTTTGGTCAGTGAATGGCGTGCCTGCAAGGGGATGGGGCAAGTAAGAAAGAACTGGCCCACATCCAAGGCCATCAATGTCATCCAGGCGGCCACAGCTGGTACTGCTGATCCTCCCCCACCACCACTCCATCTTCCTCCCCACAAAGGGAGGAGCCACCGGCAGCCACTGTCACCTCGGCTGCCAGCAAGGTTGGGGGAGAGACCCCACAGCGGAAGAAGGGGCAGAGCAAGATTTGGCATTTGGAGGCGGCCCCCAAAACTCCCCAACCCAACCCTGATTCCCGACACACACACACACCTCCACCCCCCCCCCCCCCCCACCTCCTCACCCTGCACCAGGGAAACTGGCTCGGGGAGAAAATGTCATCTGGTCCAGTGTCATGTCCGCACGTGCTCCCGGGTCCAGCGGTGATGGGGCACGCAACCCCGAGCCGATGGCTGTCCTAAAAAGGATAGAGCAGAGGGCAGAGCATCCAGAGGGCCTGGACAAGGCAGCACAAGCTTCACAAATGGAGGTCTCCCCTGCCCCCAGCCTATCCTGGAATGGGAGGATCCCACAATTCGTGAGGTTGGATGTGTCCCCTCCCCCAATGAAAAGGTGGTGGTGTCCCCACCTCCACCCCCCCAACCCCCACTCCAAGTCCTCGCTCTTCCCTCTGGGTGAGCCCCAAAATACTGTGCCCTTGCTGCAGTCCCCTCAGCGGGGCCCCTCGGGTGGTCAGTGAGGGTGTCCCCCTTATGTTGGTGCCCCACCCAGACCCACCTTGCACCCCTGAGACACCATCTGGCCCGTCAGGGGACTGCGGCAGTCCCTTGATGGCCCCAAACGCTGGGCCATCGGGCAGCGATGGTAACAAAGGCCTCCCAGCTCCCTCCTTTTGCACTGGACGCCTCCGTCCTAGGTCCGGAGCTTTTACAGGACTTAGCAGGCAACCCGGTGCCTGGGGGGAGTGGGTCTCTGAGGAGCTGCTGCTGCTGCCCTTTGGCCCATATCTCCAAGTGGAGACCAGATCTGTCTTTGATCCTTGGTGTTGGATCGAGACGGAGCTGACTGGCACCTCCGAACTCACCCCTGTACTCAACATGGTGCCCGGGTGGAAGCTGGAGGCTTCGAACTGGAGGAGGACAGAGTTTCGGTGTCACCGGACAACTTGGAGTCGTTGTCGGGTGAGGTGGCGGATCCCCTGGCACTTCCCACCTACTCTCCTCTCATCCCTTTAAGGGAGCTCCAGGATTGTTTAGCAAGTAATCACGGTCACCGAGATAGGGTCCAGCTGGCCCTGGACCGGTGGCATTCTTTCCCCCTTGTGTTCTGCTCCTCAAGGCTCCTGGGCTGGACTGGAACACCAAGCAGAGAGTCCATACGTTTCTCCCTGGGCTACTGAAGGAGATGAAGCCTTAGAATAGTCCTCTCCTTCTTGCACTAGGTGACGGTAGCACATACTCCTGACAATGAAGACTACCATAGCCAGCCTCAACACCCACAGCAGCAGGGACGCACAGCGCAGGTTCCAGAACTTCTCGGTTCTCCGGGACGGGAAGTATGCAGTGTGCTTCCTGCAAGAAACCCATACCGTTCCGGGAGACAAAGCTACGTTTCTCCTGGAATGGTGAGGTGGGGATCTACATGAGTCCCCCAGCCTCCAATTCTGTCGGGGTGGCTATCTTGTTGGCCCCACATTTTCAGCCGGAGATCTTGGGGGTCAAGGAGCCGGTGCCAGGCCGGTTGCTGCACCTGACTGTGCGTCTAAGTGGGGTGCAGCACTTCACTTTGTGAATGTGTACGCTTCCCTGGGCGCGCAGCAGCAAGCGAGACTCTTTCAGGAAGTGTCCACACATCTCGGCTCCATCGACACGGGCGAGTGCATCGTCCTCGAGAGGGATTTAAACTGTACCCTCCAGGCCCGGGACCATCACGGTGCCCAGCGCCGCTTGCTCGGTGTGAGTAAGTTCCGGGACCTGGTCGGGTCCTTCGACTTGGTGGACATCTGGTAACATCTCCATCCCGATTCCAGCATTTTCACTCTCGTGTCACCTGGAGTCCAGACTCGAACACGTTTACATTTCCAAGGCATTCATGTCCTCTGTTCTGTTGGCTTCTGTGTGGCAGGTGCTGTACTTGGGCCACTGTGTGATGTGGGTGGTTCTGTTCTACGCTCGGACGAGGTCTGCGTACTGGCCCTTTAACAAGCTGCTGCTGGAGGACGAGCGGTTCCTGGACTCGTTTCATCGTTTCTGGGCCAACTAGAGAAGGAAGCGGGGAGGCAGCAGCTCCTTACGCTGCTGGCCGACGACGGATCCCTTGTCTCAGATCCGGAGGGCATCAGGCCAATCGCCCGAATTTATTACACTGCCCTGTTCTCTCCGGATCCATCCAGCGAAGATGCTCGCAGAGTTATGTGGGAGGACCTGCCGCAGGTCAGCCTGGAAGGCGCCAGAAAGCCTGACTCCCTGATAAGTCTGGGTAAGCTGACCGGCCCCCTTGCCAGCCTCTCCAGGGGCAAATCCCCGGAGCTGAACGGGCTGACCGTGAAGTTCTTCAGGGCGTACTGGAATGTCCTGGGGAGCGACCACATGGGGTCCTGGGGGAAGAGTATCCTGACTGGTGAGATACCCTTCTCGTGGCGTAAGGTGGTCATTACCCTGCTGCCTAAGAAGGGGGATCTCAACCTTAAAAACGGGCGCCCAGTCTCCCTCCTCAGCACGGATTACACGATCTTTGCCAGGGCCATGTCTTCTCACCTTGGCACCGTGCTGGACCACAGGATCCACCCTGACCAGTCCTACACTGTCCTGGGCCAGACCATATTTGATAACATTCATCTGGTCCAGGACATTATCCACTTTTTCCAGAGGACTGGTCTGTTGAGCGACTTCCTGTCTCTTGACCAGGAGAAAGCGTTTGACAGGGTGGATCACAAATATTTACTCGGAACTCTGCGAGCATTTGGGTTTGGGACACATTTTGTCGCCCAGATCCGACTTCTGTACACTGCCGCGGAGTGTCTAGTGAAGGTTAACGGGTCCCTGACGACGCCCCTTTGCTTTGGGAGAGGGGTACATCAGGGCTGCCCCCTGTCTGGCCAGTTGTATTCCATTTGTGTGGAGCCTTTCCTGCGCCTCTTGCGGTGGAGGTTATCAGGATTGGTTCTGCGCGGGCCGGGCATTGGGTTGGTTCATTCGGTTACACCTATGACGTGCTCCTCATGTTCACCGACCTGGCTGACCTGCGGAGGATGCACGAGTGCCAGGAGGTCTACTCTGCCGCATCTTCTGGCAGGATCAACTGGGACAAATGTTCTGGACTCCTGGTCAGTCTGTGGCACGTGGACCCCCTACTCGAGGAGCTCAGGCCTTTCACCTGGAGCAGGACCAGCCTCTTCTACCTGGGGGTCCATCTCTGCCCTGCTGAGGAATCCTGGCCGGTGAACTGGCAGGAGCTGGAGGCCAAAGTCACCGCTCGCCTGCGGCACTGGACAGGACTGCTCCGAGTGCTATCTTACCGGGGTCGAGTTCTGGTCATAAACCAGCTGATCGCCGCCATGTTGTGGTATCGGCTGGTCATTTTGATTCCTCCCTCGGATTTTGTCACAAAAATCAAGAGAATGCTCGTTAACTTCTTCTGGGACAAAAGATTGCACTGGGTCGCTGCCGAGGTTCTGAGTTTCCCGCTTAGGGAGGGCAGTCAGGTGCTGCTGTGTCTTCACATCCAGGTGGCGACTTTCCGCCTTCAGGCCCTGCAGCAATATCTTTACATCGAGCCCCCTCCGAGATGGTGTGCCCTGGAGACGTATTTCTTCTGCTAGGTGCACAGCCTGAATTATGACGTGCAGCTCCTGTTTGTAGACCTGAGGAGCCTTCGTGGCTGCTTGCACGTGTTGCCTGTCTTTTACCAGGACCTGATCAAAGGAGGAGAGCTGTGGCTGCCGGGGTAACCAGGACCAGGGCCATGCTGGGTGGCAGAGGAGTGGGCTGGATGATTCCCCAGGAGTTGGCACATCGCGCACTGGTGCTCGGCTGGCTCGCGGCAAATGCCATTCAAGACCTTAGGACGATCGTGCTCAGCCCCGACGTCATACTGGGCCTCGAGGTGGCCCAGGTGCGCGGTGGTCCAAGTGTATCCCTGTTTGGACGGATTTCCACATTAACCCCCGAGCCCTGAAGACTCCCTTGGGAGCCGGTGCCCCACAACCTGAGTCGAGTCGCGGAAATGCCATCTGTGTCCTTTAGCATGGTGTGGAGGGGTTTCCTGTACGGGCTGCTGCAAGCCCTTCGCTTCCTTGCCCTCACCCACTGCCTGGACACACCCTGGCGTGCCTTGTTGCCCTCTGATGGCAGAGGTCTCCAGTGGGGGGCACCTCTACAGGGGTGTCCCCCCTTTTCCATCGGAGACCTGGGGTAGAGAGTATTGCGTGCAGCAGTCCCATACACGGATCCCAAGAAGCTTGCGTTTTTTGCGGCCTTGTGGAGTCCATGGACCAGGCTTAAGTGAATTGTTGTAGGCTGCACCGCCTATTTTATTTCTTGAAAATCACATTGTTTTTCTTTTGTTTGCACTTCAGCCCCATGCTCCTGATCTACGGGCACCTGGTGTGGAGGGAGGCCGGGAGGGAGGAGGACCTCCTCGTGAACCTGCTCCTGGGCCTGGCCAAGTTGGCCATCAACAGGTCCAGCAAGCGGGCGATCGAGGGTGTTGTCCAGCCCAACTGTCTGCCCCTCTTCTATGGCTATGTTCATGGTTCGGAGTCCCCAGAGAGGGAGAATGCGGTGTCCACTGGCACCGTCGAGGCCTTCTGTGCCTGGTGGGCACCGCAGGGACTGGGATGCTTTCTTGACCTTCTGAATCAAATTTTCATTTAATGTTGGTAAGTTCCCATTAAGTTTTGTCTTTAGTTTTTGCAATTTCCCTTTAAGGGGCTGCCACTTAATTTGTCCCCTAATTTGTTAATTTAGTTTATTTGGTTTATATTCAAAAGGGTTAACTTTACTAATTCTACTGCTACATCTTGGTGCTCCCTGGACATCCACAGGGGAGGTGGAGGCAGCCTGTTTGTGATGACCTTGGCGGGCATTCTCTGGAGGGCCAAGACCAGGAGGGCTCTGGCCTGCTTTCAGGGTCCTGCTGTGTGGCAGTGGCACCCTCCTCGGTGGAGCTGGAGGGTCACAGGAAGAGGGAATTCGGATGGGCCAAACGTTCCTGGTAAATTACTTTAAAAGAACAAAGGAAATAAACAGCCAAATAAAGCATATTTATAATAGGGTGTAAAAAGTAACAATATACAACCTCTATGTTAAAATTAAATTCCAGTTATATTTCTCTAGCAATCTGATGCAATGTTTAAGCCAATAAGAAAATAGTTGTGTTAACAAAGCATTTCATGTCATGCAATATTCACTGTAGAAGTGAAGACTGATAATAAACCAGCAAAGCAACTTCAAAAGCTGAATGGTAATAGGGGAGACACCTCCTGATCCTTCTCTTTATAGGTGTCCGGGGACCCCAGGCTGACTTCTTGATGAGATGGGGTAGCTGGAGTGAGATCGAGCTGCCCTGCACCCCTCTCATGTAAACACTATTGGAGGCCAATTATGGCATCAGCAATGTAGTTGAGCCCACGCAGCAGTGCAGGAGCGACATCCTCGAATTAGGTCTCCATGGCAGCCGCCATCTGACTAGTGTTGGCCTCAGTGCGTTGCAATGCCGGTGCTATCACCTCAGCCTGAAGATGGACTCCGGATTGCAATCTGTGGAGTGCAGTGGACATCTCTTCCTGATGTTCCCAAGACTTTAAATATGGCGTCCGGCATGATGAAGCGGCGAGGTGATGGTGAATGAGAGCCCGCCCGCCATGGAAACGGTGTGTTTCCTGGGAACGCATAAATAATGTGGCGGGATTGGGACGATACAGTGTGAGAACCCGCCATTGTGGCCGGCGGTTAAAGTGTCATTTTACCCACCCGCTACCGTTTTAGTGTAATTCTGGGACGATTCTGTTCTTTGTTTAAGCTTAAGACCTTGACTTTGGACTTATCACATCACTCTCACACCTGCAATGAAATTCCTTCACGTTATAATCATTCTTTCCCAGAGAATCCTTTATGTTTATTAATTAATCCAGCCTGGCAACACAATACCAGTTCTGAAATGGCCTGTTCTTTATTTGGTTCCTTAACATATTGTCCTTGAATGCATTCCTCTAAGCTATTTTTGCCAATATGCCTAAAAATTGAAATCCACAAATATTATTGTATTACCCTCATTCTCCTCTAATTCCCTGATTTTATACTTTGTCCAATATTATGATTATTGTTAGGGAGTCTGTAAACTATTCCCGCCAGTATTTTCTACCCATTGTTTTTCCTTCACTCCACTCATACTGAATCATTATCCTGGTTGTCTGGGCTAAGATATTTTCTCTTTAGTGTCTTTATCTCAGTCTCTATTATCACAACCACATCCCCCTCCTCCGCCTCTGCTCCTTTTCCATTTTGACCATTTTCTCCAAGTCAAGTACCCTGAAGTATTTAGTTCTCAACCTTGGTCATCCTAGAACCACAGTTTAGCAATGGCAATTTATGTCATTAATTGACCTCGTTTGTTACAAAGGATTTATGCATTCAGATGCAACACCTTTCATTTTTACTTTTTACCATTTTTCCCTGATGTTGCCTTAGTCACTAATGCCCTATTACCATTATTAAACTCTGTCTTTTCTGACAAAATGACCTGGATTTTCACTCTCGAGGCGCATGTGCAGAGTCAGGAAACTTGCCAGTTCGCTGTACCTGCCTCGGTGGTGGTGGGGGTAGGGGGGGTTGGGTGGGGTGGAGAAACTGTCTCGAATGGAAGGAACTTTGTTCTGGCTGCAGTGTGGCAGTTGCATGCTGGAGTTGGGTCTGTCATCCCCAGAAATAGTGCAGAGACAACCACGGGGACAGCCGAGTGCTGAGATGGGCTGGTTAAAAGGCCTGCCTCAGTTCTCTGGGACTTCCCACTTGTGTTGTTAAATATTAGGCCCTCTAGCCCTCACCCCTCACATCCCTCATCACCCCCCCCACCCCACTCACTCCCCATGCCAACTCCTGCCAACCCATGTTCCCATCCACCCCGAAGTTACCCCTCATCCTCCAAGCTAACACATGACCCACCCCGCCCCCCCCCCCCCCCACACTCAACCACATGGCCTCTTAAAGCCCCTATGCCAACTTTGTGTCAATTCATGTCAACTCATGATCCTCCACTCATCCCCATGACTGTCCCAAGCATCCCCATGAATCCTTATAGCCCCTATGCTAATTAGTGCCAATTCATAGCAACCCATGCCTCCCACCCACCACTCTTTGCCCTTGTATCCTCCATGCCAACTCACCAAGTATCTACCATGGACAGACCTCAGGAGCTATGCTGAGATGAAATAAAATAAAGTTCTAAGTATCTATTACAGACTTCACTAGATTAAAAAAAACTCATTCATGAAAGCCCATTCAGATTTAAATCCCCTCACCTACTTAATCCCTCATAAAAACAAACATTTGTATTCATAACCTCACATCAGAGACAGCTAATCCTTTAATAACCTCTTGCAACTGTCAATGAAGCTGTGAACTTACAACCTCCCCCCCACCCCCACCTTTAACACTGGTTGTGGAAGCAGTCAAGCAGTAATGATGTTATAATAATAGCACCTAGGTTTATGTCAACAAACATATATTGAAACTGCAAGAATGGATTTGTCTCAACTCATAGACACAGGCAGGCTGGGTTTTTATTTCAAAATTTAAAGGGCAGGAGTTTTAAATAGCTTGACAGTTCCACAAATATTATCTGTTCTTTACGAGCATTTACATCTACTCTAAAATAATTGTAAGTCACTCTGCCAGCTAAGGCCCTTGCTCCAGCAAAATTGGGGTCTGTTTGAACTTAGCACTGAGTTCAAGTGGCCCTGCTGAGTTCCGGTTTGCTCTTTGTGTGAGTCACATCCTGCTCCATTCCTTTACTGAAAAAAATTAGGTATGTCGGAAATGGAAGTGGGATTTCTGGATCCGGGTTCCCAGCGTCATTTTGAATAAGCTGTGGAGTCTCCATGACTCTGTGAAAATCTATGCCAATTTTGCTTGACTTTATTCAAATCACTACTCTGCTCTACAGCATTGACGTTTTTCAGTCTTATAAATTTATCCTTACTTGAAACCTCCCTCCCACTGATTAGTTTAACTACCATCCCAGTGATTCAATTTGCCAGGAGACCTAACCTGTTTTAAGTGGTGTCTTAATGCAACAGCATTCTCTTTCACCAGTGCTGGTGCCAGTACCAGATTAATTGAAACCCCTGTCTCCCACATCATTCTTTCAGCCATGCATTTAAACCTGTTATCTCTGTGTCCTTTTGTGGTTCATTTTGGGGGTGGATGATTTCTGACCTGGGGGTCATTGGCCTTTATACTTGGCGCCTGGAATGAGAAGAGTTCCATTCATGACACTTGTGCAAATGGATGCACAAGATAGTAGTGGCACTAGCCACATGGGCTTCTGTTCTATTTCTCCAAACCCCACCCCCTCCTCCCCCCCGACTGTCCTTTGGGCTTCTAGCAAATGCAACAAAGCTGCCCCTTTCTCTAAGATTATTGAAACTCTTTGAGTGTGACTGCTGCACATTCTTCACCAGCTGCTTCAGGCTGAAAGAACTTAGGGAAGGCCTGCTGCTTCTGTAGTAACTCTGGTCTAGCAATAACCTGGCAGAGCAGAGTGCCAGCCTCTTACAAAGGGACAGGAGTAGAGTTCAGGCGAACACATTTTTAGAACTAATGATTTGTTCCACCAGATCGAAGATAAAAATTACTCCCTAGCTATCGATTGTGAAGATGCGTCCAAAAGCAATGGACCAACTGCCGATGGTGCACACTGTACTGCAACTTTAATATTGACCACTTTATCAAATGTCTAACCATTTTATGGGGTGGAAAATGTGCTCTTATCATGCTTTAACTCCTGTCCATAAGATTGAGAGATTTGGATGTGCCTGCATAATTGTAAAATGTGACTTAATTTGCTTCCACAATGTAATCGTCCAGTTGTAGTCAATGCAACTTATTTGGCAAGATACTGTATCGATTTCTGTATCGTAGGTTGTTTTATGTCTGGTATTTTTTTCTAGGGGTGGACAAGCTTGCAAAGTCTTGATGGGGAGCAGATGTTTTTCTCCAAGCTGGAAGCCAAATTCACAAAGCATGGGAGTCCCATAATACTGTCTGGCAATGTGACCAGAGTCCCTGGACAGAAAATTGCACTTTTTGTATCACTCAACAATGTAATGCAAGAAACAGCTACTGTGTCAGGTTAGTACAATCTGAAAAATCTAGCGCATGCTTAATAGAACAAGCTCGGGCCTAGAAATTTTGAAATATAGTTTCTAGATATGATCATTGAAGTTTTCTGCATTGATTTTTCAGCTTTTATGAATGCCACAAATAGTACATTTTTTATATAAAAGCAAAATACTGCGGATGCTGGAAATCTAGAACAAAAACAAAAATACCTGGAAAAACTCAGCAGGTCTGACAGCATCTACGGAGAAGGATACAGTTGACGTTTCGAGTCCGTATGACCCTCCATCAGAACTAAGGAATATAGAAATGAGATGAAATATAAGCTGGTAGAAGGAGGTGGGACAGGTAGAGCTCGATAGGGGGCCAGTGATAGGTGGAGGCCAAGAAGACATTTTTTAACCATTTTTAAGGGGGCTTTTTGATAGTCTCATCACTACTAATCAGCAAACAAAGCAGCAAATTGTGACGGTATGTGGACGTATCATGCCTGATAAGTGGTTTCATAAACATGGAAATGTGAATTAGATTTTCAAACACATGAGGTCATCTTCATTTAGCTGCAGGAGTAAGGCGAAGTTTCTGCTCAGCCCACTTCCAGTCTCCAGGGAGCTGGAACAGATGTGTCATATCGGTCTAAAACACAACTCAGTCATCCAGGGAACAGTCATGACAACAACACTCCTATTTATACCTTGCCTTTCACATCAAAACCTGTCAAAGTTTTTCACATAATCAACGACGGTTTGAAGTGCAATTACTGTTGTTCTGTGTATTATGTGGTACATTTGAACATCTCACAGATTGGAACACTTAATGGCATCTATATTTTACAGGAACAGGGTTGGGAGGGGGCATGCAGGCCTGGCAGTCAACGATGAGCATGTTGAGGTTGGGGATGTTGCATAAATATTTTCAGAGTCTTCACCAACCCCTGGCCAGATTGAGCCCCTGGCTGGTGAGGGTGAGTGGGGAATCTGGTGACAGGAGGATGCAGCTGAGGACCTGGGCGAGCAGTCCATAGCAGTAAGTGGGAGGAGGAAATCCCTTGAGGTCGGAGCAGCAGGTCAGGGTCTACCCTTACAGAGCGATCATGGGAATGTCGGGCTGAGATTCCCCAAAGATCGGAGGGCATACCAGGGCTGGGGAGGCCCACAGATTAGTGGATGTATAGGTCTTAGGGAAGCCTTCCTGTTCCTTTTATCCACAAGGAGTTCAAAGACAAGCACGGTTTTAAAACATATCTAGACCTCTTCGGGCAAGTCAGCCAATCCCACCATTTTGCTACTGTCGGGCATGTCACCATGATGGGTTTATTCCAAAATGTTAACCTGTTTTACCATGCATTTCCATTGTTTCCCATTTTTATTCCAAATTTAGAGGTTTACTTTGTTTCCTTTGCTATCAGTTTTAGTCTGGTTGACTGGAGAGCGACTGAGTCTGTAAATTTAATACAATACTACTCCACACAACTCACTGAAGAGTATTGAAGTGTATTTTGTGTTCATAACTGTCTCATTAAAAAGAAATACAAGTATGCGATATAAATAGTGATGAATAATTGGCTATTTTTCCTCATCCTCTATTTATTTCTGACTTTTATCACCAGACTGGAAGCATTTATTAGGCCCTTGTGCTGACTCTGGGGTTTCCATTGCAACCCCTGACTGTCTGGTCTCTCCGTCAGTGCCTTGTCATTTTTATAATCTGACATGGAGCAGGCCGAATAAGAAGAACATATTTCTGCAAAACCCGAACCACAGAGCTCTTTAAACTTCAACCAGATTAACTATGTCTGGCCAGTCATCAGTTTATGTTAGATCATGCTAGCAGAGCATACAAGTTTATGATCATGAAGAGATTGAATTACAACATGGAAACAGCAGACCCTTCAGCCCACACAGTGCACACTAGTATTCATCCTCCACGCGAGCAGTGGCTATGATTCCATGTGTCAATCTAGTCTACAATAAAAGCAAAATACTGCAGACGCTGGAAACCTGAAATAAAAACAGGAATCCGTTCGAAATCTACCCCATACAGCATGGTGGTAGTGCCCACACAACTTGATGGAGCGTATCCTCAATGTGAAGACTGTACTTTGTCTCCACAAAGGTTGTGCACTCCTACCAATACCGTCATGGGCAAATGTATTTGTGACGGGTAGATTGGTGCAGATGAGGTCAAGTAGGTTTTTATTCTTTTTAATACTGCAGTAGTAGTGTGCTGGACTTGGGAGGTGTGGGGGACCGATTGGGTGGGGGATGGGGATGGATGCCAGATAGGATGGTGGCTGTGTCAAACTCGACAGTTTCAACAAAAAAAAGGTCTGCCCCATTTCTTTTAGAGATCCAGCCTGAACACATGGCGACCATTGTCTCACAAGATGTCCTGCTGCTGTTTCTGCACCAGATCTCTCTCAGGGCAGCAGTGTCTTGTATGTGGCAGATGTTGGACACCCCCCCTCCTCCCCCTACTGGCAACCCCAGTAAGAGCAGTGAGAATTTCAATATTTGGGTGGGAATCAGTATATCACAGCCCCAGTCCTTCCGACTTGTCTCCCATTCATGGGAAAGGCAGTAACATTTTACCTGTCCTTGTTTTTCTCTTTCTGCAGTCCGTTTGGAGCAAAAAGTTGATGAGAAGCAAAAGCAATACACGATAGAGGCTGACACCTATCTTCCGCGCATTCTGGGATGTCAGATAATTGGCTTTTTGCAGCAAAGAGGAACTAGTTGGTCCTCCACACTACGGGGAAAATATGGGCTTTTTGGTAAGATGACAGCTGCAAATGATGGTGTATGGCAAGTCAAATGGCAGGTATTGAACAGCAGATACACATGGTAATAAATTGTTTATTAGGGTATACAAGCAAATAACATCTTGATCTGCTCCACATTCGCTACTGGTTTTTGAAAAACCCAGTTCTGAAACCCTCATTACCCAAAATGAGTAGGTCTAAGCTGCTATAAACCTCAGTATATTGTCGAATAATTTGAATTCCCAGAGACTGATCATTATTGCTGCCTTTATATTTCGGACACTTCCTTGGCATCTGTAAGTGGTGTGTGTGAGCAGCATCTTATTCTATTCACTCTGCTAACAAATCTGCTAAGGCTGGTGACATTTTATTGCACTATTCAAGAATTAATTGATGGTCCTTTGCTAACATCGGTTTTGTTAAGGATGGGAAATTTTTAAATTTGACATTTGAAACAGAGTCACAGTTGAACTAGCATTACAGAATCATAGCATGATACAGCACAAGAAGAGGCAGTTCAGCCGATCAAGTCTGCACCATCTCTTTGAAAGAACATTAAATTAGTCCCACTCCCCCGCTCTTTCCCTATAGCCCTGCCAATTTTTCCCCTGGGGTATTTCTCCAATTCACTTTTGAAACTCTCTTGCAGGCAGTGTACTCCAGATCATTATAACAACTTGCTGCAGACGTTTTTTGTATCCCTCCTGTCACCTCTGGTTCTTTTGCCAATTACTTTGAATCTGTCGCCCCTTCTGCCACTAGAAACAGTTTCTCCTTATTTATTTTATGAAAACCTTTCATGATTTTGATCACCTATATCAAAGCTTCTCTGCTCTAAGGAGAACAACCCCGGTTTCTTCAACCCTTCCATATAATTGAAGTGTTTCTCATCCCCAGTACCATTATAGTAAATCTCCTCTGCCCCCTTTCAAGACCGCCCTTCCCAAAATGTGGTGCCCAGAATTGGACATAGTAATCCAGTTGGGCCTAACCAGTATTTTATAAAGGTTTAGCATAACCTCTTTGTTTTTGTACTTTATGCCTTTATTTATAAAATGAATACCTCTTTAACAGCCTTTTCATCTTGTTCTGCCACCTTGAAAGACTTGTGAACATGTACCCCTGGACTGTCTGTTTCTACACCCCCTTTAAAATTGCCACATTTTTGTTTATATTGCTTCTCATTCTTGCTATCAGAATCAATCACCTCACACTTCTCTCCATTAAATTTCATCTGCCATGCGTTTGTCCATTTGCCAGTCTATGTCCTCCTGAAGCCTGTTACTATCCTCCTTATTGTTTACTACATTTCTGAATTTTATGCCATCTGCAAACTTTGAAATCATGCCCTCTATATCCAATTCCAGGCCATTTACAGAGTTCAAAAAGAGCAGTGGCGCCAACACCAGCCCCTGGAGCACACCACTGTGCAGTTTTCTCAAGCCTGACAAACAACTGTTAACCACTGCTTTCTGTCTGTCCCTCAGCCAATTTTGTGCCCACGCAGCCACTGTCTCATGCTTCATCTTGCTGACAAGTCTACTGTGTGATACTTTCTCAAAAGGCTTTTGAAATTCCATGTACACATTAGCTACACTACCCTCATCAAGCATCTCTGTTACTTCCTCAAAAAGCCCAATCAGATTAGTTAAAACCAATTTGCCTTTATCAAATCCCTGCCAGCTTTTATTTATTAACTGACACTTTGTCCAAGTGATAATGTCCCGGATTATTGTCTCCAAAAGATGTCGCACCACCACCCTTGGGCTGATTGGGCTATAGTTAGTGGGTTTATCCCTCTCTCCTTTTCTAAACACTGGTGTAATGTTTGTATTCCTTCAAACCTCAAGCACCACTTCAAGACAGATGGGAAGAATGTGCATAGAGCCTCTTCACATATCCATCCTTACTTCCTTCAGCAACCTAGGATGTATCCAATCCAGACCACATGATTTTTTTAAACCTTGAGAACTGCCAACTTTTAAGTATCTCCTCTTTATCTATCTGTCTGTATCCTATCCAATTTGTCCACTGCCATTCCCAACGTGAAACCCAAATGATGCAAGCTACACCAGGACAGCTTTTATGTTTCAACATTAATGACTAGAAATTTCTCACTCATTAACATTGACGGTGCCTGGCATAGGGTGGATTGCTAACATCATGTTCATATTATGATTTTTGCAAGCTAATCTACCATGGGGTGATGGAGATATAACAACAGGTTCTGATTTTTGTGATAGAAAGGACATCATTGGATTAAGTCTATGAATTCCAGTTGAGAATAAAACTAACATGCCTATGCTCCTGCTGATGTTAGTTTATTTTCTCTTGAACACACACTCCAATTTAAAGCAGATGTTTTATCAAAAATCACAGCGGTTTTTGGCTGCATTAACATCTTCCTCCTCCACCATCTGTTGTTTGCATACCCCCTGCTTGCCTCTTCTGAAAGCTGAGTCATGGCAGGGAATATTTCCACATGCTCTGGCTGCTAGTGAGTGCTGGTCAATGGACTGATTTTGCAGCGAGGTGGGGTAGGCATTGCAGCTACTCCTGAATTATGGGGCAGAATCTTCTGCCTGTTGGGCGGGCTGGTCGAGAGCGGGTGTGGGTGAGCGCGGAGCCGATCGCCGCCCGCGATCAGCTGCACGCCACCGTTTTGAGCGGGTGGACCAATTAAGGCCTGCCCACCATGACGCGCGCCCAGAAGTGCTCAGCGCTATCTGTGCGGGCAGGGGGAGGAGGGAGATTCGGGGTCTGTGCTCTTTCACACACATGCACACGAAAGCAGCAATCTCCCTGAGGCACGGAGTTGCCTCAGGGAGATTAAGTTCAGATTGAAAGTTTGAAAAAAAGAAAGATTAAAATTATTCAGACATGTCCCCTCATGTGACAGTGTCACAAGAGCTAGGACGTTTTTATGAATTGAGCAAAATTTATTTATTAATTTAATAAAACCTTCAAGAAACGTCATCTCACCCCTGGATGAGGTTTCATGAAAAATATGAAGGCCACTTGGGCTCTTCGCCTGCCCGCCAACCTTAACGTTGGATGGGCAACATTGATAATGATAATTGTTTTTTAAATGGCCTTAGCAGGTCTTTGACAGTTCGGCAGACGCACACCCGACGTCACCCTACGTCATTTTACACATTGGCATGCAGAGCCTGCCCCCGCACGCTGACGTGAAAATTCTCCTCACGGTCACCTAACATTCTTTCTAACAAAGAGGAGTGAACTTCATCCCCAGCTAACTTTTCCCTATTGGCCTGGCTAAGGCAAGGTATCCATTAGGGCTCTATAGCCTGTGGTAAGAAACACTATTGCCAATGCATCTATTAACTAAACCAAGGGGCCATTTGCCTTTAGTGTTCATTGTAAAACCTTATGAAATACTCCTTTAAACCAAAGCGTCTATAGTGTCATTACAACACAGAAGGAGGCCATTTGGCCCATCAAATATATGCTGGCTCTCTGGAGAGCAATCCAGTCAGTCCCATTCCTCACTCTATTCCTGTAGCCCTGCAATTTTATTTTCCTCAAGTGCCCATCCAGTTTTCTTTCAGAATTAGGAGCAGGAGTAGGCCATTCAGCCCCTCACACCTGCTCCACCATTCAATAAGATCATGGTTGAACTGATTGTGGCCTCAACTTCACTTTTCTGTCTGTCCCCCATAACCCGTGACTCATCAGACCAAAAATCTGTCTAATGCAGTCTTGAATATATTCAGTGACCCAGCTTCCACTCTCTGTCAAAGAGAATTCCACAGACTAACAACCCTCTAACAGAAAAAAATTCTCCTCATCTCCACCTTAAATGGGAGACTCCTGGGGTGGGATGGTCTGGTCCTGTTGACGGCGGGCATAATGGCAGGTATAAGGGGGAGAATTCGGCGTGAGGGGCAGAAATCAGTTTCCTGCTGGCGTGAAATCCCAGCGGGATGGGATCATCTGACGGTGTCCACCATGGTGGACAGTGAATCCCACTGGAGGCTGGCGTGAACACCGTTTGAATCCTACGAGTGGAATGCAAAGTAAGGTCCAACCGGAATCATCCCACCCCTCCCCCCCATGCCAGATTTACTATTACATTAGCGGGAAAACACACCGGCCCAGAACACATCTGGACAAGCGCGACTTACTGTCGGGGCTTGCTCTGACCACGGACATCTGAGGTGAAGATGATGCGGAGCCCTACAGCTACTGGACCCTGGAGGGATACGTGCATTGCATGCTGGGTAGATTCTCATGGACATGGCAGCTCACGGAAGGTTGGAGGTCTCCGTTGATGTCTCGGGCCTGCTTCAGAACATCACGGTCTTGGCCGTGGGCTGCTACAGATGATCGGTAAGATATGGGAGGGGGATGGGGGGGGAAGAGGAAGGTGTCCTGGGAAGGGTGAGGTTGTGGGGCAGATGCTAAGGTGTTGGGGGGTGAGTGAGTTTGGGAGGGGGAAGGAGGGTGTCAGGGGGTGGAGGAAGTACAGGGGGAGGAGTGACTACCAGGGGAGGAGGGTGTAATGGTGGAGAATGCTGCAAGTAGGGAGGTAGGTGTAAGGGGGGGAGGAGGGCATTAAGGTCGCGGGGCGGTGGGGGAGAAGTCCAGGTGAACGTGCAAGGGAGGGGTCTGTGGTGTCAATGGCTGCCTCCTGGGGAATGAGCTGAGTGTGCATATGTTAGGAGGGAATGGTGAGTATGAGAGGGAGCAGGTATGGTGGGAGAGTGAATGTGTCAGTAACAGCGGAAGGGACGCAAAGCCAGTCACAGACCCTGGGAGTGGGAAGGAGGAGGTCGGGAAGGTCAGCGTGGACCGGGGTGGGATTCTCCAGGAGGTAGGGAAAGTGCATGTTCACCTGGACAACCTGGAAAAACAATGTTTTGGGTTGGTAGGTGATGGTGGGGTGGTGGAAGGTAATGCCGGGGGGTTTACAGCGGTGGGGGAAAGGATGTGGGTGTCTGCAGGAGAGGAAAGGACTGGGGAGCTGATCAAAAGCTTGATACAAAATGGTTTTTAAATCGAAAGTGAGTGGAGCCTCGTGTTGGACAGGCACAGATGCTGCATGGGAGTGTGAGCAGTGGGTGGGCGGAGATGCAGGTCGGCTCAGATGGACAACTGAAAGCAAGCCCCAGCAAGCAGCATTGAAAATGCTCGGGACATTGAGATGACTGTGACAGATGAAGGTTCTGCGTCTCTGCGAGAGTACTTGCACAAGGCTTGGAAAGGCCTTGCCACTGGCACACTTCTCCCTCCAGAATCACTCATTTTCCAGCTGAACTGCTAGTGGTGGTGGGGTGGGGGGGGGAGGAGGAATGCAGAGGAAGGCCTCGCAAAGCCAGTCAATGAAGCTGCAAGGCAACATTACACATTATTCAGTGAAAATGAATATATTTTCAGGTCATATAAAGTGACAAGGCCTGTTCACCCGTGCAACCATTTGTGATCAGAACTTCTTAATTTTTCTAGGCCTACAACTTCTTCTCGGTGCTGCACTGACATCTGCAGCAGGAGTGGAGACAGCCTGTGCAATGTTTGGCGCTGTTGCATCTCGTGACTTTGGCGTGTGTCTTCTGGGGAGCCGAGGACTTGAGGGCTCCGGCTTGCTTTGGCTGTCCTCCTGTGGGCCAACTGCTCCCTCTGCAGTGACAGAGGACGAGGTTGAGGGGGTCACAGGCAAAGGGGACTCGGAGGGAGAGGGCAACTTCTGAGATTCCTGAGTGGATGACCCAGGGGTGTCCAGCTGCTGCTCCTCCTCCCTTTGGGTGCCCAGGGGTCCAGCCTGACTCCTTGAGGAGAAGGAGCAGCTGGAGCAGTGTTGAGGTGCCGCTTTCCCCTTGCATTGACTCTGCAGGAACTCACCCATGGCTCCCATGATGGAGTACAGGTCTGTGCACATCTCCACGTTCAGCTGGAGCAGGGTCTCCATGGTGTCCGCCATCCTTCCCATGGAGACCCTCATACATGCACATGTGGGCACCACTTCATCAGAGAGCAGGCAGGCGCACTCCTCCAACTCACGTGCCACTCTGCTGAGGGTTTCCAACAGCTCTGCGTGATATCCTCCCACCTTCTACTGACTCTCCACGATGAGTTGGAAGGCCAAATCCAGAGGCTCGTCATCTGACATGGACCACACAGATGCCTCTTCCCCAGCAGTCCTCCGAGTGCCGGGGAGCTCGGCTGTACCTGCCTCCTCCTGCTGCGGACACATGTCTGTGCACTGACTACCAGATTGTGAATCCGAGCCTGCACTAGATCTAGGTCCCACCGAGGTGTGTGTCTCCGTGCTGGTGGAGGGTGTGGGTAAGCGCTGTGACAGGTCGTCCTGGCTGCTTATTTCTAGCTCGGGGGCGTCTTCTTGGTTGGAGGTGAGGACCTGAATGGAGCTGAGGGACTGGCTGGCTGAGGGTGTCGGTCACTTGGCAGAGCTCCCTGTGAACCAAAGTAGAGATAATTAGCACATGGCAGAAGAGTCAAAAGCATGAGAGAGAGCACTTGATTGAGTTGAGAGAGGGATGATGTGGTGCAGGATCCTTAGGTGGGTGTTCGCCGCCGACCTCACCATCCCCACAGGCAGGGTCCACATCCTCACCAGTAAGCACGATGGCACACTCCTCAAAGTGAGCGAGGGGCCTAATGTGAGCCACTCCACCCCCGGTCTGGGGCCTCTTCCTGCAGTTGTGAGCCAGTTTCTCCAGCATGAAAACAGATGGAAAGAGTGTGAGCAGGGCATGGGACTGTGTGGAATGTTTGTGTGGTGAGTGGAGCCATGGACAGGATGAGGATGTGAGCTCCAGAGGGTATGAGCCTGATGGAGATGTGAGGGTGCATGTGAGAGTTGGTGGTGTTGTCTCATGAGCTGTGAGTTCCCTGTGGATGTGTGATGGGTTTTTGAGTGTGTGAGCGGAGTGTGTTGAGGCAGTTGACTTACCCTAGCAGAACGGATGATATCGTTCATCCTCTTCCTGCACTGGATGGCTGACCTCCTCTGTGCTCCAGTGGTGCTGACCGCCTCTCAGGCAGGATTGGTGACCCTGGTTGACCTCCTGCGGCCAGAGACGGAGTAGAAGACATTGCGGTGGCCTTGCATTGCGTCCAGCAGGTGTCCCAGATGCATCACTAAATCTGGGGGCTGCTGCCTGGCTTTCGGGGCCATCTGTCGCCTGGAGCATTCCTGGTCTGTAGAAATGAGGTAGGCTGCGCTCTGGCGCGCTTTAAATATGGCGCCTGGAGTGAGGAAGTGGAGAGGTCACTGTGTGGTGGGCAAATCTGAGCCTGCCTACCAGCGATTCGGCGTGATTCCTGTGAATGCATTATTAATGAGGTGGTACACACTGGGAAAAGAACGATACGGCATGAAAACCCGCAAAACGTCTTTTTTCACACTGCTACCACACAGTGCAAATCTGGGATGATTCCACTCCTAATTTTTAAACTGTTCCCTCGTTCTCTACTCTCTCACAAGGGGAAATACCCTTTCAGCATTCACCCTGTGAATTCCCCTCAGGATCCTGTATGTTTCAATCAGATCACCTCTCATTTTTCTAAATTGTAATAGGTATAGGCAAAACTTGCTCAACCTTTCTTCATAAGACAATACCCTATCCCAGGACTCAATTGAGTGAACCTTCTCTCAACTGCTTCCAATTCCATTATATCTTTTCTTAAGTAAGGAGGCTAAAACTGTACATAGTACTCCAGATGTGGTCTCACCAATGACTTGTAACAACTATAGCAAAACATCCCTACTTTTATATTCTATTCCCCTTGCAATTAATGACAACATTCCATTTGCCTTCCTCATCACCTGCTTGTACCTTGTTGTGATTCACAAATCAGGACACCCAGTTCCCTCTGTACCGCAGCATTCTGTACTTTCTCTCCATTTAAATAATATACTGCTTTTCTATTCTTCCTGCCAAAGTGGACAAGTTCATATTTTCCCACATTATACTTCATCTACCAAATTTTTGTCCCCTCACTTAACCAATCTAAATCACTTTGTACACTCTTTATATCCTCTTGACAATTTACTTTCCTACCTAGTTTTGTGTCATCAGCAAACTTAGTTACCTTTCATTTGGTATCTTCTTGCAAGTCATTAAAATGGATCATAAATAGTTGAGAGCCCAGCACTAATCCTTGTGGCACTCCACTGGTTACAGTTTTCCAACCTGAATACGATCCATCATTTATCCCTATTCTCTATTTCCTGTCAGTCCTCTGAAAGTCCTACTGCATACACCATGAACTCTTATTTTGTGAAGTAACCTTTGATGTAACACCTCACTAAATGCCTTTTGGAAATCCAAACACACCACATTTACAAATTTCCCCCTTTATCCACCTTGCTTGTTTCTTTAATAAATTAGTCAAATGTGATTTCCCTTTCACAAATCCATGTTGACTCTGCCTGATTGTATTATGATTTTCTAAATGTCCTGCTATTACCTCCTTAACAATGGATCCTAGCATTCACCCTATGGCAAGAGTTAATCTAACTTGCCTTAAGTTTCCTGCTTTCTGTCCCCTTCCTTTCTTGAATAGAAGTGTCACATTTGTGATTTTCCAATCCACTGGGCCCTTTCCAGAATCTAGGGAATTTTGGACAATAGCAACCAATGCATCTACTATCTCTGCAGCTCCTTCTGTTAAGATCCTAGGATGCAGGCCATCAAGTCCATGGGACTTGTCAGCCTTTAGCTCTAGTTTTACTGGTATCTTTTCCCCAGTGATTGTTTTAAGTTCCCTCTGATTGAAATCCAAAATTCCTTTAAATCCAGAATTCTACCTTAAAGGATAAAATGTTGGTGCAAAATAATTGATATTCATAGAAAAAGAACACAGTCAGCTTTTTGTCAGGCATAGATCCAGTATTCTTTTAAGCTTCACCTTGACCAATATAGGCCTATATAGGCTGAACCATGCCCCCCTTCAGATAATGGGGAAGAGTCACTTTCAGTTGGAATTTTAAAAGTATTGAAATGTAAATTATTCCTCCGATTTCAATCAGGGATCACAACACAGTATTTTTGGGGTCTGCGATGCTGTAGATGCTATTAATATATAGCTTCCCAACAGAAAGTTGATCATGCCCATGTCAGTGAAACATAGGCTTGTTTTCAAATGAAACTCAACCAATCTGGGCAATCAGAAAGACTAGTTTTTACATTTTTACTAACATATATGTATTTATTTCTCTTCCATTTTAACAAGGTGATGCTCTGAATCTTCGGCATGAGTGCAACATGGCTCAGAAAATTAAGAGGGAGACAAGCCCTACAGAAACATATAAACTTCAAGTGCAACATGAATTTCACTGCACTCAGATCACATCCTATAATCATAAGGTATCCTACTCGGTCTGGTCTGAAAGTTAGACTGTTGCGGTGTTAAATAGTGGGACCACTCCATTCCAAGAAGTACCGAGGTAAGTCTTCATCTTCATCACATGGCTGACCATCCAGGAAAGCTGATCGCCCACCTGTGTTTGAAGCAGTTTGATTTTCATTCCTTGATTTTCACAGGGTAGGCAATCTGTGCTGTCAGACATGTCGTGAAGATGGAAGCTTGGCTTGTTCTCAACAAGCAGAGCAAACAATCAGTGGGGGTAGGAGACTTAATAAATTCAAAAACCAACTGGGTCCTTTATTCTACACTTTGAGGTCAGGTCAGGTTTTTATTATTGGGTTGGGCTAGAATTTACTAAAAGCATAATGGGTGTGTGAACAACGTACACCAATATAAAAGGTGTCCCATGAATTGTGATTCGCCACAGTTAGCTGGCCGATTTGCATTGCTCTGCCATTAGCTTCATGAAAATAGCATCTCACCCTTAATCTCCCTGCGGTTTCCATAAAGTTGCTGCATTTGCGCATTAATCACACGTTAAACTCACCACAGAAAGTTAATTCTAGTAATTAATAGTGTAAGTTCTCTTTTAACAATGTGGTAATTGTAAATAAAAGCAAAAAACTGCAGATGCTGGAAATCCAAAACAAAAATAAAAATACCTGGAAAAACTCAGCAGGTCCGGCAGCATCTGCGGAGAGGAACACAGTTAACGTTTCGAGTCTGTATGACTCTTCGAAACATTAACTGTGTTCCTCTCCGCAGATGCTGCCGGACCTGCTGAGTTTTTCCAGGTATTTTTATTTTTGTTTTGGTAATTGTAAATGACTGGCAGCCAGCCTCTGTGACCCACAAAGTGAACAAGCATAAGTGTCAGATTCCATTTCTGCAGTTAATGAATTGGTGGAGATTTTAAGGATAGCAAGTTTTAAGTTCTAATTTTTTTCTTACTTTTTTGTGTCTCTCTCTTAATCCCGTCTTTCTTTCCTTCTCTTTTTCCTTTCTTACCTGTTTTGACAATGAATTCACTCGCTCTAGTTGACCCTCCTTCTCAGTCCTTCCTCTGTTTAAAATTCTTAAATCTCATTGGTTAAGGAGATAATCTATTGGTCCCATTGTTTACCATGTCCTAGATGCCCTGTTTCCCTTGAAATGCTATTAGCAGCTTATTTTTTGAGCAATTTAGAGGGCAAAGAAATTTGGGCTGTCGGGCACAGGAAAATTTCTAACTAACTGGGCGTGCCATCAGAGGCAATACTTCAGTAAATTCAAGGCCATTGAATCTCCTTGGGGCCCAGTCACATTTTGGGTTTTTCTCACTGGTTAATTCCTTGGTTACAGCTGCTCCTGAAAACAGACTTTGCCTTTCGTATGACCAAGAATCAATGTAAGATCCGGGGAACATATTGTGTATACTTGAGTAACAGTCAATCTTGTTTATAAGTCGACCCTAACTTTTAGCTGAAAAATTCAAACTCTTTGTACTTACTCTCTCTTAAAACTGGTTTTCTGATTTTCTGTCATATTGCCAACAGATCTGGTGTGGCTAAGTGTTGTATGCCTCTAACCAGAGTAAAAAGCCTGCATATTTATGGAGTGAAATGAAAAATGTCGTGTGACATGAACAGGAGGGATTTTACGTTCTTGATGGTAGTAACCTGATAGGGAGAGAGACAGGCTACAAGCAGTTAAAACTGTATCACTGTGGCACAGGTTAGATACAAACTTCAAGCTGTTAATAAAACAGGAAATTATTCTGCTGTCTAATATCAGTGAATGCAATCCTAAAACGGAAACCTGAACTCAACTGCAGTTGGGAAATGCCAGCAGGTTGCCTCTGATTTGGACATATATCAGCCATAGTGAAGAGTGGAATCAGGGGAACACAAAAGCAGCATTTGCACTGCTCTTAATCATTTCACAATGTATAATAAAGGATGAGCAGACTTGAAAATAGAAGGTTGGGGGAGGGGGGTGACCAAAAAGAGGTCTTTAACATTATGGAATGTTTTGATAGAGTGGACAGAGAAAGAGTGTTTCCACTGTGGGGGAAAAGCAGAATGAAAGGCTGTCAATTTAAGATGTCATCAACAAATCCAGCTAAGGAAGTCAGAAGAACTTCTTTATCCGGAGAGAGGTGAGAATGCGGAATTTGCTACCACAGGGAGTCGTTTGAGGCTCTAGACTCAACTATTCCAACCCCCTCCTGGCTGGTCTCCTTCATTCTATCATCTGTAAACTTGAGGTTGTCAAAACTCTGCTGCCCACTTCTTAAACTGCAGCAAGTCCTGTTCCTCAGTCACCCCTGCACTCACTGACCTGCATAAGCTCCCAGTCAAGCAACATCTTGATTTTAAAATTCTCATCCTTGTTTTCTAAATTCCCCCATGCCTTGTCCCTCCTTATCTCTGTAATCTCCTTCTGCTCCATAAACCCTCCAGGATATTTGTGCTTTCTAATTCTGGCCTCTTGTGTAGTCCCAATTATAATTGCTCCACCATTAGTGGCTGTACCTTCAGTTGCCTAGACCCCAAGCTTTGGAATTTCATCCTTTCATCTTTCTGCCTCGCTACCTCATTTTCCTCCTTTAAGACACTCCTTTAAACATACCTCTTTGACCAAGCATTTGGTCATCGTACCTGGTATCTCATATGGCTCAGCGTCATACTTTGTTTTATAATAATCCTGTGAAGGATCTTGGGGCATTTTATAATCTTAAAGACACTATATCATTATAAGTTGTTGTTGTTGAATAGGGTAGATAAATCTAAGGGGAAGTTGGGTAATCATATGAGGGAAAAGGGAAAAAAAAGGTTATACTGATGGTTGGATGAGAAAAGAAGGGAGGAGGCTTGATTGGAACATAAACTAGTTGGGCTGAGGGGCCTGTATCTGGGTTATATATTCCATGTAATTTAGATGTATTATGGTGATGTGTTTCAGATCATGCGGAGTCCAATTTGCTGTAGCAGCATGCACTTTTCACATGCATGTTATAATCTGCAGCAATGGATAGTGATGGTAGAGGCTTCCACTTCCGTTCCATCACATGGCCGACCAGGAATATCCCCATCTCCCCATCCCCCCTTACTGACTGCCATAGGCCATAGGATATAGGATTTGCAGGTTGATAATCGTTATGAACACACCTTCCTGGGCCATCAAGTCCTGGGGTGGGGGTCTTAAACCTGGAGCTTCTGGCTCAGAGCGGGGGGAACGTTACCCACTATACCACAAGATCCCCCTATTTGTATTGTACTGTATTATAAATATCTGTGCACTCTGACAGCTCCATCTGCAGCATGAAGAAAATGAGTCACGGACACACACCCAGCTCGAGATCAACTATGGAAAACACTGGGATGAGATTAATAACAGGAAGAAGATTTTCATCACTCAGCTCTTTAAGAATGATTCCAGCGCCAGCTTAACCAACTACTTCATGGAGGCAAGTCTGTTGGGAATAATTTGACATGAATCTTTTCAAACCGGATATTCAGCATTTTGGAGGGATTATTAAATAAATAAAAGGGTGGCTGCCAACATATGGCTGAAAGCAGGCAAGCTTGTGCTTGTAATTTTAAATTTGCCTTCAGCAGTCCCTGATGAGAGGAGCATCAGCTTTCAAATGCTATAAGCCAAGATCAGAGTCTTGTCTTATACAATTCGATGAGACAGCATTCATTGAAAGGTGGAAAGCTTGTTTCTTTTTTTTTTATCGTTGTATTTATAATGGAACTCAGTTAATAGTGCTTATGTAGAAATATGGTCAAAAATCAGGAAATTCCAATGTATATGAAATCATCGTTTGGTAGTACAGAACTTGAGTATAGCTGAAAAAAGAGACCTTTTTTGTCAAAGCTTTTTGTCTTGCACTCGTCAGGATAATTCACAAGAATACCAAATTGCAAAGGGAACAACAATTTATACTGCATGAGAAGAGAGTGCTGATTGGTTGGCAAGTGGACTCTAGCACAAAGCACAGTGGTTAAAGGGACAGTGTCATCACCTTGAGGAATTGTTGGCCATCCCAGTTTCTGGAATAGCTAGGAATTGGCTAAGAGAGGCTTTGCATCATAATAGCCTTTGGACAATCATATCTGTGCCACCTTAAATATTTTCACCATTTTATTTTTCTTGCTTTGATTATTTCAACAAATCTCTCAATTAAAATGTAACATGCCAAAATGAAAGAGTAGATCAGCGCTGTCTTTCCCCTGTATTTACAACCCTTTCACTGGATTTTTTTTTAGTATAGTGACAATGATTAAGAGCTCATTTCATTGTCCTTTTGCCACAACAGCCAGACATATGGGACTTGATTTTCTTGCATTATCACCTCAGAATTGGGCAGGATAATTAAGTATTTGAACCAAAGTCAAGTGTTGGGGCCTATTACGACATACTTACCCCATCTCAATCCACACACCAACCCCCATACATATGAGATGCCTCTCTCATGCATGCACATTATGACGCAGACAGACTTGACAAACTGCCAAATTTCCCTGTCTTCCAAAGTTGTAATTGCTGACATTAGAGCTGCCAGGAAGAATCATCCCTAATCCCTTTGGAAGGAGAGGGCTCTTTCTCTCCCATTAAGCCGTGTTGCACCTCTGAGGCACCTTTACTTCTTTAAATGACTTTGTCTCCGGGTGACTTCATCCAGGTCTTTTCTACTTCTAGACGTGACTATTCCAATGCGCTCCTGGCTGGCTTCGCACATTCTCATCTCTGTAAATTTGAGGTCATCCAAAACTCTGCACTCAGTCCCATTCCCCTATCACCTCTGTGCTTGCTGATCTACACAGTTCTGCAATGCCTTGATTTAAAATTCCAACCCTTGTTTTCAACTGTCTGGCATGGCCTCGCCCCCTCCCTATCTCTGTAAACTCATCCAGCCCACACCCCATTGAGATATCTCCTCCAATTTTGGTCTCATGAACATCACCCAATTTAATCACTCCACCATTGACAGCTGTGCTTTTGGTAGCCAACGTCCTAATGCTCTATTCCAGAAAACCAATTGATGAAGGATGATACTGAAGCTAATCTTTACTTAATCTTTCTTTTACTTACAGAGTGAAACATTACAAACATATACGTCCTAACTCAGCCCCACAGTCTTAGTGCTGATGTGATGTTTTAGTTCACTTGGTTTCTGAGTTGCTGTGGCAATATGCACTTTAACATGTTGTAGTCTGGAGCTACGAATAGTGATGGTAGAGGCTCCAGCTTTCTTTCCATCACATGGCTGACCAGGAATCTCTCCCACTCTTACCGCCTGTCATTGGCGTGTGTTTGAGGACCCTGAAGGTTGATGATCAACCTGTTTGACTGCGTTGTGAACATTCTTGGCCATGATGCCCTTGGTCGTCAAGTTCTGAAGGTGGGACTAGAACCCGGAGCTTCTGGCTCAGAGGCAGGAACCTTCCCCCCACTCCAACACAAGATCACCTGACAATTTTAGTAAGCTTCTTTATATATGCGCAAATAATACTCCAATTAATGTCCTCTACCTCACTATAATTAAACACAATTGATATACAATTAGTACCTAATCTCTGGAATTGCCTCAGTAAATCTCTCCACCTCTCTGCTTCTCTTTCCTCCTTTAAGACATTCCTTAAAACCTTCCACTCTGACCAAGCTTTTGGACCTCAGCCCTCAGTGCTATACTTGATTGATATCGCTCTTGTGAAGCACCTTAGGATGTTTTACTGCATTGAAGATGCTGTATAAAAATAAGTTGCTAGGGCAACTAGTGAGTCCACTGCTGCACTGTCAGAATGCTTCTTTCTGGAACCCAACTAGAATCACGCATATATGCCAGTTAAGTGTCAACTTCAGAAGATGGATCAGGGTTACAGCACAATTGTTCAGACACAATGTTGGGCAGAGGACGAGCCCAAACATTGTAGTTGCAGGAATTCAGTCCTGAAATGTTTTGTGAATCTTCAGTCAGACC
Source organism: Carcharodon carcharias (assembly GCF_017639515.1). Lineage (NCBI taxonomy): Eukaryota > Metazoa > Chordata > Chondrichthyes > Lamniformes > Lamnidae > Carcharodon > Carcharodon carcharias. The sequence continues at coordinate 70,095,812 of NC_054481.1, read as the reverse complement.
ACATGATGGGATATGACAGCAGTCGCAATGTGGCAAGTTAACAAGTGGAGTTAATATTGAAATCATGAAGTGTAGATAAATGTAGATAAAACCATAAAAAGGCCAACAACATTTTGTTTTATAACTAGGGGAATAGACTACAAGAAATAATAAATTTCTACCTAGCCTTAGTTATTGAGTGCTGCTCTGGGTGCCCATTTACAGAAAGCACATTAAAGTGTACACAGTATAGATCTCTAGTTTGTTGCCAGAGATAGATAATTGCAATAATGGGACTGTTCACACTGGAGCAGAGAAGGTTAAGAGAAGGTTCCTTTGCAATTTAAAATTATGAAGAGGTTTGATAGAGTAAATAATGACACTGGGGTCGTCAATTTAAGTTTGTCTTGAAGAATGAGCAAATAAATTACAAGTTTCTTCACATGGGGGGGGGTGTTGCAAGAAGGAATGTTTTACCGCAGCGAGCGATTAAGGGAAAGACCATTGTATCCCATAAGGCAGGCTTGTCCAACCTTTTCACTTGGGTTGGGGGGGGGCACATTTCCATTTTTTTCTCATTCAAGGGGCTGATGTGCAAATTTCAGAAAGATAAGATAACTTTGAACTGAATTTCAAAAAAAAGTTGTGGTATGAAGAAAAGAAACCTGCTGAGCAAAATAAAACAATGCCAAGGCAATAAATTGTTGTTAAAAAACTAGTAATTAATAAAATGACCAGAGTGTGAGGGTCAGTGTGTGTATGCCAGGCTCACTCCCATTATCAAGGTGCTCACACACTCACCCTCACCTACACTCACTGTGAGTGGGTGTGAGTATGTGTTGGTGTGTAGAGGTGAGGGTGAGTGAGAAACCTGAGTCTCTGCGTCTCTCTACCTGTCTCTCTCGTTCCCTGTCTCTCTCTCTCTGTCTCTCTTGTCCTCATTCCCACATGCGCACTCTCTCCCTTACTCCCACACACACACTCACTCACTCACTCCCTCGGTCCCACACATGCACACTCACCCTCTCACCCACATCACAAACACACACTCACTCACCCCCTGCCCCCTCCCTCCTCTGCCCCCTCATTCCCACACAGAGTGACTCACTCACACTCCCATATGCCAGCCAGCCTCTTCCACACTCCCTGTCCTCCGATCTCGGGCTCCACAACATCTCACTACCCTCCACCCCCACAAACCCCGGCAGCTTGCCTCTCTCTCTCTCTCCCTCAACATTTGGAACAGGAATGTAGGATTACAAGAGGAATTTAATAAAATACATAGTTTATTGCAAGGTCCAATGCATCAGGATGTTTTCAGAAACATTGTCAAAAACCTAAGTGTTTAAGAGCATTGGTCTTAACAAACTCAAAAATATGTGACACTGTTGGGGTTGGGATGAAAAGCAAACGATTTTTTGGAATTTTTAACTGATTACAAAATGATATACTTTTTAAATGCCAAAAATTCCAATTCCTCAACTTGTCATTTAATAGCTTCAAACTGATTTGTCATTATCCAGTTCACCTTGCAAATTCCAGAGAAGCAAATTCATTACAGGACACAACTGCAGCATTCTCACTTACATCAGGGATACGCTGAAAGCAACACACATGTCAAAGTGCTGTACAATGACAAGATACCATTCCAGGCAGGAATTCAGTGGAAGGATACGTCAAAACCTAAGTTGAAGAAGTGGGAAGGTAGGAAGATTAACTGGCATGAACACAACAGGCTGAATGGCATCCTTCTGTGCTGTGACCATTCTATGATTCTAAGCCAACAAGCTATAGGAATAACAAAGTATTTTGCATGTTAAGCACAACTGACAATTTGTATTTCAAATTGATGATCTGAAAAAAAAAAGAATCTGTTTTTGTTTAGTTCAAGTGATGCAAGTATTAATATATTTTGTCTTGCAGATTCGCCACAAATGACTATTTGGGCCAAATGGCCACTTTCTGTATCTCTATGTAACGATGTCTGATTTTGACAGAGATTTAAGAACAGATTGCTTTTTAATTATTGTTCCTACGGAAGAGACATAAAAAGGGGAAAATATGACAAAACTGGAGAAATGATTGAAACATGTCCTTTCCCACTGGTAAAACCTGTGAACGGATACCATGAATTATGCTCTTAATTTGAAGCTGGTCCAAGACACAGGTTTTGTTTGACTTTCAGCCAGAACAGAAGTTACTGCAAAAGTAGTACAAGAAAGATGAAAAATATCACTGCTGTGATGCTGTGGAGTTATCTAACTTAACAGCACAGAGCTTAAAATTTCATTCACTGCCTGCAATCTTTATATCATTCCTTTTCTTGGTATTACTCAGCTTGGAATGATTACATCTTGAGTTCAGCCTACACATTCTCTGTGGGAAGATAAACAATTTTAAACCCAGTGCAGATAGAAGGATGATTCAAGAAATGTGTGGGGATACGTATCAGGAAAGGATTGACAGGCTGGGTCTCTTGCTTTCAAAACAGAAGACTGAGGGGTGACCCCATAGAGTCTTTAAAATTATGAAAGATTTTGTGGATACAGACAGACTATTTTCCCTTGTGGGGAAGATAGCCACCAAGAAATCCAATGGGGAAATCAGAAGAAACTTCTTCACCCGAAGAATGGTAAGAATGTGGAACTTGTTACCACAGGGAGTGGTTGAAGTGAATAGTACACATATATTTAAGGAAAAGCTAGACAAGCACATGGGGGTGAAGGGAATAGATGATTACGATGGTAGATTCAGGTGAGAAAAGATAGAAGGAATCTCAAGGGGAACATAAACACTGGTATGGACTGGTTGGGCCAAATGGCCTGTTTCTGTGCCATATATCCTATGTAATCCTAAAGGTTATACATTTGTCTATATGGCGTGATCACCAGCTTACAACATTAAAGAGCCTATTTTACAATCCTCACCACCAATGCGCCCCTTCAGCCACAGTCCAGAACTTGCCACGCAGGGGCATATACTGGCTATGCATAATAAGTGTCAGTACATGGGGATGGGTGGCAATCTTAAAGGGACCACATAGTGCAACAAATGGGCCATGCACAGAAAAGGAAAATTAGAAGGAACTTGGAGGTCCAATACAAGTGGGGGGATGTGGTTAGATGGTGATGGGATTTTTGCATTATGATCCCACGCGTGTCATATGCCCATAAAATTTAGTAGGAAGATGGAGACTTTACTTTCAAAAGGCAGAATAGAATATGGATGGTTCAACATGACAAAATGGACTCAAGGGTGAGGTGACTTCATTTGTGGTTTTGATACAGACAGGGACAGACACATCTGAGCATGCCCCTGGAAAGGCATTAAAATGTAAATGACCTTGGGTAATTCCATTGAAGAGACTTAAAGTAACAATGAGCATTAGACTTGCTGGTCCATGAAGAAGGAATTACAAATAAAGCCATTTCAGAGGTTATTCACGGCTGGAATGTTGATGGGTTATCAAACATCCTCCATTGTGTGACAAATTGCTCAGTCATCAACCTATTTATGTGAACAATGGAAACATTAATACTGTTGGTCACATGACAGAAACTAGCTTGTGATAGGAAATACCTGGAAGTACCTTATTAATCCACAAGGACAGGCCAGGGAAGTTAGTCTGGGGTCAGTACTGACAGATGAAGAGATCTTTCCCAGAAAAAGGGACAAACCCTAACTGGAAAAGAAAGTCATCTTGAGAAGTGAATTAGGGCTAATTTATTTTACCTACAGAAATATATCCTCACTATAGGAGCTTGACCACACTTCACTGGAAAAACCAGTAACTTCCAATGTCAGTGGTCTTCAGTGAACTAAGAGAGAATCCTTTAGACCTGCAATGTTTCAACCACCACCTTGAGGACTGATAATCAGAGTGACTTTTTTTGACCCTTTAAGTTATCTAAGTGCATGTTACAGCTTTAGAAATCATCTCTTCTGTGTGTGTGTGTGTATGTGTGTGTGTGTATGTATGTATGTTTTGAGGAGTTGCAATTACAATTTCTTTTGACTTAAACTTACAAGAACGCCTTTTTCAGGTCTATTATTTAAAGTCACAATACGTAAAGGGTTATAACACTCCTCTAAAATACATCTTGCTGTGGTCAGTTGAGAGGGAGATATTATCCCACATCTCTCTCCTGTCCTTAACACACCCCAGCATTTTTACTAAACTGAGGTCAGGCACAAGAAGGCCACTTGCCCCAGAGGAATGGAATTAAATGCAAGTGTTGCATCCCATTGAAGTCACTAGGACACGTTTGTTATTTTAACTGCAGGCCCAGCTACCACCCGCAAAGCTCCAGGCAAAAGGTAAGTGTTTCTTTTCAAAATTTTGGAAAGGTTACTTATGGACCAGCAGGAGCTGAGAACTCAAGGTGTACAGAGAAGGACTTTGGAAGTGTAGATCTGAGAGTTATTCTTAAAGCCTACATTTGGAGGAAAGGTACACAGGTAGGAAATTGTATTTGTTAAAGCACTGTCCCATTTACCTGTTGGTGGTTCTGTGACAGATCGGTCATCTGAATTTGATAGCTGTTGACTATAGAGCCACAGGCTATGTAGACAAATTACATCACCAAGAAAGGAAATCACGTATTTAAGAACGAGATAGTCTGGCGTTCATATGGCATTGGATGTACTAATCGTAAAACTTTATTTCTCAATTTTTGATAAGGTTCGCTGAAGCTAGATACACCTTGGCTTTATCTTCAGACTTCTCATAAGCTGAATCAACCTCACATTCGTGCATACCAATCAAGTGTGGAAATAACAGCAGCAAAAGCTATATCAGTGAAGAATCTGGTGATCTGGACCTACTATAAAAACAAAGGAAATAAATTGGAAGGAAGGATTCATATTTACACACCCAGCACCACTTACGTAAAGGTTAGCAATAGTCTACTCTTCTCTTTAAAGGCTTCACTCGAATGGGGACAGTGATAGTTTCACATCATGTGTATTATGCTATATATGTACTGGTAGTTTCACATCATGTATATTATGCTGTATATGTACTGGTTTGCCCTTTTGAATCATTTTATTTTAGGGGCACAAAACTAGCCTGTAGAACTCCAGGGCTGGTAAATTCTGATTAATACAAATGCATTGAACTTGATCATTTAGGTGCATGTTATGAGAAATTCAGGTTTACATCAGATTGCAGCTCTCAGAACCTTATACACAAAATTGCTTCAAGAATTATTTAGGGGGGGCACTCTGATGACGAGTATACTGTTGAACTAATCTGCTAGGACGGGTCTTCCCCTTTCTTATATCTAGTAGTATGATGGGTTGGACTTTGCAGTAACAGTGAGATTAACAGTTATTAATGTTGAAATTAGACAGCAACTTCTAGCTACCACATGTGCACTTAAACATGTAAATCAGGACCTGCTGTTCGCAATGCCCTGCTCCCCCAAACATTGCATGAGATAATGGCACCTCACCCTTTTATTCATCATTTCAAAAACATTGAGCAGTATAAGGTTGCTTTACCCAACATATATACATGCACTAATTGTGCCAGAACAAGTAGAGCATGTCCATCCCTTTTAAAAGCATGTCAAGTCATAATTTGTGTTCAACAATCTTCTGGCACTGAAAATTATTATTTACAAGTGTAGAATCTCATTCCTTCAGATTTTAATTGTTGGAGATTTCAAAGATGTGGGTTTTTAAAATACTTTTTCTTTCTGTCCCTTTTATCTGTCATTCTATTTTATTTCCCTATCATTGTTTCATTTTCTGTACTTGATTTAACATTGAAATAAATAATCTAATTTTCCTCTCCTGGTTCAGTCCTGCAGCTGCTCAGTAATAATTCTTCCATCTGATTAGTTATGGAGGTACATAGTTGCTTGCCTTGTTCATATAGGTCCTAGAAACACTTGTAGAGGGGGCTGGGCTTTTTTACTGGTTGACAGCAACTTGCCATATAAAAACCCACAGTCAGGGAATGGAGGCTGGTTCATAGGAGCTAATGGAAGAGTGAAAATACAAAACAGGGAAGAGGGAAAACTTAACCTCTGTGGAGTTTTATTTTTAAGTTTAATTCTAAACAATCATCCAATTGTTTTAAGCAAAATACTGCAGATGCTGGAAATCTGAAACAAAAACAGAAAATGCTGGAAAAACTCAACAGGTCTGAGAGCATCTGTGGAGGGAGAAACAGAGTTAATTTTTTGAGTCCATATGACTCTTTTTCAGAGCTAAAGTTAGCTCTAAAGAAGAGTCATACAAACTCGAAACGTTAATTCTGTTCCTCTCTGTGAGACCTGCTAGGTTTTTCCAGCATTTTCTGTTTTCGATCCATTTGTTTTACATTTGTTACTACATCAAGAATTGTTCATGACATAATCTGAGTTATTCAGAGAAAACGTTTTGGATTTTGCCCTTTTTTAAATTCGTTCACGGGATGTGGGTGTCGCTGGCTAGGCCAACATTTATTGACCATCCCTAATTGCCCTTGAAAAGGTGGTGGTGAGCTGCCTTCTTGAACCGCTGCAGTCTATGTGGCATAGGAATGCCCACAGTGCTGTTAAGAAGGGAGTGACAACATTTTGACCCGGTGACAGTGAAGGAACGGTGATATGTTTCCAAGCCAGGACGGTGAGTGACTCGGAGGGGAACTTCCAGATATGCTGTTTCCATGCATCTGCTGCCCTTGCCCTTCTAGCTGGTAGTGGTCATGGGTTTGGAAGATGCTGTCTAAGGAGCCTTGGTGAGTTCCTGCAGCGCACCTTGTACACACTGCTGCTACTACTGTGCATCGATGGTGGGGGAGTAAATGTTTGTGGATGTGGTACCAATCAAGTGAGCTGCTTTGTCCTGGATGTGACGAGCTTCTTGAATGTTGTTGGAGCTGTTTTTGTCCAGGCAAGTGGAGAGTATTCTATCACACTCCTGACTTGTGCCTTGTATTTGGTGCACAAGCTTTGGGAAGTCAGGAAGTGAGTTATTCACGCAGGATTCCTAGCCTCTAACCTGCTCTTATAGCCACAGTATTTATATGGCTGGTCCAGTTCAGTTTCTGGTCAGTGGAAACCCCCAGGATTTTGATAGTGGGGGATTCAGCAATGGTAATGCCATTGAACGCCAAGGGACTATTGTTAGATTCTCTCTTGTTGGAGATGGTCATTGCCTGGCACTTGTGTGGTGCGAATGTTATTTGCCACTTGTCAGCCCAAGCCTGGATATTGTCCAGGTCTTTCTGCATTTAGACATGGGCTGCTTCAGTATCTGAGGAGTTGTGAATGGTGCTAAAAATTGAGCAATCATCAGCGAACATCCCCGCTTCTGACGTTATGATGAAGGAAGGTCATTGATGAAGCAGCTGAAGATGGTTGGGCTGAGGATACTAGCCTTAGGAACTCCTGCAGTGATGTCCTGGAACTGAGATGATTGACCTCCAACAACCACAACCACCTTCCTATGTGCTAGGTATGACTCCATCCAGCAGAGAGTTTTCCCCGATTCCCATTGATTCCAGTTTTGCTATGACTCCTTGATGCCACACTCGGTCAAATGCTGCCTTGATGTCCAGGGCAGTCGGTCCCACCTCACCTCTGGAGTTCAACTCTTTTGTCCATGTTTGAACCAAGGCTGTAATGAGGTCAGGGGCTGAGTAATCTTGGCAGAACACAAACTGAACATCAGTGAGCAGTTTATTACTAAGCAAGTGCCTCTTGATAGCACTGTTGATGATCCCTTCCATCACTTTACTGATTGGGCCAAAAATAGCTGGGCTGGATTTGTCCTGCTTTTCATGTATGACGTACCTGGGCAATTTCCCACGTTGCCGGGTAAACACCAGTGTTGTACCTGCCCTGGAACAACTTGGCTAGGGGCGCAGCAAGTTCTGGAGCACAGGTTTACAGTATTATTGCCGGAATGTTGTCAGGGCCCATAGCCTTTGCAGTATCCAGTGCCTTCAGCTGTTTCTTGATATCATGTGGAGTGAATCGATTTGGCTGAAGACTGGCATCTGTGGCATCTAATCTTTGATATGCTGCAAAAGCTAAAATATTAAGATGAATGATAATTGAAGAGTTATAGTACTGTATTTTAACAGAGTTGCAAATACTAACAACTTTAGCTTGGGAGTTAGCAGTACGGTATGGAATTCAGCAGAATCAACTTCACAGCCTCGAGTGTGCAAATAGCTAATTACCCCTGTCAAGTTAGGTCCATTTTGCTTGTACAAAGAGATCTCCTATCTGATGCAATCCCAATCTTTCACACATTAGTATTTTGCTGTTTAGTAGAGTTGTACAGGGTATTACTACACAACTTGGCCTCTATTTTAACTGTCCCCCATGACCTTACAATGACCAGGAGAGGATTGAAGAGTTACATATGGGAACGTAATGCCAGCACTCCACATACATACCCGCTACCTCTTTTATTGTGTCTGATATTAGGGTGTCCACGGAGAGGCAGGTTACATCATTAGCACGTTTAAATTGGGGTCCCATAGGCTATTTGGGATCTCAGATTAAAATTCACTGCTGCTACATGGCTTTTCCAGGGTCAGGAAACTCAACGGTGAAAGGGAGGTGGTCGCTACCGGCTGCATAAGGTAAGTGCCTTTCTCAGCAGTCTTTGTGGGCCAGGAGGAGCAGTGCCCACGCCACCCCTGCTTCATCTCCACATCCCACCAGGCTGTCAAGGAAGCCTTTGGCCTCCCACCTCTCGACAGCTGACCCCCATCTCCCAGCCTCTATCTGTGACCTCCTGCCGCAAGAGTTTCCTCCCTCTTACCAGCCAGTCTGTCCATTTGGCCATCTGCTGTGCAGGAAATGGAGCTAGACATTGCTACTGAGGTCCTGCTATGAAGTTTGACTGTGCCTTTGTTCCCGATCTTACTGGGTTCCTCAGTTGTTTTCAGTGTCCCCCACAACTTCTCCCGAAAATATCAGGGCCACGTTTGCCTGTGCTGGCTGGGGTCGAAATGAAATTGAGAAATTTCGGGCAAAGAGCAGACAGGATGGAGCTCTCAAAAAACAAACACTTGGGCCTGGATTTCAATCCAGAGGTGGGTGTGCAGTATCAAAAGATTTCCTGACTCGCTGCACCTGCCTCAGGAAAGAAGCGCCCCAAATGGTGCAATTTTTGTTGTGGGTGGGTGCGGATGGAATAGAGTCAGGCCTGTCACCTCCAGATGCAGGTCAGAGGCACCACGGGGGCCACCAGTTGGCAAGGCAATTCTCTGTGACTTCATCTCAGTTATTTTATTAAATATTAGGCCCTCCAGGCCTCATCCCTCACACCCTTCACCCCCTGCCCACTCTCCATGTCCTATCCATGCCAAATCATTTTCCTCATCAACCCCCAATGGCCCCTTACTGCTGATGCATGCTAAGTCATGACCACCCCACATATCCCTAAGACCCCTTTTGCCCCAATAATAACTCATGCCAACCCATGCCTCCTACCCACCACCCTTTCCCCTACACCCTCTATGCCAACTCACCCAGTATGCACCATTTACAGACTTCAGGAGTCGTGCTGAGATTAAATGAAATGAATTTCGAAGTGCCTATTATGAACTTCATTATATAAAGAAAACACTCTCAATTTTGAAAGGGAGTTTGATACATTTAAATCCCCTCAAATTGTCAATCACATTTAAAAACAAACATTTGTATTTATAATCTGATCAAATGGCTCGAGAGGCCAGATGGTCTACTCCTCCTAATTGGTATGTTCGTATAACCCAACATCAAAGACAGCTAGCTAATCCTTTAATAACCTCTTTGAGCTGCCATTCAAACTGTGAACTTGCAGCCCCCCACTGTGTTAATAACACGTTGTGGAAAGCAGTGAAACAGTAACAATGCTATACTGTAATCATTGCATTTAGGGTTTTGTCAACAAATATCTATTGAAACTGCTAGAAACGATTATTTATTTTTTACCCTCACAGACACAGGCACACTTTTTCAAATTTCAAAGGGCAGGGGATTTAAATAACTTGATAGCTTGACAGTTCTACACACTTTATCCGCTCTCCATGAGTATTTTATCTTTGCTCCATAAAATTGTGGAGAATACACTCTGGATTGAAGCCTTTCCTATTAGTGAAAATTGGGTCTGCTTGTCCTTTGCACTGAGTTTTAAGTTGCCCAGCTGATTCGTAATTTGCACCTGTGAGCTTCACAGCCTGCCCCTTTCCCCTACTGGTAAAAACAGGATCTGTCGGAAACTGGGGTGAGACTTCCAGTTCCAGGTCCTGTCAAAAACAGAATTACCTGGACAAACTCAGCAGGTCTGGCAGCATCGGCGGAGAAGAAAAGAGTTGACGTTTTGAGTCCTCATGACCCTTCAACAGTACTGTACTGTTGAAGGGTCATGAGGACTCGAAACGTCAACTCTTTTCTTCTCCGCCGATGCTGCTAGACCTGCTGAGTTTGTTCAGATAATTCTGTTTTTGTTTTGGATTTCCAGCATCCACAGTTTTTTGTTTTTATCCAGGTCCTGTCCGCCATTTTAACATGTCCACGGAGCTTCCACAACTCCGTGAACATCTGGCCCTTAGTGAGAGACTCAAATAATTTGCATGTAAAAGAAACCATGCACACTGGCAAATTATAAACTCCGGACAGCCTTCAATGAACCAAGCACTTTCACATCTTAAAACGCAGGACACAGCCTGTTACAAAACTGCAGTATCTGGAACTTTCACTGACCTTGTGACACTGGTGCTTCTCCCTGCAACTTGCTTCCTTTCTGCCTCCAAATTCACTGCCAACCAACACCCCATGCCCTCACCAACCACCGGCCAGCTCCTCTTTGGGCCTGCCTGTCTGACCCTGGCGACTCCTGACCCCACTTAACTTGCTGTGAGGCCAGTGTCCATCGATGAATCTGAGCTGGGTGCAGTCCCAGCAGTGACCACTGCACTCCGTGATGGGATTGAAGAGCCTCAAGGTCGGTCGATGGCCACTCCTCAGCTGCTGGATTGTCATAGAATCTGGCTAGGGTGCCCCCTAGCAGTCAAGGCAACATTGCCTCCTGCTTTCCAGCCCATTGTTGGGGCCACCACCGGCCTGACAAAATCCAGCCCAATATGAACTGTTGTGTTTTCCCTCCCAAATTTTAAGCTTTGCAGATCGGGGCTTCAATACACTGTTACAAGCTATCATCACATTTCCCTCTTTCTTTGTCCTAATGCCGGTATGTAAAACTGAGCAGTTCACTGAAGTTACACTCTGCTCCAACTGAGACCAGTTTGAAATGCAATGGGAATTTAGACTGTGGAGCTATTAAGCGAGCAGAGATGAATGCTGGGGTGTGGGAGTGGCAATCTTTAGCATCGTTGCAGCTGCTCCAGTGTTGATTATAATTTCAGTTTTCCAAGATTCTCATACAGAAAATTGCCATTTTGAAAATGGGATGAATAGCTGATGCTAATGCTTAGGTGTCAGTAATTTATATGTTTCATACTGTAACTACTGACCATTTTCATTTTTTCTGGATATAAAACATTAATTTCCTTTTTGTTTACAGTTTTATTTCAACCTCAAAACTGATGATATCCAAAGAACAATTAAAGTGAACCGTAACAGTAATTCTGGTTTAAAGAGTAGGTTTAATGAGAATGTTCTACGTTTTTTTTCAGGCATCCACTCTTGGGCACATTACAGAGAACTTGTTCAGAAGCCACAGTGAGGTTGTCTCACTTTGGAACTTGCCAGTTAAGAACAAAATCCTTGTGGAAAGTAAAGAGAAACTTAAGTCTGCCTGGTTTTGGCTAAAGCATCAGAAGAAAGAATTTAATTTCACAGCTAACTACATGGACAGAGAGGAGGTGAGATTTCAAAGGGTTGAATGTTACATTGAGCAGGCGGGCATGCAGCCGACCCGATCGGGTGTGCATCCAAACGTTTGCTCAGTGAGCACGCGCAAAAGTCAGACGCGCGCCTGCCGACAATTATGAGGGCAATTAAACCCATTAACGGTGCATTTGTCTCTGATTTTCCATCACCTGTCCAACCTTACAGTTGGCAGATGGGCGAATCAGCCAGGTGGCCTTTACATTTTTCATGAAACCTCATCCAAGGGCGGGATGAGGTTTCCGTTATGAAGTAAAATAAAAATAAAAATCTGTGGGCAGCATTCTTATCATCTATATTTTCAGGTGCCTGATTGTGATGCTCGGTCATTTTTTGTTCTACTTTTTAAAACGTTATTGGAACATTTTCGGGCCTGCAGCTCCCTGAGACAGCTCTCTGCCCCCAGGGAGCTTTCTCTCAGCACTCACCTGCACTTGCATTGATGCCATCGCCCACCCTCCTTCCGCCCCCACCCTGGCAGTGCTGAACTTCTCAGCGTGCACTTCACGCTAGCTGACCGTTAACTGGCCAGCCAGCATGAAATCGCGGTTGGCAGTCCATTTTCCGGCCGATCCCAGGCCTGCTGATTACGCCAGCCTGCTGAGCTAAAAATTCAGGCCAAAGTGTGTGAATCAGTGGAGTATGTAGTGGAACCCGTTACGATGTTGTCCTTTAATCTGTGAGGCAATTCTTCACATCCAACACACACACGTTTGGATTGAGTTATTTCTTCAATGATGCAGGCTTCCATTCTGCCTGGAAGCCCATTTTAAACGTTGACTAGTGCCTGGATAAAGGACAACAACTGATAACTGTTGTGAAGCTATTTTACTAGTTAAAGCCTGTGTCACCCGTGTCCTGTTCCCACTGTGTAATACAAATGTTTGGACTACCCTTTTCCATATCATTTACTTGTACACCCCAATAAGATCACTTCTCAGAATTGTATTTTATTTGTGCAGGAGAGAGAGAGAGTTTGTGTGGTTTAAGCCCCACAACTCCAGGACTTGATGGCTATGGAAGGTGCATTCATAACATGGCCAAACAGGTTGATTATCAGCCTGTAAATTCTTCCAATATGCCTGATGGCAGGCAGTAAAAGTGGGCGAGTTTCCTGGTTAGCCATACTGCAGAAGGCAATAGCAAACACCTGCACTCGCTTTGCCGAGCATAATCATGTGCTAATCCAGTGGATGTCCATGGTCTCTAACGGCCTCATAAGGCATGGTACCTGAAGGCAGAGGAGGATATGTGTGGGACAAAGAAAATTGTTGCCAATCTTAAAGCTGATTGTAACCTAACTTGTCATGTTTGGGATATAAAGTGAAAGTCAATTGAGGAAGTATTTATCTCATTTTAGTGAACAGACACATCCCAGAGCATCAGGTCTTGTGACTGAGAAACTACAGCATGGAACAGGAACATGGGGAAGAATTTTCCCTCCGTTGGGGGTGGTGGGGGGGTGGAGTGCAGGTGCGGCAGGCACACCTCCGATCACACCCCCCCCCAAATTGGGGATGCGCCGCCTTTTTACATGGGCAGGCCAATTAAGGCCTGCCCAGCATGTTGTCTGCCAGGCGGGGGGGGATTCCCTCAGCCGAGAGTGCGCTCTGAGGCTAGTGCTGCCTCAGGGAGATCAACGCCAAATTTAAAAATGGTAAATGTACAAAAATTTCCCTGACACCGTCACATGAGTTGGGACATGTCCATCACTTTTAATCAAACTTTTATTAAATTTTTAAAAAACCCTCATGAAACCTCAATCCCGCCCATGAATGAGGTTTCATGCTCTTTCTGAAGCCCGCCAGGGCTCCCGGTCTGCCCTCGAAGGTTGGGCAGGCAGGTCCGTTAATGCTTGAATTCGTTTTTAAATGGCCCCAGTAAGCCGTTGACAGGCCGGCGGGTGCACAGCTGATTCGGCTGCGCCCCTGCCGACCTGAAAATGGAAATGATGCGGGGCGATGCCGGGAGTTCCGCCCGACGTCATCCCGCATCATTTTACATGTCGGTGAGTGCCCCCCCCACCCCACTCACCAACCTAAATATCTTGGCCATACAAGCTGAAATTGTCAGTATTAAGGAACAATAATTGCTTGCGCAAAAGCATTGTTAAAATTTTCTATCAATTATTTTGATGGTTGTGCTGCTTTGATTGTATTTTCCTAACAGTCGTTAAAATTTAGGATTTAAAACTCAACGGAGATGCAATGTTTAAATCCAGGAATATTGGAGTAGTTTATTCTTTACTCAAGCCAGTTTCAGTCTGGTTGCTGGACTACTGGAGCCCTGACAGATCCAACCTCAGCTGGATAAAGCCAGATGTATGCCACATGGAACAGAATAACATTTGCCATCACTGAAGTGTTTTCATGTGCATTGAAGGCAGGATCAAAAGAAAATGTTTTGTGGCTTTTGCAAAATTGCTGAGGTTTGGCGAGTTGGTTATGTAAAATATGCATCAGGAGAACTGTCCTAGTTCCAAATAAATCATAATTTATTGAGGAATCTTACAATTTACTGTTCATTCACAGCCGAAGAAGAAAAGGAGTATAACAGTGATGGCCCTTTGGACAGACAATAAGAGCCCGCCTTTGGTAATGCAGTTGAATGGACAGATCGAGGAATTGAAGAGGGAGAAGATGTTGTTCCAGAACCGTGCATTAATTCAATTTAGGTGATAACTGCTGTTACCCGAATCTGAATGCATTCCTCAGTATTGCTTTTGCACTGCCATTGCAGGAATGAGTTTCCATAGTTTCAATTGTTCCTTTCTGGGTCAGAGAGATTGATTTGCTTTGTAGGAACATAAACCTGGTCATCAAAAGTGTCCTTAAGCTGGTAAATATCTTTCTGTGCCAAGTTTAATTCATATTACGGCACAAATGCAGCCTTTCATTGAAACTAATTGGGAGTTTCACTGTGAGCTCTAGTCTTCACAAGGGTAACAGCAAGTCATCCAACATCCAATGGGAAACTCACGGGGCATGTCTTCACCACATTGCTGGACTGTTTACACCCTAATAACAGCATGATCGTTAAGCTCACCTTTATTTTTCCAGCAAATTCTAAGCCAATATTCATTCCTTTCTATTATCACTTATCTTATACTCTGTTTCTATGTTTCATTTTGTAGACACCCTTTTAAGCTGCCAGTACCGCAGAACACCCTTCTTCAGGAGACATTCACTGTAGACAAGAGGAAGAAACATTATGTTTTGGAAGTGAAAGCCTTGGTGAATGAGAAAGAGGAAACAATTCACACACTTATCCTTGGATACCAGCCTGAAAAGCCATATGTAAGAAATAAAAATCAACACAAATAGCTGAGCACCTGGACTAAGATTTCTTAGCCATAAACTTATTTACCTATAGTGCCAAAGGAATTGATTTGTTACTTTTTTGCTTCATTAAGGTAGCACTGTTTCAAATAGCAACAACTTCTGTTAGGAAATGTTAAGGGTCCTTTACTTCAGATTATTTCCAAGCGGAATTAGTATAAGTACACTTGCAGAACTTGCTACTGGTGATGGGGAGTATACGTTGGATGTGGTTAAAAGATTTTCTTATTTCTCACTTGTGGTAACTGAATGTATACTCACTCCCTCCTGCCAATGACAAGTCATGTGATGCACTGTGGGAGCTCCGACCCACTGAGCCTTAGCGTGGGCAATCTGCAGGGCGGAGCTTTTCCGATGAGAGATCTGGTTGAGCAAGCGAGCACTGAAAATGTCTCTGTAACAAAGTTTAACTGTTTCTTGACGAAACCAGTCTGCCCCATAGAGTCATCACATTTGACGACGAGAGTCAAATCAACTTCGACTCTGCACCTCACACTGTTACTGTGAGTAAATCAAATTTTTAAAAAACTACTCACCAGCCATGCTGCAGTTTGGAAGAATCGAACCATATGATGCTAACATTGGAGATTGGAGTCAGTATGTCCAGCACCTTGGATTTTAATGAAATAAGCTTTCCATTTTGCTTCAGCGGTTAAGTGTATGCAGCCATAAAACATATAACCTGATTCATAACCTGACTGCCCCGAGCGTGCCCAATTCTAAGCCACATAGTGAATTAGTGGACCTAGTGAAAATACACTTCCAGCCAAAACCATCCGTGATAATGCAGCACTTTAAATTCAATTCAGGAGTTTGGGCCCCAGGAGAGTCCATCACAACCTATGTAGTGAACCTCAAACAGTTAAAAGAATACTGCAACCTCGGTGACGTTTTAAACGATATGCTGCAGGACCGATTGGTGTGTGGAGTCAAGGACAGCATCATTCAGTGTCGATTGCTTGCCGAGGTCGATATCGATTTTAAGCCTGCCCTAGAAATCTCCCTTGCCATGGAAAGTGCTGCAAGAGATTCACAAGCTTTGCGACACATGGATAATGGCGCCATGCTTCATGTTGGGCGGGAACCTGCCCAATGCGAAAGCCAGACCTGCAAAATTAAAGCGTGATTCAATGTCCGCTGTGAGAAACATTAAGAAGCCTAACAGAAACGTTTTGTCCATCGGTTTCAAGACAAAATTGCTACAGATGTGGAGGTGACCACAGAGCAGTCTGCTTCATAGAGTTATCACATCACTGCTTAGTTTTTGTAACTTGTGCCCCTTCAATTTTACTTTCAAGTTGCACCTTTAGCCTCAGGGGATGCACATTTTTAGGTTACTTTGTAATACTAATGTTTTTCATTGATTATACAATTAGCAGCTTGGCTCCATTTTTCAAAAATACTTCATGAATATTCAACACAATATTTCCAATGTTTCTTTTTTTTCAGATCTGTGTTGCTTTAGCACACCCTTATAATGCTGAAGTTATTCCAAAGAACATGGAAGTTTGTTTCAGAACAAAGACAGACCACATTGTGAGTACAGCTCAGGTGCTTCTGTGCTCTTTGCCGGAACATAGGGACAGGAGCAGGTCATTCAGCCCCTCAAGCTATTCGAATAAATAATGATCCCACTTTCTTTATCTGCCTTATCTCCATGTCCCTTGATATACTTACCCAACAAAAATCTATTGATCTTAGACTTGAAAGCTCGAATTGTCCGAGCACCCACAGTTCTTTTGGGAGAGAGTTCTAGATTTCCCCTAAGCTTTGTGTGAAAAGTTACTTCCAGATTTGGATTATTAGACTTCACTGGGGACCGGCATGGAAGCAGGTGGAAATGAATTTCTCGCTGCCAGCCAACGTGTTTGTTCCCAGGCTCCATCCCAACCACCAAGCCATTTTCCTGGAGGCAGAATGGGACAGTGGCAGGGCTACCTGCCTGCAAGTGATGGGTAGCCAACTAACTTTGTTAATAGCCTTTTAAGGCCTATTATCAGAGGCACACTGCAATTTCCTAATTGCTGTTCAGAAGGTGGTGGTGAACTGCCTTCTTGAACCACTGCAGTCCATGCGGTGTAGTTACAACCACAGTGCTGTTAAGGAGGGAGTTTCAGGATTTTAACCCAATGACAATGAAGGAACGGTGATATAGTTCCAAGCCTGGATGACGTGTGCCTTGGAGGAGGTCTTCCAGGTGGTGATGTTCCCATGCATCTGCTGCCCTTGTCCTTCTAGGTGGTAGAGGTCATGGATTTGGAAGGTGCTATTGAAGGAGCCTTGGTGAGTTGCTGCGGTGCATCTTGTAGATGGTACACACTGCTGCTACTGTGTATCGGTGATGGAGGGAGTGAATGTTTAAGGGGATGGATGCGGTGCCAATCAAGCGGGTTTGTTTATCCTGGATGATGTTGAGCTTCTTGAGTGTTGTTGGAGCTGCACTCATCCAGGCAAGTGGAGAGTATTCCATCACACTCCTGACTTGTGCCTTGTAGATAGTGGACAGGTTTGGGGAGTCAGGAGGTGAGTTACTCACTGCAGAATTCCCAGCCTCTGACCTGCTGTTGTAGCTACAGTATTTATATGGCTAGTCCAATCAGTTTCTGGTCAATGGTAACCCCCCAGAATGTTGAACTGCAGCCACAGGCTGTCCTGTGGATGGGTTCTCCTTATTTTTGATCCCTTCCCTCTAGACGAGATAGGCTCTCAGTGTGTACACTAACAAATCCTTTTAAACACTTCAATCTTCTCAGCTCAAGGGAACACAAAGTTATTCTATGCAACTGGTCCTCACAATGTAACCCTCTAAGCCTCAGTATCTATTCTGGTGAATCTATGCTTCATCCTTGGTGTCAATCTTGTTTTTTACTGATGGAGACTGTTTTGCTGTTATACAACGGTATCTCATCAGTCTACATGTAGTGTAACAGATAGAGGTACAAGATTGCCATTCAATTGAAATTTAAATAGAAATTATTGGAAATACATAGCTGTTCCATTAGCTTCTGAAATATTGGAAAAAAGTTCAATGTTTTAGTCAGAATAGGAAACTAAAAGATACACAAGCCTCTTCATACAACTGAACATAACAAGTCAAGGGTGAGTATGCTAACTCCAGTGACAGTAACATGGGTGTTAGAATCTGTAACTGTTGCATTTCAATGGAGATATTCTAATAACTTCAGAAACTGGAATGCTGAAACATTTTTGCTGAAAAAAATTTGTTGAAAAATAAGTGTCTGAAGAACACATGCTGTTATTAGTGCATAAATCAGCCAACAACTTGTGACAAAGAAGCGGTAACCCATGAATTGTGAATCATCACAATTTGCTGATGGTTAGCTTCGAAAAAACACCACCTTGTTCTCAGCCCCGCCCCTTGAGTTTCATGGAATTGTTGCATCTGCACATTCCCCATTATACTCGCCACAGGAATTTAGATCTCATAATTAATATTGTGATAATTGTTAATGACTGCCACTCAACTTGTCTCAGAAAGTGAACAATTCCTAGTGTGGAACCTCATTCCTTCAGAGAGTGAATTATAGTTGGGGATACTAGTTTTTTTTCCTTACTTCTTTGTTCTCTCTCTTAATGCAATCTTTCTTTCCCTGTCTTTATTTCTCTTTCCGTACCTGATTTGACATTGAATCCCCCCACCCTAATTCACCCTCCTCCTCAGTCTTTCCTCTGTTTTTCAATCCTTTAATCTCATTGGTTGAGGAGATACGATGTCAGCCCTGGTGCACCAAGGTTCCAGATGCCTTGTTGACTTTGCTGTGCACTTACAGGAGCGCATGCAGGAAAATGTCTTAAAAAAAAAGCTGGGAATGCAGTGAGATAGGCTGGTGTTTGCTGGGGTGGGCTAAGATGTGAACATCAACAGAACTCGAAGTTTAAACTTGAACCTTTCGCTCACTTTTAATTATAACAATGTCCATTTGTATTGTGCCTTTAAACAGAGAGAAAAAAATTTTCATTATTCGTTACTGGCCAGGTCAGCATTTGGTGGAGACCAAACGTGGAATTTTACAGCCCCATCATGGAGGGAGCGGGGCCATAAAATGCAGCGAGCTATTCAAAGGTCCATTGACTTTAACGGGACTGTAAAATCCTGCTGGCATTCTGATCCATTCTGACCCAGAGTCACTTATCAGCAACAGTGGTCAGAATATCACTGGCAGAATTTGAGGGTTCCACTGTGTCTGCCCTTTGCCCAAAATTTCTCAATTTCGTTTTCACCCCAATCAGCACAGACAAATGAGGCCCCGATATTTTCAGGGCAAGTTGTGGGGGATGCTGAAAACAATTGAAGAACCCAGTAAGGTCAGGAACAAAGGCACCGCCAAACTTAATAGCAGGACCTTATCTGCAATGTCTAGCTCCATTTCCTGTACAGCAGATGGCCAAATGGACAGCTTGGCTGGTAGGTTGCAGCAGTTCGCAGCCAGGGACACTTGGAGATGTATTCTGACTAGAAGCACTGATGTGAAAAATTCTGCATTGAAAATGGAGGTGTTTAAATTTAATGTTGCAAACGCTGTGACAATTGAGTGCATGCTCCACTTGTGATTAAGAGCAGTTAGGTAGTTGTACTGTCACTGAACTAGTAATCCAGAGAGCAGGGTAATGCTCTGGGGACCTGGGTTTGAATCCCACCTTGGTAGGTGGTGGAATTTGAAGTCTAATGATAACCACAAACCCATTGTCA
This sequence comes from Carcharodon carcharias, assembly GCF_017639515.1. Classification (NCBI taxonomy): domain Eukaryota; kingdom Metazoa; phylum Chordata; class Chondrichthyes; order Lamniformes; family Lamnidae; genus Carcharodon; species Carcharodon carcharias. Next base: position 70,075,944 of record NC_054481.1, on the reverse strand, counting down.
ATTGTTGTAAAAACTCATCTGATTCACTAATGCCCGTTAGGGAAGGAAATCTGCTGTCCTTATCTGATCTGGCCTACATGTGACTCAGACCCACAGCATGACTCTTAACTGCCCTCTGAAATGGCTTAGCAAGCCATTCAGTCCAAGGGCAAATAGGGATGGGCAACAAGTGCTGGCCTTGCCAGCAATACCCACATCCCATCAAAGAATTTTTTAAAAAGTTGATACTAATTGGGGAAAGATTAGGGCACAGATTAAGAACCAGTCCGCCTGTGGAGGGGAAAACTGTGTGGAAGGGGAAAGTAGTTTAGGTTTTGTGAATAAACAATGTTGAAGACAGACTGGCTCCAGCTTCTTCCTTTGCCAGATGCATGCCCAGACCATTGACATTTGCAGTTTTGCTACTCATAGCAATCATTAAAGAGAAATTTAGCAACTTTTTTTTTAGTTTTTCTATTTTACTCCAGTTTAAGTTCCATTAGGTAGAACAGATTAAGTCACTTAGGAATAAAATAAACTTGGAGTAAAATTAATGAAATAGGAAAATGAGAAAACAAAACAGAGTAAAAGAAAAAGGAGAGCAATAGGCAAAAATAATTTAATTAATTAATTTTGAATAAATTACAAACATACAAAATCGATTGAAAATGATCAACTGATCGATCAAGCTTGCCGCAAATACTCCTCCAAATACTCCTCCTGTCCCCAACCCTCACATCCATCCCCAGAGACAAATAATCTTCTGGGAGTGCCAGAGAAATCCAGAGAAAAGCCAGGGTGAATAAGGGGGGAGAAAAATCTGATAAATTCCTCTCCAGCCCCCTCAGGCAATTGAAATCAGTGAAGGAGATCACATGGGCCAAGAATTATTTATAAAGACAGTACCTCCTGCATGATATGATCTCCTGCCCAGTCGGGAACTATTGAGGATATATGGAAGAGCCAACGCCAACCACACTAGCTGATAGTATTCCAGAGCCACACAGTTCCCTAGGAACAGAGGAATCACCTAATATCCAGTCTATTCCTACTCTTTTGTATAGTTTAAACTCATGTCTCCCCAACCTTCCTGATCCGTTCAACTGGAAAAATCAATCAGTAAGGACCCTATCCAGCCACTTAGTTATTTTATAGACCTCAATTAGGCCACCTTTAAGTCTACGCTGCTCAAAAGTAAAGAGTGTTGTAGTATGCCTTTAAGAATGCAAGTATGTCTCTGTATGCATCAATAAAAGGGAAATAATGTGTGTATTGTGCGCTCCAGTTTTAGTTTACTTTTGCTTTCAGCAGCATAACAGACACAGTTCCTAGCGCTCCAAGCTTTGCAACAATGTAAGACTGTTCTCATATGCCTAATCTTAATAAATGAACCCACAATGTGTTTATCTAATTCCTTATACGTGATTAGTGCCTTGTGTCTTATGCAGCAAATAAGCTCAATAGTTTATATAATTATAAGAACATAACAAAGAAATCAATCTCCTTGAGCCTAACTGAATAGCTGAGGACTTAAAGCCAAGAATCACTCTTGTAGCTGTCCTCCAGAGCTTTTTCAAGGCCATTATATCACTCAGCTTGTGGGAGGCAAAAATTGTGCACAATACTCCAACTGTGGTCTGACCAACAAATTGTGTAGGTAAAAGTAAAATACTGCAGATACTGGAAATCTGAGATAAAACAGAAAATGCTGGAAGAACTCAGCAGGCCTGGCAGCATCTGTGGAGAGTTAACATTTCGAGCCTGTATGACTATACTTCACAGTAATGTTTATTTTAGTTGAACATGAGGCTGGAAATTCTTGGTGGTGATATCGGGGATAAATGGTTACCGGGTGTGTGACATTCCTCTCTCTTTAGCACAGATATCCATTTTAAGTAAACACATTGACAGCTGTGTTAGAAAGGCGAACAGAGGAATGCTATAGGAACGTGTGAAGCATCTGCTAATTTCTAGACTATGATATTCATGGTGTAGTATAAAAAGCTCATCCCCATGTCTGAATAATTCATTCAAATCACCATTGGAATATTCAAATACATGTATTTGAAATTTACAAAACTTACTGGCTGACCTAGGTAAATGGGATTTAGATGGATCACTGGAGGTTGAGAGTTAAATTAGGTTATCTTCCCTGTTAGAGTTAATGCATACCATCTTTGATTTGCATTTTGAAGTTTCTGAAAGTACTGAGATTTTCGATGTTTTGTGTCACAGGCAAAATTTGAGGCAGAAGCAACAGTGAGAATCAACAAAAGAGATGCCTTGAAGTTCCGTGGACGATATCAGAATAAATCTACTGATACAGACTGCTGGTATCTTGTGCACTTTGACACAGACCACAGTCTACAGGTACTCTGAGGTCTCGTATTAATGTTACTGTGGTCTGTTAAGTCACTGCCACTGTTAACAGCTTTTTAACTGGCATATTCATAAAATGTTGAACAGTTACCAAACCCATTTCTGCTTTCCTGTTTGTTTCTCTTTGATGTACAGATACGCGTTCCTCACACTTTAATCCTGGATGGGGAGCTTTTCACGATGCAGAGCAAGCACAAGGATTTTAATTACGGAGCAAATTGTAAATTTATCGTCAATAAGCTGGATACATCACAGGTTAGAAGCAAAATGTTGGTTGAGCTTTTGACTGCTACATTTTTTTAAAATGTTGTCATAAGAGAAACTTTGGCAGGATTTCAAATCTTTACAGCATCTACTTAACCCTAAGTGCAAAGGGGCTGGAGTATAAAAGTAGGCAAGTCCTGCTACAGTTGTACAGGGCATTGGTGAGACCACACCTAGAGTACTGTGTACGGTTTTGGTCTCCTTACTTAAGGAGAGATATACTTGCATTAGAAGCAGTTCAGAGAAGGTTCACTAGACTGATTCCTGGGATGAAGGAAAGGTTGAGCAGGTTGGGCCTATACTCATTGAAGTTTAGGAGAATGAAAGGTATACATGTTTCTTAGGTGAAACTTCTAAGATTCTGGGTTTGACAGGGTAGATGCTGTGAGAATGTTTCCTCTCATGGGGGAATCTAAAACTGGGGCCTAAAAATAAGGTGTCTCCCATTTAAGACAGAAATGAGGAGGAATTTCTTTTCTCCGAGAGTCGTTAGTCTTTGGAATTCTCTTCCACAGAGAGCAGTGGAGACTGGGTCATTGAATATACTCAAGGCTGAGTTGGACAGATTTTTGATCAATAATAGAGTTAAAGGTTATGGGGACAGGCAGGAAGGTGGAGTTGAAGTCACAAGTCAGCCATGATCTTATCGAATGGCAGAGCAGGCTTGAAGGACAAAAATAGTCTACTCCTGCTCCTAATCCTTATGATCTTAAGTGTGCTGGTAAGAATATGCAAATTAAAATAGCCCCATGTTATCTTGTCTAGCTCAAACAATATTTTCTGTCCTTTCAAGACCCCTGTGGAATACTTTCCTACTGTACAAGACACAAGGCACCAATCGCTCATAAGGGATTGGGTAAACATATTGTGGGTTCATTTATTAAGAGTAGGCACACGAGAACAGGTATACAAAAGTATAAAGCTTGAAGGCATCAGAGCTGTGTGTGTGCTCTGCTCAAAGCAAAAGTGAAACTAAGAATGGATCACGTTACACAATTCCCTTCTTGTGATTAATGCTGATATCTTTTAAAAGCGTGTTACAACAGTGGGTATGCCCATTTGTCGTTGAATGTATGAGTATGTGAAGCATAGTGATGTTTGTACCCTTTAGAATATTGGTTACTTCATTAAGATCATTCTTCGGCCTTATCTTCTCCAATGTGAACTTTCCAAAGGGGATCACTGGATAGTGAATGGGAACCCTGACTCCCCACTTCCCACGCCCAGCCCAGATCCATTGAAATAATGCTACGACTGTGTTCCAGCTGAGATCAACAAATTCAGCACAGACCATGGATTGAATGGTGGACCTTCCTGAAGCAGTACAGCACTACTTGGTATATTTAGCCCTAAGCCATTGGGATAGAGTTTCTCTGCAAAACAAAAAACAGAGGCCCGCCTTGGGATAATCTCTCTCTTTTTATGCAACTGTTTTACATCTGACTTGCTTTCAATTTCAGATTCCCCATTAGCATGTCCCAAGGTGCAGGCAGGAGACATCCACAGGTGATTTTGCCACTAGGACACAGAAAATAACTGCTCTGTACATTTGTACACTCTATTCACTATATAGGCTTTACCAATTGATTGCTTGTTTTCAGCTGGATTTCAAATATTTTCAATGTCTTTACTTCCTTTGAAAAAGCATTAAACATATTCTCCAATAAAACAATTTGTTGACCTGATTAATTCACTGAGGTGTAGAATATATTTTAATTGTTAGAATTATAATTGTCAGAATAACTTGAAAAATGAATCTGGTTTAGTTTATTAAAATTTTGAGATTAGAATGTCCTTTCAGTACTGAAATACTTATAATGAGCTATGGTACTTATAATAATTATATATTTATAGTAATATAATATGAAATAAGCTATTAAAAACTCTTAAGATGATGATGATTTTCACTGACCTTCTTTGTTTCAATTAGTTCTCCATTCAATGGAATGGCTCCTCCAATCAAATGAGAGTTTACTCCCAGTTCAGTCATCCTTACCAGTCAACAATACCATACACTTTTCAGGTACGTGATCTATATGCTGTATATCAAATATCCTGGTTAGTTTATCACTGGGGCAAAACACAGAAGAGGGAATGTGTGCTGGGGAGAATTGCAGATATGAAACAGAACCCATCTGTGTTTCCTTCCATTCATATCAATGAATAAAAGATCCTGTGGCTTCCCTAAGGGCAGATGTAATACTTTGAAAGTGCATCACTCCTTTGTTCGCAAGTTCAAAGGCAATCTGCAAATAAACTATTTTTGTGGCAATGGTTAAAGAATGAATAGTGGCCAGGACACTGGAAAAGCTCTCTGCATGTCAAACAAGTTCCTGGGGACTTTTATATTCACCTGAGCAGATACATAGGATCTTAGTTTAACTTCTCTTCTGAAAAACACTCCTGACAATGCAGCATTTTCTTAGTGCTGCACTTTCAGCCTGGATTATGTGTTCAAAGTCTGAAGTGGGAGTGCTATCAATAAGCCAGGCCGAAGCCTGTTTTAGCTCCCCCATTGACTTGTTAAATTCATTACAATTTGATTTAATTATTGAAACATTGTCCATAAATTTAGACCCTCGCGACAGCAAAGAATTATGGAGAGAGCAACTACAATGGCACATTCTACCTACACTCTAATGGCAAAGATCTTATGGTAACGGAGTTTGATGTTGTGAATGAGAGTAAAAGGAGTGTCAGAACTCTGGGTGTTAAAGCTGCCCTGCACCAGAGCTTTCTGACTGGACCAAAGAATAGCCAATTTCAAGTAACTGCGAGAGCACACAATTCCAGGTAAAATATGTGTTGAGTGTGTTGCAGAAACTTCAATGCATTTGCAGTTTTTGTTTAAATATGTGAAACTGTAAGATGTGCCAGTGTTTAAAGAGTTTCTCATCGACTGACACTAACACCAGTGATTAAAAATGTAGCACCTAATGTTTAGGAAATATGAGAGATGTGTCCTAAGGAAAATTTCCAATGCAAATCTTGAACCTATATCCTTGTCAAAACCTGTTAAGTAATTTTCCAGCTGCGTCTTGCCTAGTAATACAGTATGCCAACTTTGACAAACTTAATTGATTAACATTTGAAAGAAATTGACATAGCTCAGAGCCAAGAATCAGAAATGAAGGGGACATTTTTTCTTTGCTTTAGAACCTGTAACTGCCAATGAAAAGCTTGTTAATTTATTATGACAGCATCATGAAAGATGTGGCCAATAATTTCTATACTCACAGCCCCTGGCTTGTAGGTTTCTGAAGTTCTTTTAAAATAGGCAAACAGGTGTTAAATGTCCTAGCTTTGTAACATTATTTATCTGACTAATGCAGTGTTGTCATCTGGCTTTAGATATTTGGTGGTTTCCAGTCTGCAGTTGGACGAGAAAGCTTTTGACATAGATCTGATGGGATTAAAGGAGTACCAAGAATGTTTGATCTTATCAATGGCTGGTACTGTCCAGCATAATATGAATAATGGGCAAACAATTCCACAATTCCTACATGTGGATGCAAACTTAAAACAGCAAAACAATACCAATGAAGGTAATTTCTCAGCAATTGTTTGAAATATTTATTAATTTGTTGAAGATTCTACCCTAACTACCTATTTAATGATTACAGCAATTCTACATAAAGTAACAATATACAAACCCCAAAAGATAGACTAACTTTCATGCGCCAGAATGTTGAATTAGTGATGGTTGTTATTTTAGTACTAGATATCCAATTCTCTTGTTCAAAGGTTTAAGAAACACAAGGCCTTTATTTTTGATCTGACTGTGAAATCCATTGCATTTCCACTGACTCTATATCTTCTGGACATCTATGAAGGTGGAATCAGACTGTGTAAAATCTTTGAATCCAGGTGAATTTGGAATTGAGATTCTAACCACACACAATATCCATCATTTACTTTACCACACAATATTGTCCACCTTCACCCCTAACTTGCGCTACAGCCTTATCCATGGCTTTGTCATCTCCAGACTCGATTTCTCGAGTATCTCTTGCTGCCTCCCATCTTCTATCATCCATAAACTCCAGCTTTTCTTTAAAACTCCACTGCCTTACATCTAATAATTGGTAAGCTTATATAATGTAGATGGATGGGAGAAATCCTCATTAGTTATAGGCATACATCTGTTGTGCTATTCCTTCACATACAAGGTAATTTTGACTCTGTGTTGGTGTAAATTGGGTGATATTAAAAAAAGCCTTTGAGCTGGCTTCCAATTTTTTTATACCCATTGATTCCATTATTGCACAGAATCTAAATTAACCCCCCACCCTGCCCGCCTGCCCCACCCAACTGGTTCTGTCGTAAACCAGAGCCATATATACTGCTGTAATTAACCACAAATTTCTAAGCATTACTTTGACTTGCATCATTTTGTTGTGATGAGTTTTCCTGTAAGATATGTTTTCAAAATTCGGTGAGATATGACTGTCAATATTGTCACTATTGGCTTGGTTACTACAGGGATGGATGTTTTCTGGTTACCAGGCATTATGTTGACCCATTAGTGTGCAGGGGGAGATGGTGGTGTAGTGGTAATGTCACTAGACTAGTGATCCAGAGGCCAGGCTATTGCTCTGGAGATATGGGTTCATATCTCACCAAATCAGCTGGTGGAATTTAAATTCAATCAATAATAACTCTAGAATGTAAGGCTAATATCAGTAACGATGACCATGACAACTATCATCATTTTTTGTAAAAACCTATCTGGTTCACTAATGTCCTTTATTGAAGGAAATCTGCCATCCTTACCTGCTCTAGCCTACATGTGACTCCAGACTCATAGCAATGTGGTTGACTCTTAACTTCCCTCTGAAATGGCCTAGCAAGCCAATTTCAAGGGCAATTAGGGATGGACAACAAATGCTGGCCTTGCCAGCAATGCCCACATCACATGAAAGAATAAAATAAAAGTGGCAGCATTCCCACCCTGAAAACTATAGATTGTGACCCCAGCGGAACTCCAGTCTGGAACTCCCCCTTCCTAACTAAGGGACCTACTATATTATCTGAATCAACATAGCAGCCTCCAAACCAATGCTTGGTTGCTTGGATGAAGAAGGAAGAACTCCCAATGTTAGAGAATGCCTGCCTTTGGCTCTATCTCCTCCTCCTCCATAACGTTGTTTGGCCATTCCGAAATGATCACATAGGAAACTCCACTGTAAACCTTAGGACTGTCTGGGGCGTGGATTGAACAATGCATTCTCTTATTCAGAGGTTGGATTGCTACGAAAACTAAGAGTTAATTCTTATAGAATTAACTAATGTATTGTTATGTTAAACTCTTATTACATTCTGATGCAGTGTGTAATATATGAATGAAGTATTAGTTTGACCTGCAAATGTCAGGATTGGGTCTTGTGGAAAAGCCTCTGCAACAACTGAAGCCACGTTGTTCAGAGTTTGGATTGTGTGTTTGGTTTGGGACTGGTTCAAACTTGAATAAGCATATTCACTGGCAGGGAGTTGGGTTAAGAGAGTGGAATTATCACCTTCAGAAGATCAGACAATGGGTCAAGTCTCTCAGGGAGATTGCCGAGTGTAATACAGGATTTTGAGTAGCACATGACCGTTAGAGTACCAAATAGTTGGAAATTACATCAACGTGATTGGGGACCCCTTGATGACGCTCTAGTCGACAAAGTCTATCACTGATAGTTTTCTCAGGTTTTTGCCTGATTGGTTGCCATAATTTCAATGGAAAACGGCCAACGCCAAAAGCCACAAATACTGGACACCACTGCGACATGCGAGGGCGATGTCATCACGTATGTAGTGGCATCATCAGGGTTGCAGATTCAGCGCCATTCAAGAGACAGTGGGGTGGGTGTTGGGAAAAAGGTATGAAAATAATCTGTTTTCCACATCTGTCACGCCGATGCTGCTGCAGATGGGGAAAGGAATGAGCACAAAACCCTGACAGTGCTTTACTGAGCTAAGTGGACTAAGGGTCATAAATACTGGATACGAAGCCATTCAGTACCAGATAGTGGCCAGACCGGCTAGAAACCGCACTGTCCTGTACAAAACTGAATGCCTGACCACCTTACTTTGGTAGATCAGTGTAAACCCCATTTCTATAGAGTATTTGGTGTTTCTGCCCACCTCCCCCCAGAGTTATGGCAACCAATCATAAGAACCTTTGAAGAAATTCACAGCATATGTTGGAATTAACACAATTTAGTGACACTTGATCAAAGCATCATTAACTCAATTGTTTTTTATCCTGGCCATTTTCAATCATGAGCAATCTCCTTGATTGGACTATCACAATTATTTCTGGTGGTACATTGACTCAGGGATACAAAAGCCAAGCTGCAGATGTTAGGATATTTAGGTAGCACCTGTGGAGAGAGAAACTGAACTAATATTTCAGGTTGATGAGATTTCATCAGAATTACATATTACAACAAAAAAAACATATTTATCTAGCTCCTTTAATATAATGAAATGTCCCAAGGTGCTGCACAGAAGCATTAGAAAACAAAATATGGCACTTGGCCATATAAAGAGATATTGAGTCAGATGACTGAAAGCTTGGTCAAAGAGGTATGTTTTAAGAAGTGTCTTAAAGAAGGAAAGTGAAATAGAGACAGAGAGGTGAAGGGAGGGAATTCTAGAGCTTGGGGCCCAGGCAACTGAAGATGAAGCCACCAATGGTGAAGCAGTTCTAATTTGGAATGCGCAAGTGGCCAGAATTAGAGGAGCATAGATAGCTTGGAGAGTTGTGGGGTTGGAGGAGATTACACAGAGTGAGGATAATTAAGGACAATTGGTTGCTTACAATTGTAGAACTTTCCTCACTTTTGTTTATTAGAATGAGTAGTCCTTGATCCAGATTTTCACTACCAAGGTGGGTAGCTTAAGTTGGGACATTTCCTGACTTGTCACACCTGCCTCGATTAAAAAGTACCCTGAATTAAGCAATTTACACTCTCTGTAGCGGTGGGGAGGGGGGTGGTTGGGATGATGTTGGTGTGGGGGCAGTGGTGGACAGCGTTGAACCCGCCCACCCCAGATGTAGAGCATAAGAGGCGGGCAACTACCAAGTCTGGTTTGTTGGAACACTCACCTCAGTTCTCTGGGACTTTGTTCCAGTTGTTTCAAAAGCTGTTAGGACCTCTAGCCCTCACACCCCCTCATCCATCTCCCCACCCCACCCCCAGTGGCTGTCATACCCTCAATGCCTCCTCCATAGCCTCTCACCCCGTTTCCACCATGGGCAGACCTCGGGAGCCATGTGGAGATTGAAAGGATAAGCTTCTAACAATCTAATACAGCTCTCGCTCACACTTGATGGTGGGAAATCTCCCATTATAGAACGCATTCAAAGCTTTTAAATTTCCTCAAGTGGTTAATCTCTTATAAAAACAAACTTCTATTCAGACCTCAGATGAAAGACATCCAATCCTTTAATAGCCTCTTTAACCTGTTGAACAAACTATGAATTCAGAAACCACTGCTAAGATGGTTGTAGCTTTTGAAACTTAGCCAAGCATCCATGATAAAATAATAACCCTTAGGGAAATGTCAACAAGGGACTTTAATCAAACTGCATGGCCAGATGCTGCTTTTCTTTCTAACATACAGCAGTCAACCTATCAATCAAAGAAAAGGGTTTTTTTTTACTCTTAGTGACAGCTGCAGCCTGTCATTTTTTTTATTTAAAGAGCAGGGGATTTTTAAGAAAGCTTCAGGGCATGATACTTAAGCAAACCTTAACCGCCCCCCAAGAGTGTTTAAGTCTACTCCATCAATTCATGCCTCCTACCCTGTAGGTCAAGGCCCTTACAACAGCCAAAATAGGGTCTGTTTGAACTCAGCACTGAGTTCAAATAGCCCTGCTGAGTTCGGGTTTCCCCTCCCCCACTCAGTGTGAATCACACCCTACACCCTTTCCTCTAATTCAAAAATAGGATGTCAGAAATGATGGTGGAACTTCTGCATCTGGAGCCTGCCTGCCATTTTTAAAGGACAGTTACGTGTTTCTGGCCCCTCATCTTGAATTTTGGAGGTTTAAAAATAAGCACATTCCAAGAAAGCATGGGGAAATATTTTGATTTTTACTGCAATGATCTTGCCGCATCCCAAATGTTTAAAGATATTTGTTTCCTCCTGGTTTGCTTTCTGCATTATTAAGATCTGTTTCTCTTGTTTCCACTTTTAATTGCAGGTAACCTGAATATTGAAATCGATGACATCCTTTACAGACTACACCTTCAAAATAACAACTCTTTTAGTGACAGCACTGCTCACGATTTAATTGTCACCTTGATCCAGAATGGCAGCCTGACAATCCCAGCAAGGACTGAGTTTAAAGGACACTTGGAGCTGGGCCAAGAATCGAGAGTGGGCCAGGCCTGTTGGCAAACAGATGATAAATCAATATGTTTCCAGCTTTTCCAGGTGACCAAAGCAAACCAGACCAAGGTCACTTGTAAAGTGGCTCACAACCTGGAAGAATTAATAACTACAGGTAGTTTTAAAGGCAACTGATAAACAATTACTTTTGTGCCTGTATTTCTTTAGTTTGGAACAAAACATAGCTCTCCATTTTCTGAGTGGCCTCCAGGAAGTCAGTCCAGGGAGCCAAGGCTCCGGAAAGGCTTTAAGGCTGTTACATTGTTATTATTCATAAAAAGCTAGGAACTAATTTTTTATATATCCTGTGGTGCCAAATTCACTGTCGCACTGCACTCATGTGCTGAGTAACAATGCATCAGTCTGCCAGCCACCTGCAGAGTAGCAACACGTACACTCAATGGAGCTCCAGTATTTTGAGTCTAAAGTGTGATCATTTCTAACCATGGGAACCAGAAGGCCAAACAGGCCCTCCTCGCCTATCTGGTCACAGCTGCAGCCAGAGGCTGTCCTGTGGTAGAGATCCCCCTCCACAATTGTGGCCTGGCTGTCGAGGCCATTTTTGTTTTATTTAAAACTTTTAAAATTGTAGTTCAAGATGGAGGTGCCCTCTCACTCTCTTACCTGAACTGCAGTGGTTGCCCTTTCCATTTTGAAAGGCCTCCCTAGGCCCTCCGGCTTCAAGAGCCCACCCATCATCCTTAATTGGACAGCAAGAGCACCCTCTAGCCATTAATTGGCCAATTTGAGGAAAATCACTGCCGGTTGACTGCGTCCCACACAGTGCGGGGTCCTATTGACCCCAACACTGGGGTCCCTGATCCAAAACCCAAAAGCTGCCCAAAAATAAATACATTTTGATATCATTTGATTTAACAATGAAGAATTTTAAGCTCAGTACAGGCCGGATCACCTCATCTTGGAAAAGATTAGTGGTGCTCCTCAAGCAATTGTAACCTATTGTGTCTCTCTATTGTGTCTCTCTAATGGAGAGACATGCTTTGTGGGTTATAGCTAATTACTTACTAACTTTACAATTACATGTCTTATGGGATACTTGCCTTTATTAGCCAAGGCATAGAATATAAGAGCAGGGAGGTTATGTTGGAACTGTATAAAATGCTGGTTAGGCCACAGCTAAAGAATTGCATGCAGTTCTGGAATCCGCATTATAGGAAGGATGTGATTGCATAGAGAGAGTGCAGAGTAGATTCACCAGTATGTTACCTGGGCTGGAGAGTTTTAGTTACGAGGAGAGATTGGATAGACGGGTTATTTTCCCTGGAGCAGAGCAGATTGAGGGGGTGCATGATTGAGGTGTATAAAATTATGAGGGGCATAGATAGGGTAGACAGGAAGGAACTTTTCTCCTTGGTGGAGGGATCAATAACCAGGGGCATAGATTTAAGGTAAGGGGCAGGAGGTCTAGGGGGGTTGTGAGGAAGAATTCTTTCATCCAGAGGGTGATGGGAATCTGGAACTCACTGCCTGAAAGGGTGGTAAAGGCAGAAACCCTCATAACATTTAAGAAGTATTTGGATGTGCACTTGCGATGCCAAGGCATACAAGGCTATGGGCTTAATGCAGAAAAATGGGATTAGAATAGTTAGGTACTTGTTTGACTGGCACAGACTCGATGGGCCGAAGGGCCTTTCTCTGCGCTGTAGATCTCTATGACTGTATGTAGAAATTCATAAAATGGCATCAGCTTACAGATTCCAAGAGAAAAAACATTGTTCCACACCTGAAGCTAGACCATACATCAATAAGACTGAAATTTCTATCTCCCCATTGGAATGCACAGATTTAAAACTGAGAACAAAACATAAAGGAAACAATTTCTTGTGTATTCATGTTGCGTACTTTAATTTATTTAACCAACTTGATTTCTACTTTCCCTTTTTCTCCCTCCTTGCTGAAGTTTGAAACTCTTGCTTGGGTAAAGTTGCAAGGAAACCTGTAGCCCTGCTATACCTTGCTAAACTAGTCATTCTTCATGTGAGCTGGTATTCCCTGAAGGCCTGGTGGATGATGGCATTGCCCGACGTAACAGTGAATACACAGATTCAGAAGGTCTCTGTTCTATTCCCAGTCTCTGAGAAGTCAACCTGGGCAGCAGTAGTGCCCAACAATTGGTCTCAATGTCCCTAGGCTGGGAGAGAGTTCCTCCTCCTAATGCCACCTCAGCTATAAAGTGATTATGTGTGAACATAATATGAAAACAGGGTCCAGTTTGGCTGTGACACCCCTTTTGTTAAATATATGTCTTCATTTGAATCCTGAATATACATATTAGAGATGATCGTTTTTTTAAATATTGTATGTCAAATCTGGTTGCTATTTTTAAGCATCTGATGAATTCCATGTTCTGATGATTAGGTTTACCTGCTGATGGGAGATTTTCTCTGAATTATGTTCACATGAATAAGAATCGTGCGGTTATGATTGAAATGCAAAGTGGCAGTAAACGCATACAGGCTTCTGTCGAGATGGAGAGAACATTTACTGGTACCCCTATATACCAGCTAACCATCCATCTGCTGCACAGTGTGGAGGAACTGGAAAAATTTGGTCTTCCATTCTCATCCACTGGAAGCTATCATTATCAGGTGAGCATGAGCATGTGAGTGTTCAGTCTCAATGTTTGTTCTTCCAACTCTTGTGTAGTTCATTTATTAAGTATAAAGCTTGACTTCTCCAATGCTTTCCAATCTGACCTCCCCATGTCATCTCTTGAGCAGCTTTAATAATCAAAATACTTCAGCCCATGTCCTCATCTCCATAAAACCCACATTCACATCATCACCATCCTCTTTGACAGAGGTTCCAAACTGTAGGTCGTGACCCCCAATGGGGTCACAGGCTCTAAGGCAGCAATGAGGCTGTGGAGACACTTTTGACAGTTCTAGGATCCGTGGTGAAGCCCCTTTAAATGGGTGCTTTTTTTTCTGGTGGATGCGGCCTAATGAAATGAGTTGTGAGGCCAACCACTGCCAGCAACAGAGCCTGCAAAGTGGTAGGACCTGAGATTTTTTTTGTTCCTGTAGCGCACTACCCTATGCCCATGCCACCCCCAAACCCCCACACACCCTCTACCCAATCAGCATCTTTCTTCCCCCCCTCCCCCTTCCCACCCCCCACCACCACCTCCAAATTTCATTCTGGTGTCGCACCATGTGTGAAGCATTGAAACAGGGTCACAGCAGGAAAAAGTTCAGGAAACACTGCCCTTTGTGTTCCATTGACTCTTTATGTACCAGTCAATTTCTCATCCTTGTTTACAAATCACCTCATGCCCTTGCCTTTTCCAACTTTGTGATCTCCTCTTGTCTAACATTCCTACACACACCTTCAGCTCCTCTAACTCCTTAGATCTCCTCACCCCTCAACCACAGCATCGGCAGTAGTTCATTCAGTCACCATGCTGCGGTGATTTGGGACTGTCCATCACGTTTGCCTAGCGATCATGTCCACCATTTCCTTATATCATCATGTCCTTATCGTAAAGTATCCTGAGACATCTTCCACACAAGAGGAACACTAGACAAGTACTTCACTAAAATATGCTCAGATAATTATTCATCTCTTATTTTGATGGAATATAGCAAATGGTCAAAATTATTAACACTAAGCACTATTGATTGCATCCCTTCATAATTACATCTCACAAATATGATCCCAGAAGTCTACGATACCCCTATGTTACTAAGAGCACAAACTATGGGTGGAACGTAATGAAGCTCACTGGAGCAGGCAAAATGACAGATTGGCCCGGAGAATCGTGTCGGAGGGCTCCTATCTGACTCCTGACACAGGAGGTGTGTGTGCAGGAGTAGGGCAACTTGGGAAAGTCACCCGCCAGCAGTTGGAAGACAACTTATAGCAAATTTGCATGAATCGCACCAGGATTTAATGGTGGTTCCTGAATTTACCGCAATTCGCCAGGGTGTCCCCTGCCTCCCGAAATCCGCCCAGAGAAACGTGGCAGATTTCAAATATCTTTCCTGACTCGCCGTGAGAGTTTTTTTTATTCATTCACGGGATGTGGGCATCGCTGGCTAGGCCAGCATTTATTGCCCATCCCTAATTGCCCTTGAGGGGGTGGCGGTGAGCTGCCTTCTTGAACAGCTGTAGTCTGTGTGGTGTAGGTACACCCACAGTGCTGTTAGGGAAGGAGTGCCAGGATTTTGACCCAGCGACAGTGAAGGATTTCCAAGTCAGAATGGTGAGTGATTTGGAGGGAAACTTCCAGGTGGTGGTGTCCCCATGTGTCTGCTGCCCTTGTCCTTCTAGGTGGTAGTGGTCGTGGGTTTGGAAGGTGCTGTCTACGGAGCCTTGGTAGGTTTGACCTCCAGGACCTTGATTTCCAGGGCAGAGGTATGATATGCGCAAACTTCATTTGAGAAGAGAGAGGCAAAGTTTCGTACAGGAGACTTACGTTGAGTAGTTAAGGAGCAGAACCTTAAAAATGGCAGCGCACATCTGAGGAGCTGACGGGGACCATACATCAAAGTCTGACTGTAAGTGAGAGAGATATCAAAATGGGAATTATCCACCCAGTCCTGCTGCCTTCATAAGCTCTGAAATGGATGTACAATGAGGCAGAGCACCAGGCTCCACAATCACCAATGCAGGTCCCACAGAAGCAGCAGCAATAGGAGGCAGTAGGGGAGAGGCAGACTGAGGCTCCTGATGCATCCTAGAGCCTACTAGACCAGGAAAACTTACCTGCAGATGTCAGAAAAGCAGTGGCAAGGGAGACTCTGCCTTTCCTGGAGACTGTCACCGACTTCTGTGGCCCAAAGCAGGATGACCTGCTTCCAAGGCGACGCCAGTGGCGCTTAATTTCTATGTCTCGAGATCTTTCTAGGGTTCAGCTGGTGATGTGTGGGATCTCCCCAGCAGCCTCTCCCCGCTACATTAAAGGACCAACGCACCGTTGGGGTTTGCGGCATTGGCTGGTTTTCTGCATGTGCAGGGTGTCATTGACTGCACAGCAGTCAGAGTGGTCATCAGATCAGCCAGCAGCATTCATAAATAGGAAGGGCTTTTATTCACTCAACATGCAGATAGTCAGTGACCACAGGAAGTGTGTTCTGCAGCCATTGGAGTGTGTGTTCTGCAGCCATTGGAGTGCCTTGAGAGGAACCCTCAAGTGTGTCAGGCTGCAGCTCCTCGGGCCTCTCAGTGGGTGATGGCACCTGCTCCCCATAGATGGCAGTGCACCTGGAGGGGTGTCCAGGGGCAATGTCCACCTCTTGCTGGCCCACTGCCCTGATGAAGTCATGGAGCCAGCAATAGTCAGCAGACTAGCGCTAACATCCATACCCATTGAGTGGTCTCCTGGATCTGCCTCTCCGTGATGATCACCAACCTCTCTTTGGAAGAAGCAATGTGTTCTCCTACCTGAGATATTGCAGAGGTTGTGCCTGGAAGGACTCCTCTGTCGTCTGTGCATGTCTGCTCAAAGCCTCAGGCAGCTCTGCCAGATTCTCCCCTGTTTCCCTCTGCAAATCTGGCAGCTTGAGTGTGGCCTTCATTAGCCTGGGGTGCAGCAATGGCCTGACCTCCAATAGCCCTGTGATTGTCAAGGCCCTCAGCTGTCACAGCCTCCATCACCTGCTTTCCTGTGAGGCATTCCCCAGGGTGTGACCCCGAGCCAAATCGTGAACGTCTACCCATTGAAGTGATTCGTATCTGTGCTTTTGCTTGAAGTGGAGGAAAGATGGGATGTTGCACCCTCTGAGATGTTGACACACTCATACCTCCGAGGAGGCTAGGGAAGCCTTGCCAGTGAGTTCATTTTCACACCTCTGCTGCAGTCACACCTGCAAAGGAAAAACGCATCATTAACTCTTTCAATATTCAATACTCTACTCCCATCCGTGGGTGCAGCTCTTCCTTTGCGGCTAGAGTTCATGGAAAAGTTCAACTCTTCCTCCCTCTCCATCCCCATCATTCCAATCTTAACATCGGAGATGAAACATCCCCCCTGCTCTCCAGGTAACTCGCGTGCCTCCATCTGTTCAGGGATCAAATGTCCAGGACTCCTCCGCCAGTCTTTGCCTTTTTCCTGTTGTTCTGGGCTCTTTTCTCCTGAAACACAGGTGGTAGGTTAGGCTGCAGATTATGGGAAGGATTGCTTCCTGGTGCCATCAAGGCTAGCTGTATTGATACATCCCTCCCAAGCTTATGCTCTCTTGGGAGTTGGATGATGTGGGGAGCAAGATGCATCCACTACTCCTAAGGCAGTTAGTGAGGGGGCACAGTATATGCACCACCACCCATCCAATCCCTTACAAATTGAGTGACCCCTCTGTCCCTGCCCACCTTTCATCCACCGTTTGCTTGTCATTCACTCAGACTCATCCTCACAGTTCAGAGTTCGTCATTCATCCTCTTTCTACACTGGACCCAATCTTGTTGCTGAACCTCAAGGCTGCTCACCTCAAGGCTGCTCACCTCTGCCGCGACCTCTGCCCAGGCCTTGTGGTTAGTCAGGAGGGTGTTTGGCATTCTATTGGCCAGGGACAATACATCTTGCTGTTCAGGGACCATCTGGACAAGGTCCCGCAGTGAGACTTTGTTAAACCATGGGACTATCCTCTGACTGACCTACAAAATCCCTTCAGCTTTTTGGTGTTCTGGTTCTGGCTGGACCTTTAACTGTCCCTCTGTGGATACAGAATGGAGATTCTACCTCTGGGCGTGTCCCTTTCAACAATGGTATCCCTCTGCAAATGAATTCTGGAGTCTTTAGTTTTTTAGCTGCTCCTCTACCAGACTCTGCAGTGTTCAGGGAGACACTCCAGGAGGAGTTCTGTCGAAGGGTCATGAGGACTCGAAACGTCAACTCTTTTCTTCTCCGCCGATGCTGCCAGACCTGCTGAGTTTTTCCAGGTAATGCTGTCTGAATAGCTAGAAGTGAGGTAAATGAAGGTTAGTTGCTATAGGAGAAGTGTAATAGTGCTATTAAATAAAAAATAAATCAGTTAGTAAGTATGTGGAAATCCATTGCTTCATAATGGGGCCTTTCGTTTTTGAAGCTCTTCACCCATTGGAAAACTCCCACAAAGAACTTGTAAACAAATAACCCTGCCAATGGGTAACTTTTTTTAAAAAAAAGTGTAGCATTATCACTTCTTATTTATGTTTCATTCTATGTTGCTGATTTGTATATATTGTTACAGACAGGAGAGAGACAGGCAATCTGTACTTATTTTTCTCTCCACCTGTCCCTAAGCAGAAGGTGTTTTAAATTATCTTTAAAGTATGGGGTGGTGTGTTTTCCCAAACCCTCAGTTTGTGTGATCCAAATTACTAATAACCCACAGCAAACCCGTGTTATGATTAACTCAGAAGGTTAGCTTATTCCACATTTATTCAAAACCCGGGGGAGGAGTGTTCGCAACTTCCTACTTCACTACACAAATACACACACGCACACAGTAAAGGGGAGATAGAAAAAGTGTTTTACAACTCTGCATATTAACAGTACAAAAACCACAGAAATGGATATTAGTTCATGTGATTTCCAGAGCCAGAGTCCAATGAGGAATTCTTTCACGTAGGATTTCGATTCAGCTAGCTGAAGACTGGAGTTGTAGAGTTTGCTTTATAGTTGGTGCTGATACCAAAAGATGAAGTAGGTACACAGAGACTGGGTCAGTCCTGCAGGCAATAGTAGGAAATCTTCCAACAGAGTCTGGCTTCATGATCAGGCATCAGACTGCTTGTAATGCTAAAGATGTAATGGCCAAAAAGGCTAGAGGCTCGGGTCGTGTGACATGTCGCATTAATGGTTAATTGCAGCTTAACAATCAGTTTCTGTGCTTCTGGCCAGATTTCCATTGCTCCTCTTTGGGAGAGAGATGAAGTGGTTGTTAGCATCTCTTCCAGTAGAATGAGTTCGATCTCTCTCCTTCACGATAATTCCAGTTGGGAGAGTCAGCTCGCCTGCCTTTCCTCTGCTTTCATTGATTATGGTTGGCAGAGGGGGTGGGGTTGCTTTGTTAGTAAGAAATGAAATTAAATCGATAGCAAGAAACAACGTAGGATCAGAAGATGTAGAATCTGTGTGGGTAGAGTTGAGGAATCGCAAAGGCGAAAAAACCATAATGGGAGCTATGTACAGGCCTCCGAACAGTAGTCAGGATGTGGGGCACAAGATACACCAGGAGATAGAAAAGGCATGTAAGAAAGGCAAGGTTACAGTGATCATGGGGGATTTCAATACGCAGGTAGACTGGGAAAACCTGGTTGGTAGTGGATCCCAAGAAAAGGAATTTGTAGAATGTCCACGAGATGGCTTTTTGGAGTAGCTTGTGGTGGAGCCCGCTAGGGAACAGGCAATTCTAGATTTAGTGATGTGTAATGAGGCAGATTTGATAAGGGAGCTTAAGGTGAAGGAATCCTTAGGAGAAAGTGACCATAATATAATAGAACTTACCCTGCAATTTGAGAGGAAAAAGCTGGAATCAGATGTAACGGAATCACAGTTGAATAAAGGCAACTACAGAGGCATGAGGGAGGAGCTGGCCAGAATTGACTGGGAGATGAGCCTAGCAGGAAAGACAGTGGAACAGCAATGGCAGGAGTTTCTGGGAGTAATTTGGGAGACACAGCAAAAATTGAAACCTAGGAAGAATAAGCATACTAAAGGGAGGACGAGGCAACCAAGGCTGACAAGGGAAGTCAGGGACAGTATAAAAGCTAAAGAGAAAGCATACAATGCGGCAAAGAGCAGTGGGAAACCAGGGGATTGGGAAGCCTATAAAGACCAACAGAGGACAACTAAAAAAGAAATAAGTAGGGAGAAGATTAAATATGAGGGTAAACTAGCCAGTAATATAAAAGAAGATTGCAAGAGATTTTTTAGATATATAAAGGGTAAGAGAGAGGCAAAAGTGGACATTGGGCCGCTGGAACATGACACTGGAGAAGTAGTAGTGGGGAACAAAGAAATGGCGGAGGAACTAAATAAGTACTTTGCGTCAGTCTTCATGGTGGAAGACACGAGTAACATCCCCAAAGTTCAAAAGAGTCGGGGGGCAGAGGTGAGTATGGTGGCCATTACCAAGGAGAAGGTGCTAGGAAAACTGAAAGGTCTGAAGATGGATAAATTACCTGGACCAGATGGATTACACCCCAGAGTTCTGAAGGAGATAGCTGAAGAGATAGTGGAGGCGTTAGTGGTGATCTTTTAGGAATCACTGGAGTCAGGGAGGGTCCCAGAGGACTGGAAAATCACTAATGTAACCCCCCTGTTTAAGAAGAGAGTGAGGTAAAAGGAAATTGCAGGCCAATTAGCCTGACCTCGGTCGTTGGTAAGATTTTAGAGTCCATTATTAAGGATGAGATTTCAGAATACTTGGAAGTGCATGGTAAAATAGGGCAAAGTCAGCATGGTTTCATCAAGGGGAGGTAATGCCTGACAAATCTGTTAGAATTCTTTGAGGAGGTAACGAGTAGGTTAAACAATGGAGAGCCAATGGATGTTATCTACTTGGACTCCCAGAAGGCCTTTGAAAAGGTGCCGCACAGGAGGCTGCTCAGTACTATAAGAGCCCATGGTGTTAGAGGCAAGGTACTAGCGTGGATAGAAGATTGGCTGTCTGGCAGGAGGCAGAGAGTGGGGATAAGGGGGTCCTTCTCAGGATGGCGGAGTTCCGCAGGGGTCAGTAGGACCACAGCTTTTCACTTTATACATTCATGATCTAGATGAAAGAACTGAGGGCATCCTGGCTAAGTTTGCAGATGATACAAAGATAGGTGGAGGGAACAGTTACTATTGAGGAGGCGGGGAGCTGTAGATGGATTTGGACATGTTAGGAGAATGGGCAAAGAAGTGGCAGATGGAATACAACGTGGGGAAGTGTGAGGTCATGCACTTTGGTAGGAAGAATAGAGGCATAGACTATTTTCTAAATGGGGAGAGAATTCAGAAATCTGGACTGCAAAGGGAGTCCGAGTCCAGGATTCTTTTAAGGTTAACTTGCAGGTTGAGTCGGTAGTTAGGAAGGCAAATGCAATGTCGGCATTTATTTCGAGAGGACTAGAATATGAAAGCAGGGATGTGCTGCTGAGGTTTTATAAGGCTCTGGTCAGACCACATGTAGAATATTGTGAGCAATTTTGGGCTCCATATCTCAGGAAGGATGTGCTGTCCCTGGAAAGGGTCCAGAGGAGGTTCACGAGAATGATCCCAGGAATGAAAGGCTTAACAAATGAGGAACGTTTGAGGACTCTGGGTCTATATTCGATGAAGTTTAGAAGGATGAGGGAGGATCTGATTGAAACTTACGGAATACTGAAAGGCCTGGATAGAGTGGGTGTGGGGAAGATGTTTCCATTAGTAGGAGAGACTTGGACCTGAAGGCACAGCCTCAGAGTAAAGTGAAGACCTTTTAGAACAGAGATGAGGAGAAACTTCTTTAGCCAGAGAGTGGTGAATCTATGGAATTCATTGCTACAGAAGGCTGTGGAGACCAGGTCATTGAGTGTACTTAACACCGAGATAGATAAGTTCTTGATTGGTAAGGGGATCAAAGGTTACAGGGAGAAAGCGGGAGAGTGGGGTTGAGAAACTTATCAGCCATGATTGAATGGCAGAGCAGACTCGATGGGCTGAATGGTCTAATTTCTGCTCCTATATCTTATGGTCTTATAAGAGGTCTGTACAATGAGGTGTGAGATTCCACAGGCTGAGTGAAGAATTCTTTTGTTCTAGTAACTCCTGGTGGTGGCTCCCAGAAGGGCCAATGCTGTAGCCATGTGACTTGTAGCAGCCATCCTTTTTGGTTCAGCAGAAAATCAATTTTAATAAATGGCACTCTTACTGCTTGGCATGTATTGGAAGGATTTGCAAGTTGATCCACAATTTGTTTACTGGGTTATGAACGCACCTTCCTTGTTATATATTGTACGCACCTACAAACCATAACCAGCTACCTGCAATATCTCAAGTTCCCAACACAATCATTATTTGAAAGGAGATTCAGATGTTGGGGAATAAGAATAGAATTTACAAGTCAGGTGCCTGCTTTGCTAAGAGTCTCCATTCCACAGATGACAAATCAACCTCACTTTTTACAATTTATATCAATGACTTAGATGTGGGGAGTGAAAGCACGTTAGGTAAGTTTGCAGATGACACAAAGGTAGGTAGGAAAGTATGTTGTGAAGAAGACATAAGGAGTTCTCAGACAGATATAGATAGGTTGAGTGAGTGGGCAAAAACCTGGCAAATGGAGAATAATGTGGGAAAATATGAAGTTATTCACTTTGGCAGGAAAAATAAAAAAGCAGGGCCTTACTTAAATGGAGAACAACTGCAGAATTCCGAGGTGCAGAGGGATCTAGGTGTTCTAGTGCATGAATCACAAAAAGTTAGTATGCAGATACGGCCAGTAATTAAGAAGGCTAGTGGAATGCTATCCTTTGTTACGAGATGAATTGAACTTAAAAGTAAGAATGTCATGCTTCAGTTATACAAGGCACTGGCGAGACCACATCTTGAATACTGTGGGCAGTTTTGTTCTCCTTACTTAAGGAAGGATGTAAATACATTGGAGGTGGATCAAAGGAGGTTTACTAGATTGATACCTGAAATAAGCAGGTTGACTTATGAGGATAGGTTGGACAGGCTGGGCTTGTTTCCACTGGAGTTTAGAAGAGGGAGGGGTGACTTGATTGAAGTGTATAAAATCCTGAATGGTTTTCACAATGTGGACTTGGAAAGGATGTTTCCTGTTGTGGGTGAGTCCAGAACTGGGGGACACTGTTTTAAAATTAGGGGTTGCCCTTTTATATGGAGATGAGGAGAATTTTTTTCTCTCTGAGGGCTGTGCGACTTTGGAACTCTCTGCCTCAGAAGGCGGCGGAGATGGGGATCATTGAGTATTTTTAAGGCAGAGGTTCCTGTTAGGCAAGGGAATGAAAGGTTATCTGGGGTAGATAGGAATGTGTAATTTGAAACACCAGTAAGATCATGGCTGATCTGTTTAATGCCAAAGCAGGCTCAAAGGGCCAAATGGCCTCTTATTTTGTATGTTCATATGCCATCTATCGTAAGGATATTGATCCTTTCCATTGTTCCATTTCCGTAATTCCATCATTCAAGGAATATGTTATAGAAACTTTATTTCTTAGCATATAAATATCTGTCTCATCCCCTGGGCAGAATCTCAGGAACGGATACACTGCTAATGTAAGTGTGAAATTGGAGAAGCAGCACCTCCGCACAGCAATCGAACAGAAGAGCACTGCAAGAACAGGAGAGGTTTTTCTGTTTTTTAACCATGACATAGAGGCATTGTCCAAAAGGATACCAGCTACAATTCAGGTAGGACTGTGAATGGCACACAGTGCTCACTGGTTTCTTAAGTACTAGACTTCCTC
Organism: Carcharodon carcharias; assembly: GCF_017639515.1. Classification (NCBI taxonomy): domain Eukaryota; kingdom Metazoa; phylum Chordata; class Chondrichthyes; order Lamniformes; family Lamnidae; genus Carcharodon; species Carcharodon carcharias. The sequence continues at coordinate 70,052,538 of NC_054481.1, read as the reverse complement.
AGACCTTTTACCTTAAGTGTCACCAATATACATTCAGGCCAGTGGGTGCAATTAAGTGTTAAATGTTAATGAAGCAAATTGGTCTTGATTCCTAAACCTTCCTTCTAAAAGCAGACAGCTGTTGCTTTTTCTTTCTCTGTTCTCAGCTTATAAATTATCCTTTTTGTCCCTTCCCATCTGAACTGGTTATTATAGAACTGTGAAGTAAGAAGGGATTCATGCCAAAATTATGGAATAATTGGCAGCAATGCAGGGTTCCCACCGTGGCTGTTTGTCTTATCTAGCCCATTGTGCCCCATTGTGCATATATTTTGGAATTTAATGGGATATTTTAATTGACATTTTTAGTAATAATGCCTTGAGCCTTGCTCAAGTAATGTGTATGTTATCTTTAACCATTTCTGTCTCTAATGTTTACAGGTATACAAAGAAAATAGGCATCAGGAAGAGCAAATTTCTACATTGCAATTGGTGTGTGCACAACTAAAAGCTAGTTGTATGCGGTAGTGTCTTACAGTTCACTCAGGGTGCCTGAGTTCCTGTGGCAACTTGCATGTTGTAGTCTGGAGCTGCAGATAGTGATGGTAGAGGCTCCAGCTTTCTTTCCATCACATGGCTGACCAGGAATCTCTCCTGCTGTTACCTCCTGCCATTGGTGTGTGTCGGAGGAATTTGCAGGCTGATACTCAGCCAGGTTATGAACACATCTTCCCTGACCATCAAATCCTGGGGTGGGACTCAAACCTGGAGTTTCTGACTCAGAGGCAGGGATGCTACTCACTGCGCCACAAGACCTTTGCAGTAGCAGCACATAGTACTAAATGTATTGTCAGCAGTGAAGGTTTGGGGCAGCGCATCTCCACATTTAAGTGGCCCACAGATTTTCAGGGCCCTTGTTAACGTGGGCAATCTTAGACTGTAAAGCAGAAGTTTTCAAACCATTGTGTGTGGGGTGGCTAAGGGAGGTGGATTTTCCCTGAAATATTGGCAAACAATTTTGGAGCTCCCCTAAGTAATCTGTATAACCTCTGAAAGATGCTGTCAGCTACCCAAATGGCAGATATGTTTCTAAAAGTGTGGACCAACGGATATAAAAAAAAACAAAATTGCAGGGCTACAGGGAAAAAGGTGAGAGAGTGGGACTCAGTGCATTGCTCTTGCAGAGAGCCAGCATGGGGAAGATGAGCTGAATGGCCTCCTTTTGTGTTGTAACTATTTTATGATTCTATGAAAAGACAGAAATTTCCTGGTGGGTGTCCTCAGGGTTCAGATATTGTAGTTGGAAAACCCATGCTGCAGACTATGACCTTAATAAAACAATTGGGCAAAGAGAGTGTTTTTGATTACCTATTAAGAAATTGGTCTGTCTTTCCTGCTGTTGTTAAGCTGTTTGTTTATTCTTCTCTGTGTGTCTTTATAGGTAAACTGCAGTGGAGAAGCTTCCCAAAAGCTGCTTCTGGGCCACTGTTCTGGAGCAGTTGCAGGCAAACCTTTTGAGGTACAGATTTCACGTACAAAGCAACATGACAGATATTGCACAGTTCTAGAGCTTAGGTACCGCAGACAAGGCCTTAGTTTTGAAGGTTGCTTGAATTTAGTACATAGGCAAGAGATAAGAGCAAGAATTGTTCATACTTCCAAATTATTGCAGTCTTTGGGTTTCCCAAGTGACGCACAAGTGATGATCTTTTACAAGAACAATGCAAGTAAGCATGTGGCCATGTTTCATCTAATAGTCGATGGACATAAAATTTTAACTGACGGTGAATGGTTAGTGAAGCCTGATTTTGGATTGTACTGGGTAGCTTCCTATTTGAAACCAGGTCGTAACTCCCCTGATAATTCTGTGGAAGTTAGAGGGCTGGTGAGACCAAAAGGTTGTGATATTGCAGGATCACTTAGAGCGTCGTCCAAAAATACATTTATTACAATGAACGTTACTACAAAATGCACAGATTCTTGTGGTGCTGAAATCAAATGGGAACACAAAATCAGGAGTGTGGCAAGTAAAAGAGAAAAGACATTTTCCTTCCAAGCAGCTGGAGAGGCAGAAGGTAATCTTTATACCGGTGGATTTGCACTGCAAAACGATGAGAATTATTTCAACACCAGTGGAAAGCTTCTTGCCTCCAAGAGCAAAGCCATATTAACCTGGACAATGAAGCAAAGAATGAGAAGATTGAAATCCCTGGCGATTCCTGGGAGTATACAAGCAGAGGGTTTGATGTACTTCAGAAGTAATTCCTTTGGAATGGCTGCAAATATTACATTTGATGTAAAGCCTGTTGAATTGAAACTGAAAGCGGTTTGGGGAAGAAGAAACCGACTGGATCTAGCCCTCCGACACACTATTCCTACTTGGAGAAAGGTGGGGATACCTGCCAGGAGCAAGTTGATTGCAACAGCTACATTTGGTAACACCATGGACATCAGCCTGGAAGCCATGGCAGGGTCGTGCAGAGTTGCTGCAAGTGGCCAACTTAGCAGGGGTATCTTCACCAAGTGGAACTTGGCGGTTGACAATCAATGCTCCTACTTTGAGGTAGAAGGAAACATGTGCCCAAGTGGGTGCATTTGTTTCAACACTTTAAATTCCCTTCATTGCTCTTTATTAATTCTGGTCCTACAACTCAAAGCTGTATGAGCCAGTTCATTAATAAGAACTAACAAGCTAAAGCTGAATCTGCTGCATTTGTATCCTGCAATTAAACATAAGATGTGCCAGTGACATTCCAGTTCTATTGTCCTCTGCTTTTATTCGCTCACAGAATGAAATCATTTCCTGGACAGTTGTTGGATATAATGATTCCAGATTTCAAATAATTAACAGTGTTCTCTCAACTTATGCAAAAATAGCATATTATTGATTTTTTTTTCTGATCCAGTCAATGTTATTGCTTGTAACATTGAAATTGGCTATACATAAACTGCAGTCAAATGCATTCTGTTTCCCTTAAAAGATGGATAATGTCAAACCTCTAAGAAACTCTGTAATTTCAATGTTCTTCAACAAACTGTTGACCTGCAGAGATTTTAAAACTCTGATCAGATTCTCCTGATATCTCTTGCTGATTTGCTTCTATACGTGTGTTCATCAAACTGGAATATTTGAAAGTTTGATGTTCATTTCATCACTACCTATCTGTTAAAGATGACTGGCAATCTTGGTTTGGGTTTCTGATGTGATCTTAACCTGATCCTCCCTGCTCTTTGCCCACTTATACAGAAACCAGATTTGAACAGTTGAAACTGCTGAGTTGCAGTATGAGTGGAAATTTCTCACCAGGTGCTGCATTTTCTGAGTCTGCTTTCCAACCAATCAGCACTCTCTTCTCAAACAGTTTAAATTGCTGTTTTCCCATTATATTGGTATTCTTGCCAAGTGTCCTGGTGAGTGCAAGATGAAAAGCTTTGACATGTTTCTTTTTCCAGAAATAGTCAAGATCTGTACTACCAAATGACTATTTCTGATTTGTAGAAAGCTGCTTTTAAATGCTATCACAGCTTGCCCTGATGCCAAGTTTTTTAGCTTTGTACTAAAGTCACCCTGGAAACTGTAGTCTCACAATATATAACATCTGCTCAATAAATAAACTGGTATACGTGTTGGATGAGTAGTTTCTTTTCCTGTGCTTTGTGGAATCGCTTTCCAACACTAGGATTAATGTGCAAACCAAAACTGTTGTTGGCACAATCAGTACTAACATATCCCTTGTTCCTTATCTGAACATTGTTCCCATTATTTGACACATTTTCAGCCTTCACCAAAGGTGCATTTTTAACACCCAAAATCAGGTGGGTTGAGTTAAAATGATAAAAATCTGAAAGCCAAGCCCAATGCACCCCCAACTTGCCTACTTCTGGGTTTAATGGAGAAGGGGTCAGGTGATGGGCAGTCAACTACTTTCAAGAGCTGACTGACAATTTAGATATTTAATGAGGCTGGCAGCCCTTGATTTATCTTGCTTTGCAGGTTTTATAGTAGGCAACCAAGTTTCTCCAGCCTCAGGAAACTTGGCTGCTCAAGGGAGGCAAGGACAGCTTCGGGGAAGACATAAATACCTTCACAGCTCTGGTTGGGAGCCAGGAGGAGCAGGAATACATCCCCTGGCACGCCAAGGACCCATGTTATTAGACCAACCCCTTGTACAAAGACCACCAGGGGTCACATATGACTTCTTTCCCCTTTTAGGTCAGGGATCAGTTTCCCATTCTGCCCCCCCCACCAGCCACCCCTCCACCCCTCCCACTCAGGATCAGTAACCTGACTTTCCTGCTCTTATGAACTGCTCCAGGGGAGTCCCTTGCCAATGAGAGATGATGGTGTATGGGTAACCAGACTTGTAATCCAGAGGCCCTTCTAATGTTTTGGGTGCACAGATTCAAATCTCACCATGGCAACTCATGGAACTTAAATTCAATTAATAAATCTGGAGTATAAATCTCCTCTCAGTAATGCTGACCATGACAACCATCATCATTTGTTTTAAGATACCCATTTGGTCCTTTAGGAAAGGAAACCTGCCATCCTTATCTAGTCTGGCCTACCTGCAACTCAAGACCACAGCTGTGTGGTGGACTCCTAACTGTCCTCTGAAATGGTCCAGCAAGCCCCACAGTTCAAGGGCAATTAGGGATGGGCAATAAATGCTAGCCTCGCCAGTGATGCCCACATTGCATGAAAGAATAAAGAAAAGAAAACTGGGATCCAAACCTGCTTTTCAGGCTGACTTTGGGGAACATGCCAAGCACAAAAGGTGTATGTTGTGGAGTTCAGAGTCCATGGCATGCAGGGAAAGCCAGACTTTTCCATCCAAAGCCACACCCCATCCTACGTTACCAAGCCCTGTTAATACCCAGGCCTTTAACTGATGTCATCTGTTAGAGAATTAATGTTGTCAGAAGTGCTGCCAAAATCCGTTAAGACATATGTCAGAGAAGGCTGTTCCTCATGGGAAAGAGTGAGGATAAGGTTGCTTGTTCAGTAGATTATGATTCCAGTATCGAACATAATTACTGTATTCACCTTCGACTTGAAATACATTTTTCAGGCGTTGAATTTCCAATGCAGCTTTTTCAGACTGCATTTTTATATATTTTTGTAACATTTGCAAACATTTGACGCATAGATTTGAATAAAACGAGCGTCTCTTTTATTAATAAAGAGTTAAAGTAATTTTATTTCCCATTCCAGAGTGCAATGCCAACAAGATTCTCACTAAATGGCACAATGAGGACAGACCGTTGTGAAGCAGATTTCTCTGGCCACCTCCAAATGGACAACAAATTTGCACGGCTTGAATGGCAGACTATATGGACCCCAATCCCCAGCATTGACCTTGGTTTCAGGCACTCTGTTCCTTTACTACTCACTGTGGGAATCCCAAATGACAACAGACTGCTGATCCGAACAGGCAAAGGGACAAAACATGAAGCATCTGTTGAGTTTACTGTTGGCAAATGCAGCCTCAGAGCAGTTGGTGACGTCAAAGTCCCTGGTAATAAAAAGGAAGGAATGAGTACCGATTGGTCGGCTTCCCTCATGAACAGATGTCTTACTCTTGAGGTAAGGGATTGGTGTCATCAAATGTCTAGTATTTGCTGTGCATCTTATAGCCTGGCTTGTTGCCGCATCAAAGAAGGGAATATATTTGAAGTGAACTAAGCAACTTAGCTTGTAAAGAAAAGAGAGCCCTTTTTAAAGTTAATTTACAAATAGTTGAAATTTACATTTTGAAATATGGTTAATGTTTTGTATGTAAAACAGTTGTTTGCAGGCAACACTCCCTTTGTCATCATAAAAGATCATCGTCATAAAACTTAGGCCAGGATTTTCCAGCTGCGGGAGCCTCCGTGGAAGATTCGGAATCCCAGTCAAAAGTCCATTGACTTTTGGCGGGACCAGATGACCCTGGTTGGGGTGGGGGGCTGGAAACTCCCACCCTTTACCTCTGTTTCTCTCCACAAATGCTGCCAAACCTGCTGAGTGTTTCCAGCACATTCTGATTTTCTTCCCTTTGCCATGCTGCATTATTAACCAGTCCTACAAACCATGTGATTAATATAATGCTTTTATTTATGGTTAAGAGGAGATTTGATGAAGAGTCTTGATCAAGTAAATAAAGGGAAACTGTTTCCAGGACAGAAGGGCCAATAACCAGGGACCAGGGGGCATAGATTTAAGATATCTGGCAAAAGAACCAGAGGCGACATGAGGAGACATTATTTTACATAGCGAGGTATCATGACCTGAATGTGCTGTCCAAAAGGCTGATGGAAGCATATTCCATAGCAACTTTCAAAAGAGAATTGGAAAATACCGAAAGGGAAAAGCAAACCTCAGGACTACGGGGAAAGAGCAGGGGAGAGAGATTAGTTCGATAGCCTCCCAAAGGGCTGGCACAGGGAGGTTGGACTGAATGGCCTCATTATATGCTATCTCATTCTGTGGGCTGAATTTTAGGTGCCACCCATGAGCAGGAAAAGAGGCGCATGGACATGTAAATTAGAGCACCGTGCCATCTGCGGCATACCCGTCACTGGTCCATGAGCCCCTCCACAAGGCCAAAAAGGTCATTGGCACTCATGGAGTCCAGCTACCCTTCTACACATACTTTGGTCACAGCCACTGTTGAGGCATTATAGCTGCTCTGTGTTGGTGTTAGCGAGTTGTTTGCACCAGCAATTCACAGAGCCAACTGCTGTGACCATGGTTATGGGCCAGAAGTTCTTTCACAATGCAGTGAATTTTGAAAGTCAGTTGTTAATTCTTTACTCAAAACCTAATTTATCCTGCTACATTGGCAAACAATGGCACCTTAAGTATAAGTATATTAGGATAAAAACAAAAAACTGCGGATGCTGGAAATCCAAAACAAAGACAGAATTACCTGGAAAAACTCAGCTGGTCTGGCAGCATCGGCGGAGAAGAAAAGAGTTGACATTTCGAGTCCTCATGACCCTTCAACAGAACTGTGTGAATATTAGGAGAGGAGTGAAATATAAGCTGGGGGGGGAGTGGTGGGAGAGAAGTGGGGGGGGTGGTGTACGGTTGTAGGGACAAGCAGGCAGTGATAGGAGCAGATAATCAAAAGATTTCACAGACAAAAGAACAAGGAGGTGATGAAGGTGGTGATGTTATCTAAACGAATGTGCTAATTAAGAATGGATGGCAGGACATTCAAGGTGCACCCCACCAGCCTCCGCATTCAAAGGATCATCCTCCGCCATTTCTGCCAGCTCCAGCATGATGCCACCACCAAATACATCTTCCCTTCACCCCCCCACCCCGGTGGCATTCCATAGGGATCATTCCCTCCGGGACACCCTGGTCCACTCCTCCATCACCCGCTACTCCTCAACCCCCACCTATGGCACCTTCCCATGCCCACACAAAAGATGCAACACCTGCCCTTTCACTTCCTCTCTCCTCACCGTCCAAGGGCCCATACACTCCTTTCAAGTGAAGCAACATTTCACTTGCATTTCCCCTAACTTAGTCTACTGCATTCGTTGCTCCCAATGCGGTCTCCTCTATATTGGAGAGACCAAACGTAAACTGGGCGACCGCTTTGCAGAACACCTGCAGTCTGTCCACAAGAAAGACCCAAACCTCCCTGTCGCTTGCCATTTTAACACTCCACCCGGCTCTCTTGCCCACATGTCTGTCCTTGGCTTGCTGCATTGTTCCAGTGAAGCCCAACGCAAACTGGAGGAACAGCACTTCATCTTCCAACTAGGCATTTTACAGCCTTCCGGACTGAATATTGAATTCAACAACTTTAGATCTTAAACTCCCTCCTCCATCCCCACCCCCCCTTTCCGTTTCTTCCCCCTTCCTTTTGTTTTTTCCAATAATTTATATAGATTTTTCTTTTCCCACCTATTTTCATTATTTTAAATCTTTATCTTTTATGCCCTGTTAGCCTTTCCACCCCACCCCCACTAGAGCTGTACCTTGAGTGTCCTGCCATCCATTCTTAATTAGCACATTTGTTTAGATAATATCACCACCTTCATCACCTCTTTGTTCTTTTATCTGTGACATCTTTTGATGATCTGCTCCTATCACTGCTTGCTTGTTCCTACAACCACACACCACCCCCCCACTTCTCTCCCACCCCCCCACCTTAAACCAGCTTATATTTCACCCCTCTCCTAATATTCACTCAGTTCTGTTGAAGGGTCATGAGGACTCAAAACATCAACTCTTTTCTTCTCTGCCGATGCTGCCAGACCTGCTGAGGTAATTCTGTTTTTGTTAAGTATATTAGGAACTGGAGGAGACCATTCAGCCTTTCCATTCTGCTCTGCCACTCAATTAGATGGCAGCTGATCTCCGCCTCAAATCCACTAATCTGCTTGTCCATAATCCCTCGAAATTCCTACCTAACAGAAATCTATCTTTCCCAGTTTTGAAAGCTCTAATTGTCCCAGTATCTTCAGCCTTTTGAGGGGGAAAGATCCAGATTTTTACTATCCTGTATGTGGAAAAGTGTTTCTGAATGGCTGAGCTCCAAGTTAAAATTATGTCCCCTTGTTCTTGATTCCCCTGCCAGAGGAATTAGTTCCTCTGTTATGACCCTGTCAAATCCTGGCAACATTTTAAATTCCTGCATTCAATCAATCCTCAAATTTCTGATCTCAAGAGAATGCAAGCCAAGTTTGTGAATTTATTAAAGCAGCCGTTGTAATTTAACCCCTAAACCACGGTATCATTCTGGTGATTCTGCACAGCAGCCTCTCTGAAGTCGGTTTCTCTTTGCTGAGCTGAAGACAATAGACCATATGAGGCCTGACCGAGTCTCTGCACAACATCGTATCTTCCTTGAAACTAAAAACACTCCATTAGCTTTTTTGTATCTGTCTCCTAGCTTTTAGTGATTTCTGAACTTGGACTCCCAAATCTCTTTGCTCCTTTACGGCTTTTGAAAATGCTCCAATTTAGCATTGTAACAGCAAAATGAATGACTCCCACAATCTCCCACATTGAACCCTGTTTGTCAATGGTTGTGTCCACTCAGTTAACCTGTCTTTGCCCCTTTGTAACATCCTACTTCCATCTGTACTACTTACTGTTCTTCCAGTGGCCTTTGCCTTTGCATTCACAGCAAATATTGAGGGGCTGCAGAAAGGGCACCAAAGTTGCATGAAGCAGGTGCATCCATGCTACCTGGGCTGCCACCTGGCCCACCTCTCAGGAAATCCAGTCTCTGGCTGCTCAAGACGGAGCTGGGAAGGGGGAGTCCAGGTCATGATTTCAACCGAGACCTCCCTTCCAAGTAGGTCCTATTTCTGACCTTTAGGAAGCCAGTATGCCTCTCCTCATCCAGCATACTAGTCTTCAGATTTGGACCAGGTTCCTTTCAATCCAAAAACGCAGGGCACCTGAAGAGAGGAAGGCCCCATTCCTTTAATTCCTTAACGTTGGTTTTGCTTAGAACTGGCAAAGGCTCCATCTCCAAGCAGACCCACAGTAAACTCCTCATGCAAGTCTGGGTACACCTGAGTGCTGGTGAATTGTGCAGCCATACAACTCTGTAAAGTTATAGCAGGAGGGTTCCAGAATAATCAAGCTATATAGGCCCCAAAGTTTATTTGGAACATTTCAATCAAATATAAAACACGTTACAAAAATATCATCTTTCTGAACCTGAAGAAATTTATTTGCCTAAATAAATAGACCATTTCATACATTGTAGATGCTGAGCTCTGGTTGCATGCATATCTGAATGAACCCTTGGATTCTTTTTCCCACAGAGAGTGGGTGTCCCACAGAATCTGGAGACCAATGGCTCCTTAGATATCAACAGCTGCAACATTGCAATCAAAACAAATATGCTGAACAATGGTAAAACAGCCGAGTTTCATCTGGAGACGTCCTGCAATCCCAAGTACACAGTGCAGGGAGTTTTTAAACACACCATCCCACAGCTGAGTAACCGTGGCCTCCCCAGTGAAAGTCAAATTCTCCTGTCTGCTACCAAAGGAGCAAAAATGGAAGGCTCGTTCCTGCTGCAGTCTGGAAATTGCAAAGTCCGAGCCGATGGTAACTTAAACTCTGGAGCTAAAGCAGAGTGGATGTGGGTGACAGAAACAGATTGCGAAGTTTTGCAGGTAGAACTGAGTTAAAATTAATTATGGAATAACCTCAGGAAACCTTTACTTAAAGCAATGTTTAAGAGTATTCTAAAGCCTAGTTACTATCAAGCTAATTAATTTCTGTGGGTAGAATTGCCAATCCTTATTGAAGTCCAGCAAGTTGTACACATGCCATATCTTTGAGGAAATAACGTGCTGTGGATAAATGTACTGTATTTAAATTTCTAGAAGGCAATTGATAAGGTGCCACATCAAAGGTTATTGCAGAAATTAAAAGCTGATGGTGTAGGGGTGACATTGGCAAGGATTGGCTGGCTAACAGGAAGTAGAGCGTAGGCATAAATGGGTCTTTTTTAGGTTGGCAAGATGTAATGAGTGGTGTGCCACAAGGATCAGTGCTGGGACCTCAACTGTTTACATTTATATATATGACTTAGATGAAAGGATTGAAGGGATAGTTGCCAAATTTTGCTGATAACACAAAGTTAGGTAGGAAAGTATGTTGTGAAGAGGACATGAGGCGACAAAAAGATATAGATAGGTTAAGTGAGTGGGCAAAGATCTGGCAAATGGAGCATAATGTGGCAAAATTGTCCATTTTGGCAGGAAGAATAAAAGAGAAGCTTATTATCTAAATGGTGAGAAATTGCAGAGCTCTGAGGTGGAGAGGGATCTGGGTGTCCTAGTGCATGAATCATACAAGGCTAGTATGCAAGTACAGCAAGTAATTAGGAAAGCTAATAGTATGTTATCATTTATTGCGAGCAGAATTGAATACAAAAGTAGGGAGGTTATTCTTCAGTTGTACAAGGTACTAGTGAGACCACATTTGGAGCACTGTGTACAGTATTGGTCACCTTATTTAAGGAAGGATGTAAATGCATTGGAAGCAGTTCAGAGAAAGTTTACCAGACTAATACCTGGAATGAGTAGGTTGTCTTATGAGGAAAAGTTGGATAGGTTAGGCTGTATCCACTGGAGTTTAGAAGAGTAAGAGGTAACTGCATTGAAACATAAGATCCTAAGGCGTCTTGATAGGGTGGCTGTTGAGAGGATGTTTCCTCTTGTGGATAAATCTAGAACTGGGGATCATTGTTTTAAAAATAAGGGGTCGCCCATTTGAAACAGAGATGAGGCAAATTTTTTTTCACTGAGGGTCATGAGCCTTTGGAACTCTGCCTGAAAAGGTGGTGCAAGCAGAGTCTTTGAATATTTTTAAGACAGAGGTGGATAGATTCTTGGTAAGCAAGGGGGTGATGGGTTATTAGGGGTTGGTAGGATGCAGATTTCACGTTACTATCAGATCAGCCATGACCTTATTAAGTGGCGGAGCAGGCTCAAGGGGCTGAATGGTCTACTCCTGATCCTTGTTTGTATGTTCATATGTATCTATAGGAATTGAGGGCAGATTTAGAGGTATCTTAATGTCCCCCTCCCACTGGAAGCTAATAACTCACGTAAGAACCCTTGACTTCAAGGACAAGGGCAGCAAACACATGGGAATACTACCACCTCGAAGTTCGCCTCCAAGCCACACACCATCCTGACTTGGATGTCGCTGGGTAAAAATCCTGGAACTCCCTCCCTAACAGCACTGTGGGTGTACCTGCACCATAGGGACTGCAGCGGTTCAAGAAGGCAGCTCACCATCACCTTCTCAAGGGCAACTAGGGATGGGCAATAAATGCTGGCCTAGCTAGCGAGGCCCGTAACTGAATTTTTAAAAATATTTATCAAGTTATATTGATTTGCTAATCCCTCTGACATGTTCTTGACCCTCTATTTATGACCCTGATTGGACTTCTTTTGAACAGCATCCTTGGTGCATCTCAATGTGACAGTCTCAGTAATTCAGTGTCAACAAAATATAACTGAACCATTGCAAAGTACAAGTAGTTGAGGACATATTTATAAATGTTGTTAGAAATTGAACATAGAGCTTTTGAACCTGCAACGTTAAAGTCTGGAAAGTTTTTAATTATCTCTTCTAATTTCTCATTTATGCCTGAAATCCAGAAACCTCCAAATCAAACTGTTGAGAAGATGTCATCAGATTTCAGTTTCTTCTTTTAAGTTTCACAATTTTGGAAATACACATCAGGTAAGTCGGCATCTGTAAAGAGAAAAGACAGGTTAATGCTTTTGATTTGTCAAGACCTTTTGGTTAACCTGTCTTTTATCTTGGCAGTTACTGACTCAGCTGTTGTGCATTTTCCATTTTTGTTTCAGATTGTCAGTATTTGCATTTTTTTTTTACTTTTTAAACTATTTCAATTATAGTCTTCCCACATCTAGCGACGCATGAGGCAGACAAAGCACATGCTTTTGTTTTCACACCTAGTTTTCCCTGGAGCAGGTTGCCAGCCTGATGTGGGGCGCCACTCCACATCAGGTATGGCTGACCAGGAGACTGTCCCACTCTTAGCACCTGCATAAGCATGCTGGATGGATTTACAGTTGAAAATCAACCTGTTTGGCCACGTTATGAATGCACCTTCCATGGTCATCAAGTCCTGGAGTGGAACAAAAACAAAAATAGCTGGAAAAACTCAGCAGGTCTGACAGCATCTGTGGAGAGGAATACAGTTAACGTTTCGAGTCCGTATGACTCTTCATCAGAACTAAGGAAAAATAGAAATGAAGTGAAATAGAAGCTGTTTGAGGGGGGGGTGGGACAGGTAGAGCTGAATAGAGGGCCAGTGATAGGTGGAAGCAAAGAAGAGAATGCCAAAGATGTCATAGACAAAAGGACAAAGGGATTTGACGGTGGTGATATTAGCTAAGTAATGTGCTAATGGTGACATTAAGGGTAGAAAGCAGGATGAGCAAGTGACAGATGACCCTAGTGGGGGTGGGGTAGGGGGAAGGGAACAAAATAGGCTAAAGGTGAAGATAAAACGATGGATGGAAATACGTTTTAAAACAATAATAGAAATAGGTGGGAAAAGAAAAATATATTTAAAAAATATATAAATTATTAGAAAAAATGGGGGATCGGAAAGGGGGTGGGAATGGAGGAGAGAGTTCATGATCTGAAGTTGTTGAACTCAACGTTAAGTCCGGAAGGCTGTAAAATGCCTAATCATAAGATGAGGTACTGTTCCTCCAGTTTGCATTGAGCTTCACTGGAACATTGCAGCAGGCCAAGGACGGACATGTGGGCATGAGAGCAGGGTGGCGTGTTGAAATGGCAAGCGACAGGGAAGTCAGGGTCATGGACCAAAGGTGTTCCGCAAATCGGTCACCCAGTCTGCATTTGGTCTCACCAATGTAGAGGAAACCGCATTGGGAGCAACAAATACAGTAGACTAAATTGAGGGAAGTGCAAGTGATGCGCTGCTTCACTTGAAAGGACTGTTTGGGCCCTTAGATGATGAGGAGGGGGGAAGTAAAGGGGCAGGTGTTGCACCTTCTGCGGTTGCATGGGAAGGTGCCGTGGGAGGGGGTTAAGCTGTAGGGGGTGATGGAGTGGGTCTTGAACCTGGAGCTTCTCGCCCAGGGGCAGCGTCACTACCCACTGCGCCACAGGATCTCTTCCAATTTCATCTACATTTTACATTTACATTTCAATCCCTGGTTATTCTGCTTTTTTTTTTAACTAGCTAGTTCTAATGATCTAGAAGTTACTACCTAAAAAGGGGAGGAAGCAGATTCTGTTGTAACTTTCAAAATGGAATTGAATATATACTTAAAAAGGAGAATTTACAGAGCTTTGGAGGAAAGAGCAGAGTAGTGGCACTAATTGGGTTGATCTTTCTCAAAGAGCTGGCACATACAAGATGGGCCAAATGGCTTCCTTCTATGCTATTTAATTCAATGACTGCCATAAATGCCCTCTGATCTGCACTTGGCACAAGAGGCCTGACATCCCGAATTTCTAGGTTAGAAAAATGGTGAATTTCTGGCATAGGGCACCAGTATTTTAGACGTGGGCAGATTCAGGAGTTCTAAAATCAATGATAAATTCTAGTAGAATTAGCTGCTGGCAGAAGTGGTGCATGTACCCAAAGACAGAATAGTGAGGGTCAAAGCTACTGGCCCAGAAATTGTACCACTTCTGCCAAAATTGTACCTGATTTAAATTACCAAAGTAACCCATGTGGCATATCAAACTGGAAGATGTTTTGAGTTCACAGGATTTGAATGTCCACAAACTTTGACTGAAATACTTAGTTTCAACTGAAGTGTTAGCAACACCTTTTAATAATTATGAAAGGATTCTGCAAGCTGATTTTCAACATTCCAGACAGGAAAACCTTTTTCTTCACACCCTTTCTTCATAGAGCCTTTACCATGGGGTTCATTATGAATATTCCCAAGTCTTTACAAGGGAAGCAGTGCAAATGCAAGAGGAAGTTAGAGAGGTATATGCAAGATATGATAGACTGGCAGTGAGGCAGACCAAAGAAGATGACCAAACCTGAGGTACCCTTTCACTAGAGTCTTCAGACCATCTTTGACCATACGAACATGTGAACAAAGAGCAGGAGTAGGCCATGTTTCAGCTTAAACGGGCTATGGTTCAGCAAAATGATATAAAAGGGACCATTTCATATTCACACTCGCCCCCAGGGGTCCTTTCAATCTCACAAGCCAAAGGACTGATCTACTTCTGAACATTGCCTCTGTGTGACACAGATTTCACAATCTGTGATTATCCATTTTCTTAAAAGAAATAGACATTTTTATTTCAGTCAAATGCTTAAGAGAAACGATATTTTTGTGAGGTATTGACCCAAGTTGTTTCCTTTATTTTAGAATTTTAAGATTCCAGCTCAATCGCAATGTAATGGATCCATTCAGGTTGAAGGCTGTAAAGCAGAACTTCTAACCAATATCCAATTAGAAGGCAACAGTGCAACCCTGGAGCTAAATTCAGAGTGTGATCCAAAAGTCAACATAGAGGTCATATTTGAACACACATTGCCAATGCTAAAAGGGATTCCAGAACACAATAAGCTCTTTTTTACAGCAGAAAGACACTTAAAATCCGAATTTGAATTAGATTTAAAGATGGGCACTTGTAATCTTCTAGCAAGTGGAGGTCTTCAGGTGAAAAATAAAACAGAATTAAACTTCTTGATAAATAACAAATGCAAAAAGCTGCAGGTACGTTTATATTATTTTTGCCTAATTGTTTTGTTATAGAGGAGTATTTGTGGAATCCTCAATGTATTCGTAGACTGTATTGCATCGTTAGTTATGATCCTATTCTGACAAGTTTCTACCCAAGTTTTCCAGCCACTGATTGGTGAAAATTCTGAACTGATATGGTTGACCCTTAACTGTGCTCTGTGCTCTGAACTGGCCCAACAAACCACTCAGTTGGATCAAATCGCTACAGAAAAGTTAAATAACAGCAAAACTGGACACATCCAACTGGCATCGACCTAAGCACCAGATACGACAAAGGGACACTCTGCCAGTTGACCCTTAAAATTCCTCCTCGCTAAAATCAGGGAGCTTATGCCGAAATTGGGAGAGCTGTCCCACAGACTAGTCAAGCAACAGCCTGATAGAGTCTTAATCACTTTACACCCGCAGGACAGACCCAGCAGAGGTGGCAACACAGTTGGGAGGGAGTTGCCTGGGAATCGTCAACATCGACTCTGGAGCCCATGAAGTCTCATGGCATCAGGACAAACATGGGCAAGGAAACCATCTGCTGATTACCACCACACCCCTCTTGGCTGATGAATCAGTACTTCTCCATTTTGAACACCACTTGGAGGAAGCACTGAGGGTGGCAAGGGCACAGAATGTACTCTGGGTGGAGGATTTCACTGTCAGTAGCAGCAGTACTGACCGAGCTGGCCAAGAAATATCTGCCAGACTGGGCTTGTGGCAGGTGGTGAGAGAACCAACAAGAGGAAAAGAGGCATCACCCTCACCAACCTACATGTCACAGATGCAACTGTCCGTGACAGTATTGGCAGGATTGACCAGCAAATAGCCCATGTAGAGCTGAAGTCCTGTCTTCACACTGAGGATACCCTCTATCATATTGTGTGGTGCTACCACCATGCTAAATGGAATAGATCCAGAACAGATTTAGCAGTTCAAAACTGGGCATCTCTCAGGCACTGCGGGCCAACAGCAGCAGCAGAATTGTATTCAACCACAATCTGTAACCTCATGGTGCGGCATATCCCCAACTCCACCATTATCAAGCCAGGGCATCAACCCTGGTTCAATGGAAAGTGCTGGAGGGCATGCCAGAAGCAGTAGCAAGCATACCTAAAAATGAGATGTCAATCTGGTGAAACTGTAACACAGGACTACATGCATACTAAACAGCATGATATAGACAGAACTAAGTAATCCCACAACCAACTGATCAGACCTAATCTCTGCAGCCCTGTTACATCCTGTCGTGAATGGCAGTGGACAATTAAAGAACTAACCGAAGGAGGAGGCTCCACAAAAATCCCCATCCTCACATCATGGGACACCCCAGCACATCAGTGCAAAAGGCAAGGCTGAAGTATTTGCAACTGTCTTCAGCCAGAAGTACCAAGTAAATGATCCATCTCAGTCTGCTCCGGAGGTCTCCAGCATTACGGATGTCAGCCTTCAGCCAATTCAATTCACTCCATGTGATATGAAGAAACAGCTGAAGGCACTGGATACTGCAAAGACTATGGGCCCTGACAACACCCCAGCAGTAGTAATGAAGACTAGCTGTGCCCCTCACCAAACTGTTCCAGTACAGCTACAACACTGGCATCTACGATACTGACAATGTGGAAAATTGCCCAGGTATGTCCTGTACACAGAAAGCAGGACAAATCCAACCTAGGTAATTACTGTCCCATCAGTCTATTCTCAATCATCAGCAAAATGATGGAATAAGTCATCAGCAGTGTTGTTAAGCTCTACTTGCTCATCATGAACTTGCTCACTGGCACTCAGTTTGGGTTCCGCCAGGGCCATTCAGCTCTAAACCTCGTTATAGCCTTGGTCCAAACATAGACAAAGGAGTTGAATTCCAGAGGTGAGGTGAGAGTGACTCCCTTGATATCAAGGCAGCATTTGACCGAGTGTGGCATCAAGGAGCCTGAGCAAAACTGAAGTCAATGGGAATCGGCGGTGGGGGAATCTCCCCACTGGTTGGAGTCATACGTAGCACAAAGGAAGATGGTTATGGTTGTTGGAGGCCAATCATCTCAGTGCCATAACACCACTGCAGGTGTTCCTCATGGTAGTGTCCTATAGGCCCATACATCCTTTCTTCCATCATACGGAGCGGGGACATTTGCAGATGACTTCACAATGCTCAGTACCATTCATGTTCCCTGAGATACTGAAACAGTCATATCCATTTGTGGCAAGATCTGGACAACATTCAGGCTTGGACAAGTAACATTCACACTATACAAGTGCCATGCA
Organism: Carcharodon carcharias; assembly: GCF_017639515.1. Taxonomy (NCBI): domain Eukaryota; kingdom Metazoa; phylum Chordata; class Chondrichthyes; order Lamniformes; family Lamnidae; genus Carcharodon; species Carcharodon carcharias. The sequence continues at coordinate 70,035,048 of NC_054481.1, read as the reverse complement.
ATGACCATCTCCAACAAGAGAGACTCTAACCATCTCTCCTTAACGGTATTATGATCGTTGAATCCCCATTATCAACATCCTGGGGGTTACTATTGACCAGAAACTGAACTGGACCAGCCATAGAATTACTGTGGCTACAAGACCAGGTCAGAGGCTGGGAAAAATGTGGCAAATAACTCGCCTCCTGATTCCCCACAGCCTGTCTGCCATCTACAAAGCACAAACCAGGAGAGTGATGGAATACCCTCCTCTTGCCTAGGTGAGTGCAACTCCAACAATACTTGAAGTTCACCACCATCCAGGGCAAAACACCCACTTGATCCTAACCATTTATCCCTTCCACCATCGATGCACAGTGGCAGCAGTGTGTACCATACACAGGATGCATTGCAGCAGCTTGTGAAGCCTCCTGCAATGCACCTTCCAAACCTGTGACCTCTACCACCTAGAAGGACAAGGGCAGCAGACAGATGGGGCAGGATTATTGGGTTGGCATGCAGGTGCAATAGGCGGGCCCAGGAGTGGCCGGGGAACACACCGTCAACCACGAACAGCTCTTGACAGCGTGAAGCGTGCGCTGAAATGCTCAGCGCTGCTGGAGTTGGTGTGGGAGGAGGGAAGGCACTGATGTAAGCGTGGGTGAGGGCGAGTGTGGAATGAAAGCTCCCTGAAGGCAGAGAGCTGCCTCAGGGAGCCGAAGGCTTCAAAAGCATTAAATAAAGATTTTAAAATCAGAACAAAAATGTCCAGGCATCACAAACAGTCACATGAACATATACATTATGAAAATTCTGTCCATAGGTTTTATTTTTTTTAAATTTGATAACAGAAACCTCATCCTGCCCTTGATTGAGGTTCCAAGAAAAATGTAAAGGCCACCTGGCCGACTCGCCTGTCTACCAACCGTAAGTTTGGACGGACAGCAAAATCGGGGACAATTACAACTTTAGTGGGCTTAAGTGCCCTGTTAATTGTCAGCTGGCACGCTTCCGACTTTTGCACACGCCCTCTAACAGAAAATCATGCGAGCATGGGATGATGTCGCGATGCTTGCCCGACGTCATCACGTTCTATTTAATGCTCAAGCAGGTCGGGTGCACATCTGCAGGCCGACCTGAAAATTCTGCACATGGGAACTCCACCGCCTGCAAGTTCCCCTCCAACCACACACCATCCTGACTTGGAAATATATCACTGTTCCTTCACTATTGCTGGGTCAAAATCCTGGAACTCCCTCCCTAAAAGCACTGTGGGTGTACCTACACCACATGGACTGCTGCTGCGGTTCAAGAAGGTGGCTCACCACCACCTTATCGAGGGCAATTAGAGATGGGCAACAAATGCTGGTGCAGTCAGTGACACCCACATCCCGAGAATGTATAAGAAAAAAACAAGAGCTAAACTTTTAAATCTTGCATTTCTGATTAATCAGAGATCACTGTCATTAAATGTGAGCTGTCTTTATATATTCTAAATGGATTATTTTATTGGATAAGGAAATCAGGCTGAGTGTAAAACACATAGTTTGTTGTCCATTTAGACCCACTGCTAAGATGAATTTCACTTTGTTAACTCACTTGAGCATGCATCTGCTGTTAATGGTCCCTTGGGCTCAGAAGGTTGTCCTTTTGTTTTTTATATAAGTAATGATTTAATTTACTCTGTTTCAGGATCTAGCGGTGCCACTGAAAATTAATGGGTCAGGTTATATTGTGATAAACGGAGTTAACTTTGCGTCCCAGATACAGATAAACATTGACCAAACTAAACTCGAAGGTCTGATCACTCTGAAGTCTGATGCTGTAAGTACTATGTGCAACTTTGACCTTGTCTTATAGATACCACATTTACTTAAACCACAGTGGAATGGTTAGAAAAAGAGATGAGGGGAGAAAAACACATAATTGGTCAGGATTATAGTTATTTGAAAGTTGTGTTATATTGAACATTAACTAAAAGATAATTGTAAAATGTTCTAATGAAAGTTACAATTAACAAAATACAACCTGCTCATTTGACATCTTATACCCATTGAACACATTAAGGTTTAAATCCTTGAACTACTGAATCAAAATGGGATGCCTGACGTCTGCATCACTGATAATAACTTTGACACCTTTCTTCCCTCTAAGAATAAACATGAGATTAACGCCTCATTGTTCCACAACATTGATGGCGCCTCACAGCTTGGAATTCCAGGAAACACAGTTGTGGCTTTAACAGCTGAGAAACAGGGCGATACGTACATGCGGTCCATCCGATTTATCGTTGATAGCAAGCAGGTACAGTCGAAAAATGCTAAACACTCTCTGCTTGTAATTGGAGAAGCTTAGCTAAAAGATTGCGGACAAATGAAACCAGACTTGCACATCTGTAAAGCCACAATCCCCCATTGCAAATCTCATCTATTTAATAATAAAGTATAACGTCACATTCTTTTATTTCATGGTGGTATCTCATAAAACATCAGTGCATTTTTGTTAGTTGGAGCACCAGGATCCCACTGTGTATCCATTTTAAGGGCTATACGTTAATTGCTTTTTTAAGTTTATCAACATTTTTTAAACTGTGATTTATGCAGTTGGGTTATTCACACGTCATCCCGTATGATTCTTCATCATTAATGTGATTTGGTGTGTGAGACAGACAATCACTTTTAAGTATGACAAAAGAAGGTTGAGAGACCATAAGCAGCAACTGGTGAAAAGTAAATTTAGAACATGCCGCAGGAAAAGCTAATTTACTCATGGAGTGATTAATGTTTGATATAATCTGTGTAGGAAGATAACAGTGACAGCAATATTGAGGACCATTCAAAATGTAATTAGATGTCATGATGGAAGAGTTGTGTATTAGAAGGATGAGTTTAGCCCTGCCAACTGCTAATTTCTTTACAACCCCCTAATCCTTCTTGAAATGAATAATATGGTCAATCACTGGTCCCCTGCATCCCTCCCTCGCCCCCTCACCAAATCAGCCCTGGCCCAGTAGCTCCATCAAATTATCATTATAAATATTTGCATTTATATGGCAGCTTTACATGGAAACATATTCCAAATGCATCACTGTTTGTAGCAGCCAGGGACAATTAGGAAGGGACAACAAAATGCTGGCCTTTCCAGTGATCTCCACATCCCATGAAAGAATAAATATTTTTAAAAAGCTGAGAATGGTAAGAATGAAGCAGGGCAAAAAAGCTTGGTGACAGAGTCCTCAAGTGCAAAACAAGATGGTCAGAGACTCCACCACCAATGGTGGTGGTGGGAGTGAATACACACCGTGGAGCAGACTGGTAGACCATTAGAAGATGTGAGCAGGGATGAAGAGCTGGAGAAGATTAGAGACAGGAGGAAGGCTTAGAAGAACTTGTAGGCAACAACTTGGATTTTGAAATTAATAGGCCATTGAAGGTCAGTGAGTATTATGGCGATTACCTAATCGAGTGGGGTTTGGCACAGGACAGGTTAAGTAAAAAAGGTCAGTACACGTCATGTAAGAATCTTGCACTTTCAAATCACTGTGTCAACCATCATGTGATTTGTTTCATAACGTGGTATGATTGACATTTGTGGCATTGTTTCTTATACAATTGTTGGCAACAGGAAAATTACATTAAAAAAGCACAGGAAAACATTGGAGTCTCCTACACTTATCGGGACATAGGAACTGTGTAGGCTATTTGGCCCCTCTGGCCTGATATGAAAATGGCTGATCTGCAACCTAATTCTATCTAATTATAGCACAAGCTTGTAACTTGTTACTCAAACTCCCAAGCATAAGTTCCAACCATACAGCTTCCAAGCTGTAACATACATACGCCCTATGTGCTAATGTAATGCATAGTGTGTATCAATAGGAAAAGCTTTGATGAATCCACTGTAATTGTCATTAAATTTCATTAGATAATTGAAGATTTGACTTTCGTTCTCAAGACACATCATATTTCATTGAGCTACAAACTTACACATAATTTAGAGCTACTCAAGACCCTATTCATAGATGAAGATGTTGATATACAGGTAAGAAACTGTATTCAATAAAACATAACTCTACATTCTTCTGTTAACTGTTTAAAAAATACACCTAAAGATTCCTATGTTGAAATGTGTTTCTTGTAAATATGTCTATATGTAGTTTTGACATTGTTGTAGCATTTATAGAATCTTAATCTTTTACACAAATAAGTGGCAGTACCAAGGGGGAGAGGGAGGGAAATTGGGTGGATTCCATTTTTTTTTTACCTCTGAGATGTGCCTTAGAGTGTAGTCTTGGCTGATGGATGGAAAAATGAGTGAGCTGCTGCTTTTGCCATTTTTGAAAGCTATGAATGAATTGCTCTTGGGCAGTTCCAGCCTAATTTCTAGTGGGACCAACTTATCCATAATTAAACGATATTTAAAACAATGCCCTAGTTTTAGCCCCCTGTGACAGTCAAGAGTGAGCATGTGGTGGACCTTGGCAGCATTGGGTGGGGGGGGGGGGTGGGGGGTGGGGGCGGTGGTTTAATATATCCATAGCATAATATTTACTGGAGAGCCACTGCATATGTGCCCTGTCGTATTTTAACTGGTGCATTTTGATTTGCATGTATGATCCTCAACCTCAGGCAGGTTAAGCTTGCCAGCACCTTCTCAGGGACAATTAGGGATGAGCAATAAATATTGGCCTCGCCAGCAATGCCCACATCCCTGTGAACAAAAAAGAAATTCACAAGATGGGTTCAGTTTATGTCATTCAGATATGGCTAATGACAGCTTAAAGCTTCAGCAAGGCTTTCTATCATGTCCTAATTGTTAGTTAACTTACTGCTAATGGAAGTTTTGATTATGAACTAATTTAGAAGAAAATAAAACTTTAAATATAGCTGAACTTTGAGCAAAATGTTTAGGACATGAACTTCTAAAGATAAAAATAAAAAACTTTTGAAACTAAGTGCCTATAATTCCTGAAGGAACATAGTGACAATATGTGGACTATAACACGTCAAGCTGTTTCTTACATAGCTTGTGTTTTAAATATAAAAGCATATTTCAGCAAGGTTTAATATTTCAGGCTGTTTTATGTAACCATATTTATTTTTCTCATACTATTTTTAGTTTAGCAATACATTTCTACCAATGCAATTTTTTATAAGTTAACAATAATGTTTAAATTGGCACAGACAGAAATTTAATGTCATTGCATTAACTGGCATGCTAAAACACCCTAAATGTTTTAATGAACGTTGTGGCCAATCACTGTTACAATGGTGACTCCTGACTGAGAGAAGTAAAAACCCTTAACAATGCTTAGTGGTGTAGAAGGAAAGAATTGCTCTAGTTAATTTGTGTGGTAACAGTGTAGGTGCAATTAATATGATATTGCTCCATGGGCAGAATATTGCGCGTGCCTGACATGCCCGAGTGTAAAATGACGCGCGATGACGTTGGGCGATGCCATCACGCACTCACAAGATATTTCATTCTGCAAGTGTGCGCCAGAGTCGGCTGCACGCCCACCAATAATTAAAAGGCAAGGCTATTAACAATCTAATTAAATTCAAATCCATGCTGCCCATCCAACTTTATGGTTGGCCAAACAGCTTTTTTAGGAAACCTCATCCACAAGCGGGTGAGGTTTCCTAAAGCAAATAAACATTAAATAAAAGCTTTATTTTGGAATTAAAAACATGTCCCATCTCATGTTTTATTAAATTTTTACTGTCTTTATTACTTTCTTTAAAAAGTGCTTCAACCTCCCTGAGGCAGCTCCGTGCCTCAGGCAGATTGAAGCACTCTTTCATGGGCATGTGCAAACTGCACGCCAGGCCCGCTCGCCCTCCTCCCCCTGCCCGCACAAGCAGCACTCAGCACTGCCACTCGCGATCCACGTAGGGTGGGCCTTAATTGGCCCACCTGCGTGAAATCATGGTGCGGAGACTATCGCAGGTGGTGGTGGGCTTCCTGAGCACCCCCGCTGAGGGCAAAATCTTGCCCCATGTCTTTTTACTTTATTTTTTCATGGGATGTGGATGTCGCTGGCAAGGCCAGCATTTGTTGACCATCCCTAATTGCCTTTGAACTGAGTAGCTGGCTAGGCAATTTCCAAGGGCAGAATCAATCAGATTGCTTCAGTCACATATAGGCCAGACCGGGTGAGAATGGCAGATTTCCTTCCGTAAAGGGCATTAGTGAACCAGATGTGTTTTTATGACATTTGCTGAGAGTTTCACGGTCACCATCACTGAGACTAGCTTTCAATTCCAGATTTTATTACCGGAATTTAAATTCCACCAGCTGCAGTCCCCAGTGGACTTCTGGATTATTAGTCCAGTGACACTGCCACTTCGCCACCATCTCCTCCTATGTATTGTCTAGGGAATTCTACCCTCTCCCGGAAGTCCATCTGAAAACTACTTCAGGAAGAGCTGTAAATGCTAAGGATTTGCAGCACATGCAGGGGTGGATATTTTACTCAAATCTGCCTGATCTCAGTTAGACCTTGGGGAGATGAGGATAGAAAATCCACTGAGGAACAGTTCTGTAGTTCCTCAATGATTGCTGCTTATTTATTATTCTCCAGTGAATGTGACAGTGGCTATTCAGTGATTACATAGGGGCAGACATATTCAAAACGAGTATTAATGATGAGATGATATTATTTAAGACATTTCCCATCATCACCACCCTAGCAACCCTAGATGGAAAGGATGCCAGTGAGTTAATGGCATTTGGCATGGCAGGGGGAAGGGTGCTCAAACCTTCAATTCCTCCTAAGGCACTGCAGTCAGTCTTGAGCAACAGTTTTTCTGTGCTGGATTGGTGCTAGGACCCCAGCTGTTCACAATATATATTAATGATTTAGATGAGGGAGCTAATGTAATATCTCCAGATTTGCAGATGACACAAAGCTGGGTGGAAGGGTGAGCTGTGAGGAGGATGCAGAGATGCTTCAGTGTGATTTGGAAAAGCTGAATGAGTGGGCAAGTGCATGGAAGATGCAACATAATGTGGATAAATGTGAGGTTTTCCACTTTGGTAGTGAAAACAGGAAGGCAGTTTATTAAATGAATGGCTATAAATTGAGAGAGGGGAATTTGCAACGCGACCTGGGTGTCCTCGTACACCAGTCATTGAAGGTAAGCATGCAGGTGCAGCAGGCGATAAAGAAGGCAAATGGTATGTTGGCCTTCATAGCGAGAGGATTCAAGTACAGGAGCAGGGATGTCTTATACAGGGCCTTGGTGAGACCACACTTGGAATATTGTGTGAAGTTTTAGTTTCCTTATCTGAGGAAGGATGTTCTTTCTTTAGAGAGAGTGCAGCGAAGGTTTACCAGGCTGATTCCTGGAATGGCGGGACTGACATATGAGGAGAGATTGAGTCGGTTAGGATTATATTCGCTGGAGTTCAGAAGATTGAGGGGGGATCTCATAGAAATCTATAAAATTCTAACAGGACTAGACAGGGTAGATGCAGGAAGGATGTTCCCGATGGTGGGGGAGTCCAGAACCAGAGGTCACAGTCTGAGGATATGGGGTAGACCATTTAGGACTGAGATGAGGAGAAATTTCTTTACCCAGAGAGTGGTGAGCCTATGGAATTTGCTACCCCACAGAAAGTAGTTGAAGCCAAAACATTGTATGTTTTCAAGAAGGAGTTAGATATAGCTCTTGGGGTGAAAGGGATCAAAGGATATGGGGAGAAAGCGGGAGCAGGCTATTGAATTGGATGATTAGCCATGATCATAATGAATGGCGGAGCAGGCTCGAAGGGCCAAATGGCCTCCTATTTTCTATGTTTCTTCACCTTAGGCAGAATCCCCGCAGAGGCAGGGATCCCACTCAACTCACCAAAATGACACTGGGATGAATGCTGTTACAGGTACAGTAGGATTCTACCAAGACAGAAATTCCAAACTCTGCCCTCAGCTACTGGAATGAGGTCTGTTGGGATCAGCACCAGTGGTTTTATCTGAAGCCCTTTCTGCATTATGAAAAAAAAATCCTTCAAATTGTAGCAATTCTCTACAATAATTTGTAACATACATTCTGTCAGGTGCAGTCATGGCTCAATGGCTATCCCTCTCACCTCTGAAGGTTATGGGTTCAAATCCCATTCCAAAGATTTGAGCATATAATCTAAGGCTGACATTTCAGTGCATTATTGAGGCAGCCCTGCCATATCCTGAGGGAAGTGAAGAAGGGCTCTTTTGCATAAAGATTGCTTTCCTTAAAGCAATTAAAGCAGCCAACTGCTTTGTGACCAGCTGTCTTAAAGAAACTGACCTTCAATCCTATGACACCACCCCCCCCAACCACCAACTGCCTGCCCCACCCCAACTTGAACCACTTTCATGCACTGTGCCTCTGCAAGGTGTACAGTACATTAGGGCACTTAAAGGGGATTGACGGGAATTATAGCAGGTGACGCCATCCCACCAGGCCCAGCTCCATTCTGATGCTCGGTGCCAGGAATCAGATAGAAGAACCACCTGCCCCATGACTTCAGGAACTCTCAAAGCACCTGGAATGGGGTGGACATCTGGTATAACTGGGTCCTGCCCTGATTTCTGCCTTTATCTGCCCCATGGTCCCCTCTTGCCAAGGAAATTTGGTCCACCACAACTGAAAAATTCTTCTTGCCAACGAAACAGAAATTCTTTGGGAACAATTTTCCAATACTGCATCTAATTTGCTGTGTGAAAGATAGCTTGGGATTTGAACTCAGGACCTTCTGATTAGTGGATGTTCAACCATGAGCTGTACTGGGACTATCCTTCCTTCAGCATCTGAACTGTGGGAGAGAGGGAACATTTGAGGTCAAGCCAATCAGTGACACAATTGTGTATCTCTTCATTGTGGCTTAGGAACAGTAAAGGTTGAGGAAGGTGAGCAAGGGATATGTCCACCCTTTTGGTTGAGAATGGTATTTGTCCCTAAGTGGAAATAAATATGAGGCAAAGGAAGAAATAAATAAACCTTCTTTCACTGCAGATAAAGGCTGAAATCCAAGGTCTGACTCCTAACCTTGAGGGATCTGTTCAAATCGTTTTGGATGGTGAGAAGTCCGTTGCATATGCATTCAACACTTACGTAAATGATGGACATTTTAAGTTAATCATCAGGAACAGTCACAACAGTGAAAGCTTAGCGACTGTTGGTTATCCAGAGGAGATTGTGCTTGTATTAATTGCACAAAGAACTGGTAAGGTTTACATTTGTTTCCAAATTAGCGGCATTTCCCTAATTGTTTAAAAAAAGTTTTCTTTTAAAATGAAACATTCATTGGAAACTTTCTTACTAGCTGAGCCAGTTTAGGATAGGAATATAGGAAACAGAATTAGGAATAGGCCATTTGGCCTCATAGAAAATAGCAGGTTTTTCAGTCAGTGCCAGTGGGGTCACTGCCCAATAGTTTCATCAGCTGAATTTTAATAGCCCTGGCTACACACATTCACTGTTCATGTTTCAGTTCAGGATGTGTGAGATCGTTATCTTTTGGACAAAGATTGTCACAAGGCCTTTCAGTTCTCTATTAATGTCATTGTCTTCCTTGAGGAGGTCTTGTGGTGCAGTGGGTAGCATCCCTGCCTTTGTGTCAGAAATTCCAGGTTCAAGTCTCACGCCAGGACTTGATGTCCAAGGAAGGTGCATTCAATATGTGGCCAATCAGGCTGATTGTCACCCAGTAAATCTGTGCAACATACACCAGTGTGAGGTAGTAAGAGTGGGAGAAATTCCTGGCCGTTTCGTTTGATGGAAAGAAAGTATGAACCTCTACCATTACTATCCCTTGATCCAGACTACACCATGCTTGTCAATGTGCGCATTACCATAGCAACTCAGACTCCCTGCATGAACTATAGCACACCACCAATCCATCCATATTCGCCACTGATATCATACCTACTCTGTTTCCAACTTGCAGGTATTTCAGTTATGGGACACATTTTCATGTCCTGCCAGCCCAATCTCTATTGTTTATCTGCTGTAAGATTTAATGCAGAATTAATTTGGGCAGCATCAACACTTTTTCTATTAGACATGGTTCCATAGCACAAAATGACTCCTAATTAAACATTAATTGTGATTCTCATTCAAAATGGACGCAGAGTAGTATAAGAATTGTATTGATAGCGTGTGCTCTTCTGAGGTTGGGGGTCGTGATGCATTGTTACAACCAAGGGTAAATTTCAGCCTGGAAGGATGTGTGGGTTGGGGCTGGGTGAGATATAGAAATGTTCAAAATCTCAAACCCAACCTCCCTCCAACCAACTTTCAACCAGCTCATTTCTGGGATTAACAAAGGCGGGATAGAGGGGCGGGTTGATCATTTAAATAGTATAATGAGGCTGGAAGCCTCACATTTAACCTGCCTTACAGGTTTAACCCTGGCTGCCTGGGTTTTCCAGGCCTCTGGAAACCAGGCAGCTCAAATGGACAGCTTCAGGGAAACAATAAGTGACTTTACAGTACTTCTTGTGGATCAGGAGGAGCAGGAGTGCTTCCTGCTGCCTCCCGATGTGCCTCCACTGGCACCTTGTGGCTGTAATGCACCAGTCTCAGATGGGCGACTGACTGGGCCTATGTCGATTATGACCAGGCAGTAAAATCTCCCAGGACGAGGTTTGCCACCTGACTTAGTCTCTTAACTCATCCCGAGTTAAAATCAAGGTTTGGGTGCTTGAATTAAAAACGATTTCATTCCCCAGCATTAACATCCCTCATAGAATTGGCACAGCATTTCCAAAATCTAATTGAAAAGGTTTTCGTACTGCTTTGGAAATAAAGCAAACAGACATAGAAAAATGACTGCCATCAGTAGCAGAACAAAACGCAACCTTCTCAAAGCATGTGATTTAAACTTTAGTTCTAATCAATGTAGACCCACGTACTATGCTGTGTAGAAGCCTAGGAATGACCATTGCTGATACTGATGGGCAAACATTTAGATACAATTGTACAATGCTCCTCTCTGCTATTAAAACACCAGTGTAGACCCATTTATTTTACATGAGTTAACAAATCTACTAAAATATCAGATTTTCATACAAAGGATTATTGTCAATAACAATTTTGAAGTTATAATGTGTGAAGTCCACAGTTTTGCCAATTCATATTGCTTTGTGCCACCCTTTTGATTCTCAGACACCAAAATTAGCTCGATGTTCGACATTCAATATGATTCCAAGAATATGAAGTTAATTTTGGATGCCTCCAGACGATTTACAATGGGTGCTGTCATTGAATTTAATATTGAAGTTCAGCATACGATCCTCTTCATCAAGAAGCTTGGAGTGCCCTTCAGTATCAAGGTAACTGCTGGGAAATATTTCATTGTAAATTCTTACTTGTTAATAATCATTTCTAGAGACTAATTTTAAAATTAGTTTGTCATACTGTTTCCAAACAACAATATTAAAGAGACAATGTGCCTGAACATAGATGGGGTGCAATCTCGAGAGTTAAGCCAGGATTGTGCTGCTTAAGCTCCTCCAGCACTGGAGTGTGTCAGCACCTTACTTGCATGGGGCAAGTGGACACAAGCAATGGACATACACCAGCCCATGAGAGCTGGAAACACCAGTAGCTTTCTGCCTAGGGGTGATTTTCCCAGGCCACAACCCGACTCTACATACGGCCCCATTAGCCCGCTGAGGAAGGACATCAAGCTGAACGATTTATTTTTAATTGCCTTTTTCAAGAATTTTCCTTGACAGAAGTTACAAGGCAATGAGGAAGCTCCCAGAAACCGCACAATATCCCTGAAATTTCACAAATGTCCTGCTGGTTAGCAGTGATAGGAAACCAACAGAAACCCTGAGGGATTTCAGGTATTACAATAGGGGCAGGTGGTATTTGCCAGGCTGATCAAATCCACAAGGGAAACTTGGCCATGCTATCACCATGATTTTGCAATTTGTGTTTATTATGAGAAGGCTTGCACACTGAAGTCAGAAGTAACGAGCCCACTACCACCTTTGGAGACTTTAAAGATTAAATTAAAACATTTATTAACAAAAGAAGGAAAAAATCTTAAACTCACATAAGATTACAGTTACACAGTTATAACAGTTCCCAAAATTTCTACTTAACCAAACCCCCCAAGTACACACCCCCTTTAAGGCAACAGTCCAAATACATTCCAAATTTATCAAGTCATCCAGCAGTTTTAACACAAGCACCTGTTGGACATAGACTTCCGAAGGCTTTTAACAAAACTTTGGCTACTGGAACAGCAAACTTCTGCAAGGTGGCGACAGGTTTTTCCCCCCCCCCAAGTCTGTTTCACACAGTCACCTTTTAGGTCACACATGGCCAGGCCTTGCATAGCCTTCCATCCTTCTTTAAATATATTTTATCCCTTTTGATTTGTAAATCCCATTGTTTCAACTTGCCTTTAGAAGTTACTTTGCCCAGAATATAAAAATCTTTCATGTTATCATTATGGCCAGTACTTTTGGGAAAAATAAACATAACCACTTTGCCTTATTTATCTTGCCAGTTGTAAACATTTTCCATGTCCTTTTGAAAATCAAACACGTCTCCACTTATCTAAAAATGCAGATTTCATTCACACTGAATCTGCTGAGACCTCACTCTAGCTTTACTCATCTCCATTTCAAACGCCTGTTTTACACCTCACTTCTTTGATAACTTAAGCCTTGCGGTCTAATCATCTCTAGTTTAATTAAATTAGCCACACGCACACATACACCAACATAAACCTGCTGTAAAATATCCCACAGTAATATCAGGAAAAATATGATAGTTCACTTACACCAGCAGATTAATATGTTTTTGCATTTTACAGTTTGTTTTTGACAAAGTAGTGGCTTCTAAAGACATGAAGAAATGGAGAGGCAGGATAATGCTGCTAAAAGCAATTGCAAAGCAGATATGGCACTCTGTATAGTGGTTGTGGGTGGACAATGTATTATGTGCACTGTTTGTTCTGTAAAGTGACAAATATATAACTGTGCATTCGTAAAAATAACACTTGGTAAGAGTTTGGTTCCCTGAGTTTGAATGGGCTTAACTCTACCACTGCCGAACAAATATTTCAGAAACTGCATCCAATCCTAACATTGTACCTATGTTGTTATGCCATCATTTACTCAGGTTGATTGCTATGGTATGCTCAAAGACACTGACGTGGATGCATCATTGAAGCTAAAGTATGAGCCGGTTGCCAATGTGATCCTACTTGTGGAGGGAAGAAATCAACATTATAAGTAAGAGGAACAATGTTAGCAGTAATCTAAAAGAGATCAAGGAATCCTAGATAAGTTAATAAAAACCTTTATACTGTAATTAGCCAATGTTATTTCAGTTTAAAAACCTCGGTTGAACAAATATCCGATAATTGAAAATGTGCCTTCTCTTACACTCTAAAGACCATTCAACACACAATGATTACTCAGATTCTGAATATTTGCTATAATCACTGAATATAGAATACAATTAGAGCCATATTTTCTTCCAAAAGGCAATTGGATAATCACCTGAAGGGCAAACATTTTGCAGAGATCGGTGAAAAAATGGGGGAGTGGGGCTAGTTAAATTGTTCTTGCAGAGAGCTGCCATGGTTTGACAGGCTGAATGGCCTTCTGTACTGAAACCATTCCATGATTCCTTACAATTCTATTAAAAAATATCGCTAAAGGAGGCTGGGCAATATTACTAAGAATGAAATTTATTTGGGGGAGATGGTGGCGTAGTGATAATGTCACTGGACTAGTAATCCAGGGCCCAGGCTAATGCTCTGGGGACATGGGTTCAAATCCCACCAAGGCAGCTGGTAGAATTTAAATTCGCTGGAATAGGAAGCTAGTCTCAGTCATGTGACGATCATCAATTGTCATTTTTTTAAAAAGCCCTTCTGACTCTCTGCTGTCTCTTTAGAGAAGGAAATCTACCATCCTTACCTGGTCTGGCCTACATGTGATTCCAGACCCACAGCAATGTGGGTTGACTCTTAACTGCTTTCTGAAATGGCCAAGCAAACTACTCAGTTCAAGGGAAATTATGGATGGGCAACGAAAGCTGGCCTTGTCTGCAATGCCCACATCCCTTGAAAGAATAAATTTTAAAAATCATTTAGTGTTGGATAATTTATTTGTTTTTATTTTTTGTCCGTCTGTAGTTTTCTTGAAATATTAGGAATCAACCATATAGGGTGTGACTGGAGTCATGCCAGATCAGATAGGGGTGGAACCACAGAATCACACAGTGCAGAAGAGGCCCTTCGGCCCATCAAGTCTGCACCAACACCTGAGAAACACCTGACCTACCTACCTACTCCCATTTACCAGCACTTGGCCCTAGCCTTGAATGTTATGACATGCCAAGTGCTCATCCAGGTACTTTTTAAAGGATGTGAGGCAACCCCCCTCCACCACCCTCCCAGGCAGCGCATTCCAGACTGTCACCACCCTCTGAGTAAAAATGTTTTTCCTCACATCCCCCTTAAACCTTAAACTTGTGTCCCCTCGTGACTGACCCTTCAACTAAGGGGAACAGCTGTTCCCTATCCACCCTGTCCATGCCCCTCATAAGCTTGTACACTTTGATCAGGTCACCCCTCAGTCTTCTCTGCTCCAACGAAAACAACCCAAGTCTATCCAACCTCTCTTCATAACTTAAATATTTCATCCCAGGCAATGTCCTGGTGAATCTCCTCTGCACCCCCTCCAGCGCAACCACATCCTTCCCATAATGTGGCGACCAGAACTGCACACAGTACTCCAGCTGTGGCCTCACCAAGGTTCTATACAATTCCAACATGATCTCGCTACTTTTATAATCAGTGCCTCAATTGATAAAGGCAAGTGTCCCATATGCCTTTTTCACCACCCCAGTAACATGCCCCTCCGCCTTCAGAGATCTGTGGATACACACACGCCAAGGTCTCTTTGTTCCTCAGAACTTCCTAATGTCGTGCCATTCATTGAATACTTCCTTGTCAAATTACTCCTTCTAAAGTGCATCATCTCACACTTTTCAGGGTTAAATTCCATCTGCCACTTATCTGCCCATTTGACCATCCCATCTATATCTTCCTGTAGCCCAAGACACTCAACCTCACTGTTAACCACCCGGCCAATCTTTGTGTCATCCGCAAACTTACTATTCCTACTCCCCATATAGTCATCTATATTGTTTATATAAATGACGAATAATAGGGGACCCAGCACAGATCCCTGTGGTACACCACTGGACACAGGCTTCCAGTCACGAAAGCAGCCTTCTGTCATCACCCTCTGTCTTGCACAGCTAAGCCAATTTTGAATCCTCCTTATCAAATTACCCTGTATCCCATGTGCATTTGCCTTCTTTATAAGTCTCCCATGTGGGACCTTGTCAAAGGCTTTGTTGAAATCCATATAAACTAAACCAACTGCACCACCCTCATCTACACACCTGGTCACCTCCTCAAAAAGTTCAATAAAATTTATTAGGTATAACCTCCCTCTGACAAAGCCATGCTGACTATCCCTGATCAAACCTTGCCTCTCCAAGTGGAGATAGACTCTCTCCTTCAGAATTTTCTCCAATAGTTTCCCTACCACTGACGTGAGACTCACTGACCTGTAGTTCCCTGGCTTCTCTCTGTTGGACATTAGTGAACCAATTAGGTTTTCCAGCAACCCAGCAGCTTTTCACTGTCATTTCCTGGCGCTAGCCAACAAATGATCGGATTTCTTAAATTCAGTTTCATAACTTGCCATGGCAGGATAATGAACTCATGACCTCTGGATTATTATTCAATACCAAAACCATGATGCTACCATACAGTGATTTTCTGCTAGTATTATTACTTTGAAAAATGAGATTTTCCTTCAATACTTGTGATATAATTTATCTGTGTGTTTCACTGTCCTTGCTAACTTTTACAATGTTTTTGTTTAGTTAACTGATGGTTTGGTTTCTTTCTACTTCCCTTTACAGCAAAGAGTTGCAGCTGATAGTTTTACAGAATATCCCTGCCCTCCGTTACCTTCCTGCAGCAGTAGAAATTGCAACAAAGGTGATATCTACCATTTTGAAGTCACCGAAGTAAAACAGTGTAAAATTCTTTTAACAAACACATTTCACCTTGTGTTGAAAGCAATGGGCACAGGAAGGACATGGGAAATTGGGCACCAGGCACCCATTATATCCCTTAGCGGAATTTCAGTTTCAATCGAATGGGAAGTCAGGTGGGTGGGTGCATGAAGATCTCCAACCAAGCTGAAGACGACCTTTCTCCAACATGTCAGACATTTCGTACTGAGAAGCCTAAGTATTTTTTTTTGTCTCATTAATTCCTTTGGTCAAATTCACCAATATAAGTCAAAGTGCTTTTCTTGGGCTTGTGCAAGCCATGAACCAGAATTACGTTTACAGGAGTAAGTCTTGGGCTGCAACAGAAAATATTGGACCCCTCCCAAAATGGAGTGCACTTTTTAATTTATTGTGCACGATAGCAGTGCTACTTGGCCCAGTTGAACTGTGTTCACACACTGACAGTGATTAGAACTTTACAGTTCCTTGAACATTTCTACTTGAGTCATTTTCTACCACTTCTGTAAACATTGTATGTGTTTTTTTTAATATCCTGGCACAGTTCTGCTCTCATTCTTTCTAATTGCCCTTGAGAGATTTTGTGGCATGGAGAACGGGGCCCTGTCCCATTGATTTACAATCCTACCACACCATGAACTTCCTATCGTATGTGTACAGCATTGTCAGTGTAAGAGGAGACTTAACTATCCTGGGTCACTGTCAGCTCACGAGTCCAGGAAGAGAGATTTGACAGAGGATCGAGGACAGGACAAATATATTACCATGCTTTCTGTATATTGCCAGTAATTTCTGGCAGGTTACTGTAAACTTGTACTGATAAATTATTTTCTACAATCAGTCATCAAAAGCACAAGTGCAGCTTAATAAGCCATAACTACAATCTGTAGAGTTTTTTTTAATTAAAGAAACTACAAGCACAGCTTTATGTGCCTGAACTTTGTATTGAGCATTTATGGTGTACATATATTTGTTTTTTGTGGATAGATACATGTAATGTATTAAAGTAGCCTATGTACTTTATTATATACATTTTAACATTCCATTAAATTACAAAACAATACAAATAAAATAAACATAACCTAATTTAAATTTCATTACTAATGCTGGCAACCTTTTCTTTGTAGGTTAATTACTCTGCACATATGATAAACGGAACATTCAACATCATGTTGGATGAGAATAAACTGAATGCTTTCACCATTTTAACTATTGGAGGTTCTGGTTATAGTGAAATCTTCGAGATGACCCACACATTCGCACAGGTTTGTCCCATCATTTGATTTAACACGATATGTCTGTGTTCTTTTAACAGTACAGTATCACAACTGATATTTTGTGATTTAATTAGCATGATGTTGATTTTATTTATGTGATTAATAGTTGTACATTTCATCCTATTTCTTTTACTTTTTCTAAGAACATACCAATGTCTTTGCCTGATTATCCAAGCTACCTTCCTATCCAGCTCCACACCAGGGGATAGATTTTAACTTTGTGAAATAGTGTTGATTGGGCGATAACTGGTCGGCAGCCCAGTTTAGATATCTCACAAGCGTTATTATCATTGATGTCCATTGGAGAAATGTAAAACTGACTGCTGACTTGCTGGATGGAATCACCCCAGAAAATAATTGAGGGTTGGAACCATTTCCAGGTCCTGGCCCCATTAGTGTCTGCTGTCTGCGTGGGAGGCAACCAATTTACAAGCTGCCTCCCCATTCACCATCCATTTAGGGATGGCGGGAGCGACTACAACATGGCAGGCCCATTGGGAGCACAGGCTGACCAACAGCCCCATTCCAAGTGGGCACTGCTGAGGCAGGTTGGTAAGCACAAGAGTGCCCCAAAATGGAAGCCTCCAGGGATGGCCATGGAATATGTTTAAAAAAGATGGCCCATAGGGCCACCATTGTGGAAGGGGAACCACTCCAAAGGGATGATTGTTGTTGCAGCATTACACGTCAGGGGTTTGAGAGGAGGCCTATCCAATACCAGGAATCTTCAGTCAGCTTGGGATAATGGCCCTTTATTCGGGCCTTAATTGGATCGATTGGCTGCCCGTCTCTGTGGAGCGGGCTGCTGATTCCCGTGGTCGCCCCCACCTCTAGGAAATTCACCCAAAGGAGAGACAGCATCACGGAGCTATCCCAACGAAGATTTACAATACTTTCCAGGCCCCACCCCACCTCCAAAGCAAGGGGATGACCAAGATCCTGCACACTACCTGCCATCCTACACTATCATAGAGTCAGAATCTACCCTGGGCACACTAACGTGGTACTACCTTAGAGCTGATACCTCTGTATAATCCCCACATTCCATCACAGAGAATGGCTTCAATAATGCACAGTCAGCCTCAGAAAATAGACATCAAGGCAATAGAGTAAGCAGTGTGAGTCAAGTGTTGGGGTGGGCAAGCAGAGATATGCCCCCAAGAAGGTAGTCAAAGTTACAGTAATGTACCCCATGGTGTACAGTATTCCTATGGACAGCTGGTTCAGAATTGACTTAAATAAGTAACAGTTGCAAAGTCTGGATCCCCAAAAGGAAGATAGTGTAGAACATCATCAACAACACACCAACCACCACCACCAGGATAATGAGGGTGAACTTCTACACAGCCAACTATGTGTGGGGTGATTTCCCTGTGTCAGTACAGCTTTTAATTTTGTATGTATGTGATTGCAGTTGTCCTGTCCTATAACTTTACAGTGACATTCAGGCCTCTGCTGGTACAGCCTTTCAGTAATGTAATTTGTTCCCTTTTTAACTTACTGTTCACCATCAAGGTGATGTGTTCCGCTACATGTACCTTCCATTGCGTTGTCACATACTCTCTCAGCCACCAAATGTTTACAGTGCCTCATTTCAACATTTATAAGAGTTTTTCCTGTGTGGTCACTGAGCCAGAATTTTCTTTGGCCCTGATATTAATGCGAGGCTGGTTTGTGGCACGTATGCAGTGGTGCGGGAAGGAAGATCACTCACTGCTCCAGAAATGAAGCCTGATGATTCATTTAAATCCCATCAGCCACGTTCCAGCTGTTGCAGCCAGGAGACTGCCCATCTGGTGCTGGGGCCTTTCTGTGGGGGGTTTGCCACTGCCTTGCCTGATGGTAAACTCACTGATTTTCTACTCAAGGCACCAAGTTAAAATATATAAAATATAACATGTATGTGTGAAGAATGGCTCCTCCAGCTCTGCTTGAGTGACCTTGTCACCTGCCCTGTTAAGTAGGTGAAAATCAGGAACTATCCTAGGTAACCTGGACAAACTGCCCAGCTACGGCTGGGGTTACAACCATCCTTGTTGTTCTTAAACATCCTGCACGTTGATTGCTCACTACACAGCTAGATTATCAGAGTTTTGATTTATATTGGTTGAGTGGCTTAGTGAGAGATGTTAAAACATGCAGTATGATTGGCTGATATTTCTTTGTTGCTACGAACGCCAATTTTTCACAGGAGTAGAATGTTTTAAAAACATACCCTCCTGCTATTTTGCTAGCAGTTCCCCCTCTCGCATATTTTTTAGAAAATGAGTGTCAGGTCCTTAGAGACTTCTGTCCTTTCCAGTATATTCAGATCTACTGGGAGCAGATTTACGACATTTACACTAACAGATGGTCTGGGTTACTCAACGCTTGCCTCTTAATTTAAGCCAAGAATTTTGTTCTTTGATAACTGCACTGCACTGGTCTCCTGTTTCCTTCCAATAATAGCAGATACACAATTACTTTTTAATGACCTGTATTCGTTTTGCCTTTACAGTTGAAAGCCATTCCTAAACAGCTGGTCTGTAATACGGTTTATCAGAAGATTGGCCGGACATACATGCTCAGTCACAATGCCACGTGGGAAGACAAAGAACTGGGTTTTTTGGGAAGCTACAGTGGATCTTTCCCAAAGATATTTGGGCGCCATGAAACTCGTGGTAAAATCTAATTTGTGGGATTTGGGAAAAAAATATGGAATTGTACATTTTAATCTTCCAACCTGAACGTTTTGACCATTAGTCCAGCAGACGTATTACAAATTATTTTTAAATTTAACAAAGTTCAATTTATTTAATAATTTATTAATTTATATTCTACATTTCAAACAAGATAACAAGACTTTGTTATTCTTTTGTAGTGAACTTTTTCCATCCGTTTGCCATCCCATTGCCTCAGCAGTTGCAGCTCAGAATGAGCCTTTCTCATTCTCTCTTCAGTCACCAGGATGACATTGTAATTAACTGGGACTACAAGGATCAGGTTTGCTTGTTACACATGGATGCTTTATTGTGACTGATAATAAGATGGAAACAGTGACTTATGAGATTTGCTGTGTTTACAAAAAAATTATTCCTAGGAATTTATGGCCAAAATTCAGCCTTTTGTTTTATTTATTCATGGGATATGAGCATCGCTGGCTAGGCCAGCATTTATTGCCTATCCCTAATTGCCTTTGAGAAGGTAGTGGTGAGCTGCCTTCTTGAACCGCTGCAGTCAATGTGGTGTAGGTACACCTACAGTGCTGTTATGGAGGGAGTTCCAGGTTTTTGACCCAGCGGCAATAAAGGAATGGCGACATAATTCGAAGTCAGGATGGTGTGTGACATGGAGGGGAACTTGCAGGTGATGGTGTTCCCATGCATCTGCTGCCCTTGTCCCTTTAGGTGGTAGAGGTCAAGGGTTTGGAATGTGCTGTCGAAGAAGCTTTGCTGAGTTGCAGCAATGCATCTTGTAGATACATACATACTGCTGCCACTGTGCATTGGTGGTGGAGGGAGTGAATGTTGAAGGTGGTGAATGGGGTGCCAATCAAGCAGTCTGCTTTGTTCTGGATGGTGTTGAGCTTCTTGAGTGTTGTTGGAGCTGCACTCATCCAGGCAAGTGGGGAGTATTCCATCACACTCCTGACTTTTGCCTTGTGGACGGCGAACAGACTTTGGGGAGTCAGGAGGTGAGTTACTTGCTACAGAATTCACAGCCTCTGACCTTCCTTGGGCTGGATCCCACATTTCAATTTTTTTGTTAAAGTCAAACATTACAAAAAGGTTCTCGGGTTCTTATGACCTTCCACAAAAGGTATCTGACTTTTCCTTTATTTCTACTTGGAAGAATTTGAAATGGGTAGTAATGGTGGAATGCTTAAAGAATTAGGAGACCAAGCACAGTCATGCTTGCTGAGGGGAGGAGCTTTGTGTGATCGATATGAACTCCATTCGATCAAGAGGGATGATGTAGTGTGATAACAACATGATTTAGATTAAAACCACAAGTTGGTCCTTGTCCTATCCTGCCCTAGCTTCACCATGTCCCAACATCCTCAACACCCCAAAGTGTTCTAGATCAGAATCTCAGCATTAAATATTTGACACTGGAGTTTTTGTTGCTTCAATTTGACTATTTGTGTTTAGAAATCTTAGCTTGGTTCCCAAATTCAAAGGCAGGTCAATTTAGTCTTGTTCACAAACCAGTGAACCATCAGCTTATTTTACACAATGCTCAAATTTTCTTTCGTTGACTTCATCATAGAATGGTTACAGCACAGAGGAGGCCATTTGGATCTTGTGTCACTTTTTGCAAGAGCAACTCAATGGGCCAGACTTTCATCATGGAGGTGCACTTTGGGAGATTCGCTGATGTCACAATCCCATTTTCTAACTGGCAGTTCCTGCCAATGCTATCTTCATGGTGGGAAAATGTGGATGGGCTGAAGTCAAACCTACCACTTCTGGTGGAGACAGAGACAGGTTGATGCTGAGGTGCCCAGGTTGAAGGCCCACCACCATTCGCTGAGGCATCGGCCCAGTTCTGGAGATGAATGTGAGGCCTCCTAACCCTCATTCCCAACCCCGCTCAACCGCCCATATCCCCAAAACCACATCACCGCTTCATACCCCCCCCACAACCCCTCTCATCCTCCAGAATCTAGCAGAGGATGGGGGGCTCGCCATGCAGGGAGTACAAGAGTACAACAAGCAAACCTATGTGCAGTTGCTTGGGGGGTTTCCGGTGGGGGGAGGTTGGGGGGTGGTTGTTGGGGGGGGGGGGGCCTCATTCAAAGGCGCTCAGTGCCAGATTGCAAGGCACACCAGGAAGTGAGGGACCCACAATACGCCAACCCACTGCCCTTGCTGCTGATCCCCCTCACTTCCCTCCCTCGCTACTTCCACTCTGCAACTCCTCCTTCATTCACCTATGGCCTGAAGTCCAATGACGATACTAGGTCTCAGGTGGATATCATACCTCCCCCGTGGTGCTGCCTTTCAATAGAACTGCCAGCTTCTGGTTGGCAACTCCCAGCAGACAGGACCTCTGCCCCACGGTTCTTGATCTTTGGAGATGGCCCACTTCTGGCCTGTCAGGTGTCTGAGAAGCACATGATGCAGTGGGCCTTCCCTAAAAGAGGTAATACAGGGCTCTTTCTGGCTATCTAGTCAGCGGATGAGACCTCTGTAATATCCATTGAATACTGCTCCATTAGTGGGCTTGAAGTCAGCTGAGCATTCAGAATGGGTTCCATCGAACAACAGTATTAACAACCCCACTTGAGCTGAATCTATTAAAGCCTTTGAACACAGCCAGAAGCTCAGCCACCTGTCAAAGCTTTGAAACAGCCAAACAGATGACTGAGCTGAATGTCGAAGATAGTGAAAACTCAGCCATCTGTCAGATCATTGAAACAACCAAACAGATAGTTGAGTTGAATTTCAAGGAAATTATCAAAGCAATGGGTACATTTCACATCTTCAGATATGGATGTCTCACTATAGTACAATGCAGAATAATGCCTTATCCAATGGATAATGTACTTTAATGCATCTGAAGGCTTTTCTACTTTCATAATGCTGTTCATTCACTTGTCAGATGTCAGAAGTAACAACCTGGCACCACGTTATTTTGTAAAGGCAAGAGAGCATTAAACAAATACTATCATCACTCACTGCCTTAAAAACATATATAACTTAGGTTATAACTTAGGTTCATTATGCCATGTGAAGTGGATAACACCTTTTGTACTGAACTTTTATACAGCTCCTGACCACAAACCATGGTTCGCTAATGATTCATGTCACCTATGAGCTGGTTTAAATCACTTTCCAAAATCACTCTGACTCCATCGAAGTGGCAAAATGCCTGAAATACCCACTTCCACAATGATGCCAGCAATGCCAGGACATCAACGTGTGGTCTTGCGACCCCTTCACTTATCCTGCTCCGCTGAAAATTAATCACGCTGGGAATGGGGGGCTGGCTCTCAGATTCAGGTCCCGGCCATCATTTTTAAAGCCTACCCATTGGAAAAGTCCAGCCCAGTTAGTCCCATTTCCCTACCCTTTTCCTGTTGCCTGTCAAATTTTCTCTCTTCAGGTGCTTATTTAATTCCCTTTTGAGGCTGGCGAGTGAATCTGCCTCCACTACATTCTCAGACAGTGTATTCCAGATCCTAACCACTCTCTGCTTAAAGATAAAATCTGGCGTTGTGTAAAACAGTTCTCTAGGAGCTACTGGTAAGGACCATTCTCAAACTGTCAAAAATATATCCATTTTAATGACTTTGGGGAAAATCCAACCCAACCGAATTGGTGTTTGGAAGCCACTTCCCAGATTCTCCTTGGCATTTACCATTTCTTTTACCAGTAATTCTACTTCTAGATTAAATCCCATTCAAGAGTTAACACAAAAGTTTGTGGTAGCAATAGATATCAGGAGAGTAATATTTAGTGGAGCTTTTTAAATGATCAGTTATATTTTTTAAAAATGTTTCCTTTGAATAGGTGGTTCTTTTAGTCTCTCTGAACTTGGATAATGATCGACTGGAAAGCAGAGCCAACCTTCAGCACCCATTCCAACTCACCTTGAAAAAGTTTGAACTACAATGTCTCTCTGAAAGAAAAGAAAAGAAATACAATCAAAAGGTTGGAATAATGAACCAGAGAGGGAAGGGGAGAGTTATCACTGATTTTTTATATATATATAAATTCCCCACCATCCCTTCTTGACCACTTGGCCTTTTATGATTAAAGAGGAGGCTGCTCCAGTCCACAGACATCTGTACTAGTGGCAGCAATACAATTCCATACTTAACGCACTAAATAATGCTCTGAGGCAAGACTCTTGCCAGCCAGTTTTCTGATCCCCCCTCCCCCAACTAAGCTATTTGATATTTTTACATGAACGATAGTGGAAATTGCGTAAAATCTTTTGAACTTTTGTCTGATTGGAATGTATCAGAAGGCACATTGCCAAGAACAACCTAAGTCTTTGGAGCCAGCCTTTAAAATCAGATGATTTTTATTTGTATTACTTCATTGAAGATTGTTTTTACAGAATATAATTATAAAACATTGTGTCAGAGTGGCCAAAAGAAAATAATCACTGGAGCACAGACTGACTCAGCACAGAGATTTCACTACGTAGTGAGACCCTGTGACATGGAATAAAAAATGTGTGGTGTATTTTCTGTAATCCTAAAGCGAATTATTTATCTTAACATTGTTACATCCCTCACAATATTGAATGTTTAGAATCAAATATTTCACTTCAAAAAGAGTTATTTATTCAGTTACTAAAAGATGGATACTCCATTTGTATTGTCAGTACATATATTATTAGTTAATAACATTTTAAAATAGTTTCTAAAGAAAGGGCTGGATTTTGCAACTCTCCAGGGGGTCCTGTAAATGCCATGGGCATCCTGCCTGCTGCCTACCCCCTGCCCCCGCCACAATTTTACCAGCAGCAGGAAGCTGTCAGGAGTCTACTTAAGGGCCTCATACGCTCTTCCCGCTGCCATGGGATTTAAAATCCCTGCCCCATCCATCCCGGCCCTGTAAACCTCTTGCCCCCACCCTCGCTGGGGAATATCAGCTTGACTCCAGCAAGATCCTTCCCACTTTAACACCGACTCCATGGCCTCTTGCTGCTTGGAACTGGATGCAGTCCCAGCAGTGGCCTGTAATGCCAGTGGCGCTGCTGAGACTACAGAGCTGCTGGCCATTTGATTAGCCAGCAGCTCCCAGAGGCAGGACTTCCTCCCCAAGATCCCAGTGGGGCAATCTGCTGGAATGGGGACAAGCTCGCCTCTGACATTTTCTCCAGCAGAGTGTGGACCTCGGCGCATTGAGAAACCAGCCCAAAATCATTCCTCTGCTGAAAAGTTGATCTGTGTATCTTTTCTGTTTCGTGAATTTTAAAGGTGGCAGGTTGATGGTACTGTGCAATGTAAAATCTGATTGTTATATCCACATGAAAAATGATAGATTGGTGAGGTCGTTAAATGTCTGGCATTCCTCATTCATTTTGAGTTGCTTTTGAGCTACTGATTTTTCTAATGTCACTCTGCACAAGTAATAAGGCAGAAAGTGTAACAGACTTAAAGTCAGCCATATACATACCACCTGTGCTCACTTGGTCCAAACTTTGTCTCCCCAGCACGATTCTCCTCCTATCAGGGTTATTGTCATCCTATCTGCTCTTGATGCAACAGTCATTCCAATTTGAAAGCGTTTTTGCTCTGTACTCTGTCGGTCTTTCCTGGCCAGTGTTCCCCTTTGTTTCTAAAGGGAAGACTGGTCCAGTTTAGATATTTTTATAAAAAAGCTTAGGATTTTACTTTTAATTCAACATAGAGTATAACAAACTGGGAGGTGGGCCTGTATTATGATCAGCAGTGGTCCCACATTATCACCCAGGTCCAAATCAAACTGATTAAAATTCAGACTAGGCTATTGTAATGAACACCACAGAGTGACTTGGAACATCAACTGTGTTTAATATGAACTGTAATCTCATGTACATTGGAACAATATGAAGTCTGACTAAGATTTGTTTAATCTCTAGGCCCATGTTGCCTGGAATGGAGGCCAACCCATTGATCTTAAATTTACATTGGAATACAAATTGGAAAGCAACTTAACAGCATTGGACACATGTGTGGACTTTTCCTCAGGCCAGGTATTCCTTTTCCACCATTATACCGATACCCTGTATAGTGTTAACAGAAATGGGACTCTCCCTTTCTCTTTTGGCGTTTCCCATATTATATGTCGGTGCAGACTCAATGGGCCAAAGGGCCTCTTCTGCACTGTGTGATTCTATGATATGGGGTCACCACAATGAGTTAACAGAACTGGACTGTACTTCCAAAAATGTTACCCACGACATCAGATAATCGTCTATATTTCTATTGCTATTCAAGATTTCTTTTTTAGAAGAAATAAAATATTTTTGGAGAGGATAAGCCATTGCCCAATAATCATGTCAGACTGGATTGCACTGATCATCTGAAAATTACTGTTAAATACACAACTACATCCAAATTCCAGAATATCTTGTAATGGAATAGAATTGCTCTGCAAGGTCAATTCAGTCATAGAGAACACCAAAGGATAAGTATTCTAATAAAATATACATTTGTGAAGCAAAATGTCCCCAAGTGCCATGATTCACCGACTCATTCACCTTTCTAATTCCCAACCTCGCAAAACTCCACTGTATGTCTGGAACCTCTTTCAGACCTATAGGCAGAATGTAATGCTGCTCGCAGGAGCTGGAAATGAGGCGGACGGGGACACTTGATTGTACGAGAGGTGAAATATCAGCTTCCCGATGGCAGGATGAAAATTGGGAATTAAGCTAGCGACAGATTAAAGGCGGATCTTGGTTCCTGTGGTGAGAACCATTTTTTTAATGCATTAGCATGTCAGTGCATACTCGTTAAAACACATGGTCACCAGATTAAATGGTATCTTTGCGATTAAGTCAGTGGCAAATGAGGACCACATGCCTTCAGATTCACGAGTGGTTAAAGGTGGTGTGCAGCATGTGAGGCAGTCTTCCTGGTAGATTTGGATTGAGTAGAAGCAGCTTTCTTGTATGAGGAACTTTGTTGAACAAGAAGAGAGGAGGCTGAGTTGTTGCAGATGGGATGAGTCTTGTGCTCCCAGTGCTTTTCGCTGCTGTTGCAGGTGAGGAGAGGAACATGCGGTGGGTGGCCCAGGACCAAGGGAGCAATGGCCAGAAGGACAACTAGAGGCGGCAGCAGAGGGTCAGGCAGCTCGGGGTGCTGTCAACCAGGGGCCAGTGCGATGCCGAGCAATGGTGTATAACCAAATATACTACACGTGCAGTATGTCAGAAAGGCCATGTCAAAGGCAACTGAACATGCCACGGCAGTCAGTCACTGACCTCTGTCAGTACCTGCAGGAAGATCAGCGGCCCAGTGGAATAGTAGCCTTGAAAGACACCGCAGCCTTGAATTTCTGTACCAATGAGTCACTCCAGCTGGGCTCCACAGAGGACATGTGTGGCATCTCCCAGTCACCCTCACACACATGCATATGGGAATTTATCAGTGCCATGTTCAAAAGGCCTGATGATTTTGTGGGATTCGCTATAGACCCTGAGATCCAGGGCAGCCAGAGCAGCTGGATTGGACTCCACAGCTGGATTTCCCCAAGTATGAGGGATCACAGACTGCACATGAGTGGTGCAGAGAGCTCCAGCAGCATTCATAAACTGAAAGGGATTTCACTCTGTGTGCAGCTGGTTTGTGATCACAGCAATCGGATCCTGTAGGTGTGCTCACTTCCCTCAGCTCTCGTGACTCGTGCATTCTCAGGTACCACAGCTTTTCGCTCCCCTTGTGTAACTGCAGGGTCAGCTCCTCGGTAACAGGGGGATCCTCAGAAGACCTGGCTCATGACACCTGTGCGGAACCCACAAAGCCCAGCAGAGAAGAGACAAAATGCCGCCCATGCCTCTACAAGGATAATAATAGAACAGACAATTGGACTGCTGAAAATGAGGTTCCACTGCCTGGACCGTTCAGGCAGAATTCTGCAATACGTGCCACAGAGAGGTTTTTTTATTCGTTCATGGGATATGAACGTCTCTAGCTAGGCAGCTTTTACTGCCCATCCCGAATTGCCCTCGTTCTGAGGGCATTTAAGGGTCAACCACATTGGTGTGGGTCCGGAGTCACAGGTAGACGAGACCAGGCAAGAACAGCAGATTTCCTTCCCTAAAGGACATTAGTGAAGCAGTTGGGTTTTTACAACAAGTGGCAATGTTTTTGTGGTCATCATCAGAATTTTAATTTCAGATTTTTATTGAATTCAAATTTCACCAACTACCATGGTGAGATTTAAACCCAGGTCCCCATTACCCTGAGTTTCTGGATTACTAGTCCAGTGGCAATGCTACTGCGCCACCACCTCCCCCATGTCTCACAGATTATTGTAGTCTGCTGCTCCCCTAAGATGGCACCACCCCACCCGGCCTCCAAAGCCCAACCACCTCCGCCCACCCATCCCAAGGGTGGCTGATTCCCTCCCCATCCAAAAACCCAGACCTATCTGAGTCCGGTATCCATGCTGTCTTTTTCGTGGGGCAGCTTCCAGTCCCAGTAGTGCCCACTACAGCTCTCAAGGGCGGGACTTCCACTGAGGGGCAGAAGTCCCATGCTGAGCTTTTAAGGCCACTTGCAGTGTATTATTGCCATGCAGCAACCATTTTTAAAGTTGGTGAGTTCATGAGCAATACTGCCCCCCACCCATAAAATTCACCCCTATGACATTGAAATCTATTTTAGTTTTAGGGAAATAAAATAGAAATATACATTTTTAGCAGTAAAATTTCCAGCAGACTGGAGGAACTGGGTAATAGAGGAGTGGACAAATGTGGATCATTAAAGGCAGAATAACAACTAAGGTTTCAGGCAAGTGATGTTAAACCCACTTTGTATGGCGGGTTTGATCCTACCAAATTTTGCAGACCACATTCAGTAGAGGTTTTTGAAATCAAAATACCACAGATGAAGATAAACCACAATGATGCTTACTTGCATCTAAATTGTGTTTCCTACTCTGTAGCAGTGTGTACACTTTAAAGACACCTCACTGCCTGTGAAGTGCTCTGGAACATCAGGAGGTCTTGAAAGATGCGATATATAAAATTCAAGTTATAGCACCCCCATTAATCAGAGGCGTTGCGTGATATAGGAATGAGAATCCAAGCATTTGTGCAATCTATTAGAACAGCAAGAATAGCTCTCCACAGCTGTGTTGACCTTTTGATCAGAATTTGTCATGGAACTGAAGTGGGATAAACAATGAAGCAAGAGTTGAATTTAGCCCAGATTGACAGAACTTTATGGTTCAGTGTTACAATTTGGTGCCAATTATTAATTACTCATTCATTTGATGGACGCAATAGCCTTTGTGTTGAAACTTGTTTGATTCCTTTCTCACCCAATCCAGATTCATTAGAAATTACAGGACATTTTTTATTTAATTTTACATATTCTACATTTTTGTTGTTAAATGGCAGTAAAGCAATGAGTGTTTTACATTGGATGACGTGACTAAGAATTTAAAGGCCTAAAGAGATTAGCCAGATAATGATTATAGTCAGGGTTAGCTGCAACCTGGATACATCTCATGATTGTGCAAATTGTGAGTGAAATGTTGGATATTGTTGCCAATGGCTTCAGATGGTGGGGATTAATTAGTTGGCATAATACATATGGTGAGGAAAGACAACAGACTTCCTTCCCTAAAGGACATTAGTGAAGCAGTTGGGTTTTTACAACAAGTGGCAATATTTTTGTGGTCATCATCAGAATTTTAATTCCAGATTTTTATTGAATTCAAATTTCACCAACTACCATGGTGGGATTTAAACCTGGGTTCCCAGAGCATTACCCTGGGTTTGACCTGGGAGTGACTGAGAATGCACGAGTCACGAGAACTCAGAGGGAAGCGAGCACACCTACAGGATTCGATTGCTGTGATCACAAACCAGCTGCACACAGAGTGAAATCCCTTTCAGTTTATGAATGCTGCTGGAGCTCTCAGCACCACTCGTGTGCAGTCTGTAATCCCTCATACTTGCGGAAATCCAGCTGTGGATCCAAGCTCATTCATCCCAGAAAAGGAATTACAGTTCCACATCAATTTATCTGGCTGTTTCTTTATTTTTTCCCCATGATTTAGGCCTACGTCACCCTACCATTCCAAATGTTCACCATGCTTTGTGTGAATATAAACTTTCTACTATTGGTGCTAAATTTGCCTTTATCAGTTTGAATCTCTGTCCTTTTTTCCTACTGCCATCATTCAAATTGAAATTGTGGCCTATGATTGCCTATTCTGTACCAACCACAGTCCATGACCCTTTGTGAAGTTCCTTCGCAGTTGCCTCCTTGTCCTTAGCACAACAATCAACTGACACAGGAAAATTCAAACATCTTCTGCAGTGTATTGAAAATTGCATTGTGCATTTTGCCCACTTGAGGCTACGATACACACATGTACCAGCAGAGAGAGCCTGGTAGGGAGAATAATGATAAAGAAGGCTCCAGCAGGTACAGTTCTAATTCTGAATGTCTCTGGCTGAATATATAATAGGTTCTGTCCCATGAACCTCACATCCTCCAGTTCAATTTTCGAGCTGATCTGGTGAGTAAGACCATAGAATGATGGCAAATAGTAACTAAAATAGTGAGGTGAGAACATTGTCCAATAGTGGTTTGGTTTTATTGCCGTAACTGAGGCAAATTCCATGCACAGCTATTTTACTGAAGCACTGTTGTGTTTATCCAGCTGCAGCCTTTGCTTCTGATACAGTCTCTGCACGGCTGTGGATCTGCCAAACATACTCAAAACTCTTTTACTGAGAGTGTGGAACTGCATTGGGATGACAAGAAGATCAACCAGAGCTTTGAGTATCAGGTAAAGATAAGTATTTCAACAAGCAAGCTAATCTGTTAATTTGTGATGAAAGTATGCAGTGTTAGTGTCCTTTGTGTAGTCAAGTCCCCTGCTTTATAACTTGAGCCTAATTTTGTGTCAAAGTTGTACACCTCAGGAATTTTATTCTTTTGTGCTGAAAGTTGCTATTCAAAATATAATTCTGCCTCTGAATGCAAAATATCCACTAGGCTTTCTGTGATTTGAATAATATCAGCGAATATTGATAATGTTATAAGAAGTAAGATGATATTGCATGATTATTTACAGGGCTACTATAGCTATTGGAAGTGAGATTCATCTTGTGAAGTACCGTAAAATGGACAGTAGCACACAAACAGTCCATATTACACATGAAGTGAATGGTAGTGACCATCAAGTGGAGTCTAAAATGGGTTAGCAGTGCACTAACACACAAGACAAATTTCACCCTCATCAAACCTGTCATGATTATTTTAATATTAATAGTCGTTTGGTAGTACAGAACTTGAGTATAGCTACAAAAAATAGACATTTTGTCGAAGCTTTTCATCTTGCACTCATCAGGACAATCACAAGAATACCAAGGTCAGGGGAAGCAACAACTTTACACTGTATGAGAAGAGAGTCCTGATCAGTTGGCAAGTGGACACTGATTGGTAGAGACGTTGTCATAAAGAATGCACCAGTTAATGGTGACTGACAGTTAACTGCCAAGCATTGTTTGAAATTTTAAACTAGGCAGCTTGACTCTGATTGATCAAGGCATTGCCCTGAGGAATGAACCAGCCATAAAGTTGTTGCTTCTCCTGACATTGGTATTCTTGCAATTGTCCTGATGATTGCAAGATGAAAAGCTTTGACAAAATGCCTTTTTTCAGTGGTATTTTAATATTCCATAATTCTCACTGATGTCTTAAAACATTTATCTCTTTATGTAGTCACCACAGTAATATAGTAGTGGCTAACCTGCTTTACAGACAAGCAGTTGAGGAGTCAGCTCCCAAAGATATTTGTCATACTTAGGTAAGATTTACTTATTTTATGGTCCCTTCCATGGGCACCTCATCTTGTATCTCAAAGATAACACGAATGTGCAACGGTCTAGATCTAATAAGAATATAAGAACTAGAAGCAGAAGTTGGCAATTCAGCCCCTCGAGCCTGCCCCACCAATAATTACGATCATGGCTGATCTCACAGCTAATCTGTGTCTCACTCACCAACAATCCCTCAGAAAGAAACTGCGCAGTACTAAGGATCCTGGAGAGGATATTTTATAGATAAATGACAAATCACAATGGAACGCAGCCGTTTGAAATTTGTTTTCCACTTTCTGCAGAATAACAGACCGATGAGGCCAGACAATATCTGGATTGCTGTCACTTTCTCAAATGTTATCCAGTCATCTTGTGGAAGGCAGGGCATTCTTGGGAGGATCCAAACTGATTATCGTGACCAGCTGAACCATTACCTGAAAGTGGCCTTCTGTAACATGTCAAATGTGTGGATTGTTTTGTTTTATTTTAGATATTATTTTTTGTTTTGTCTATACTCATCCAGCGGGACTTTTTACAAAGACCGATTGGCCTAGATTTTAATTTCATTCCTTTTAAACCTCGTTAGCATCAGTATTACAATCTGAAAAACTAGGCAGTTTAAGTTGTGGGATCAACCTGAAAAACTGAGAACCAAGAACATTGGGTCAGCATGTTATGAAAGTAAACGGTAGCATCTCAGCTGGTTAAGCTTGGACTAAATGTATCACAGAAACCACAGGCATAGCAAGTTCAATCTCCAGTTTGAGCTGAGTTAATAGGGTAGATTTTATGAGGGGATGGGAGACCGCACCCCCCCTGCGCCCCCAACTATAACAACCGCCAGCACAGCGGCAATGGAAAACCCCAGCAATAATACGCTTACTGCGGCCTTAATTGATCCAGAGCGGGACCTCCACCACCCGTCTATCCCCAACCCCCACCCCAACAGCTTGGGAGGGAGTCCTACCCTAGAGAGTTGCCAGCCAATCTGATTGGCCGGCAGCTCTCCAGTACCAGCAGTGTCACTGCTGGACCATCTGGTGGCACTGCTAGTACTGCGGCAGGCCCAAGGATGGGGATCGCCGCTGGATCTCCAGGATGCACGTAAATGGGGTGGGGTTGCAGGGCCAATTAGGGAGATTCCGGCATCGGGGGTAGTGAGGGCCCTGAGAGGTAGGGATCAATCCACCATTCCACAGGCCTGCCCGCCAGGGTTTACCTGGCAGCTTGCCTCCATGGCTTGGCTCCTGCCCGCCATTGTTTGAATACCAGTTGTGTTGCAATGATACCTTTAGCTGACCCTCAAGAGCCTCAGTTGGCCTACAGATGTGAAGGCCACCCTCGACTCTTCCCACCCCAGATTTACTTTGGAGAAATTGGGAGGAAATTGGGCACGCCCACCCCTCCCCCCCTACCCAGCCTACCTGCCTGATTTATATGTCCCTCCCTCCACCTCCAGTCCGCACCTAGGTGGGGGAAGCGTTAAATTGCAATCAGAGAAAGGACCTCTGCCCTACAGGAGAAACTCATGCAGGAAATTCCCCTTCCAGGGGCCGGGAGCCTTATCAGCAGACTGATTGGGATTTAATCCTTACTGGGCTCCAGGATATGGCCATGTTGGGATTGCCAGCATTGGACAGTCCCACCACCGCGATCAAAGAACAAAGGTAGTACTGGGACTGGCTCACATCACTACTGGTAAAATGGCCACTCTACAGGCTCATCTATAGCCTTATGGATGGAGTGTTAGAATCCAGGACCCTCCCTCCAAAATGGATTCAATGTTAGCAAAAATTCAGGGGAGCAGATGAGAAAGGAGAATCTAACACAGAGAACAGGATGAAAAGAACAAGAAAATACTTGAGGTAACATTGTAATGAAAAGCTCCAACTGTGTTTACAGTCTATCAAACTGTCAGGAAAACATCAGCGAAATAAAGGAGAAGTCATTCTGTCATCCCAAACCCGAGTCAGTCTTTCCAGTGATGAGAAACATGACATGGTGTTGGGAATGTCACTGAGGAATGGTGGACAGGCGGACATGAAGAACTACTCCCTTGATATGCAGGTAATTGAGTTCACTGTGGTTTTGTGAAAGGATGTGTTACATTTGACATTTGTCTGGTGTCAGGCTGAAGGGGCCGAGTAGGCCCACTCATGCTCCTAATTCATAATGTTTGTATATATGTTTGTATATCAGCTATTGCACAAGTATTTTATCACTGAATAGTATTTGACAACCCAATACGGCAATGCTATTTTTTTCTAAGTTCATACATGATAAAACTAGTTAACGTTTTCAAGGTCCATGCCTGCTGTGGCATCAAATTAACATGTGATTGTACACTGAACCATTTGATTTTTAAAATCCATATGTCTTGTTATAACTTTAGATGCACTTTTTGATTCCAAAATTAAAATACAAAAACTGGAAATATTGATTTTTTTGCTTCCTTCACAGTGGAAGGCTTCTGAAGCCAGTCATCTAGGCCTGCTGGGAAAGTACACTGCCTCCGCCCTCAAGAGAAGAATCGTACTAGAGGGGAAGATCGATTACAGAGAGGCAATAAAACTAGCCAGCACACACGAGAAGGGATGTCAGCAGTACTATACTGGATACACTAATGGTACAAAATTCTTGCAAGGCTCGACAGGGTAGATTCAGGAAGGATGTTCCCTCTGGTTTGGAGGGGGGGGTGGTCTAGAACCAAGCAACACAGTCTCTAAATAAAGGACAGATCATTTAGGACTGAGATGAAAAGGAATTCCTTCACTCAGTGGGTGGTGAATCTTTGGAATTCTGTACCACAGAGGGCTGGGGAGGCTCAATTATTGAGTATGTTCATGACAGAGATCAACAGATTTTTAGATAATAAAGGCATCAAGGCTACGGGGACGGTGCAGGAAAATGGCCCTGAGGTAGAAGATCAGCCAAGATCTAGCAGGCCGAATGGGCTACTCCTGCTCCTCTTTCCTGCATTCCAAATGGTAAGGATTACTAATGAATAGATCTAATCAAATATTTAATTTTACCATTTGATAAAATATTATGAAGTAGCTGCCACTCATTGGCTTGAGGAGATCAAGTGGAGAACGTGCATTTATTTCGTGTGGCATGGTGCAGAGATTGGGAGTGGTTCTACATCCATAAGAACAAAGGGCATAAGGCCGTAAGAAATAGGAGCAAGAGTAGGCCATTTGGCCCCTCAAGCTTGCTGTGGCATTCAATAAGTTCATTGCTGATCTAATTATGGCCCTAACTCCACTTTTCCTGCCTACCCCCCATAACCCAACTTAGCAGAGCAACATTTTCTGATGCCAATTTGTCATTTATGGCACCTAAAATAGCAACACAGTTGAGATCAGAAATTTAAAAGTTCAGTGAGCAAATTATTTTGGCTGAGACCTGTTGTACAAAATTGGCCTACTGCAAAGTGATTGGGGCTCAGTAGCCCCACCCCCCGCCAATACCCCGACCTGTAACCCTTTGTCTTTCATGAAACAAGAATTCCTCAGGTCCCAGTTGCCAATTTAGGCTGGAATAATTGGACCATGCACGCGCTGCTCAGCTCCATGAATAATAGAGCCAAACAGGCCCAGCAAAGACTCTTGAAGTTATTTTTTGAGGCCAAGAAGAGCAGGAACAATTGCGACATGTTGTTGGCCTGAGCAGCCCAATATTGAACAGCCTTTATCTGACAAGCTGCATTGGCCATTTGGCAGCTCGTTTGCTCGGATGAAGCTGGGCTTCAGAATGACGGCTACCACTTCATTACAGGTCCTGACACCTGGCCAAAAGTCAAAATCAAACCTCATGAGTGAATATTTCTCCGATTTGTTGCTCAGAGCTAGGTTACCAACATGCTCTGTTTATGTCCTTTTACTGCATAATAACTGTAGAGGATGACTTTAATGTGCTGCTGCCTTGTTTGAGCTTATTAACAAAATGGGAACAGGACCAAAATAGAATGGCAGTTAAGTGGACCAAGTTGTCGACCACTCCAGGTTTTTGAGAGACCTCTATCCAGGCAGCCAGAGAACTTTTTTTTTTAACAAAAAGCAGGTAGAATGCTTACATATGTAAATTGTGGTCAGATAACCAGTTCAAACACACCCCCTGCCTAGTTCCCCCCTGTAATACCATTACTGTGTCAGCCTGCCTGAATACTTGAATTCCTGCTCCCACCCAGAAAGACTAGGGCAGCCCAAGACAAGAGACTGCCATTTTCAGTGAAAATTACAGGCGTCTTCAGACTGGGAACGTTGGATGGAAGTTTGGAAGACACTTTTTGCAGACACTTGTAAATATGGACCGCTAATGGATCCCAAGTTTAATTTGCGGCTTGAAGCCCCGCACACAGGGTCTGAATCCCCAAAAACTAATGTTTTAATCCAGAAAGCCATTTGGTGAAGGATAGAACTGGAGCCAATCTTTACTTACCTTTCTATTTATTTACAGCTTTACACATTACAAGCATACACCTCCTAACCCAACAACCACAATTTTAGTCTGTCTATTTATTTTTTTCTAATAGTCACCCAGAAGGGGACTAAAGCAAATCCCTAGTTAATGCTCACCACCTGCACACAATTAAACACAACAACTAATACCCCTTCTGAGATCCTACTGGAAACTCTTCACATTCAAACACCTCCAAGAGATTGAGTTGCCTATTGAGAGGAGTATGGCCACATGAAACATTGACCGCATCATAACACAAATGCAAATTAGATCAGCATTGGCTCTACTTGGTGATGACTGTTTGTCCAAAAAGTAGTCATGGAGGAAATCACGCCCAAAATCTGCTCCAGACCTGATGACTTAAGGTGCAGTTTCCAATTAGGGTTTAATTATCATCTTGAAGGGCGAACAAGATAAACAGATTTCAAAGGGAAACTCAAAACTATTCAATAATAAAAACATAAAATATTGGAAATATGTTCAGGCAGCATCGGTGGAAAGAAACAGGCTTACTATTTCAAGTCAGTGACCTTTCACTAGAATTGAGAGTTGTGGATATAACAGTTTTTGAAGCATAGCCAAGAAAAAGTGGCAAGGTGTGGAGAGGGAAAGAAGAGAAGGGGAACTCTGTGATAGAGTGGAAGGTAAAACAGATTAAATGACCAAAGGGATGATGGTACAAAGCAAAAGGCAGTGGCAATGGGTTACATAAGATGATGTGTCAGGAAGATGTGTGAATGGTTATAGCAGAATCATCACCAGCACCAACTGTTTGAGAAGATGGGTACAAAATGAGTTTAGTTGCATTAGATTTTAGTTATTTATTAAGCTAGTTCATTGCTAGTTTAGAGGTATGTTACCATAGTGGTAATGTGACTGGACTAGTGACCCAGAGGCCTGGACTAACCCTCTGAAGACATGAGTTAAAACCCCATGATTCCCAGCAAATGAATTTGAATTCAATTAATTACTAAATCTGGAATAAAAGTTTCATTAATAATCATCACAAAACTACCAGATTGTCAATAAAAATGACACTCGCGTCCCAAGAACAAATGATTTTTTAAAAAACTCCTGCATTTTGTTTCACAATTTTCCAGCATCTTGTTGTTCCATTATCTTTGATATCTTTCCACTTGTTACAGAAGATATTATTAAATATTAATTGCTTGTCTGTGTCAAAGGTGGATCAGACGAGGAGGGAGTAGAATTGGCTTTTTGCTCCAATGGAAGAGGCAGTGCAAAAGCAGAACTGTATCACTCACTGAACCAGACGAGAAAAGGAGAGCTTGGACATGTCGCGGTGACTGTTGTCAACAAGAGTATGCAGAGTGTACTAAGGGTAACAGCACAAGGTTGTGGGCACCTCGTTACCAGAACTGAGGTAATTTTGGCTAAACATTCAATAATAAATGTATAATTGCTAATAGATTCCAACTTTAACTCTTTCAAAGGAGGTTTACCAGGAGCAAGGATGTTCAGTTATGTGAGAGATTGTAGAAGGTAGTATTGTTTTCCTTAGAGCAGCAAAGGTTAAGGGAAGACCCAATAGAAGAATTCAAAATAGAAGAAGGGTTTTGATTAAGTGGGGAGAAACTATTTCCACTAACAAGTGGTCACAGATTTAAAATAATTGGCAAAGACCTAGAGACGAAACGAGAAATGTCTTCACTTCACCCAGAGGAGGGTTGTTGACATATGAAGTGCACTACCTGAAAGGAAGTTGGAATCAGATTCCGTAGGAACTTCTTTTCAAAGGGAGTTTGGACATACCCTTGAAGGGGAACTAATTTACAAGATTTTGGGGGGAAAAGCTGGTGTTTAACTCTTTTAATGAGCCAGCACTGGCATGATAAGCTGAATAGCTTTCTTCTGTGCTATTAGGTTTCTATGTTTCTGTGTAAGTGACTAGCTGGTTGGTATGTTTTAATGAGTTATGTTAACATAT
The DNA here is from genome assembly GCF_017639515.1 of Carcharodon carcharias. Taxonomy (NCBI): domain Eukaryota; kingdom Metazoa; phylum Chordata; class Chondrichthyes; order Lamniformes; family Lamnidae; genus Carcharodon; species Carcharodon carcharias. The sequence continues at coordinate 69,996,830 of NC_054481.1, read as the reverse complement.
TATCATAGCTATATAGCTGCTGGGCCATATTAGTCTAGCTCAGCTGGTAGCTAAGGACCTAGCTAGAGGTGTGATTTGAACACATAATCTAGACCGAAATTGCAGTGCAATACTAAGGAAATGTTGCTTTGTTGGAAATTGTCCGGGGAACTCCGGAGGCCTTTAAAAAAAATGATGGACCCAACCCAGATGTAGTTGTGGAAGTCCAACCCCCATTTCTGGCAGATCCAATTTTTTCCTGGTAGGAGAAAGGGGACAGAGTGTCAATTGCACAGGCTGGAAACCCAAACTCAGTAAGGCCATTTAAAATTAGTGCTGAGTTCTAACAGACCCCATTTTTCTGCTCCAAGGGCCTTAGCACAGTGTGGGAGGCACAAATTTATGGGGAGGTAAATGCTCTTGAAGAACAGGTAAGGTCTGCTTAAGCGTCATGGCCTGCAGTGATTTAAACCTTCAGCCATTCAAAAATGAAAAAAAAACAGGCTTCGGCATTCAGTTAGAGTAAAAAGAACAGACGTGTCGCTGGAATGCATTGATTGACAGGCCATCTGGTGTAGCTTGGAAAAACCCATTAGCTATCTGTTCCTACAGTCTCAATAGACCTCATTGTTGACATTTCTTAAAGGTTGTTATTGCAGCTGAGCCCATTATGAATGTTTGGCTATGTTTCAAAAGCTCTAAAACCTCTTAACTCAGCCCCTTGCTGAGATCACATTTTGACAGTTTTAAGAGGCTATTAAAGGATTAGCTGCCTTTAATATGGTTAGTGAATATAAGTTTTTGTTTTTACATCAGACTGACCACTTGAGGGGATTTAAAATTTTTTGAATGGGTTTCATGAATGAGAGCTCTTTCGGTATCAATTGTGTATGAGTGAGGGCTCTCTGATTATTAGTCCTTTTTGCATCTCCGCATGGCTCCTGATGTCTGCCCATATTGGATAGTGGGTGAGCAGCAATGGAGGTGGCATGGGGACATGAGGGGGTTGGAGATGGCTTCGGGGTTGGAGATGGCTTCAGGGTATGAGGTGGAAAGGATGTGGCATCAGGGTATGAAGGGTCATGGAGGTGGCATGAGATGTACGAGGGGACATGTAGGTGGCATTGAGATAAGAGGGGACTTGGAGGTCACATGAAGGGGTATGAGTCAGGGGAAAGTGGGGTGGGTGGGGGTAAGGGTTAGAAGGCCTAACAGCCTTTTCTACATCTAGCCCAAAGTCTCAGAGAAGCAAGGCAGGCCTTCTAACCAGACCGCCTCGGCACTCACCCGCATCTGTGGCCATCTTTGATCTGGTTCTGTCGCCGCAGGGCCTGATTCATCCCTACCCCACCTGGTGAAAACCATCCTTGCCGGGATCGTTTGCATGGAGACAGATCTGCAGGGTCAGGAAATTTCCTGACTTGAGCTACCTGCTTCAGTAGTGAAAACCTGGCCCATAATCTCTACCTCAATCACCATCTCTGGCAGGATGTTTCCCAGTCTCACAGCCCTTTGTGCAAAAATGTTTCTTCTGTTCTTTGTTTTAAGTCTAACATTTAATCTTATATCTGTTCACCCTTTCTCTGGACCCCACAATCACTAGAATCAGTCTGTTACTATCTTTCCTGTCACCAAGTCAAATCACATCTCTTTTAACAAAAATAACCCAACTGCCCATGTATTTCTTTGTATTTGCATTTTTTCATATCAGGTGACATTCTATTGACTCTGTACTCTAAGCTCTATATTGCCTCAACATTCTTCCAATTTAGTCATTTGGTTGTACAGAAATTGAGTATTGTTGAACAAAGAGACTGTCTAAGCTTTTAGTCTTGCATTCATCAGGCCACTTGCAAGAATACCAATATAAGATGAAAACAGCAATTTGTACTGTTTCTCTTCACGTACAGTATAAATTTGTTGGTTTCTCCCTTATATTGTTATTCTTGTGAGTGTCCCGATGAGTGCAAGATGAAAAGCTTAGACAGTCTCTTTTCTCAGCAACATTTTTCCTATTGTTTGGCACCTTAAACTCCATTCAGTATTCCAAATGTAATATTCATATTCATCATTGCATTTTGACTTTTATATTCTACATTCCTTGCCACTTAAACTGCTGCTTCTGAAACTGAACCTCCAAATCCATCTGCTTTTCACCCAATCTCCCCACATGCGAAGTATAATTATTACCATTTGTTTAAGCCTCACACTTAGCGACATTGAATTCAATGGACCGCTATCTTATCATTATGCCTTCACTGCTTCTTCTGTCCTTCACGTGTCAACAGCATTTGGAGATCTGTTATTATTTGAGCTGCAATGATGAGATTTGAAAGCTGGAAAAGACTAGAGGAGCATGTTAGGGACTTACATAGAGGCCGAAAGTCAGATTAATTAATATTAATTAACTATATCTGAATTGTTCCAGTGAACTGAGGTTAGCACATTCAATAAAGGACTCTGTAGTAGTGTAATTTTGCAGTTATCGTTCATAGTGTTTCATCATTGGATATTGTACAGATGGTTATTTTTCCAGCTCTGTGACAAGGGAACATGGTTTGCCGGCAGGAAGCATCTTCCAATACTGAGGGATTGTTTTTACTAAGACACAGGAGAACCTGTTGTTTGATGCTGATTTTAATTGGACTTTCAGCTTTTGCATTATTATATCATTTGCTGCAGTATTTTCCAATTCTCTCTGAATTTTACGCTGCTGATGAGAATCTTAAGGATTTGAAGTTGTTGAGAAGTCCTCTATTCAATGCATTTTAAATCTAGTTCCTTATAACCAATTGAGTTGTTTTTTTCTTTTGTTTTTAGGCCAAACTTTCAGAAATTGTTTTGCAGTTTAAGAACCAGTTGCTGAAAAAGCTCAAAGATTTTGATCTCCGTGTTTGGAAATTCAGGAAAAATGTGAGTACCGCACACCCATAGTTCTAGAATTTTCAATTTTCTTTTACTAGTCTTATGAAAAATTATAATCTAGGAATATAAGGACAGAGGTAGACCACTTAGCCCCTTGAGTGTTCTGACCAACGATCAAGGGGTGATCTAACTCCATCTACCCATCTTTGCCAAGGTGCAGAGGAATCTAGGTGTCGTGGTGCATGAGTTACAAAAAGTTAGTATGCAGGTACAGCAAGTAATTAAGAAGGCTAATGCTATCCTTTATTACCAGATGAATTGAAAAAAAGTAAGGATGTTATGTTTCAATTATACAGGGCATTGGTGAGACCACACTGCGAATACTGTAGGCAGCTTTGGTCTCCTTATATAAGGAAGGATGTAAGTGCATTGGAGGCAGTTCAGAGGAGGCTTACTAGATTGATGCCAGGAATGAGCAGATATTCTTTTGAGGATATGTTGGACAGACTGGGCTTGTTTCCACTGGAGTTTAGAAGAGTGAGGGGTGACTTGATTGAAGTATGTTAGATCTTGAATGGTCTCAATAAGTTGAACGTGGAAAGGATTTTTCCTCTTATGGTCGAGTTCAGAACTAGGGGGCGATGTTTTAAAATTAGGAATCACCCTTTTAAGACGGAGATGAGGAGAATTTTTTTCTCTGAGGGTTGTGCAACTTTGGAATGTTCTGCCTCAGAAGGGGATGGAGGTGGGGCCATTGAATATTTTTAAGGCAGAATTAGATAGATCCTTATTAGGCAAGGGAATCAAAAGTTATCGGGGGTAGTTGGGAATTTGAAATAAGATCAGCCGTGATCTTTTGAATGGCAGAGCAAGCATGAGGGGCTGAATGGCCTACTTCTATTTCACGTGTTTGTATCCCTTAATATCTTTGGATAACAATAATCTATCAATCTCAGTGTTAACATTAACAATTGATCTCACATCAATTGCCATTTGCGGAAGAGATTTCCAAACTTCTATCACCTTTTGTGTGTAGAAGTGTTTCCTAATTTCATTCCCGAAGTGTCTGGCTCTAATTTTTAGGTGTAACCCCGAGTCCTGGACTCCCAAACCAGTAGACATAGTTTCTCTCAACCCACCCTATCAGGTACTCTTAACATGTTGGAAAACTTCAATCAATTCACCCTTAACCTTTTTTAAATTCCAGGGAACACAACCCTCATAATTTCTTCATAATTCTCTTCTTAATTTAACCCTTGGAGTCCGGGTATCATCCTGGTAAATCTACGCTGCACTCCCTCCAAGGCCAATATATGCTTCCTAAGATGTGGTGTCCAGAACTGCTCGCTGTACTCCAGGTGCGGTCTAACCAAGGCTTTGTATAGTTGTAGCATAACTTCTACTTCTTCGTATTATAGTCCCCTAGATGTAATGGCCAGTATTCGTTAGCCTTTTTGAGTTTTTTCTGTACCTGTCCAGGACACTAATGATCAATGTACCTTGACCCCCAAGTCTCTTCAGCCCTTCACTGTTATAACATTTCACCAGTTAGGAAGTACTCTATCCTTCTTGCCCATTCACTTACTCTGTCAAAATCTCCATGCAATCCTATGCTACCATTTAATGGTTTACAGTGCATCCTATCTTACTGTCACTGGCAAACTTGGGAATGTGGCTGTCTATTCCATCATCTAAGCCATTGATTAATACAATAGTTGAGGCCCCAACAGAGATCCTGTGGGACACGACTAGTTACATTCTGTCAATTAGAGTATTTGTTCATTATCTCTACTCTTTGTTTCCTGTCACTCAGCCAATTTCCTAACCAGGTCAATCATTTTCCCACTATTCCATCAGCTTCAACATTAGCTAGCAGTCTGTTATGAGGTGTTACGACCGGATGAGAAGGAGTGAGCTTGCTCCCCTTCTGTTCAGCCCCCTTGGTTGGTCGCAACAAAGGTTTTTCTAGAATTTGTAAATGCCTTTTCCAATCCAAATGTTTCTTTTAATAAGGAGTCAATCAAACCAGGTTTTCTTGAGTCAAAGAACGAGTAGTTACTAAACCCAAGAAAAAAATAATAAAAGACGTGACGACACGCGCGCACACATACACACACACACAAGCACGCACACACACACACACACAAAGATATCAGAAGTGAGAAAGTCAAAAAAGTTAAAAGAAAGATTAGAAGTTAAAAGAATATAATGATTAAGTCCTTTGCTTGTCTTTGAGGCATAGATTGTTGAATGTTGTGGCCATTGAAGTTAGTTGGTTTCCTGTAGAATTCTGGAGTTGACTTGGTTCAGGTCTACACTTTGTTGAAGATACTCTTTTAGCTTCAGAGAGAGAGAGCCATCTTTACTGCCCTTTTCCAGCCATCTTTTTAGATGACTGTAACGTCTCTTTCTTCCCCTCCTTCCTGATTCTACTTGGCAGAACCAGTTTCTAAAACTCCTGTCTGTATATTCCCAGTAAGGAATTAGGTCATTATTGCAGACCAAGTAATCCCATTTGTTGATCTCCAAAATCTTTAACACATGTTAAGGTAGAAATCCAAAGGGGACGAGGTTATTTCATCCTCCAGAGGAGATTTTGAATGTCTGATAAATATCTGGCTGGTTAGCAGGTCCCATCATCTTGATAGAACTACAGCTGATCAAAGTCCAGCCTTTTGCATTTTTAATCACAGAATTGTTACGGTGCAGATGGAGACCAATCAGCCCATCATGTCTGCACCAGCTCTCCAAATCAGCATTATGACTCAGTGCCAAACTCCTGCATTTTCCCCGTAACCCTGCACATTGTTTCTATTTAAATAATCATCTAATGCTGTCTTGAATGCCGCATTTGAACATGCCTCCACCACACTTCCAGACAGTGCATTCCAGACCCAAACCAATTGCTGTGTGAAGAAGTTTTTTCTTACATTGCATTTGCTTCTTTTGCAAAACACTTTAAATCTGTGCCCTCTCGTTTTTGATCCTTTTAGAGTGGGAACAGTTTCTCCCTATCTACTCTGTCCTGCCCCTTCATGATTTTGAATATCTCTAACAAATCTCCTCTTGGACTTCTCCTCTCCAAGAAGAACAGGGCCAACTTGTCCAATCTAGCTGCATAACTGATGTTTCTCATCCCTGGAAACATTTTTGTAAATCTCTTCTGCACTCTCTCCAATGTGTTCACATCCTTTCTAAAATGTGGTGCACAGAACTGTATACAATACTCCAGCGAGGTCTAACTAGTGTCCTATATAAGTTCAGCATAACCCCTCTGTTCTTGTACTCTATGCCCCTATTAATAAAGCCTTGAATACTGTGTGCTTTAACTGCTCTCTGCACCTGTCCTGCCACCTTTAATAACTTATGCACATGTACAATGAGGTCCCTCTGCTCCTGCACACCCTTTAGAGTTGTTCCGCTTATTTTATATTGTCTCTCCATGTTCTTCCTACCAAAGTGAATCACCTCGCACTTCTCTACATTGAACTTCATCACAACCAACTTGTCTATGCCCTTCAAAGTTCTACACTGCCTCCTTGCTTCCAAGTTTTGTATCATCCACAAACTTTTAAATTGTCCCCTGCACCCCAAGTTCTAGACCATTAATTTATATCAGGAAAAGCAAAGGTCCCAAAACCAACCCCTGGGGAACTCCACTACAAACCTTCCTTTAATGCTTTCCTTTCAAGAGAGTCCCTGTTTGAAGCAGACCTTGACACCTCCCAGGTGCAAAATTCCAAGCAACAGGCCTGCAGTGAAATTCATGTAGAAGTTTTCCAGAAAAGTGGTCAACTTATATATCAGACATCAGTTGACTTGTGGCAGCCATTTTTGGTCAGTATTTTTTTTAAAAACAGTTCTTTAAACTGTTCAAAATGTCTGTGGTTAGCTGGTGAAGTTGCAGGTAGATCTCACTCAGTCACAGTGTCCTGTCGTTGTGACAGAGGGACTTAGTCAAATGCTTACTGGAAGTCCATATAAATAACATCAGCTCTGTTAGGTGGGGGCTACCCATTACAAATTAATGTTGGCTCTCTCTGATTATCTGAAAATTTTCAACATGTTCTGACATTCTACTTATACACTTTAGTAATTTCCCAACACCAGGGGCTGAATTTCGGCCTCCCAGCTTGGAGCAAAGCTGAGTTGGGAGGGCCAAAGCGGAGGCATCCTGGTCACAATTTTGAATTTCCTCCACAATTTCTGACACCTGCCATTTTCATTGTTTCGAGAATCATGACAGCTCACTTAGAGTGATGTCTGTTCTCAATTTAAATCCCTGATGGAAAATCAAATTTCATTTCTTATGGTATTTTCCTGTAGGCAGGTGGTTTGTTGAAGGCTGTGGGAACCCCACCAGGTAAGTCAGTTTGTGAACCTTGAGGGGAACTTGCTGTGGAGTCAGGAACCTTTTTGACAGGTAAGTTTAGAGGGTCTTGCCAGTGCCCCCTCATACCAGAGAAACTTCATTAGGTTGATTCCAGGTCTGGAGGGATTTTGTTTTGAGCAGAGATTGAGTAGGTTGGGGCTGTAATCATTGAAATTTAGAAGAATGAGAGGAGACCTTATTGAAAGATTCTTAGGGGGCTTGAAAGAGTAGATGCTGAGAGGTTATTTCCCTTTGTGGGAGAGCCTAGACCAGAGGGCATAATCTCAGAGTAAGGGATCACTCATTTAAGACAGAGATGAGGAGGAATTTCTTCTCTGAGGGTAACGAATTTCTGGAATTCTTTACCACAGAGGGCTGTTCAGGTTGGGTCATTAAGTATTTTCAAGGCTGAGATAGATTTTTAATCAGTATGGGAATCAAGAGTTATGAGAAAAAGACAGAAAAGTGGAGTTGAGGATTATCAGATCAGCCATGATCTCATTGAATGGCGGAGCAGACTCACTGGGCCGAATGGCCTAATTCTGCTCTTATGTCTTATAGTCTTTATACCCCCAAGCCTCTTCCATGCCCCCTCATATCGCCTCCATGCCCCCTCATATCACCTCCATGCCCCTTCCAGTAATGTATCCTCCATATATATATATATATATATATATATATATATATACTCTTCCAATTTCCATTGTGTACAGAACTTTTGGTAAGTCTTTGAAATGCTCCTGAAGCTGACAAACTAAGCAAACACAAGTCAAAAATATCCTTTGGGAAAAAACTGCTCAATTTACAACTTTATAAATGTATCATTCAAACACTTACCTGGGAGTTGGAGAGGCACACCAGTCAGCTGCTTGGAACCGGCCCACACAGTTCGAAAGGAGCGTGAGAAAAAACTATTAGTGGCATCACAAGAAAATGGTAAGTTCATTGGTTGGTAAGAAACAGCTGTTAGGGAATGTTTTTACGCTGCAGTAAATTAGAAAAAGGTATTATTTTTAAAGAAGCAACAATAGTTGTATTAAAGTGAGAAACACCAGGAATAAGGGAAAGTCAAGGCCAGTATAATAAAGTAATACAAATAAACCAAAGTAGAATAAACTTAAGACATGCCCAAACCAATTCTTCTTTGAAGGCAGCCCATTGTTCAGCTACGGCTTTTCCCACTAACCTTTGGTTCCAGTCTATCCAGCCCAGCTCCATTCTTGCCCCATTGAAGTTGGCTCTCCCCTAGTTAATTATTCTTACTCTGGATTGCACATTGCCATTTTCTACCGTCACCCTAAACCTTACGATACAATGATCACTGTCTCCTAAATGTTCCCCCATTGACACTTGATCTACTTGGCCCACCTCATTTCCAAGAACCAAGTCCAACAGTGCAGCTGGGTTGAGTGGAATGTGTGTCCTGTAATATGTGGGAAGTCACGGACCCTCCCTGTGTCCTCGACAATCACATATGCAGGAACTGCTGCCAGCTGCAGAACCTCGAGCTTCTGGTTTTAGAGCCCAAGCAACAGCTGGAGTCACCGAGGCACATCCACGAGGCTGAGAACTACGTGGATAACATGTTCAGAGAGGTGGTCACATCACAGCCTAGGAGCCTGGAGGCAGAAAGGGAATGGGTGACCACCAGGTTATCCAAGAGAACTAGGCTAGTAGTGCATGAGTCCCCTAGGATCCCGATCACAAATCGGTTTTTCATTCTGTAAACTGGTGAGGGCGCTGGTTCTTCAGAGGAGTGCAGTGAGAGCCAAGTTTGTGGCACTACGGTGGCTTGGCTGTACAGGAGGAGAGGAAGAAAGGAAGAGCAATAGTGATAGGGGATTCATTAGTTAGGGGAACAGACAGGTTTTTCTGTGGCCATAGACGTGACTCCAGGTATGTTGCCTCCCTGGTACCAGGGTCAAGGATGTCAGTCAGCGGCTGTAGGACATTCTTCTGGGTGAGGCTGAACAGCCAGAGGTCCTGGTCCACATTGGTACCAATGACTTAGACAGGAAAGGGGATGTGGTCCTGCAGACAGAATTTAGAGAGCTAGGTAGAAAATTAGCAAGCAGGAGCTGAAAAAGAGTACCAAATGCAAGTGAGTACAGAAATAAGAGGATAAGGCAGATGAATGTGTAGCTGGAAAGATAGTGCAGGCGGAAGGGCATTAGATTCCCAGGACACTGGGACTGGCTCTGAGGAAGATGGTGCCTGAATAAGCCGGACGGGTTGCACCTGAACAGAGCCGGGACTGAGTTCCTTGTGGGACGTTTTGCTAGTGCTGTTGGGAGGACTTTAAACTAACTCAGCGGCGATGTGGGAACCAGGAGAGAATATTAAAGAGTAAAGCCAAGGTGTACAAAATACCAGGAGAGACAGCACTAGAATAGAGAATAGTAAGTTAATAGGCGGCATTGGAGTAAGGAAGAAAGTAATGAAGTCTAAATCAGGGTTATACTGCATGTATGTGAATGCACAGAGTATAGTAAATAAGACTGGGGAGTTACAGGAACAGATTGCCGTGCAGAATTATGGTGGTGTGGTGATAACAGAGATCTGACTCAAGGAAGGCCAAGACTGAGTGTTAAAAATTCCTGGATACAAGGTGCTCAGGAAAGATAGGAAAGGAAGAAAAGGAGGAGAGGTGGCTGTGTTGGTTAAGGAGAGCATTACAGTGCTGGAGAAAGAGGGTTCATGGATAGAATCAATTTGGCTAGAGCTAAGGAACAAAAAGAGTGCAATTACATTGCTTGGTGTAGTCGATAGACCACCAAATAGTGAGAAGGACATAGAACAACAAATCTGCAGGGAAATTACAGAGAGATGCAGGCATTGTAGAGTGGTTATAATGGGGACTTTAATTACCCGAATGTAGACTGGGACAGTGGTAGCGAAAAGGGCGGAGAGGTGCAAGAGATCTGAGATTATGTTCAGGAGAATTTTCTACGGCAGTATAGGTCCAATCCAACAAGAAAAGACGCACTGTTGGACTTGGTTCTTGGAAATGAGATGGGCCAAGTAGATCAAGTGTCAATGGGGCAACATTTAGGAAACAGTGATCATTGTATCGCAAGGTTTAGGACGATGGTAGAAAACGGCAATGTGCAATCCAGAGTAAGAATAATTAACTAGAGGAGAGCCAACTTCAATGGGACAAGAATGGAGCTGGGCTGGATAGACTGGAACCAAAGGTTTGTGGGAAAAGCTGTAGCTGAACAATGGGCTGCCTTCAAAGAAGAATTGGTTCAGGCACAGTCAAGCTACATTCCCTCAAAAGAGAAAGTTAGGGCAAACACATCCAGAGCTCCCTGGATAAAAAAGGAGAAGGAAATTAAGATAAAGAAGAAAAATTGTGCTTATGTCAAGTGTCAGGTAGAGAATACAATTGAGAACCAGGCAGAATACAGAAGGTTCAAAGGCAAATAAGAAGCAAATAAGAGAAGCAAAGAGGGAACATGAGAAAAGACTGGCAGCCAACATAAAAGGGAATCCCAAAGTCTTCTATCAGCACACAAATAGTAACAGAGTCACAAAAAGAGGAGTAAGGCCGGTTAGCAGCCAAGAAAGGGGATTTACACATGGAGGCAGGGGGCATGGCTGAGGTGTTAAATGAACATTTTGCATCTGTCTTTACTAAGGAAGCAGATGCTACCATGGCCACGGTGACAGAGGAGGAAACTCTGTCACTCAAAGTGCTCAAAATTGATAAGGAGGAAGTGTTGGATAAACTGTCGGTACTTAAAGTTGACAAGACACCAGGAACCGGATGAAATGCATCCAAGGATATTGAAGGAAGTAAGAGTGGAAATTGCAGGGGCACTGGCCATAATCTTTCAGTCTTCCCTAGACTCAGGGGAGGTGCCAGAGGACTGGAGAATTGCAAATATCATGTACTTGTTCAAAAAAGGTTGTAAGGTTAAGCTCAGCAATTACAGACCAGTCAGTTTAACTTCAGTGGTGGGGAAGCTTCTAGAAACAATTATTAGTAATTGAATTAATAGTCACATGGAAAAATGTGGGTTGATTAGGAAGAGCCAGCATGGATTTCTAAATGGGAGATTGTGTTTAACTAACTTGCTGGAGTTTTTTGAAGAGGTAACAGAGAGGGTTAATAAGAGTAATGCTGTTGATGTGCTGTACATGGACTTTCAAAAGGCATTCAATACAGTGCCACACAACAGACTTGGGAAAAGTTATAGCTCACGTAATAAAAGGGACACTAGCAACATGGATACAAAATAGGCTGAGTAGTAGAAAACAGAGGGTAATGATCAATGGATATTTTTAAAGCTGGAGGAAGGTTTGTAGTGGAGTTCCCCGGGGTATTGGGACCCTTGGTTTTCTTGATATATATTTTAATGATCTAGATCTTGGTGTTCAGGAGACAATTTCAAAGTTTGCAGATGATACAAAACCTAGAAGCATTGTAAACTGTGAGGAGGGCAGTATAGAACTTTAAAAGGACACAGGCAAGTTAGTGAAGTGGGCAGATAGCTGGCTGATGAAGTTCAACATGGAGAAGTGTGAGGTGATGCATCTTGGTAGGAAGAACATGGACAGACAATATAAAATAAGGGGTACAATTATTAAGAGGCTACAAGAGCAAAGGGACCTGGGTATATATGTGCATAGATCATTGAAGGTGGAAGGACAGGTGGAGAGAACAGTTAATAATGCGTACGGTATCCTGGGCTTTATTAATAGGAGCATAGAGTACAAGAACAGGGAGGTTATGCTGAGTTTATATAAGACACTAGTTAGACCTCAGCTGTAGTATTGTGTACAGTTCTGAGCGCCACACTAGAGGAAAGATGTGAACGTATTGGAGAGAGTGCAGAAGAGGTTTACAAGAATGGTTCCAGGAATGAAAAACTTGAGTAATGAAGAGATTGGAGAGGTTGGCGACTGTTTTCCTTGGAGAGGAGAGGAGAAGATTTGATTGAGGTTTTCAAAATTATGAAGGGGGCTGGATGGAGTAGATAGTGGGAAACTGGTCCCGCTCATAAAAGGATTGAGAATGAGAGGGCACAGATTTAAAGTGATTTGCAAAAGAAGCAAATGTGAGGAGAAAAAAATGTTTTCACTCGGCGAGTGGTTCGAGTCTAGAATGCACTGCCTGGAAAGTGTGCTGGAGGCAGGTTCAATTGAGGCATTGAAGAGGACATTAGATGTTTCTACTTAAATAATCAATGTATAAGGGTATGGGGAAAAGGCGGGAGAGTGGCACTAAGTCATAATGCTCATTCGGAGAGCTGGTGCAGACACGAATGGGCTGAATGGCCTCCTCCTGCGCCATAGGAATTCCATGGTTCTCTGAGCACAATCATTCATAGTATTAATGACAAAAAATTTAATCCTCTTAACTCCTCTTAATCCTGTACAAATAAACAGGCATTGAGAAACCACATCAAAGAATAACTTCATTATCCTCATAAAGCAGTCAGTCAAACAAAGCTGGCACGGATCTGTGTTAAAAACCCACTGTTAAGCTGAGTCCATTAGTCATTCTTGGAGCTCGGCCATTCATTCATAATGAGGCCATCAAGACAAACTTGCTTCAGCCTGCATTCAACACCCGGAGAGCGAAATACCAGTTGTGAGAGCTGACTTTTAGAAGTCGGGACCGTGACATTGGGAAATGGCCTGACTCTTAGTCCCTGAACTGTGGATGAAACTTTGGCCACAGATGTTAGGCTAGCTCATCTATAATTCCCTGATTTCCCTCTCTCACCTTTTTAAATTGTGGAGTGGCCTGTGCAATTTTCTAATCTAAAGGAATGGTTCCTGATTTGAGAGAACTGTGGAAGACTATAATTAGGGAATTATTGATATTATTTCTTACTTCCTTTGAAACACTGGGATGAGGAGATGGTGGTGTAGTGGTAATGTCACTGGACTAGTAATCCAGAGGCCCAGGCTAATGCTTTGGGGACAAGGGCTCAAATCCCACCATGGCAGCTGGTGTAATTGAATTCTGTTAATAAATCTGGAATATAAAGCTAATCTCAGTGATGGTGACCATGAAACTATCATCAATTGTTGGAAAAACGTATCTTTTAGGGAAGGAGATCTGCCAATGCTTACCTGATCTTGCTTACTTGTGACTCCAGACCCACAGCAATGTGGTTGACTCTTAATTGCCCTCTCAAAAGTCCTAGCTAGGGATGGACATCAAATGCTGGCCTTGTGAGCAATGCATCCCATGAAAGAAAAAAAATTGATAGAGACCTGTGATGACTGAATTTTAAGATCAGTTCAACTGTGTAGGGGGCTCCCATGATTTATTCAACCAATGTGTGGCTAGCACGGGGTAATAAATTCTAAAGAAGGGTTTCCTAGGAAAAGAATGGCTGTACAAGGGGCTGGCTGGATACAAGCAGCCACGGAAGCTCTTGTTCTGTTTGACTAAGAAACCTCACAGAGCAAGTTTCTACAAAACCACCTTACCCTGGGGCTTTGTCACTCTTTAATGGCATTATTTTCTTCATTCCTGTTATTTTGCAAATGTTAATTTTGGTGACTCTGTGCATACTTTAATATTAGTCGCTTGGGACGTCTGGCATGTTGTACTCTAAATACTGACACAAAGTAATGATTCAACATGTCTGCCGTTGGCTTATTTTCATTTATAATATTGAAATGGGCTGATGGAAAGGTGACCAGAATTCAGCACACGCAGTCCAACTTACTTCTAATTTGAAGATTTCTGTCTGCAGTATTGTCAAATAGAAATGAACAATCAGCCACTAATTTCATGTCAGCAGTGGGATTTGAACCCACAGTTCTACGTGAAACACTGATCTGAAAGTAGCACCTAGACTACTCAGCCCTGCTGACTGCACATAATTATATATTTTCGTATATAATCTTCTATAATAAGAACACTAACTTTTTGCCTGTCATTTTAAGGGGAGTGTCTGTTGGTGGGTTTATCTGGTGGAAGGTACCCAGGTGTGTGCAGATGCATGTGGGGTGCGCGGAGGACTGGAGTGTGGTGATGTACTTACAGCTGCCAATGGTGGTGGTGGCAGCAACAGGAGTGGGGGGAATTGATGGAGAACAGGAACACCGGAAGGTAAGGGGAACCCAGCAACAAAGTTTGACTGGAGAGACTGTTTCTGTGAGGAATGGGATAGGATTGATGGGAGAGGTGAAGATGGCAAGAGAGTGATAGAGGTAACAATTAATGATGGGGACAATTATTTGATACTTCTTATCCAAAAGCTATCCTTTGTGCTAAAAATGAAAATTAATTAGATTTGAATGAAAATGTTTTAGGAAAGCTGTCAGGTTAATGAAAAAAATATAAAGGCCTCTGTCCACCTTCAATGATTCTGTCTATCTTCAATGTCCAAGGAAGGAGCAATTATAATGTTGCTATGAGACTTGAATTCTAAACAAAGTCCATGTCATGGAACAGATTGGTAATTAGGAGTTACTGTAATTATAACAGGCAGATTTCAAGGAAGTAAAGGCCCAGATCTTCCACTCAGAACCGGAACCCGGATTTTCAACCCTGATCAGACAAAAAAAATACACACTTAGCTTTCTGCAATATTTCTGAGCGATCTTGCGATGGAGGACCCTACACAATCGACTCAGTACAGCAAACCTTAGAGGGAGCAGTGGAGAGAATCCGCATAGAAGCCACATCCCCTTTTTATTGCACCAGCTACCATATTCCATAAAGTAGAGTTTAAATGTCACAAAGCTTCTTTGAAAAGCTACGGAGAGAAGGTAAGTGTATAAGGGGGTCAGGTGGGTTAGGAGCTAGGGTGGGTTGGCTAAGGGGGTAGGGTGATAGGTGGGTCAGGGCTAGTTGGGTCATGTTGAGGGGGAGTTGTCAGGATGAGTCGGGGGGTAGTCTGGTCGGGGAGGTCAAGGAAGGAGTCGGAGTGGTTAGTGTGAATGATTGGGGGTCATTTGTATAGTTACCCAGGAGTTAGACTAGGTATTTTTCCTGGATAATATCTGTCTGAAGTATCTGACTCTAATTCGAAGTTGGAGACTTTATTGGAGGGTTCCAGGGAGCAGAGGAATTACCCATCAGAAGTTCAAACTTTCCGTGCAATTCCCATGGAGCCCTTGCATTGGGACTTCCGAGGGATCTCTTAGCACATCTTCTGGGCACATCCAATCTCTGGTGATCCGGAGACCATAAGATCTGTGCCCATCAGATGTAAATCTGCCTTCTCAACTCCGAAGAAAATAGTTCCCAATTAGACCTTCGTATTCTGTAATTGTAAACAAGTTAGAAGGTCAGACTCTTGATAAAATTTGTATTCATGCTCCTAGGTTGTGGGGCTTGGTTAGCTCACTTGGCTCTAGCATGATGCCAGTGGCTCGGACTCATTTCCTGTAGTTCATAGAGGCCTGCCTCCTCCCCTTGCTGCATGCTTGCCGAGTGGTGCTCCTGAAACTATCTATATAACCATGTATCTCTCTCTAGTGGAGAAAAATGCATGGTCTTAGGCATGTTTTCACACATGGGCAGCTTTATGCAGCTTGTTCCAGAGTGAGAAGTTTCAATTTTGTTAAAGTCTTTGTTGAAAGAAAAATTAAGTACTTAAAGAATTGCTGTATTAAACATACTAATTTGACCATAAATATTGTGCAGGTCTCTAAGATTTTGGTCTTTGCAGCCCTTTAAGGCAGGTACAGACTTGGTAGCAAAGCTTTGTTGCGAATCGAATTTATTGAAACAAAGCCAGGACAAGTTTGTTAAGTTCTCAGATAAACTATGTGGGCAAACTCAAGCGGTGACTTAAAGTTTTAACGCAGAATATACTGGATGATATAACACACAAAGTGGTTTCTCTCACAGCTTTGGTTGTTTGGTCTTCGGGCCTCTCTTCCTCTCCCCCTCCCTTGTCTCTTGTTTTGTCCTTGTCTTTGGATGGTCTTTCTCTCTGCCGCCAAGAAGGCAAACTTAGGGCATCCTAAAGTCTTTTTAGCTTATCTGTCCATTGCATTCTGCCAGTCTGTAAGGCTATGCTTTCAATCTCAATAATCAGCTATGTAACTCTTTCGAGTACAAACCCGTTTCCATCTGTTTCAGATGAAGTTACATTGTTTCATAGTTTGCCATTGTGAGATTTGAACTCTTAATCTTGGGGTTACAAACCCAGTACCATAACCACTTGGCTATTTAGGCCAAGCAATCAGGTATGTAACTCTTTCGAGTACAAACCCATTTCCATTTGTCATTTCAGATGAAGTTATATTGTTTCATGGTTTGCCATTGTGAGATTTGAACTCTTGATCTTGGGGTTACAAACCCAGTACCATAACCACTTGGCTATTTAGGCCAAGCTTACATTGTTTCATAGTTTGCCATTGTGAGATTTGAACTCTTAGATCTTGGGGTTACAAACCCAGTACCATAACCACTTGGCTATTTAGGCCAAGCAATCAGCTATGTAGAGGTACTCCTTGGTAATGTCAATTACATTGTTAAGGTTAAGAGAAAGAGGTGACAGGTATTAATTGACTTTCAGGACATATAAATAGTGGATAGCTGGGACATTGTGTTGAGTCGGAGGAGAGCTGTGAGACTGAACAAGTCAATAAACTTCTCAATAAAGAAAAGCTCTATGTCTTGGTTTCTGCTTCACCACCCAGCTTGGATTCTGTTAACACTCCTGGTTAACTTGATGTGGATGGCCTGAAACACATCTGTCTGAGATTATGGGTAAAACATCTTCCTCCCTGCACCTGTACTCTGAATGATAATTTTATCCTTCTATAGGTTGGAGACACTACATTTCTGTATGAAACATGTGGCTGGATGCTAAAAGCCTCGCAGAAAACAGCAGACGCCATTAGGAATGGTGGTAGAATGTTCCGTCAGATGTGGAAGCTGAGCAGAGTGAGGCAGATGGTGCTACATGTTGTTCCATTGTACCTAGAAAAGATTCAAGAAACATTACAACAGTTACAAGGAGAACTACAAAGTAAGTGCAGAGCTGATGAAGAGAATGCAAAACAAAGATTGAAAGGATCTTGGATACGATAGTCTGGAGCTTCCATCCTCTTGTGCTGGTTTTTTTTCAGAGCTACTCACCTAAAATTGGCATAACCAGCGCAAAAGCGCAGTGAATTTTACTTTTAGCATGACTCCAGTTTCTATGATCCTTTGCACCAGTTTAAAAAACATCACGCTAGAAGCAGGCCCCATCCATAACACTGACCACCATGACATTCCATCAGGATGAGTTAATTACCTTTGGAAGTTTCCAGTAGCTGTCTTGGGGCCTTCGAGGAGGTTTCAAAAATTTAAACCGATCAAGGCCAACTAATCTTTCCCTTTTAAAAACTTTTGAATATATTTTTTTCTAATTTGCTATGAAGCTGATAACTGTACAACAATATAACTAGCAAGTGGTTCTGAGTTTCGGTTAGTAATTTTCAGTAATTTAAAATCAGGTTACTCACATGGGCAATTTGACGCTGATTAATTACAAATGCTTATTTCTTTGTAATAAGACATTTGATTGTGATCAGGTGTGTTAATCAAACTGCAACAAGTTAACACCCTTAAATATAACCAGGAATATTTTTACAGCACTTTTTTTTCAAAAAATTATGTTTGAAAATGCTGCCCAGTTGTGCTGGTTCACGGCAGATTGTACATTTGGTATACGCCAATGAGTTTGAGCATTATTTAGAGTAATATGCCCATAAGAACTGCTGCACTATTTTCTATCCATTACTTTTGATGTGTCAAATACTATTCTATCATAAATGCCTTGCACTTTCCTGTCATTTCACTGATGTTTATTCAATTATGTCCTGATTAGAAGGTGAATCTAGGAAGCCTCTCCAAAACCCAACTCTCTCAAGTGCTAAGGAACGCAAGCTCCAACAACTCATCGACACCAACACCCATCTAGGACCCTCCACCCCTGCCTGTCCCTCCGTCCCCACCCCATCTTCCAATGCCAGCCCCAGCCGTGTATTCACTATACCCCCTGACCTTCCCCTCTCCGATGCTGAACATTCAGTGCTCAGCAAAGGACTTAGTTTCATACCCTTACGCCCTCACCTCAATGAATTTCGGGCTCGGCATGATGCTGAACTCTTCTTCCGCTGTCTTCGTCTCCGGGCTCATCTCTTTGGGCAGGAGTCCTCTCCTCATTCAACGGATCCTTTCACCCACCTCCAATATTCTCCCTCCACCTGGACCCCTCCCTCTGGATTCTTACCTTCTCTTGATCTTTTCATTGAGAACTGTCGGCGCGACATTAGTCGTCTCAATTTCTCTGCTCCTCTCACCCATTCTAATCTCTCTCTCTCTGAACTTACTGCACTCAAAAAAAAACCAAAAGTGGCTAGTTCTGTTGAAGAGTCATGAAGACTCGAAACGTCAACGCTTTTCTTCGCCGCCGATGCTGCCAGACCTGCTGAGCTTTTCCAGGTAATTCTGTTTTTGTTTTGGATTTCCAGCATCCGCAGTTTTTTTGTTTTTATTCAAAAATGGAGTTTGCAGCACTTCACGAAGGCAGTTCACCTTCTCAAGGGCAATTGGGGATGGGTAATAAATGCTGGTCTAGCCAATGATGCCCATATCCTATGAATGAATTAATTAAAAGATAGTGAAATCTGCAAATTATAATACTGAAAAAAAAAAATTTCAAACAATAGGATTGCATTTTCCATCCTTTATTATATCCTGGAGAAGACTAATTCTTTAAAAAGCTGATGCTTTTCTTCTTCCCTCACTCAATTTCCCATCGTTTTCACACATTTTGTGGACATCAAGTGTGATAATCCAAACCACTGACTATTAGTGACAAGCTGCCTCTCGATCACATTCAGTAAAAATGGTGATCTTGCGCAGTCAGATTGCTCAACGTCAGTGGCTACATCTGGATGGAATTTGAGAGCACGTGAAGCATTTGAGACTTTTTAGTGCAGTCATGCAAATAGCGTTCCACTCTGAATCAACATGTTAGTGGAAGGGGAGCTTTACTGCAGATGCAAAAGAATTTTAAGATCATACATGTTTCTAAAAATATAGATTTAAACTGACAAGGACATTCCAATTTGCAAAGTTTAAGGCCAATCGACAATTAAACTCTAAATGATCGAGAATCTATCTACCTAACAATTAGATGATGTGACCTTAAACGAACAGGAGAAGAATAAAACACTGTACGTTAAATAGTGTAACACTCCGTTTTTATATAACAGTGCCTTACCTGAATTACCACAAACAACACCACAAGAGAACCATTGTTTAGACTGTAAAAATGGTCTGATTTTTCTATTTCCTGTTCTATTGCATCTCCTATCTCACATTCTGGGATAACATTGGTTCAAGAATCATGGGGGAAATTTTATGGCCCTATCGCAGCAGGGGTGGGGCTCGAAAATGCGGCAAGCCATTCAAAAGTCCATTGACTTTGGTGGAACGGGAAGATCCCGCTGGCAGGATGGGTCATAAGGTTCTGCCCCATTTCTAGTAGTTTTTTAATTACTAGAAGTGACAATGGTCTACCTAAAATCTATCTCCTCAACCTCATTTTTGGTTACCTGCCCTAATATCTCTTTATGTGGCTTGATGTTCAGTGTCTGATAACAATGAATTATGTAAAACATACAGCACAGAACAGGTCATTCAGCCTAACCAGTTCATGCCAGCATTTATAATAAGCCTTGAGGCTTATCTCATTGTCCCTTATTGAACTATCAGCGAATTGTCTTGAGACATTTTTACAATGTTAAAGAGGCTACATAAATGCTTTGCTGTTGTCCACAATAACAAAATCTAAATCAATCGAATCAGTCAAAGGCTTTCAAACTCTTTTCAAATGCAGCAAATCAGAAGTATGCAGCTGTGAGAGATTATGAAATGTTATTGATTAAAATCCAGCAGACAGATGATGGAGAAACAAAGGGAATGATGCATAGAGAGAAAAATACATCAAAGTGGAATATTAATATTTTGTAATATATTTTTATACAAGAATTTCAATAAAGGCTGCTGTGACATCTAATTTCTATGTTGACCTGCATCAGGTGATGCAGCTATTCCTATTCCTTTCTAGGACCCAATCAAGAAACAATTAGGGACAGATTTTGCTGTTAGAGTATTTGTGTACAATAGATCATTAGCACATAATGCAAAGGATAAAATCAGACATGGAGAACTGCAACCTTGTAAGGAAACCAGCCCAATTTTCCATCCACGAATTTAAATAGACAGAAATTTAGACGGGCTTCAAGACCATCATATCATAGAAATATAGAAAGATTTGCAACACGGATTCAATCCATCTTGCCCATGCCCAGACAAGAAAAAGCTATCCAGCCTAACCCCACCTCCGGCTCTTGATCCATAACACTGTAGGTTAGGGCATCTCAAGTGCATGTCCAAGTGTTTTTAAAATGTGACCAGGGTTCTGCTTGTACCACCCTTTCAGGCAGTGAATTGCTGATCCCCGCCACCCTCTGGGTGAAAACATTACTCCTCACCCCTCTCTAATCCTTCTTCTATTTACTTTAAATCTATGCCCCCTAGTTATTGATCTTGCTGTTAAGGGAAACTAGTCCTTCCAATCCATTCAATCCAGGCCTCTCATAATCATGGTTCTGTTGAAGGGTCATGAGGACTCTAAACGTCAACTCTTTTCTTCTCCGCCGATGCTGCCAGACCTGCTGAGTTTTTCCAGGTAATTCTGTTTTTGTTTTGGATTTCCAGCATCTGCAGTTTTTTGTTTTTATTTTTGTTTTTATCTCTCATAATCTTATACAACTTAATTCAATCTCTCCTCAGCTTCTCTGTTCCAAAGAAAACAACCCCAGCTTATCCAACTATGCCTCATTGTTAAAACTCTCCATCTCTGGCAACATTCTCATAAGTCCCACCTGTACCCTCACTAGCATGAGCATCCTCCTCACATGATGTTCTTCTATAGATTGCACTCTGATGATCCAATGTGACCCATGTTATAACTGGTTGAGGAAGAGTGAACTGGCTCCCCTCTATTTCAGCCCCCTCAGTTGGTCGCTACAAAGTTTTTAAAATTTCTTTTCCCTGTGAATGCCTTTTCCAATCTAAATGTATTTATTTGTTAATAAGGAGCCAATCAAACCAGGTTCTCTTGAGTCAAAGAAGAGTAAGTTTATTCATTACTAAACTTGAGAGAAAAAAATAAAGATGCGACCATACACACACACACACACACACACACACACACACACACACACACACGATTAAGTCCTTTTGCTTGTCCATAAGCTGTAGTTGGTTGAACATTGCGGCTGTTTGAAGTGAGGTGGTTTCCTTT
This sequence comes from Carcharodon carcharias, assembly GCF_017639515.1. Lineage (NCBI taxonomy): Eukaryota > Metazoa > Chordata > Chondrichthyes > Lamniformes > Lamnidae > Carcharodon > Carcharodon carcharias. The sequence goes on along the minus strand of NC_054481.1, from coordinate 69,975,320 downwards.
AAAATCCTAGAGTCGAATTGAAGTTTAGGTACCGCACTTTGCTGGAGACACTCTTAGCTTCAAAGAGAGAGAGAAATTCCTCTCTGCTTTTTCAGCAATTCTTTTCCAGGTGACTTGGTGATTTCTTTCTGATTCTGGCTGTGCAAAAGCGGTTCCTAAAGCTCCTGTTTGTATATTCACAGAGAGGTATTCAATTAACATGTCTCACAGTCATTGTTGTAGACCAAGTAATCACAGTTTTTGGGTCTTTCATCTCAGAAACTGACACATTTTGAGATAGTAGAAACTAACGATTTATTTTGTCCTCCACAGTGGCTTTTGAGTATCTGGTGGGGTGTAACTGGCTGGGTAGCAGTTCCTATTGTCTTCACAGAATTACAGTGGATTAAAAGTCCAGCATTTTGCATTTTTAATGCCTTCCTTTCAAAAGTCTCTATTTGAGGTGGGCCTTGATACCCCCCAGGTGTGAAATTCCATGCAACATCTCAGAGCAGGTCTGTAGTGCAATCCATAAAGGAACTTTCCGGAAAAGTGGCCACATACAATAGCAGACAACAGGTGACTGCTGGTATCCGTTTTTGGTCAGCATCTTTTCTTAAAAAGACAGGTCCTCTTTAAGCAGTTAAATGTGTCTTTGGAAAGCTGTTGAAATTCTCTCTCAGTCTCACTCAGTCATCCTTTCCTGTCATCATGATACCCAGGCACAATAACAGGAGCATCGGCCCCATTTACTTTGCTTCTGAGTAACCAGCTCTCTTACAAACTGCCTAACAAATTCTTTCATCATTGCAACCCTCATCATGCTCATTCAGAGAGCCAGGGCAGACACAATGGGCCAAATTATCTCCTCCTGCGCTGTAACAATTCTGTGATCTGGTAACAGCCCAATCTCTTACTCACTGTGAGCACGATCTCGAGAAATCTAATGCATGTATTTATATGAAATGAAGTTTCATGCTTTTTCCCTTGCCTGTCACACACTCAACCTCTCTTTCATTATCACACTTTGTTACTGATTCAAAACGGCATTAAAAAGAAATGAATGGAAAATACAGTCACTGAACTGCAACTTAAAACATACAAGCCATTACACAAACAGAATTACCTGGAAAAACTCAGCAGGTCTGGCAGCATCGGCGGAGAAGAAAAGAGTTGACGTTTCGAGTCCTCATGACCCTTCGACAGAACTTGAGTTCGAGTCCAAGAAAGAGTTGAAATATAAGCTGGTTTAAGTTGTGTGTGTGGGGGGCGGAGAGATAGAGAGACAGAGAGGTGGAGGGGGGGAGGTTTGGTTGTAGGAACAAACAAGCAGTGATAGAAGCAGATCATCAAAAGATGTCAACGACAATAGTACAATAGAACACATAGGTGTTAAAGTTAAAGTTGGTGATATTATCTAAACGAATGTGCTAATTAAGAATGGATGGTAGGGCACTCAAGGTATAGCTCTAGTGGGGGTTTTTTTTATATAATGGAAGTAGGTGGGAAAAGGAAAATCTTTATAATTTATTGGAAAAAAAAAGGGGGAAACAGAAAGGGGGTGGGGATGGGGGAGGGAGCTCACGACCTAAAGTTGTTGAATTCAATATTCAGTCCGGAAGGCTGTAAAGTGCCAAGTCAGAAGATGAGGTGTTGTTCCTCCAGTTTGCGTTGGGCTTCACTGGAACAATGCAGCAAGCCAAGGACAGACATGTGGGCAAGAGAGCAGGGTGGAGTGTTAAAATGGCAAGCGACAGGGAGGTTTGGGTCATTCTTGCAGACAGACCGCAGGTGTTCTGCAAAGCGGTCGCCCAGTTTACGTTTGGTCTCTCCAATGTAGAGGAGACCACATTGGGAGCAACGAATGCAGTAGACTAAGTTGGGGGAAATGCAAGTGAAATGCTGCTTCACTTGAAAGGAGTGTTTGGGCCCTTGGACGGTGAGGAGAGAGGAAGTGAAGGGGCAGGTGTTGCATCTTTTGCGTGGGCATGGGGTGGTGCCATAGGAGGGGGTTGAGGAGTAGGGGGTGATGGAGGAGTGGACCAGGGTGTCCCGGAGGGAGCGATCCCTACGGAATGCCGATAGCGGGGGGTGAAGGGAAGATGTGTTTGGTGGTGGCATCATGCCGGAGTTGGCGGAAATGGCTGAGGATGATCCTTTGAATGCGGAGGCTGGTGGGGTGATAAGTGAGGACAAGGGGGACCCTATCATGTTTCTGGGAGGGAGGAGAAGGCGTGAGGGCGGATGCGCGGGACATGGGCCGGACACGGTTGAGGGCCCTGTCAACGACCATGGGTGGAAAACCTCGGTTAAGGAAGAAGGAGGACATGTCAGAGGAACTGTTTTTGAATGTAGCATCATCGGAACAGATGCGACGGAGGCGAAGGAACTGAGAGAATGGGATGGAGTCCTTACAGGAAGCGGGGTGTGAGGAGCTGTAGTCGAGATAGCTGTGGGAGTCGGTGGGTTTGTAATGGATATTGGTGGACAGTCTATCACCAGAGATTGAGACAGAGAGGTCAAGGAAGGGAAGGGAAGTGTCAGAGATGGACCACGTGAAAATGATGGAGGGGTGGAGATTGGAAGCAAAATTAATAAATTTTTCCAAGTCCCGACGAGAGCATGAAGCGGCACCGAAGTAATCATCGATGTACCGGAGAAAGAGTTGCGGAAGGGGGCCGGAATAGGACTGCAACAAGGAATGTTCCACATACCCCATAAAGAGACAGGCATAGCTGGGGCCCATGCGGGTACCCATAGCCACACCTTTTATTTGGAGGAAGTGAGAGGAGTTGAAGGAGAAATTGTTCAGCGTGAGAACAAGTTCAGCCAGACGGAGGAGAGTAGTGGTGGATGGGGATTGTTCGGGCCTCTGTTCGAGGAAGAAGCTAAGGGCCCTCAGACCATCCTGGTGGGGGATGGAGGTGTAGAGGGATTGGACGTCCATGGTGAAGAGGAAGCGGTTGGGGCCAGGGAACTGGAAATTGTTGATGTGACGTAAGGTGTCAGAGGAATCACGAATGTAGGTGGGAAGGGACTGGACAAGGGGAGAGAGAAGGGAGTCAAGATAACGAGAAATGAGTTCTGTGGGGCAGGAGCAAGCTGAGACGATCGGTCTACCGGGGCAGTTCTGTTTGTGGATTTTGGGTAGGAGATAGAAGCGGGCCGTCCGAGGTTGGGCGACTATCAGGTTGGAAGCTGTGGGAGGGAGATCCCCAGAGGAGATGAGATCAGTGACAGTCCTGGAAACAATGGCTTGATGTTCAGTGGTGGGGTCATGGTCCAGGAAGAGGTAGGAGGAAGTGTCTGCGAGTTGACGCTCAGCCTCCACGAGGTAGAGGTCAGTGCACCAGACAACAACAGCACCACCCTTGTCAGCAGGTTTGATGACAATGTCAGGGTTGGACCTGAGAGAATGGAGTGCAGTAAGCTGCTCTCTTGCCCACATGTCTGTCCTTGGCTTGCTGCATTGTTCCAGTGAAGCCCAACGCAAACTGGAGGAACAACACCTCATCTTCCGACTAGGGACTTTACAGCCTTCCGGACTGCATATTGAATTCAACAACTTTAGGTCGTGAGCTCCCTCCCCCATCCTCACCCCCTTTCTGTTTCCCCCTTCCTTTTTTTTTTCCAATAAATTATAAAGATTTTCCTTTTCCCACCTACTTCCATTATATAAAAAAATAAAAAACCCCACTAGAGCTATACCTTGAGTGCCCCACCATCCATTCTTAATTAGCACATTCGTTTGGATAATATCACCAACTTTAACTTTAACACCTATGTGTTCTATTGTACTATTGTCATTGACATCTTTTGATGATCTGCTTCTATCACTGCTTGTTTGTCCTTACAACCACAACCACACCCCCCTCCACCTCTCTGTCTCTCTATCTCTCCGCCCCCCACACACACAACTTAAACCAGCTTATATTTCAACTCTTTCTTGGACTCGAACTCAAGTTCTGTCGAAAGGTTATGAGGACTCGAAACGTCAACTCTTTTCTTCTCCGCCGATGCTGCCAGACCTGCTGAGTTTTTCCAGGTAATTCTGTTTTTGTTTTGGATTTCCAGCATCCGCAGTTTTTTTGTTTTTATAGCCATTACACTGTTTGATCATAGGAGTTTAGAAGTAACTATAATAACCTGGCTTTCCCTAGTTACACCATTTCCACGTTGGGATTGAATTGAGCAATGTCCCACAGCTATAATTATCCCACTTTGCCTCCGTTAGTGGGAGGGGGGGGTGTAATTACAGCATGGTAACTATTCATAGCAGGTTTTCATTATGACCAGGAGATTTTGTGGCTCAGTAGGTAGTGCCTCTCTCTGAGCCAGAGAAATGGGTTCAAGTCCCACTCCAGGATTTGTTGGCCTTGGAAGGAGCATTCATGATGCAGTTCAACAGGTTGATAATTCTTTCAACATTTCTCCATTATTCCCCAAAGGCAAATAAGTGTGTATGAAGATATGCAACAAACAATTATAATTGTGGGAATAACCAGTTATAATTGAAGGAATGGGCAGGAGCCATATGACGTAAAGTTTTTAATGTATTAACAGGTAAGCCAATTTGATTTTCAGAGCCTGTGGCCACACTAAAGGATGCTTACTACGATGTGACACTGAAGGAACTAGATCAAGAGTGGAAACTGAAAACTGAGGAGTATCTGGAAAAAATTCAATCTTTTATACCCACAGTAGTTCAGGATACATGGCTGCTGCAGTCAGTACCCAGGGTACTGTATATTACCAAGCAAGCATTTGATTTGGTAAGTGTATTAATTGCTGCACTGCAGTGGAGAATACTTTGTGCCACTAATTTTTAATTTTACGATCTAGATTTCTTATACTGGGAAAATTGTATTTGTTTCTCAGCTTCAGTTGACCTTATTAATTCTTAATAAAATAATGGTCAGTGCTATAAATTAGCCATAGCAAGATACGTGGGGTGGGAGGAGTTAGCTAGATAGCTAACGTGTGGTTCAGAATAACAACAGTGTAGGGTTTGATCCCTGTTCCTGCTGAGGTAGACTTGGGACCCACCCATTGCTACCACATAACAAAATCACGGCATGAGCTGTGTTTCAGCAACCCTCGAATAAGCAAGGATGCTACCTGGAGAAGAGAAGGAGTGAGATACCCTCCTCCCAGTTGTCATTGCCATTGACTTCAAGGGAAATCTGTATCACAAGCAGCTGGATTAATATTGCCCATTTTATACCACCCTCCAAAGTGAAGATTAATGTCACAATATGTATTGAGTTGGCCTGCATAGGGATGATTTAGAAATAAATTTAGAAACAAACTCCAAAGTAAATCTACTGGTGGCAGAATGTAAGCATTATGACTCTTAAATGGAGCACTTGACAGTAACAGTATGTTCTATCTCTGGAGGAGGAAAACTTGTTAGGACCATATACGCACACCTCCTGGCTATCAAGTTCAGGATACCACTAGATGTGAGGCCAAGTCTCTCACATGAAGAGAGGAAGGCAGAGCAGCTCAGGAGAAATAGAAAGGGTAATATCAGTTGACAAAAAGTAACGAAAATCAGTCACAAAAGTCAGTGTTCTCTCACAAAAATTCAAGACTCCTTTCTTTGATGAACTGAACCAGTGTTGAATGGTAATAGACTCACACTGGATTAGCAAAAGATATTCCCTAATATTGCACAAAATTGACAAAAGTATAATTTATTTCCTCAGCTTTCTAATATAATCAATATAGAAAATAAATTAAAATTGAATTTTGTTTTAGAACATTTTACTTTCCTTGTTCTTTGTTGGTTAGTACTAACTGTAAAATAGCTCATATTTATGATATTCTTCAGTTTCATTTATCATTTGCCTTCATATTTCTATTCCTTTTTTTTAACCATTGTCCATCTAAACCTGATATTAGTCCATTACTTATGAAGATGATTCATTTTTCCATTTCCAACCAGACCACGCAACAAGTAACGAGGTGGGCAGAGGCAAAAATCGCCAAAGCCACAAGCAAGATCCATAAGCCACTTGCAAATCTCTACAAATACTCACCAGAGTAAGTACCAGGTTGTTAAATATTGTGCATTTAGAACCAGATTTGAGTTGCGTTAACAGTTGCATTTTGTATTTTCCAGAAGATTATTATGTCAACCATGGCAAATTGGTAGCATACTAGCCTCCTCATAACAACAGTGAGATAAGCATTTTTGGTGATGTTTTTATGAAGATCCAACAATTTTTGAGTCATCTCTAAAAAGTTGTGCCTTTCTTGTAAAAAGTGTTTATCTCAGTGAGCCTCTGTGTCAGAAGGCTCTGGATACAAACCCCATTGCAGAGACCTGCGCTGGCACGGAACTGTGCTGCAGTGTCAGCCTAGGTTATGAAGAAGTGCGGTACTGTCTGAGGTGCTGTCCTTTGAATGAAATTTTAAACCGAGGCCCCTTCTGCTTTCTCAAAGTTGATTAATAAGATCCCATGTGACATTCAAAATAAAGCAGGGGAGCTCTCCTAGTGTCTGCTCCACATTAATCTCTCAATAGAACATAAGAACTAGGAGCAGGAGTAGGCAGTTCAGCCCCTCGAGCCTGCCCCGCCATTCAATACGATCATGGCTGATCTCATTTCGGCCTCAACTCCAGTTTCTCAATGGAGACGTAAAAACAGAAAATTTGGTCATTAATTCCCTATCTGTTTGTGGGACCTTGCTGTGTGAAAATTGGCTGATGTGTTTACCTATGTTTCAGGGCTCTATACTTTAAAAGTATTTCATTAGCTCTGAATTATTTTTGGACCTTTGCTGCATGTAAATTATGCTAAATAAATGCAAGGATTTTCTTTCAAATTTACTGGCAGTCAACAAGCTGTAAGTGTAACATTTGAAAAGCTCACTTTCACACTAGTTAAAAGCATTTGTTGCCACATTGCAGTTAAATTAGATTCTGTAGACTCAACAATTGACATATCTTTCACGTGTCATGAAATTATGTTGCAGAGATTGCTCTGTTGTAGTGAACGTGCCATTGTTGTCTATGGGGGAGCGGCTGCTTGATGTGGCTAATATTACCAACTATCTTGTTGAATCCAAGCTGATAAAGACATTGAGGAGTCTATACAATATAAACCCCATCGCAGAATATTACAGACTAAAACACAGGATTATGGACAGCCCATTTGAACGTAAGTTGTTAGAACATCAAGATAACTCATCATGCAAAGCACTCTGAGAATTTTCTGAGCGATATGCTATAAATGCATTATTATTATGAAATATTTCTCAACTAAATTGAATTTGCTTTGAAGCTTCTCATAGCATGCCAGCACTGAGTGGGGCGATTGACCGTGGGATTCAGATAACCGCATTCGTGCCTCTGAGTGTAACATTTTTTTTTAATGATTACCACACATTAACAAGTATGATGTTTTTAAAGAAAACACAAATGATATGAATTCACAGTGGCTTGAAATTTCCGTGGAGGTTCTCCCGATCTACTGACGCAACCTCAGCTGAACTGGAGAAACAGCGTAATTGCTAAAAAAAATGACCACTTGTAATATTTCTTGAGCGGTTCAACTGATCTTACACTGAAGTTACAGCGGTGAGAGAGTCTACCTCAATATTTTCATATTTTTTCCCAGCTTGTTTTCTGTAGATTAAGCAGAGATTTAATAGAATTATTCAAAATTATGTAGGGTTTTGGTGGATTAACTGTTTTCACAGTGGGAGGGTCAGTAATCAGAGGACACAGGTTTAGAGTAATTGGCAAAAGGCAGGAGGCGACATGAGGAAGAAAGTTTTACACAGTGAGTCTTTATGGTTTGGAATGCACTAACTGAATGGGTAGTGGAAGCAGATTCAGTAATACCTTTCAAAAAGGAATTGAAAAGGGATAAAAATTTGCAGGGTTGGTGGCAAAGAGCAGGGGAATGAAACTAATTGGATAATTCTTCCAAAGAGCCGGCACAGACGGAATGGGCCGAATGGAAGCCCTTTCTGCTGTGTCATTCTATGATTCTAAGGTTGCTCCCCTATGTCAGGATACTGAACTATGAAAGAAGACTAGAGAAACTGGGATTGATTGGCCTTGATAAAATTAAGGAAACGGTAACAATTGGGTGCTCCACTGTAAGGTAAGTTGGGGTACTGTAGAAACATGCTCTGGGAGGCTTCTTGGTCAAAGAAAGCAAACTTTATTTACACAATAGCTTCCGTGGCTGCTTGTATCCAGCTAGCCCCTCAAGCAGCCATATTTCCCAAAGAAACCCCTCCCTAGAATTTATCCCCTGTGTAGGTTAAACAAATCACGTGACCCCCTACTCAGTTGAACTGATCTTAATGACAGTCATCACAGGTACATAACAATGTGCTGCAGGCTAGGGGCAGACAACCATTTTTCAACTAAAATTTAGGAGGGGCTGGAGAGATCTAGTGAGAAGTAATGGGGTGGGTGAGAATGGGGTAGAGATAGTGCAGATCAAGAGTCAGGCTGGTTAGTGAGGTAGTAGATGTTCAAATATCAACCGCATTTTTTAAAATTAAAATATTATTAATTGTGGGAAGCCAAGTGCATCTGCAGCACTCCCTTAATTGCTACTTAAAAATCAAATTGGAAAGCAGAGGCAGCAGGAATGGGGCAGTTAGTGCTGCACTGTGATTTACGGACATTTACCACTCACACCTGACCACCGTAGACCCTGAACATTTCACCCATTGAATGTATGGGCAATCCAGAGCAGAGCACTGGCAGCAGCAAATAGGCTGGGAGTGGGAAAGAGCAACATCGAGGCTCTAAGCCAAGCGTAAGAGGAGTGGTAGTGATATTGAGACCAAAGGTCCGTAAGATGGAACACCATCCAGCAGGGTCACATCAGCAGTGGGAAAGAGCTTGGGATGTCAAGCTGGGCTAGAGGTACTCAGAATTATCTACATGGAGGAGTTGTGGGAAAAGCATCATTTTTAAAAATTAAGTATTACTGGATGCAGCAGGCAGCTCAACGTTTGGTGACAAGGCTTACTGAAGTAGGAAACAGAATATGTTCTGAAGGACAGCTTTGGTGATGAGCTTCAAGTGAGTAAATGAAAAATACATCCACCCATTATTGAGATACTCACTAAGAATTAGTATACCTCCCAGAAGAAATAAAGTTATCATCAGAAAACACAAATCTGGAGAGTAGGAGGAAAGAGTAAGGGTTAAATGTAAAGATTCCTTACTACATTAGCAGGTGATCAGAATCTGCAACTGCAGCATCCCAGATTGTCACAGTCACATTCCATTGAAAAGTCCCATTAAGCCAATGTAACCATCACAAGAAAAGGATTCAACGGAATGTGGTAGTTTACAGGAATAAGAGCAATACAGTGGAACCTGTATAAATAGATGCCCCCAAATGATGAACACCAGCAAAAAACAGACATTGCTTGAGATACTTAAATAACTTGCATAATAAAATATACAAGAGGCACTCTGACACTCTCAAATTATTAACTACAAGCACCTTTCGATACATCAAGTCCTTTTACAGTTTAACACATGAATGCACAGGTAGCCAGTTTTGTGAAAGAAACAACTTTTTGAAATGGGCAGCATCTACAAAGGCAGAGAAACCCTCTTGTCTCCGTGCAGCTCTATCACAGGGATAGGGCAATTTCTCTGCTGCTATGGATTCTGGGTAAAGAACTCACCATTGTACTGAATGTTTTAGTGTACACAATGACCATTTTGAAAATTAGCACACCTGGAAGAAAAATGACACCCTAAGGTGTTCATAATTTACAGGTATCTATAGATTACATGATATAGAAAAGTTAAATGCAAAGCATTACTTGAAGTTACCATAGGAGGCCAATGGCCATGCTTGTTCAGCTCGTGACAAGAAAATTTAGAGCTAATGCCAATGAGAATTTCTTCGCACATACAAGCATACAAACATGAAGCAGGAATAGGCCACTCAGCCCCTCAAGCCTGTTCCACCATTCAATAAGACCATGACTGATCTGATTGTAACCTTCCGCCTAGCCCCAATAACCTTTCACCCCCTTGTTAATCAAGGATCTATCTAGCTCTGCCTTAAAAATATTCAAAGATCCTGCTTCCACTGCCTTTTGAGGAAGAGAGTTCCAAAGACTATAAGAGTAACTAACACTTGAATAAATTTCAGGGTACTTATGGAGGCGAAGCCCTAAGAGTTATTCACAGACTCTGAAATGGGGGAATTGCAGTCTTTCCTATTTGGCTGACTGAGCTAAAATGGGCTAATTTAGCCTTTGTCTTTCATACATGTGATTCTCATAAGTATAACCTCTCAAGCAGTAACAGAACATCAGTGCTACACTCCATGGGCATTTAGACCTATGAATTTAACACACCACATGCTAGCTAATTTATTACTATGAAACATTTTTTTTTAACTTTGGGCTCGAATGCTAAATATAACTGGTAAAATCCAGTTTTTGCTTCTTTGCAAGCCAGCCTTGGCAACAGTGATGGTTGCATGACACCAGAAGGGAAACATATTCTGTAGTTGATTGAAATCTGTTTTTAATTTATAAGTAATCTAAATGTAAATATTTACATTTAGAGCAACACTGTATGAAATTTTGAAACTGTTCCCTTAAATGTTCCATAGATCAAGCCCTACTCATTGGAAACAAGCATTATGTGACTTTTGACGGGAAGATGTATGATTTTGCCAGCAAGTGTAGTTTTCTTTTAGCTAAAGATTTCCAGAGGAACACGTTCACGGTGTTACTGAATCACGAGAGTGATGGTAGGAACTCACTCCGCGTGGAAATGAATCGCACCATCATTGATATATACCCAGGAGTAAAGGTAAAACATGCACTGAAATAATACAGGCTATCAGAAATGTTCATTCTCATGCAAATATCTGTCAAACTTCTGCTTGGAGTCTTTTTTCTGTGGGATAATCTGAAAGGATGTAATGGTTAGCAAATAATATCCAGTGGTTGTTTTAATCAACAATGTTTGAATGGCCTAATCCTGTCTCAGGAATAAAAACAGAATTACCTGGAAAAACTCAGCAGGTCTGGCAGCATCGGCGGAGAAGAAAAGAGTTGACGTTTCGAGTCCTCATGACCCTTCGATAGAACTTGAGTGTTCACTGAGTGGTGTTGGTGTTTAACGGGAAGGCTGGATGTCACTCTTAATGTAAAGTTACTTAATTCCAATTGAAATCTTTGCAAAAATGTCTCCTGTGCTGTTTTGGACTCAGTTTTTTTTTCCATACGGAGTAATTTTGAATTAAAGGAGTAGGTTGTGGGGTTGTTAGCATTTTTCTGACTGATTTGTTATTTAAAATTGTGTCGGTGCAGTCAATTCATTTCGTTCTTCTGACCATTAAAGTTATGTATGGCTCCTGTACCAATAAACACAATTGTGCTGACTGACTATAAGATACATGATGCTGTAAATATAACTTTAAAATAGCATGAATATGCAAGCCAAAGTCCAACCCTGTTTTTTTTTTTAATTCTCAGCGTTCATTGTACATGGGTAGATTTTCAGCCTGCTGCCCAAGCGATTAGCTGGCATTATGGCTTGGCACTGCAGTGTCAATTTTACATTCAAGCAGCAAGTTACATCTATCCCATAATGGCAATATTTGTAAACTGCATCATTGGACATTTGCAATCAAATAGTGTAGAAGTTTGGATCTTAACTGTCTTATCTTTTAACACCCACTGGTTATATTCTTATGGGCATTTTGCTTTTTCAAACTATTTTTTATTTTCAAAAATTAGAACAATTAAAAACAATTAACTAATGAAAATATAATACAAGTTGTGTTCCATAGGTTGAAGAGAATTGCAAAGCCAGTGAACTGCCCCTGGTGAAGAATGGAGTGACAATCAGAAAGGATCTTAATGAAGTCAAGGTGTCAAATCAAAATGGAGTTATTGTGTCATGCAATATGCAACGTGAAATCTGCAGTCTGACTCTCCCTGGGTGGTACCATGGTTAGTGCTAGGAATATTTGCATTTTAGATTGTAACTATAGAATAGCTGTACTTTGACCATTTAAAGGCAAACCATATTCTGTTTGAAAATGATGGAACTTTAAATACACTGTAATCTATCCAGGCCAGAATTCCAAAAGAAACACCAGTTGTCCAGGATTTTTTTCTTTAGCTGAGGTTCACCAATAGCTTTTGGAGTCGCAAGCTCCCCCTCCTCTGAGGCAGCAATGGTGAGCCCAAAGTGCTCTTTAACTTCCTCAGGAAACACTTTTATCGGCAAGTGCTGATGGTTTTGCACTGACTTGGTGCAGGCAGAGGCCGGCAAGTGTAACTCACTTACTGACCGATGTGTCTGGAGTGCAGGAAAACCTAGGACATCATGCAGCTGCTGGGGAGGTGAGTGGCTGCTTTAAATTTTGCTGTGTTGCTGTTCCTGTCAGCTTGTTATGCAGGCTGCTCCTTATCCTGGACTGGTGACTTTGTTGTGCAGGCACTGGCAGCTGGAACAAAAAAAGTGTGGGAGAGGCCTAATTACTGTGTGTGTGTGTGTCTTGGTCTGCGTCTGTGTGTGTGTGTCTGTGTCTGTCTGTGTGTGTGCAAGTGTCTGTGTGTGCATGTGTCTGTGTCTGTCTGTCTGCGTGTGTGTGTCTGTGTTTGTGTATGTGTGTGCACACGTGCGGGTGTGTGTCTGTGTGTGTGTCTGTGTCTGTGTGAGAAAATGGGGTCACATTAGAAAGAGTTTGGGAAGCACTCAGTGCTTCTCTATCTGTAAAGGATACAGATTTTGTAAGAAACTGAGTTAACTGCGGGTGTCTTCAAATGTATACAATAAATGCTTTGGGATTTATAAATCTGAAAGAACATTTATAAAGGAGTGTATTGATTAACTGTTGACAATGCTCAGTTTTATTCTGGATCCCTGTGCATTAGTGCGTCGATCCATATTTCCAAGTGAATAGATTTGAAAACTTTTTTGTCTTTGCACTGGTTTTGGCATGTTTTATATCTCAGGCACATATTTACATCTAGTTCATACACATGTGGTTAGGCATGCTAACATTATTTCATGATCCAGAAAATTCCGACGTTCAGAAATGCCTTGGTCCCAAGCATTCCAGACTGGAGGGGTTACAGTGTAGTTTATTTTTAAACACTGTCCTCTGCTGAGTATGTAGAAGCAATTTTCCATGACTAGGTTATATCATGGGCAGAATTTTCTGCCTATCGGGTGGGCAGTGTGGACCTAATTGCCGCCTGCGATTGGTTCCACGCTGCCATTTTACCCAGGCGGGCCAATTAAGGCCCAGCCAATGTGGATCGCGGCTCCCGAGGACAGCAGGAGTGGATGGGTGGTGGCGGGACTGCGATGATCGTCAGGTCCAATGGCGACCCGGGGACCTGTTTTAAAAAGCTGCTGTAGCCTTTCAAAGGCTGTGAGTCACGGCCAGTGGAAGGGCTCCCCAGAGCGCTGCTGGTGAGCAGGCCAGGCAGGAGGTTAGGACAAGGAGGCACTGCGCCCCTCAATTTTCTGACGATTGCCTTGCTGCACTCCTCAAGGAGGTGGCAACACGGCGAGAGGTACCCCAGGATGGGGGGAGGATACCACCCCCACATTACCAAACGTGCCTGGGAGGAGGTGGTGAGCTCCTGCGACGTGGTGCGGTGCACCTGGATCCAGTGTCGCAAGCACTTCAACGGCCTGTTGCGCTCGGGAAGGGTGAGTATCATGTTCGCATTGGTCACTTAACCCAGCAGGTAGGCTTTCCCCCTGGCATAGTCCAGGACAAGTTAAAGTCAGGGTGATGACATGCTGGGAGGGGAGCTTCAAGGTGGCGTGGCACTGATCGATCTGCTGTCCTCTGCACTCCACGTGCTTGCGCCTCCTTGCTATGGAAGGTAGACCGTGTGATGCCTAATGTGATGCAGCAACATTTGGCCAAGGGGGTGGTGGGGGGGCGGGGACAGGCCTGGCATCTTTGTGTGAGTGTTCGACAGCAGCGGGGTGAGGAGATACTGGAGCCCTGCAATGTCCCACTCTGGTTGAGGTGGGCCGTCCGCAAAGAGAGTCCAGTTACAAGTAGCATTAATCAATGCTCCTCTCTCCTATTCAGAAGAATGCCACATAATGCCGCCGAGCGGGTGAGGACTAGTGGAGGGCCGGTCCAGTTGGCGATTCTCAGCTGCATTGAGTAGGAGGCCCTAGATTTGGAGAGACGCCATGTGCCCAGGTCCACCAGTGTCAGAGAGGCTGGGGTGCCACGGGCAGGTATGTTTGCCCAGCAGTGAGGTCACCATTATTCTCCCAACAGCCATGGCAGTGCTGAATGTTCAGTGATTGATGTTTGCAACATGGCTTGACCATTGCTTATGGAAGGATGAGCGCATAATGGGGACAGGGATGCAGAGTGACAATGTCTCCACGTTAACTGATCCAATGTCCTTGTTCCTCCTTTCAGCATCAGCAGAGCAGGGCCAGGAGGAGGAGCAGCAGAGGCCCCCTCTCACACTTGAGGGCCCTGATATCACAGACTCACTAGTGTCACACCATCTCTGTCGGGCAGGCACCAGCGCAGATACTGGCACCTCGGTTGGAATTTGAACATTGGCTAGTGTCCCGGGGCACAGTGAGGGCACTTCACACTGTTGGAAGAGCTAGCAGAGACAGAGAGTGCCCATGCGCCAGCAGTCGAAGGACTGCAGGGGACCAGGCACACGCTCAGTTGGTGGCTGATGATGTGCCTCTGGAGTCGTCCACGACGCAGTAAGTGCAGGAAATGCGGCCGGGTGTGAGGGCGCATCTCGTGGAGATACATGAGGCTATGCTTGGCTTGGTGTCTGTGGTGGAGGGATCTACGCAGACTATTTCCAATGCAATGAGCCTCATGGCTGAGCGCCATGCGTCCTCCATGGAGAGAATGGCAACTCTCATGGAGAGACTCCTCCAAGAGACCAGTCAGGGTTTCCTGGGGATGCACTCAGACCAGCAAGCCCTCACATCGGCATTGACCTCAGCTGGTCGGTGCCAGTGTGGGAGATTGTTGGGCACCAAGTTTCCCAGCTCGGTACCCATCCATCCACGGTGAGCAGGGAGGTCCGAAGCGACCTCACGCTGGCACAGCAGCTGCCTGTCATCTCTGTGGGCTCCTCTCGGCGCTCCGGATGAGGGTGGCACCTCCTCCTCTGCCAGTAACTGTTGCATCTGATGAGGCTGCAACGACTAGGGAGATGGCAGCTGTGGAACTAGCAACTCCTTCCCAGGCAGGGCCAGCACAGGCTCCACTGGCCAGAGGACGACCGCCTAGGTCATTGAGGCTAACAGGACAGCAGAGTGAGCAGGCTGTCTCTGATGCCACTCGCAGCGAGGGGGCAGCACCAAGACATAGCACCCGAAAATGTAAACATAAGGTGCCTTAGGCACACCACGGGTTTATCACTGGTGCTTTTGTGTTGGCCCACAATGAAGTCTTTATGAGTTGGTGTGATTTTTAACACCTTTTGTCATTTTGTTTTCTTAAGTTCCTTTGGTTGTACTATTAAATTCAGACATGTCACCATGGCTGAGGGTGCCTCCTTTCTTCTGCAGGTGGATGGTTACCAGTAATGTTACGAGTGATTTGTGGGACATTCAGCTTTACTAACAAGGCCCTTAGTTGATGTTCCTATCCAAGCAGATTTTGCACTCAGGTATTGAGCGCAGAGCCTGCAGCCCAGGCTTGTCCTGGAGGTCCATATGTGGTGTGCTAGCTGAAGGTTCGTTGGACTAAAGCCTCCCGGGTGTCCCTGCCTCCCTGGAGTATGCCCAGGTCAGCGTCTACCCCTTCAGCATTTCCCTGTGCGTGCTCATCCTCGGACTCACTGCTGGACTCACTGTGTGCAGCTGCAGCCACTGCGTCAACGTCTTCATTGTCCCCCCGTTCCAGCGCAAGATTGTGGAGAGCATCGCATGCAACCACTAGCACCAAGACATGAACTGGTAGGTACTGGAGTGCGCCTCCTGAACAGTCCAGGCATCAGAAGCACATCTTGAGAAGACCGATGGCTCTCTCCACCACAGCCCTTATGGAGGCGTAGTTGCTATTATACCACTGCACAGCTTCTGTTCTTGGATGGTGGAGAGGTGTCATGAGCCACATTCTGAGGGGATAGCCCTTGTCACCCAGCAACCACTCATCAAGCCGAGCCAGAGCACTGAAGAGCCCTGGCACCCGGGAGTGTCTAAGGATGTAGGCGTCATGGGAGCTGCCTGGGTACCTTGCACAGACTTGTAAAATCTGCATCCTGTGGTCGCACACTATCTGCGTGTTCATGGAGTGGAATCCCTCCCTGTTGACGAAGGCACCAGGCTGACCTGCTGGTGCCTTGATGGCCATGTGTACAGTCTATAGCACCCTGGACACGGCGGAAGCCAGCAATGGCCACGAAGCCTTTGGCTCGCTGTGCCTGACTTGCCTGGTTGCAGAGGAAATGGATGAAGGTCAATGCCCGTCTGAACGGAGCATCTGTAACCTGCTTGACACAAGTGTGGATAGCTGGTTGGGAGACTCACAAAGATCACCCACCGAGCCCTGGAAGGAGCCAGAGGCATAGAAATTGAGGGCAGCTGTGACCTTTAGAACCACTGGCATGGGGTGTCCATCCACACAGTTCGCGGAGATCTCAGGTCCAATCATCTGACAGATGTAGTTGACTGTCTCCCTTGAGAGACGGAGCCTCCTTCGGCACTGCAACTCAGACATATTGAGGTAGCTGGTTCACCACCTGTATACCCTGGCAGCAGGATAGTGGCATCTTCTGCGGCCCCTTCCGCCTTGGACTACCTCTTGGCTCTGCGCCCCTTGTGCCTGCGCCTGTCCTCCCAAAGGTGGCTCCCCTGGAGGCTGAATGTGTGCTCCTGGCCTCCTCCCCCTTCTAGCCTTCCCTTCCTCCTCAGAGGAAGTGCCTCCTGTGGAGAGTTCAACTTCCATTCCCAGGCTAAGGGAAGGCTTCCTGAAACCTACAGGCCCAGAAAAGATTCCTCACTGCAGAGTGCTGACCTGAAGCTTGTGAGTCCAGACAAAGCAGCTGCTGTATGTTTTGAAGTATTGCAGATCACATAGGCAAGTATCAGTAACTTTGAAAAGTCAATATTTGACAGAGCACACTCGCAACCCCACTGAGCCCTCTTATCCCGCTCGTGGATGAGGTTTATATAAACGTGTCCTACCCTGCTGCCTGTTGTGCCCATGCGCTGACCCAAAGATCTCACAGGCGCCAAAAAATCGGTGTCACTTGGTGAGTCAAGGGCCTTAAGTGGCCCATTAATTAATGGCGGGCATGCACCGGATATCACCGCCCGCCCACCCAGCAAAATATCGCGATGGTGCACGGTGATGTCGGGATGCTTGTCCGACGTTGCCGCGCGTTATTTTGTGTGTCGGCGTGCGGGTCCCGCCCCCACACACCAACAGGAAAATTCTGCCCCATATAACGCTGCTTATAGATGAAAGTACAAGAGGTTATTTTAAATATCCTATTTAATATTTAAAAATTATTTGCAACACTATTCTCTAATTATTTATGTTTTATTTGGTTTTCTTGCCTTTCTTGCAATCTTAAATTTGCTACCATACTCATTGTAATTAACCTCCATTTGTGATCCTGTTTTGGACTTTCATTATCTGGACAAATATTTATTTTTATACTTAATAAACTTTACTTGCATCTTTATTATATATTAACCCTTCACAGCATAAATAAATAAGATCATAATGAATTATCCAACCTTGATGTTACGCAGTGAATTACTATCATGTTGAATCCTTAATTTAAACAAACAAGCTCTATTACACTTTGTGATATGAACATATAATCCATTGGCATCAAATTCTTCTGATTGTTACTTTACACAGATTAATGCCTTTGTTGAAATAGAAGAGAAAGGGATTTGATTATCAATTCATTAAGTGTTTAAATATCATTTATTGCAATCTCCGAACTACAGGTATTTTAGTCTTTTTCATTAAAGGGTCAATTTGCCCGCTTTGCTTTTTAAAAATAAGTGAAGGAAGGGAGCGTGTGGTAAAGTCCAGGCTGCAGTGGGTTGGAGATAGAGTGGAAGTGCAGTGGTGCAGAGGCTGGTATAGTGAAGGGGCCTGGGGTTGAGAGAGATAGAGCAGCTGGACAAAGTTTACTGCAGGATAGGATATGGCGAGTTGTGCTGCCCTGGAACTCTACAATGAATTCAAGCAGTTATAGTCTAGTTGCTTGATTTTTAAAAAATCCTAATTGTCTTCTTAGTGCTTGTGTTGTTTTGAAGGCTGCACTGCATAGTTACCCATAATGGATGCTTGGTTCAATTAGCCACAGCTGGATGGGCCTGGTAAGACAGGGTATAGTTGCATGTGAGGCTG
This sequence comes from Carcharodon carcharias, assembly GCF_017639515.1. Taxonomy (NCBI): domain Eukaryota; kingdom Metazoa; phylum Chordata; class Chondrichthyes; order Lamniformes; family Lamnidae; genus Carcharodon; species Carcharodon carcharias. Next base: position 69,956,985 of record NC_054481.1, on the reverse strand, counting down.
ACCATATTGGTGAGGCCCAGGCAGTTATGTTGGAATGTGCGAGGATGGCGAGAGCTCTTCAAGATACTAGAAGATGGGATGAGTAAAATGTTGGTTTAATTTTTCTGAACTGTTGGCCATTGGATTGTTTTTACATTTTGAATTTTACTCCTGAGGCAGTGTGGTGTGGTGGGTGGGCAATGGTTTTGGTAATATATCCAGAGGAGGATTTTTGTTTGGTTGACTTGTAATTGAGTTTATTTTAATTTTGATGGATTTTTTTTCCTTTATTCATTCGTGGGATGTTGTTAACAATGCTCCACTAACATTTGTTGCCCATCCTTAATTGCCCTTGAACTGAGTGGCTATTTCAGAGGGCAGTGCTGTGGGGTCTGGAGTTACCTGTGGTCCAGACTGGGTGAGAGCAGCAGATTTCCTTCCCTAAAGGCCATTAGTGAACCAGATGGGCTTTTAATGACAATAATTGTCATGGTCACCATTACTGAAACTAGCTTTTTATTCCAGATTTTATTAATTCAATTCAAATTCCACCAGCTGCCATGGTGGGATTTGAACCCATGTCCCCTAATCCAGTCTAGTGATATTACCACTATGCCACTATCTCCCCTTGAATGTGATTAAAGAGAAGATGTGTGGGCTGAATTCTCCGGTTGGCGAGGGGAGGCGGGGCCCACTCGCCGACGCGTAAAATGACGCATGGTGACATCGGGCGGGTGTCCTGATGTCACCGCTTGTCATTTAGATTTCCAGTTCAGCCAGTGCGCAGCTGAGTCGGCTGCATGTCCGCCCAACTGTCAAAGGCTTATTAAGGCCTGTTAAAAACTAATTTAAGCAATTGAATGAGCTGCCCGTCCAACCTTAAGGTTGGCGGGCAGGCGAAGAGCCAAGGCGGCCTTCACATTTTTCCACGGGTGGGATGAGGTTTCATGAAGTGTTCTAAAATTCAATAAAAATTTTTAAAATAATTCTTTCACACGTCCCACCTCATGTGACAGTGCCACATGAGGGGACATATTTTAAAGGTTTTTAATTACTTGATTTCAGTTTTTAAGGGAGATTTCTGCGCTCTTTTGTGCTTGTGCGTGAAAGAGCACCGTCCCTGACTCAGGGAGTACTCAGCGCTTCTGGGCAAACGTCACGCTGGGCAGGCCAATTGTAAAATGGCAGCACGGCCCCGATCGGAGGCGCCGATTGGGTTCATGCCCGCCTCCACACAACCACCCCCCCCCCCCCCCCCCCCCCCCCCCCCAACACCAACAGGGGGGAAAGTTTTTCTCTATGTGACTGTTTTTCTGGAAAAATCAGATCACTCTCCTTGACTGATGCATTGCAGCAAAATTCTATAATAAGACATTACAGAAATGTTCTTTTTATACAGTAGGATTATTTACTCTGCTGTGAGCCAGTTTGTGTGATATAACAGTAGAAATCACAAACTGAAGAGGAAACAAGCAGAGACCAAAACACTTAACCAATAAAGAAGAAAATTGGCCTGGTCTCAGTATCTCGATAATCAAAAAATTGATGGCACACTCAATATACGGGACCATCAGAAAAAATGCCGCTTCGAAGAAGCATTGCATCATCACAGCCTCAAACATCCAAGAAATATTTGGCTCATAACAGATTAGATATTGTTTTTGTGATCCAAAAAGCTGTGGTAAGTTTCATTGTAAAGCTGTAGGGGGCTAAATTTGATAGCATCCATAAATAGGCCTGGGGATCATGGTGTTTGATTAACACGCACCCATTAATTATCAATACAGGAAGCATGCCTGCTCAGTTCAATTATTTCAGCATTCAGCCAGCACTAATCTTGCTGTGGATTATGCTCTTCCGCACAAGGGGAAACATTCACTCCGTATCCATTCTATCAAAACTGTTCTTAAATTTAAAGACCTCTGTTAGATCACCTCTTTTCAAGAGAGAAGAGACCCAGCCTGTCAATCTTTTCCTGATATGTATACCTGCACATTTCTGGTATCATCCTTGTAAATCCTCTCCAGTGTCTCTTTGGCCTTGCTATAATACGACGACCAGAACCGCACACAGTGCTCTGTGGTCTAACCAAGGTTCAATACTGGTTTAGCATAACTTCCCTTCATTTCGATTCTATCCCTCCAGAAATAAAACCTGGTGCTTGGTTTGTTTTTCAATAGCCTTGCTAACCTGTGGGGCAACTTTCAGTGACTGGTGTATTTTTATTCCAGGACCTCTTTGTTCCCCTACCCCACTTAGACTTGCACCTTCCAAGTACTATGGACCTCCTCATACTACCTACCAAAGTGTACTACCTCTTAGTATTGACCTTCACCTTATTGGTGTTGACTTCATTTACAAGTTTATTTATGCCCTCCTATACTTTATTGCCATCCTCCTCGATGAATATCTTCCTACGCACAATTTGATGTCATCCACAAATTTTTAGATTGTGTTTTTGATTTCAAAATCTACATTGTTAATGTAAATTGTGAACAGCAGTGGAACCAGCCCTGATCCCAATGGAGAATGAATTCCCACCTGCTACTCTGAATAACTAGCAATCCATTCTGCCACATGTCCCCTGACTCCACATTTTCTGATCTTATTCATTTATCTACAATGGGGCACCTTATCGAAGGCCTTTTGAAAATCCAGATAAATTACACCTACCACATTACCATTGTCAACTCTCTCTGTTTCAATAAGGTTGGCCAAACAAAATTTTCCCTGTTGAAATCCATGCTAACTATTCATTGTTATATTTCTCATGTCTAGATGTTTTTCTATTCTCTCCTTGAGTAGAGATTCCATTATTTTTTTCTACAACTGATGTTAAGCTACTGATCTATAATCACCTGGACAAGTTCTGTCCCCCATTTTAAATATAGGATTTGCATTAGCTATCTGTCAGTCCTCTGGGACTATACCTTTTCTTTGAACAAATTATTAAGTAGGAGTAGTAATGCCTCTGGTATCTCTTCCCTAGATTATTTTAAAAATGTGGATGAAATCCATCTGAACCAGGTCTTTTATCCTCTTTGAGTCTGTTTAGTTTAATCAATATATCAATTTTTTTATTTAAATACACTTAACTCATTGCTCATCTCGTCATTCAATGCCCTGTCTACTTGTTCTATCACTCTGGTAAATACCGAAGCAAAATAATAATTTAATATTTCTACCATCTGTCTATCGTTACCTGTGGTATTATCCTGCCTATCCCTTAATAGTCCTATTCCTATCACAGCATTCCTCTTTTTATTGACACACCTTTAAAATATTTTACTATTTTGTTTTATGTTGATAATTTCATAGTTCCTGTTTGCCTATTTTTTATTTCTCTCCTAATCTCTTTGTATTCTCTCTTATCCTGCACTCATCTGCTATCAATCTATTTAATGCCTCTTTCCTAACCCTCAGTTGTTCTCTTATGCTTTTATTCATCCATGGAATCTGACTAATGTTTAGTTTGTTCTTTCCTTTGAGCAGGATATATTTTTCCTGCACTCTGTTGGACACTGTTTTAAATATTTCTGATTATTAATCTACATTGTTGTTTGTCAATATTATTGCACATTTTATTTTCTGGACTTCTAATCTCAGCCCCTCAAAATTAGCTCTTCTCCAATTGATAAATCTGGCTTTTGTCATAATTATGTCCTTCTCTATCATCTTCTTAAATTGTATTATATTATGATCATTATTGCCTAGATGTTCCCCTACTTTTACTTCACTTAAATGCTCTGTTTCCTTCCCAGTTATTAGATCCAATAGTGAATCTTCCCTTATTGGACATTTTACAAATCGGGTTAGAAAGAAGTTCTGTACACATTGCAGGAGCTCCATTGCCTTATCCCCTTTACCTCCCTCTTCTGTCCAGAATGATTATTCTATGTTTCTTACTCAATTCTCCAATTTGTCTGCATATTTCTTCCTCCACCTCCCTTCCACTATTAGGTGGTCTGTAGATGACACCAATTAATGTGGTAGATCCTTTATTAACTTTTATCCCTAACATATAGATTCTATTTTTGTCATGCTGAAAGCTGTCTTCCTTTTCCTCTACTGCCATTATGTTTTCCCTGTTAGGTACAGCTACTCCACCTTTGGGAGGTGTAGTGGCACAGTGGGTAGCATCCTTGCCTCTGAGCCAGAAGCTCTGGGTTCAAGTCCCATCCCAGAACTTGATGGCCAAGGAAGATGCACTCATGACATGGCCAAGCAGGTTGCGCACCAACTTGCAAATCCTTCAAGTACGCACCAGTGGCAGGTGGTAAAAGCAGGAGAGACTCCTGGTCAGCCATGTGATAGAATGTTGGAGCCTCTACATCACGATCCATAGCTCAGACTACAACATACAAATGGGATTCTCTGTGTGAGCTGTAAACACCACTCCAACTCCCCATTTTCTTTACAGGGTATAACATATTTAGAAAAAATAATGTTTAATTCCCAGGCCTGATTTTCCTGTTGCCATGTTTTAGTAATCCCTCCTGTCTGGTTCCTCCAAACTCATGATTATCTCCAGTCCCCCTGTTTTATTACAGACACTATGTGCATTGCTGTACAGATAGTTTAACTCATTTATAACAGGATTCTCTCTCACTTTGTGTTTCACCATCTTTGTAGACTCCTGTTCTATAACGCTATTTCTTCCCTTGCCATCAATTTATTTTATTCTTTCAGTGCTGTCCTTCCCTGTTTTGCTTACATTTACGTTTCTTGTACATCGCTCCCTCCATCTTACTAGGTTAAAGGCTTGGCCATCTTCCTATTTACCCTTTCCGCTTAGGCTGGGGTCCTGTCCCAGTTCAGATGGAGCCCTTCCCATCAATAAAGCTCCTTTCTGTCCCCGAACTGGTGCCAATGTTCCATGAAAAGGAATCCCACTTTCCCACACCAGCCTTTTAGTCATGTGTTAATTCTCCATATCTGTCTGCTCCAATACCAATTTGCACACGGCTTGGGCAATAATCCAAAGATTATTAGCCTTCACCTGCATTTTCAGCAGGATCACCCTCCCACCTTCTTGGTCCAATATAAGCCATGAAAACTGAACTTACAGTGCCACCACCCCCCCCAACCAACTTCCAAGTTCCTTTCCAGTTGCCGTGAGATATCCTTTATCCTATCATCAGGTAGGTAATATAGCCTTCAAGATTCTCGTTCTTCGCAGAAGAGGACGGTATCTATCCCTCTAATTATAGAGACCTCATGCCAACCACCATGGCATCGTAACATACAGCAAAGTTATAACAATGACTTTTACTACTAATAGTGTTTTTTGTAATAACCTGGCAGCCTCCTAAAGCATGAGTGCTGGTAGCATCAAAATAGTTATATTATATTAAAGAAATGACTAAACAGAGTTTATTATACATGCTTTTACTTGTTATTTGTAGGTTTATCAGCTGGTCTGTTTGGAACAAATGATAATGAAGCTGGAAATGAGTTCACACTACCCAATCATTCACAGACTGAAAATGTGGAAGAGTTTGCACAGAAATGGCAGGTAAAGTATTGATTCTAGCACACTCTCACAGCCAATGATGAAATTGTTGGCTGGAACCTCCCTCCCAGCTGAAAAGTCAGGGGCGTGCCCACCTCCACAAGGCCGGGAAGCAATTTAACAGCAAGGTCATAGCTTCCGCACTCACCTGTAAGGATGTCCCACCTCCAAGAGGTGCCAGCCAATTCACAAGGAGCACCAAGGGTAAGGCAGGCCGGCTTCGCCAAGGTCAGACAAGCAATCACTGTCAAGGGGACGGGTTGCCAATCAGGAGGCAGGGGGTTGGGGGCATAACCATTGGGGGTGGCGATCACTGTTGCAGTGGGTGGGGGGGCCCTCTATTGTTGGTGCCCAAACAGAAGAGTCCCCGACACCTGCCCCCCACCCAACCTTAAGGCCACAGCAAGGCTGTTGGGGTTAATTTGGAGGCCTCACCATGTGGCATGGGCAGCCCCCCAAGCACTGCCACTGCTCCTTTATCAGCGGCAGTGTGAGGCGGTTCTGAAGCAGCTATTAATTGGCCACTTAGGGGCCTCAATTGGCCCAAGGGTAGGCAGGCCACCCAACGTCCACAGCTGGTAAAATACCAGCAGAGGCAGGTAAGCAGCAACAGGTATGGCGCTCTGCCATGTGATCTAATTTTACACCATCTAGAAGGACAAGGGTGTCAGACTCATGGGAATGCCAGCCCCTGCAATTTCCCCTCCAAGCCACTCACCATCCTGACTTGGAACTAAATTGCCACTGCTTCACTGTCACTGGGTCAAAATCCTGGAACTCCCTCCCTAACAGCACTGTGGGTGTACCTGTACCATATGGTCTGCAGCGGTTCAAGAAGACAGCTCACCACCACCTTCTCAAGGGCAACTGGGGATGGGCCTACATCTCATGAACAAATTTTTTAAAAAGTTTTAGTTCCTTTTCATTCTGCCAACACAAACATGAAAGGTGAAGCAGAAAATCAAATAATTACGATCTACAATTTAAGCAAAACAGTCTATAGGGCAGGATTTTACCATCGGTGGCGGGGCCCGCTCGCCGACGCATAAAATGACGCAGGATGACGTCGGCCGGAACTCCCAACGTCATCCCGCCCCATTTAAATTTTCAGGAAGGCGGGAGTGCAGGAAAATCAGCTGCAGGCCCGCCGACCTGTCAATGGCAAATTGAGGCCATTGGTAGATCAATTAAGGTACTTCGTGGACCTGCCGGTCCAACCTTAAGGTTGGACAGACCAGGAATCCTGGCAGCAACTAGAAAAAACATGAAACGTCATCCACGGGCGGGATGAGGTTTCAGGTAGAGTTTTAAAAATTTTAATAAATTTTTTTGGAAATTATGAACATGTCCCAACTCGTGACAGTGTCTGGGACATGTATGGGAAATTTTATTTTGCGATTTACATGTGCAGCCGATCTCCCTGAGGCTGCACTTAACTTCAAGGAGATGAGTGTGCTCTTTCGTACACGTGCGTGAAAGATCGCACTCTTGATTTTAGGGATTCCCCCTGCCCGCACAGGGAGCACATAGCGCTTCCCTGTGGACGTCACACTGGGCAGGCCTTAATTGGCCCGCCCACGTAAAATGGTGCCGCGCCTCCGATCGTGGGCACTGATCGGAAGCGCGCCTGTGTGCGCCTGCCCATCAACGTCCCCCCCCAACGGGGGGAATATTCTGCCCATAGAGTCATAGATGTGGTAAGATTTAATTGTTTGCTTTCCAAAGAGAAAAAAAATGTTGACACTGACTTCATTTTGCAATTACAATACAACAATCTGCACTTCAGGAAAGCTAGCTATTTATCCTGGGTGTTCAAGTTCACGATTAACAAGACATTCAATCAGTTCCAATTGTTGTTGCGATTTCCTAGTTTGATGTTAGTAGGCTTTCTTGTATAAGATAAAGAAAATCTGAACATCAGAAATAAAATCATAAAATGCTACAAATGCTTAGTTGGCATCAGAAAGTGAAAAATTTTATTATTTCATTAAAATTCTTTGGATCCTGAATGCACAGTGTTGTTCAATGGAAATCAGTCAGAGGCATGGCTACTGCAATTGTATTTTAACCACAAGCATTAATTTTGGTAGAAAATGCCTTGGACACAATAATCTGCTTCACATGTGTATTCACTTAACAAACACACAGTGCAAAAACATTGTAGTCTTTCTCTTTCACCAAATTTAGAATTCTGGCCTCAATCACACACAGCACAACTTAGTGCAGATTGCAGTTTTTGTCCAGCAGTCACTGGCAGTTCTTCGGAGTGAAAAAGCAGAGAATATTGACTCACACAACAAGACATGCCTGGCTGACCCCGCCTGCTCTCCATCCAGATCATGGTTAGCAGCTGCTTACCCTTTTGTCCTTTGTCCTTTTCTCTTTGACACGATGGACCCTGTTGGCCCTGCCCATTATTGACTCATTTGCCAGGAGCCTTTATTCCGACTGATCCAGCTGAAAATGATAAACGCTCTCTACCTGTACAAGTTGCTAGTGTTTCCATGGCACTGCACACCACTTCAGTAGATAATCAATAAACAGCAACTGAGGATGTAAAACACACACAACAGTACAAACAAGGTAATGGTGAGCTGGAAGCCCATATATCTCCTCTGATTTTTATTTCCGCTGAGGTCAGTAAGGGGTAAAACAAAAACAGAATTACCTGGAAAAACTCAGCAGGTCTGGCAGCATCAGCGGAGAAGAAAAGAGTTGACGTTTCGAGTCCTCATGACCCTTCGACAGAACTGATTGAATGTTAGAAGAGGGGTGAAATATATGCTGGTTTAAGGTAGTGGGGTGGTGGGGGGGGGGCGGGGGAAGCCCAACGCAAATTGGAGGAATAGCACCTCATCTTCCGACTCGGCACTTTACAGCCTTCTGGACTGAATATTGAATTCAACAATTTCAGATCTTGAACTCCCTCCTCCATCCCCACCCCCTTTCCATTTCCTCCCCCTTCCTTTTGTTTTTTCCAATAATTTATATAGATTTTTCTTTTCCCACCTATTTCCATTATTTTTAAATCTTGTATGCTGGGCTAGTCTTTCCACCCCACCCCCACTAGAGCTGTACCTTGAGTGCCCTACCATCCGTTCTTAATTAGCACATTCGTTTAGATAATATCACCACCTTCCACACTTCTTTGTTCCATTGTCTGTGACATCTTTTGATTATCTGCTCCTATCACTGCTTGCTTGTCCCTACAACCACACCACCCCCACCCCACCTCTTCCCCCCCCCACCTTAAACCAGCATATATTTCACCCCTCTTCTAACATTCACTCAGTTCTGTCGAAAGGTCATGAGGACCCGAAATGTCAACTCTTTTCTTCTCCGCCGATGCTGCCAGACCTGCTGAGTTTTTCCAGGTAATTCTGTCTTTGTTTTGGATTTCCACCATCCGCAGTTTTTTGTTTTTATCTCAGCAATGGGTAAAACAGATTGTGAACTCTCTCTCATTTGGTTTAAACACTGTGCAAAGTCAAGATCCAGCTCTCTGCTTACTATGCTAACACAAAGGGTTAAATACACATGCATATACCATGCAAATATTCATATTGGGACAGTATGTATTATTCATTTTCATTTACTAATCAATCATTGTGACTGGGGCTTTCAAAATGCAATCTTACTAAGTGTACCACCTTGTTTTTTTCTATTCATTTATGGGATGTGCCTAAGCCAGCATTTATTGCCCATCCCTAGTGGCCCTTGTGAAGGTGGTGGTGAGTTGCCTTCTTGAACCACTGCAGTCCACATGGTGTAGGTACACCCAGGGAGGGAAGGAGGATTTTGACTCAGTGACAGTGAAGGAATGGCAATATATTTCCATGTCAGGATGGTGAGTGGCTTGGAGGGGAACTTCCAGGTGGTGGTGTTCCCATCTATCTGCTGCCCTTGCCCTTCTGGGTGGCAGTGGTCATTAGTTTGAAAGGTGCTGCCTGAGGAGGCTTGGTGAGTTTCTGGAGTGCATCTTATAAATGGTACACACTCCTACCACTATTCGTCGGTGGTGGAGGGAGTGAATGTTTGTGGATGTGGTGCCAATCAAGCGGGCTGCTTTGTCTTGGATGGTATCAAGCTTCTTGAAAGTTGTTGGAGCTGCACTCATCCAGGCAAGTGGAGAGAATTCTATCGCACTCCTGACTTGTGCCTTATAGATGGAGAACAGGCTTTGGGGAACCAGGAGGCGAGTTCCTCACCACAGGATTCCTGGCTTCTGTCCTGCTCGTGGAGCCACAGTTTTTATATGGCTAGTCCAGTTCAGTTTCTGGTCAATGGTAACCCCCCAGGATGTTGATAATGGGGGATTCAGTAACGGTAATGCCATTGAACATCAAGGGATGATGGTTGGATTCTCTCTTGTTGGAGATGGTCATTACCTGGCACTTGCATAGTGTGAATGTTACTTGCCAATATCAGTCCAGGTCTTGCTGCATTTGGACATAAACTACTTCAGTATCTGAGGAGTTGCGAATGGTGCTGAACATTGTGCAATCATCAGTGAACATCTCCACTACTGACCTTATGATGGAAGGAAGGTCGTTGATGAAGTAACTGAAGATGGTTGGGCCGAGGACACTACCCTGAGGAACTCCTGCAGTGATAACCTGGAACTGAGATGATTGGCCTTCAACAACCACAACCATCTTCCTTTGTGCTAGGTATGACTCCAACTATTGAAGAGTTTTCCCCCTGATTCCCATTGACACCAGTTTTGCTAGGGCTCCTTGATGCTGCGCTCAGTCAAATGCTATCTTGATGTCAAGGGCAGTCACTCTCACCTTGCATCTTGAGTTCAGCTCTTTTTTCCATGTTTGAACCAAGGCTGTAATGAGGTTGGAAGCTGAGTGACCCTGGCAGGACCCAAACTGAGCGTCAATGAGCAGGTTATTGCTAAGCAAGTGCCGCTTAATAGCACTGTTGATGACGCCTTCCATTACTGATGATCAAGAGTAGACTGATGGAGTGGTAATTTACCAGGTTGGATTTGTCCTGCTTTTTATGTACAGGACATACTTGGGCAATTTTCCACATAGCCGGGTTGATGTCAGTGTTGTAGTTCTCCTTAAATAGCTTGGCTAGGGGTGAGGCAAGCTCTGGAACACAGGTCTTCAGTACTATTGCTGGAATATTGTCAGGGCTCATGGCCTTTGCTGTATCCAGTGCCGTCCACCATTTCTTGATATCACGTGGAGTGAATCGATTGGCTGAAAACTGGCATCTCTGATGCTGGGGACCTCCGGAGGAGGCCGAGATGGATCATCCACTCGGCATTTCTGGGTAAAGATTGTTGCAAATGCTTCACTTTATCTTTTGCACTGATGTGCTGGGTTCTTCCATCATTAAGGATGGGGATATTTGTGGAGCTTCCTCCTCCAGTGAGTTGTTTTAATTGTCCATCACCACTCATGACTGGATGTGACAGGACTGCAGAGCTTAGATCTGATCCATTGGTTGTGGGATCACTTAGCTCTGTCTGTCAATTGCTGCTTATGCTGTTTGGCACGCAAGTAGTCTTCTGTTGTAGCTTCACCAGATTGACACCTGATTTTTAGGTTTGCCTCGTGCTGCTCCTGGCATGTCCTCCAGCACTCTTCATTGATCCAGAGTTGATATCCTGGCTTGCTGGTAAAGGTAGAGTGGGGGATGCGCCAGGCCATGAGGTTACAGATTATAGTTGAGTACAATTCTGCTGCTGCTGCTGCGCCTCATGGATGCCCAGTCATGAGTTGGTAGATCTGTTTGAAATCTATCTTATTTAGCACGGTGGTAGTGCCACACAACACGATGGAGGGTATCCTCAATGTGAAGGCTTGGTCACTCCTACCAATATTATCATGGACAGATGCATCTGTAGCAGGCAGGTTGGTGAAGATGAGGTCAAGTTTGTTTTTCCCTCTTGTTGGTTCCCTCACCACCTGCTGCAGACCCAGTCTAGCAGCAATGTCCTTTAGGACTTGGCCAGCTCCATCTGTGGAGGTGCTACTGAGCCACTGTTGGTGATGGACATTGAAATTCCCCACCCAGAGTACATTCTATGCCCTTGCCACCCTCAGTGCTTCCTCCAAGTTGTGTTCAACATGGAGGAGCACTGATTCATCAGCTGAGGGGTGAATGTACATGGTAATCAGCAGGAGGTTTCCTTGCCCATATTTGACCTGATGCCATGAGACTTCATTGGGGCCTGAGCCAATGTTGGTGACTCCCAGGGCAACTCCCTCCCAACTGTGTACCACTGTGCTGCCACCTCTGCTGGGTCTGTCCTTCTGGTGGGACAGAACACACCCAGGGATGGTGATGGTAGTGTCTGGGACACAGTCATTTGACTCTGCCATGAGGCAAGCTGACTGTAGGCTGTCATTTCTACTGTTATTTCCATAAAAATTTCAAACAAATATCACTCCCCTTGTGATTTTGCAATCGATCAAATGCTCTTGCCTAGTACTACACAATTAGACTAGGCTAGCAAGGGAAACATAACTATTCTGCTAATGACACTTTATTACAGAATGCACTGATTCCAGCTGATAATTTCGCAGGGACTCAGATCTCCAAAGTGGACTCTTTCTGTGCAGTAAAATTTTTATGATTCTATGAACTTAACAATCTTTCCTCTGTTTTCAATAGATTGATGCACCGTGCCACACTACTGGCAAGAAGGTTAAGCTATGCTTTGGCAGTGCTTTTCAGTACATCTGTAAGATGTTATTCAAAGGAGCCTATTCACCACTGAGAAATTGTTTCAGAGTGGTAAGTCACTGTAGAATGCCGATGGCAGAATTACTCAGTTTTAAGTATCTTGTGTCTTAATGATAGCCTTATCACTTATAAGTAAAACTGTACCTCTTTAGACATCACCAGAAAGTGATATAAAAGTCAATGGCCTGAAATTTGCAGATACGACAATCCCAGCAATTACCCCAGGACTGCAAACTGCCTCTGCCTTCCACTGGCTGCAGGGTGAATGGGAGAGCATCTTCCTTGAATGGCCTAGAATGTACACATACCATTATGGACACATCTAGGACATCGCTTAGCCCTCACAGGGAGCAGGAAATTCTATCTGCTGCTGTCCAGCAGGGAGAGAAAGGGTTACTCAGTTCCTCCTCTCTTAACCCGTGGGAGAAGCAAATATTGTTTTTCCAGGTGGGGCACACAATAGAAAAACGTACCAGTTCTCTGCAGTCCTGGCTGCTTCCCTGGATCCCTTGGTCAGACCTAGTTGCTCCCTTTAGGAGGGAGATGTATCTCTCCACACTGGCCTCCAACTTTACGCTGAATCTACTGAGGAGGGGGTTTGCAGATAGGTGGAGAAGTGTGTCCTCTAATACAAGGCTTCACATCAGAGGCAGCCTGAGGTTCCTCTCAGAAAATGAGCCCTGAAAACTCTTGGCAAACCCAGTTCCTGGACAACTTAGAGTATTTCACTGCCAGAGTCAAAATGAAATATTTCAGGACTGCACTGCTTTTCTGGAATAAACAGTTTAGTGTGAATACGTATGCTGGTTATGTTGTATAACACCCTGCTAACATCAATAAGCCAAACACAACATGCTCTGTAGAATATTTTGCAAGTAGCTGATTACCTCCACCTTGTAAATGTAGATGTCCCATGAGAAATAGCTGTAGGAATCTTTTAAAAATGATATCCACATATTCGTACTCATTCTACAATGTCTATGCAAGAGCCTGAAGGAAGGGAGGCATTATTTCATTACCATCCATGAGAAAAGATTAAGGAGTAGGTATATATTAAATCATAAAAACAAAAAAACTGCGGATGCTGGAAATCCAAAACAAAAACAGAATTACCTGGAAAAACTCAGCAGGTCTGGCAGCATCGGCGGAGAAGAAAAGAGTTGACGTTTCGAGTCCTCATGACCCTTCGACAGAACTTGAGTTCGAGTCCAGGAAAGAGCTGAAATATAAGCTGGTTTAAGGTGTGTGTGTGGGGGGTGGAGAGATAGAGAGACAGAGAGGTGGAGGGGGTTGGTGTGGTTGTAGGGACAAACAAGCAGTGATAGAAGCAGATCATCAAAAGATGTCAACCACAATAGTACAATAGAACACATAGGTGTTAAAGTTAAAGTTGGTGATATTATCTAAACGAATGTGCTAATTAAGAATCGATGGTAGGGCACTCAAGGTATAGCTTTAGTGGGTTTTTTTTTTATTTTTTTAAATTTTTTTTTTATATAATGGAAATAGGTGGGAAAAGGAAAATCTTTATAATTTATTGGGAAAAGAAAAAAAGAGGAAGGGGGAAACAGAAAGGGGGTGGGGATGGGGGAGGGAGCTCACGACCTAAAGTTGTTGAATTCAATATTCAGTCCGGAAGGCTGTAAAGTCCCTAGTCGGAAGATGAGGTGTTGTTCCTCCAGTTTGCGTTGGGCTTCACTGGAACAATGCAGCAAGCCAAGGACAGACATGTGGGCAAGAGAGCAGGGTGGAGTGTTAAAATGGCAAGCGACAGGGAGGTTTGGGTCATTCTTGCGGACAGACCGCAGGTGTTCTGCAAAGCGGTCGCCCAGTTTACGTTTGGTCTCTCCAATGTAGAGGAGACCACATTGGGAGCAACGAATGCAGTAGACTAAGTTGGGGGAAATGCAAGTGAAATGCTGCTTCACTTGAAAGGAGTGTTTGGGTCCTTGGACGGTGAGGAGAGAGGAAGTGAAGGGGCAGGTGTTGCATCTTTTGCGTGGGCAAGGGGTTGTGCCATAGGAGGGGGTTGAGGAGTAGGGGGTGATGGAGGAGTGGACCAGGGTGTCCCGGAGGGAGCGATCCCTACGGAATGCCGATAAGGGGGGTGAAGGGAAGATGTGTTTGGTAGTGGCATCATGCTGAAGTTGGCGGAAATGGCGGAGGATGATCCTTTGAATGCGGAGGCTGGTGGGGTGATAAGTGAGGACAAGGGGGACCCTATCATGTTTCTGGGAGGGAGGAGAAGGAGTGAGGGCGGATGCGCGGGAGATGGGCCGGACACGGTTGAGGGCCCTGTCAACGACCGTGGGTGGAAAACCTCGGTTAAGGAAGAAGGAGGACATGTCAGAGGAACTGTTTTTGAATGTAGCATCATCGGAACAGATGCGACGGAGGCGAAGGAACTGAGAGAATGGGATGGAGTCCTTACAGGAAGTGGGGTGTGAGGAGCTGTAGTCGAGATAGCTGTGGGAGTCGGTGGGTTTGTAATGGATATTGGTGGACAGTCTGCTTCCAATCTCCACCCCTCCATCATTTTCACGTGGTCCATCTCTGACACTTCCCTTCCCTTCCTTGACCTCTCTGTCTCAATCTCTGGTGATAGACTGTCCACCAATATCCATTACAAACCCACCGACTCCCACAGCTATCTCGACTACAGCTCCTCACACCCCACTTCCTGTAAGGACTCCATCCCATTCTCTCAGTTCCTTCGCCTCCGTCGCATCTGTTCCGATGATGCTACATTCAAAAACAGTTCCTCTGACATGTCCTCCTTCTTCCTTAACCGAGGTTTTCCACCCACGGTCGTTGACAGGGCCCTCAACCGTGTCCGGCCCATCTCCCGCGCATCCGCCCTCACTCCTTCTCCTCCCTCCCAGAAACATGATAGGGTCCCCCTTGTCCTCACTTATCACCCCACCAGCCTCCGCATTCAAAGGATCATCCTCCGCCATTTCCGCCAACTTCAGCATGATGCCACTACCAAACACATCTTCCCTTCACCCCCCTTATCGGCATTCCGTAGGGATCGCTCCCTCCGGGACACCCTGGTCCACTCCTCCATCACCCCCTACTCCTCAACCCCCTCCTATGGCACAACCCCTTGCCCACGCAAAAGATGCAACACCTGCCCCTTCACTTCCTCTCTCCTCACCGTCCAAGGACCCAAACACTCCTTTCAAGTGAAGCAGCATTTCACTTGCATTTCCCCCAACTTAGTCTACTGCATTCGTTGCTCCCAATGTGGTCTCCTCTACATTGGAGAGACCAAACGTAAACTGGGCGACCGCTTTGCAGAACACCTGCGGTCTGTCCGCAAGAATGACCCAAACCTCCCTGTCGCTTGCCATTTTAACACTCCACCCTGCTCTCTTGCCCACATGTCTGTCCTTGGCTTGCTGCATTGTTCCAGTGAAGCCCAACGCAAACTGGAGGAACAACACCTCATCTTCCGACTAGGGACTTTACAGCCTTCCGGACTGAATATTGAATTCAACAACTTTAGGTCGTGAGCTCCCTCCCCCATCCCCACCCCCTTTCTGTTTCCCCCTTCCTCTTTTTTTCTTTTCCCAATAAATTATAAAGATTTTCCTTTTCCCACCTATTTCCATTATATAAAAAAAAAATTTAAAAAAAAAATTTAAAAAAATAAAAAAAACCCACTAAAGCTATACCTTGAGTGCCCTACCATCCATTCTTAATTAGCACATTCGTTTAGATAATATCACCAACTTTAACTTTAACACCTATGTGTTCTATTGTACTATTGTGGTTGACATCTTTTGATGATCTGCTTCTATCACTGCTTGTTTGTCCCTACAACCACACCAACCCCCTCCACCTCTCTGTCTCTCTATCTCTCCGCCCCCCACACACACACCTTAAACCAGCTTATATTTCAGCTCTTTCCTGGACTCGAACTCAAGTTCTGTCGAAGGGTCATGAGGACTCGAAACGTCAACTCTTTTCTTCTCCGCCGATGCTGCCAGACCTGCTGAGTTTTTCCAGGTAATTCTGTTTTTGTTTTATATATTAAATCAGTCAGCTGACTCTAGGATAATCTGGTACAAATAAGGGTGTGTTATAAATGTTTCGGGAAGAGTTAAGAGGAAAACCATAAAAGATATCATCAGTAAATAAAAGATGCTTTGTGCAGATTTGTTGAAGGATGATTAACCAGACATAGGTAGAGTGTATCGGTATTATGGTAGAAGGATGTAATTAAACATATAAAGTATGCAGAAGTCCTTGAGGACTTTAACCTAGCAGTGGACTTTGGATGTCCTGAAGAAATCCCTAGTACGTGACTTATAATATTATTATTGGTGCCTATAACTCAGGTGCACTGCATTTAAGACATTGTGTTTTATTATCTCATTATCCTGATTTAATAAGAAGTATTAATCAGATCTTTGTATGTTTCATAGATCTCAAACCTGTATTAGAGATATTTGATATATCCACAACGACAAGAGGAACTTATGCCGATATCCTATGTAAACTTAGCACACCTATATTTTGTCCATAGTTAGAAAAGATTAAAGATCATGTAGCTGCAATACTGAGATTTTAATTTCTAACACCTATGTGACAAAGGAGAGGTGGATAGAGAGAAAGATATAGTCATTTCCTTCCTCATTCTAATTTGATTTTTTTTAAATAAGGTGAATTTTGAGAGGAAAAGAAGCTGCTTTTGGGAAAATATGTAAGAAAGGAGGGTAAGATATTTGGGAGGAGGAAAGTAGTCAGATCTTACATTAATAACTAAAATATTCATCATATGCCTCATAACGTGAAATTTGTGCATATCTGTTATATTTTTAGGTAGATCCTGTTCCATTCTATGACATGTGCCTGAATGACATGTGTGAATCATCAGATCTTCAGCCAGGCTGTAACTTAGCAGCTGCCTTTGTCCACTTATGCAACAGGAATTTTGTCCCTCTGGAAATTCCATCACAATGTGGTAAACTTGGCTAATTTTCATTGATCAGTTGATGAAATGCTAATGTCAAATCAAAAGAAGGTACTGTAATAACTGGGCCTTTTCTTGGAAGTTAGAAAACTGGCTAATAGCACTGCCTTTTCAAAGAGGCAGTGGAAGCGTTATTCTTTGTGGCTGTGTGACACCCCATTTAGCTTTTCCAGTCTTTAAAGGATCCTTACCAGTTACTGCTGTGGGGCCCCTTGGTACAGTACCTCACAGTTCTCTCAGCAGAAGGAGAAACAGCAATAGCCATCTTATCTTGTATTGCATCAAGCAGGGTAGTGACTGAGGGAAGGAAATAAATGCCTCTGTTCCCTTTATCCATACCTGTCTTCTAAATAAGTAGCATTTTATTTTGAGGGCTAGTGAAATGCTCCAGAAATCAATTTTTAAGAACATGGAGTATATTCCCCTACTTGCATTAATATTAGTGAGAAACTTGACGTTTTGTTTCAGGGTAATCATAGAATCTTACAGCACAGAGGGAGGTCATTCGGCTCATTGTATCTGTGCCATCTCTTTGAAAGAGCTATCCAATCAGTCCCAATCCCTTGTTGTTTCTCCATAACACTGCAATTTTCTCTCATTCAAGTTTTTATCCAATTCACTTTTGAGAGGTATTATTCAGCCAGTCACTACGCTTTTCAGCAATGCATTGCAGAGCATAAGAATTTGCAACATAAAAGACATTCTCTGTATATAGCCTCTGGTTCTTTAGCCAATTAGTGTAAACCTGTGTCCACTGGTTAACAACCCTTCAACCACAGGAAGCAGCTTCCCCTTACTTACTTTACCAAAACCTTTCGTGAATTTGAACACATTTGTTAAATCTTCCTTTAACCTTCTCTGCTCTTAAGGAGCATAACCCAAGCTTCTCTCATCTCTTTTAGAAATCTTGCCTGTACCCTCTCTAAGACCAGGGAATTGGCAGGTTGGGGAGGTTGAGTGGGATGATACAGCTGGCACAGTTTAACACAAGTGGCCTAAGGAGAGCTCAAACAAGACAGAAACCTCCCATTGGGTAGAAGAGTGAGCATTATCAAATTTTACTCCATTACTTCTGTAATGATAATGACTGGAGCAAAGACATTTTCAGACGAGAACAATAACTTGTTACTTGTTTTAAGTACCATCTTAAAGGAGTAGAGATAGGTGGAAAGATTTAGGAAGGGAATTCCAGAGCTTAGGGACCAGATAGCTGAAGCCACAGCCACCGATGGTGAAGCAGTTAAAATTAGTGATGCTCAAGAGACCAGAATTAGAGGAGCACAGATATCTCAGAGGGTTGTGGGGCTGCTGGAGATTACAGGAATGGGGAAGGGTTTGAAAAAAAGGATGAAAATTTTCAAATCAAGGCACTACCTAACTGAAAGCGAATGTAGGCCAGGAAGTTGGTTGGTTGGGTAGAATGAGATGGGTAGAGTAAGATAGGTAGGTGGGTGAGCTGGGTAGTCAGTGGGTCGGGGGGGTGCTCAGGGGATAGGGCATTGGGTGGGTAGTTGGGTGGCCGGGGGTCAGTACTGTAATCAGGTGGACAGGAGAGATAACCAGGGAAAGTAGTCGTGGGTTCAAGGGGTAAGTCGGTGGGTCAGTGTGAGTGATTAGGGGTCAGTTGTAGAGGTGCCCAGGAGTTAGGCTAGGTTTTATTCTGTCTACATTTTATTTTTCTGGGGTGAATGGGATTTGGAGCAAGATTGGAAATGGGCAGCAGAGCTGTGGATGAAAAAATTATAAAAAGATGGAACTTCCGATGTGATGCACAATCTGGAGCTTGTAGTTTCCTAGTACATGACGTGGAGGGTTATATAAATATTGTCGAAACTGTTCTAGTTTCGTGAAATAATCATTTATGACATCTCTGAGGGTCATTTTATTTTTCTATGGCTGTTGCAATAAGTATTTCTGAGTATCAATCAGTGGTGTAATCTGAGGACTCAAATTAACAGTATCCAGCAGTGGGGGTCTCTCCATAGTGGCAGGCAAAGTTTTACTCTGCTATTCTGTACTCAGATTGTTTTCTTCTTACAGTGGCTGGCAAGGATAGTGACAGCATGCAAAACGATGATGTGGTAGATAACAAGCAATGGCTGACTGTAAAACCAGCAGACGTCCTCTTCATTATTGAAGAGAGGGACTGCAATAAGCCGATTGTTACAAAGCTTCCTTCACTTATTAATTCATTGGTTGAAACCTTCAAAAAACAAGGTAATTTTCCCTTTCTGTTTTAATTTATTAAGCACATAACTGGCTTACTTGGTGAAAGCAAGAGCTAGAGAAGGTGATGGAAGAGGGTGGTGAAACATTGAGACCAGTACTGGGGAGCAATGAATAAAGAGCGGAGCTCTGAAATTCTGATGTTGCTTTTGCGCTGTCGGAATTGAAGTGGGGTGATTTCCGCCTACCATGACATCCTTGCCATGACTTGTTCCTAAATTTTGGAATTCGCCCAGTTGAATTTAATAAGACTGTCTATAAGAATTTAATATCGACTCTCTAAAGCTAATGGCACGGATCTTCTGAGTGGCAATCATCGTTGGATTGTCACTGTGTCCGGAAATTTTCCCAACCCAATGCTGCTCCGCATCTCTACAGGGGTCTTCCAAGCCCAGCAGTCCCAGAGTCCCAGAGATGAGAAGTGCCACATTCCTCACAGAATTCCATCAAACTGTAGTAGAACCAGGGGAAGAAAAGACATGTCACCTTTTTTACGACACTAACTGCCGTATGGTAAGTTTAAAGGTCCAGTTTAAAGGCAAGTGAGTGAAAGGTTGGTTGGCTGGGTAGAGTGAGATGGGTAGAGTGAGATAGGTAGGTGGGTGAGCTGGGTAGTCAGTGGGTCAGGGGGGGTGCTCAGGTGATAGGGCATTGGGTGGGTAGTTGGGTGGCCGGGGGTCAGTACTGTAGTCAGGTGGACAGGAGAGACAACCAGGGAAAGTAGTCGTGGGTTCGAGGGGAAGTTGGTGGGTCAGTGTGAGTGATTAGGGGTCAGTTGTGGAGGTGCCCAGGAGTTAGGCTAGGTTTTATTCTGTCTAATACTTCCTGGTTAACTATTCAGGAAAGTACCACAGAACTGTCCCAAGTCTCTGATTCTAGCTCAGAGTCGGAGACATTCACGTAGGGTGCTGGGGAGCAGGAAGTTGAAACTTCCCGGGCAGTTCCCACAGAGGTTCGTACATCAGGACTTCCACAGGGCCACGACGTGCATCTCAGTCATATGCCTGGTCTCTGACAATACAGAGACCAGAATATTTGTTCTATCGACTGTCTAAAGCTAACCTGCAATGCTTCAGATGGCCTTGCTTTCTAGTAAAACATCATCTAGTAAAACATCATGCTTCTTTCTTTCCCTCCTCTTCCTGCTCCTGTCTCCAGGATGTTTAGAAATATCCTTAGGGAACACCATGGGCAGGTGAGGAGAGGTGGGTTTGAGCACATGCAGCAAGTTAAATCTCCTAAAAGTGACATCAGATAAGGATCCTGACATCATCCCACCCTCTTCCGGGTTTCACCCAGGCGAATTTGAAGATGAACGGGGGAACTTCTGTTCAGCTGTTGATCCTGCATTTAACTATTCAAATAGGCCATTAAATTCTGTTTCAACCAAAGATTCTGGCTTTAACAGACAGAGAATCTATTTCCCGAGCTGTCATCAAGGCAAGTGCACAGTTGGAAGAGCATCTTCAGTGAAACTGACAGGCTGGGAAGCATTTGGTCAGTGAAACTGAAGAGCTCCAGCTATGGCCAGGTGAAATGCTGCTGCTCACAGCAATTCTTCTCAGATGATTGCCATCTTCTTGGAAGTCACTTCACCTGTCTCGCACTTCACTTCACCTTGATATGGTCTTCCCTGCTGTCAGCCTTCACCACAGCATGGGAGCAGCTTATGCAGCTCAACCTTGCACCTCTGATGAAGAACAAGAGGAGCAGCAACACTGACATCAACAACACCTGCAGCAGGAGTAAAACTACCAGCAACACCAACTGCCTTCTCCCCAGTCACATCCCTCTCCACAGGGTTGAGGATGAACTTGGAGATCCAGCTGGGAGGAGTGTGACCTCCCAGACCAGGGTCAAAAGGCAGAATGTCAGCTGTCTGTACAAGTGTGAGCAGCAGCAGCTCAGGAGGCTCAGGATTTCATGGCAGGTCATTGCTGACATCGGCAGCCTCCGGGAACAAGACCTCCATCCCAGTCAACCAGGCGGGCACACGTTGCCAGTTATTGTCAAGGTTCTTCCCCGGCCTCTGCCTGTGTCCGAGATTGGGTACTCTCTTCTCTAGCAAGGAGAAAATGCAGAGCCGTAGGTGTGGGAAATGGACTGTGTGGAGAGGAGGGAAGTGCAACATTTGTGGAGGGTAACTGTGAGACTTGGGTGTGTGAGAGCAATAGGATAAAGGTGAATGTAAGTGTTGGCTATTCAGATGGGGAATGTGAGGAAGTGCCAGGAGAAGAATAAGAGGAGCTGCAAGGCATGTTTATGTGGGCAATATTGTGTAGGAGAATGCTGGGAAAGTCAGAATGTGGGCTTGGCAACTGAAAAGTGTTTTGTCATTCACCATCCCTGACCTCCTGAAGCCCTGGTGAACAGCCTCCAGGTTGCAGGGACGACAATCCTGCTGCTGACTTCCTCAGCCACTTCTTTCCACACCTGCTCAATTTGAAAGGTTGTCCTCTTCCTCCCATTCTTGGGAAATATCACCTCACTGCAGTCGCTCTGATACCACAGCAGGACCTCTAGGTAAGAATGAGAGATCCGGGAGCTGCCTCCATTCTTGTGCGGCCTCAAAAATTGATGTACAGGTGATCAATTCTAACCTATCCCGGGGTCCATTCAATTAGAAATCCTTCCTTTAACAGATCCCACCCATCCTTTGAGTGGTCAAGGAACTAATAAGTGGAATGCTAATATTGTGGCTCAGTTAAAGAGCCTCAGTAGAGCCCACTCCTTCACCATTCAGGAAGAGGTGCTAATTGCCATTTGGCCAGGGACCAAGGGAAGAATCTTCAACACTTTAAATATTTTCAGGTGTCGGAACCATTTAACACCACTTGTGTTGAAGGTGCACCTGTTGTCTATTTTATATCTCTCAGACCTATGCAAAGGTGATGCTAGTGTCTATGTGTGTGACATGTTTTATTCACAGTGCTTTAAAATGTCTACTCCATGCTTCTAGATCAGGCTTCAAGCTCTTCTATAGTTTGTTTAATTTTTCCTGAGTCCACACCCAGGCTTAACCTGCTTAACCTCAAGCACAGTCACCATCAATAGTAAACAAACTCACAAAATCAAACAAAGAACAATTGAACACTACAGTGCCTGTGGCCCAATCTTATGGGAAGCAGGCATAGAAACATAGAAACTAGGAGCAGGAGTAGGCCATTCGGCCCTTCGAGTCCGCTCCACCATTCATTACGATCATGGCTGATCATCCAACTCAATAATCTGCTCCCGCTTTCTTCCCATACCCTTTGATCCCTTTCACCCCAAGGACAATTAAAGGCCACATCCGCACTCGCCATCCAATTAAGGACTGCAGACGGGACACCAATGAGGCCCTGTCAAAAGGCTTCTGTGGGATTAATAAAAATGAAGGCCCAGAGCTGTTAGGGCCATCAGTTGATGGGGCATCCATTGCACAGGAATGGTTTTAGCCACGGTTGTGCCCACTTCAACCTTGTAGCCCTGTGGAGAGCAGTCTCCTCTGTCTCTCCGACCTCCTTTCATGAAGCCACCTCCAAAGCGCTGCTGGGCTCCTGATACAGTGCGGGACCTGCATGCCTGCCATTGCTGCACACAATTAAAGGCTAAATGCCCTTTTTAATACTTTGAACATCTACCTGCCATTACTTCAGGGTGCCCTCCAGGAAAATCTCCTAGAGTTGGGAACATATCGGGGAATGGATCCAATGTGCCTTGGCTTTCCACGCACCCTCTCTCTCCCGCCTCCAAAGCCACTTCCACGGGGCCAGGAAGATTCTGCCCTACCCCTTTAAAATTGACCCCCACCCGTTGCTGGACAGGTGGGAAGAAGGATTTCCCTGTCTGAAACTGCTGAGAGGCAGATTGCAACATTTTCTTTCAGCAGCTCACTTAAGCTGGATTTCTGGGCCAGCAGCTTTGGCCCTGATCTGTCTTTTGTAAAAAAAAATACAACACTTTGGCAGGAGACTTGGAGAATTCAGGCTAATATTATCCTGGAGTTCATCACCATAATTACATTATAAGTATTGTTACATTAATCGGTATTTATTTGGAAAGGATAGCACCAGAAATAATGCTGCTAATTTCACAAGCTGCAGGAGAAGAGAGCATGACCCATGTGAATATCCAGTATTGGCTTTCTTCCCCAGGAATCACAGATGTGAAATTTGGTTTCATTGGCTTTGGTGATGTTGGAGTTCACGAGCAGCACCTCCTCACTGTGAAGAGAGAGCACTCGACTTCTTCATCCTGGCACTTGGAAAAGGAACTGGGGTAAGGCTGCAAAACGTGGAACTGAAGCCTTTGCAAGAGGATCACTATTACTAAAGAGGATATGTTTAGACTATAAACGTATCCTATATTCCCAGGAAGAAAATATTCTTTGGGAATGTCCTTACAACAGAGCTTGGCTGTTAGAAAGTACTATTTAATTGGATAAAAGCAAAATACTGTGGATGCTGGAAATCTGAAACAAAACTGAAACTATTTAATGGGTGCTAGGTATTTTAATGATATATAAGAAAGCACTTCAAAATCTTTATTTTAAAATGTTCAACCATCAAGGTGCTGAAGAAGATTTCTTAAAGCTGTGCTCCATGCATAGTCAGTGGGATGATGCTGTCAGATTAAAAGCAGTCCTTACAATCTCTGTTATAGCCTCACACTGGATAAAGTCAATTCTAAATTTCTTGCCCAACCAATGGATAAACAACTTCACCCTGATTCTCCAGTCTCCTCCTCCTGTGAAACCACAAGGGAAGTGGCCTCAATGACCAAAAACGACCTCAATGCTATTTGTGGGGAGTTTCTAACAATGAAAAACCAAAGCCCCATGTCTTTTCCCAACCCTGGAGACTCCAGTGTACTTCAGTCCAGCCTCTCATCAAGAGCTCAGTCTCTCACCCGCAACATGGTTCAGCCCCATCTCCCTTTATTAGCCGCTTCTCCCTCTTACGAATTTTCTGAATTTACTTACTATGTTATTTGCCCAGCATTAAATTGGCTAACCCGATCATGATTTCATGAAAACAAGATCTTAAATCTCAACTGTCCCCAACCTGCTTACAACCTGTCCAAATGTGGTTCTAATGAAGGCAGGTCTTGGGAGGGCAACCAGTCTGCTCTCAGGAGATTGAGATTTGGATTAATCACTGTTTGAACCTGACACTGTGGGGCCCACATACACAGCAAGAATAGCATGTACACTTGCTTCCTGCAGACCTAGATACCACTGGTTTCTGTAGAGACAGGAGGAAAGCCTTGGAGCTTCCACTGCCAGCCCCTGCCCTGCCAACCCCCACAAAGAGACACCTGTAAAATGTCAGTGGGGATCAGCTGGAAGTAGTTCACATGCCCCTTCTTTCAGAATTTGCCATGTCATCAGGGGGACCTGAAGGGTTCCAACCCAAATTCCATCCCAAAGAAGGTCGGGAGTTCTACCCTTACGTATTCTGATTGATGTGATTAGACTCATCACTAACCAGGGATTGGATAGGAGAGTCCAGTAAAAATGTTAACTATTTCAACACTGAATGCCTTACTCCTGTTTTATCTGTAGCAGCAACCTGACATTCACCCGCAATATATCTCTCAATGCACCAGCTGCCGTGAAACTGGTAGCACAGTGGCCTTTCCGTAAGGAAGCCACCA
The DNA here is from genome assembly GCF_017639515.1 of Carcharodon carcharias. Taxonomy (NCBI): domain Eukaryota; kingdom Metazoa; phylum Chordata; class Chondrichthyes; order Lamniformes; family Lamnidae; genus Carcharodon; species Carcharodon carcharias. The sequence continues at coordinate 69,931,945 of NC_054481.1, read as the reverse complement.
AGAGTGCCATTCTTCTGACTTGTTCCAGCTGTCATCGAAATGACAAGGTAACTTCATAATAATTACACCACAGATACTGAGGCTTGTCATGCTTGTCTGAGTGAATACTCACTGCCAGTGTTATATCACAGAGGAAAAATAATATCTGTATTTCATTGCATTGGTTATTTTGAATGCTGATTTCTCATGACACCTTAAAGTAGCTGTAACAACCGGAAATCTACACAGATGTGAATGAGGCTTTCTGGTTGATTTTGTTATTTTTTTATTCAGTCATGGGATGTGGGCATCACTGGCTAGGCCAGCATTTATTGCCCATCCCTAGTTGCCCTTGAGAAGGTGGTGGTGAGCTGCCTCCTTGAACCACTGCAGTCCATGTGGTATAGGTACACCCACAGCACTGTTAGGGAGGGCGTTCCAGGATTTTGACCCAGCGACAGTGAAGGAACGGCAATATATTTCCAAGTTAGGATGGTGATTGGCCTGGAGAGGAAGTTCCAGGTGGTGGAGTTTCAATGTCCCTGCTGCTCTTGTTCTTCTAGATGTAGAGATCACAAGTTTGGAAAGTACCAGGGTAATTGGACTGGCAGAATGAGTTTAATCCAATTAAACAATCCTGACTGATTTACTTATGGTTCTTCCTATTGCAGAACCATTTCAAGTGGAATAGTTGCAGCATATGAGGGTTTCCACTGCTGTATCTTATGGGGTGTAACCCATTGCAAAGTGATTAAAAAAACAAATTTGGCTTTGCCTGTTGTTTAAAAGTTACGACCAAAACTCTTAGTTTGCGGTCAGGGATCATTTCTGTCGAGCCGGGAAGTTCTAAAACAGTCAGAAATGCAAAACCAGTGCAGATGAGCCGAGTATTCGACCCACTTTCAATCATACATGTGTAACATTGCTGCCCCAGGAGGAACCATAGGCCTGAATTTCCTACGGCCATGCTTTGTTGGCATTAAACCCGCCCTTGCCCAAGAGCAGACACTCCATTTCAAGCTTTTGGCATGGGACTGTTTGTATTGTTTGAATGGGCCTCTGACACCTGAAAGATAGTATCAGTGGTGTTCAACACCTGCTTGAGATGGTTTGCCTTCTAAGGCAGGGAAGAGTCCACCAGAGACCCAAACGGACAGAAGAACTTTCTTAAATGGAAATGGAAAATTAGAGGGGGTAATAAATCCCCTCATGCCAGAGAGGACTGGGGCCTTTAGAAACCTTAAAGAGACTCATATTAAATCTGGTGTGAGCTAGTATGAGGCCTTTCATGGGTGTAAAGGGTGAGGTTTCCTGGAAAAGCTCTGGAATTGTCCCCGACATTTCTCCTTAAAGCAGGGCAAGCAAGTGGACAGGCAGAACAGTCCTCCCCGGCTGGAATTTAAAGGTCCAATCCAAATGAAGCAGAATCCCATATTTCAGCAACCCCACCAGAGGTAAATGTGATTTATCCTCTCTCCAGCTCTGGGATTTTGGAACCTTATCTACCGGCAGGTCTTTTAGCTCCTGAGGAGGGCAGGAAATGAGATGGGCAAGTGCAAAATTTACACCACCGGCAGCATGCTGGTTTCCTGGTGCCATCCAGCCTCTGGGCCATTTTCCGGGAGGCAGAATGTAGGGAACCAGGGTTACTTGCCCACAAGTGGTGGGTAGCCAATTAAGCTTCTTAAAGATCACCTGAGACCTACTGCTATTCAGCCTCTGGGGCCTTGGAGTCATTGAACAGCCCAGCTGCTTGGAGGCAGCCTCCCAGCAGCAGACTGGGGCAGGCATGCTATGCTTGAGGCAGGTTTAGAGGCCCTCCCTGGCTGCCTGGGTTCAGCAGCAGCCACAGGCCACCCTTCTCTCTCCACAACGATTAGGGTTACCAACTGTGGTTAAATGTATTCCTGGATGCTTCGTCACATGACTCACTCCCACACTTCAGCCATTAGTCAACCTTCCTACACCAACTGGAAAGCAAAAAGACCATAAGACATAGGAGCAGAAATTAGGCCATTCGGCCCATTGAGTCTGCTCCGCCATTCAATCATTGCTGATAAGTCTCTCAACCCCATTCTCCCGCCTTCTCCCCGTAACCTTTGATCCCCTTACCAATCAAGAACCTATCTTTCTCGGTCTTAAATACACTCAATGACCTGGCCTTCACAGCTTTCTGTGGCAATGAATTCCATTGATTCACCACTCTCTGGCTAGAGAGGTTTCTCCTTATCTCTGTTCTAAAATGTCTTCCCTTTACTCTGAGGCTGTGCCCTCGGGTCCTAGTCTCTTCTACTAATGGAAACATCTTCCCCATGTCCACTCTATCCAGGCCTTTCAGTATTCTGTAAGTTTCAGTCAGATCCCCCCTCATCCTTCTAAACTCCATCGAGTATAGACCCAAAGTCCTCAAACATTCCTTATATGTTAAGCCTTTCATTCCTGGGATCATTCTCGTGAACCTCCTCTGGACCCTCTCCAGGACCAGCACATCCTTCCTGATATATGGGGCCCAAAATTGCTCACAATATTCTAAATGTGGTCTGACCTTATAAAGCCTCAGCAGCACATCCCTGCTTTTATATTCCAGTCCTCTCGAAATAAATGCCAACATTGCATTTGCCTTCCTAACCATCGACTCAACCTGCAAGTTAACCTTAAGAGAATCCTGTACTAGGACTTCCAAGTCCCTTTGCACTCCAGATTTCCGAATTCTCTCCCTATTTAGAAAATAGTCTAACAATTGGATGATGTTTGACTGTCGGGCCAAACAGCCCTTTTCCTCCATTTCAATATATTTATATTTGGTGAAGAGAAATGTTCAAAGAAAATGACAAAAAGAAACAATCTTTTTTAATGTCCTGATGATTTTTCTCCAGGGTTGCACACAGCAGTGTCCTGGAGATTGAACTTCAAATTCCTGGAGACTCCAGGCCAATCCTGGAGGGTTGGTAACCCTAACAATGATGGCCTGGCTGCTGATTCTATTTTTAATTTAAAACTTTTAAAATATTGGAGAGAGGGCACCTCCTTGAGGCCTGTCTTTTTCTCTCTCACCCAAGAAGCCAGCCGTCTGCTTCTTCAGTGCTGGAGAGCCTCCTACTGACTCTCAAACTCCAAGAGCCCATCCGCTATCCTTACCTGGACAGTGAACCAGCACACTGCAGCTACTAATTGGCCAATTCAGGGAAAATCACAGGCAAGTGTCTGTTCCCCACACAGTGTAGACTTCTGACCCCTATTTGATGCTGACGCCCATGGGGAAAATCCTGCCCTTGGGCCATCGCATAACAGCACCGCACTTATATCACATCACTACCACTGAATACACGTCTGACTTGAGGAATCTTAAGGGATCTAAAGGGAGCATGAATCTGTCTTGTTCTGACTTGTCCCGGATGCTGCTTTTTGTAGTTTGTGTCGCCGTGGCCTCCTGACACTAGTAATAATTTCTGTTCTTTTGTCAGTCGTCTGAAAACACTTTGCAGAACTTGCTGACATCCTCAGGGATCACATTGCACGTACTGAAAGACATGAAGATTCAGCTGAAGAATGAAGAGAGTGACGCCACTATTGTAGGCTTAGATGATAGCAATCTCTTCAGAGTCAGCGGTGCTGGGGCCTGGCCTTCTAAAACATTACGCCATCACATTGTGGTAAGTTTATGTTGCTTCAAAGGGAAGATTCACTTTAAGGGAGAACACTTCAAATGTGCAGAATTCTTCAGCTGATTCAATCTCCAAAAGCAAATTTGTCCTCATTACCCATGACAAGAGATCATTACTTTTATCTTCACTGCTACCTTGCTGGAAACCAATAACCTCAGGCCTGCTAATACCAAGATAACAAGTCTGCTGACACATACACTGGATTCAGTAGTGAGCAGTGCTCATTGTAGAATAAATAATTTCACCCTGTATGACAATTCCAGAAGTTTAAAATCAATTGTTTTTGATTAAATCTGCTAACAAACTTGTCACATTTATTAGTGCAATGGAGAAGAGTGGGCCTAGGACTAGCATCTTAAACTTAAATAAGGGCAGCTATGTGGGGATGAAAGCTGAGCTAGCAGAAGTGAACTGGGAAACTAGGCTAGAGGATAGATCAATAGAGAAGCAGTGGCAAACATTTAAGGGGATATTTCGGAGTATTCACAATAAGTACATTCCTACAATAAAGAAAAATTCCGAGGGAAGGACCCACCATCTGTGGTTAACTAAAGATGTTAAGGAAAACATCAAACTTACAACTCCGCAAAGATAAGTGGCAGGACAGATGATTGGACAAAATATAAAGAACAGCAAAGAATGACTAAAAGGTTAATCAGGAGAAAGAAATTAGAGTATGAGAGGAAGCTAGCTAGGAATGTAAAAATGGATAGCAAGAGTTTATACAGATATTTAAAAAGGATAAGAGTAAGTAAAATGAGTGTTGGTCCTCTAGAGAGTGACAGTGGGGAGTTAATAGTAGATAGTTAATAGTAGATAATAAGGAAATGGTGGAAGAAATAAATAAATACTTTGCTTCTGTGTTCACTGTAGAGGATACAAAAAACATTCCAGTAATAATTACAAATCAGGAGGTGAACGGGAGAGAGGAACTTGGTGAAATTGAAATCACCAGGGAAACGGTACTGAGCAAATTGATGGAGCTGCAGGTTGGCAAGTCTCTGGGTCCTGATGGACTACATCCTAGGGTCTTAAAAGAGGTGGCTAATGAGGTAGTCGATGTGCTGGTGTTAATTTTCCAAATTTCACTAGATTCTGGCAAGGTTCCATCAGATTGGAAAGTAGTAAATTCAAGAAGGGAGGGAAGCAGAAAACAGGAAACTATAGGCCAGTTAGCTTGACGTCTGTCACCGGGAAGTTATTGGAATTGATTAGTAAGGAGGTTATAGCTGGGCACTTAGAAGAGCTTCAGGCCTTAGGTGTCAGCTTTGGCTCAGTAGGTAGCACTTTAACTTTCTGAGTTAGAAGGTCATGGGTTGAAGTCCCATCCAAATATTAGAAGAGCTCCAGGCAATAGGGAAGAGTCAGCATGGTTTTGTAAAAGGAAAATTGTGTTTAACCAATATATTGGAGTTTTTTGAAGATCTAACATGCACATTTGATAAAGGGGAGCCTGCAGAAGAACTGAATTTGGATTTCCAGAAGGCATTTGATGAGGTGCCACACCAAAGATTGTTACAGAAAATAAAAACGCATGGTGTAGGGGGTAACATAATAACATGGATAGAAGATTGGCTGGCTGGCAGAAAGCAGAGCGTATGTAAAAATGGGTCTTTTTCTGATTGGCAGGATGTGACGAGTGGAGTCCCACAGGGGACTATACTGGGGCCTCAACTTTTATGATTTACTTAAATGACTTAGATGAGGGGAGTGAAGACATGGTAGCTAAATTTGCAGATGACGCAAAGCTAGGTAGGAAAGTTTGTTGTGAAGAGGACATGAGGAGGTTGCAGATGGATATAGATAGGCTGAGTGAGTGGGCAAAGATCTGGCAAATGGAATTTAATGTGGCAAAACGTGAAATTGTTCACTTTGGCAGGAAGAACAAAAAGAAGAGCATTACATAAATGGAGAACAGCTGCAAAATTCTGAGGTGCAGAGAGATCTAGGTGTTTTAATACATGAATCACAAAAAGTTAGTATGCAGGTACAGAAGCTTAAGAAAGTAATTAGGAGAGCAAAGAGGGGATATGAGAAAGCTCTGGTTGGTAAAAGTAGGGAAAATTCCAAGATATTCTATAAGTATATCAATGGGAAGAGGATAACCAGGGAAAGAGTAGGGCCCATTAGGGACCAAAGGGGCAATCTATGGGTGGAGCCAGAGGACATCGGTAGAGGGTTGAACGAATATTTCACATCCATCTTCACCCAAGAGAATGAGGATGAAATATGGAACTCGGGGAAAGAGACTGCGATGTTCTTGAGCAAATTGATATAGGGAGTGACAAGGTATTGGAGGTGTTGGCAGGCTTAAGAGTGGACAAATCTCCAGGTCCGGATGATTTGTGTCCCAGACTCTGGCCATGGGGGAGGTGCCAGAGGATTGGAGAACAGCTAATGTGGTTCCGCTTTTTAAGAAGGGTTGTAGAGACAAGCCAGGGAACTACAGGCCAGTGAGTCTCACGTCAGTGGTAGGGAAACTATTGGAAAAAATTCTGAAGGAGAGAATTTATCTCCACTTGGAGAGGCAAGGTTTGATCAGGGATAGTCAGCATGGCTTTGTCAGAGGGAGGTCATGCCTAACAAATTTGATTGAATTTTTTGAGGGTGTGATGAGGGTAGTGCAGTTGATGTAGTTTATATGGATTTCAGCAAAGCCTTTGACAAGGTCCCACATGGGAGACTTATAAAGAAGGCAAATGCACATGGGATACAGGGTAATTTGATAAGTAGATTCAAAATTGGCTTAGTTGTAGGAGAAAAAGGGTGATGACAGAAGGATGCTTTAGTGACTGGAAGCCAGTGACCAGTGGTGTACCACATGGATCTGTGCTGGGTCTCCTATTATTTGTCATTTATATAAACAACATGGCTATGTGGGGGGTAGGATAGTAAGTTTGCGGATGACACAAAGATTGGCCGGGTGGTTAACAGTGAGGTTGAGTGTCTTGGGCTACAGGAAGATATAGACGAGATGGTCAAATGGGAAGGTAAGTGGCAGATGGAATTTAACCCTGAAAAGTATGACGTGATACACTTTGGAAGGAGTAATTTGACAAGGAAGTATTCAATGAATGGCATGACACTAGGAAGTTCTGAGGAACAAAGGGACCTTGGCATATGTATCCATAGATCTCTGAAGGCGGAGGGGCGTATTAGTGGGGTGGTGAAAAAGGCATAAGGGACACTTGCCTTAATCAATCGAGGTATAGATTACAAAAATAGGGAGATCATGTTGGAGTTGTATAGAACATTGGTGAGGCCACAGCTGAAGTACTGTGTGCAGTTCTGGTCGTCACATTATAGGAAGGATGTGATTGCACTGGAGGGGGTGCAGAGGAGATTCACCAGGATGTTACCTGGGATGAAACATTTAAGTTATGAAGAGAAGTTGGATAGACTTGGGTTATTTTCATTGGAGCAGAGAAGACTGAGGGGCGACCTGATCGAAGTGTATATGATTATGAGGGGCATGGACAGGATGAATAGGGAGCAGCTGTTCCCCTTCATTGAAAGGTCAGTCACAAGGGGACATAAGTTCAAGGTGAGGGGCAGGAGATTTAGGAGGATGTGAGGAAAAACTTTTTTATCCAGAGGGTGGTGACGGTCTGGAATGCACTGCCTGGGAGGGTGGTGGAGGTGGGTTGCCTCAAATCCTTTAAAAAATGCCTGGATGAGCACTTGGCATGTCATAACATTCAAGGCTATGGGCCAAGTGCTGGTAAATGGGATTAGGTAGGGAGGTCAGGTGTTTCTCATGTGTCAGTGCAGACTCGATGGGCCGAAGGGCCTCTTCTGCACTGAGATTCTGTGATACAGCAAGTAATTAAGAAGGCTAATGGAATGCTGTCCTTTGTTACGAGAGGGATTGAACATAAAAGTAAGGACGTTATGCTTCAGTTATACAGGGCATTGGTGAGACCACACCTCAAATACTGTGTGTAGTTTTGGTCTCCTTATTTAAAGAAGGATGTAAATGCATTGGAGGCAGTTCAAAGGAGGTTTACTAGATTGATACCAGGATTGTCTTATGAGGAAAGGTTGGACATTCTGGGCTTGTTTCCACTGGAGTTTAGAAGAATGAGGGGTGATTTGATTGAAGTACACAGGATCTTGAATGGCCTTGACAAGGTGGACATCAAAAGGATGTTTCCTCTTTTGGGTTAGTCCAGAACTAGGGGGCACTGTTTTAACATTAGGAGGTGCCCTTTTAGGACAGAGATGAGAATTTTTTTCTCTGAGGTTGTGTAACTTTGGAATTTTCTTTGGAGGCAGGATCATTGAATATTTTTAAGGCGGAGGTAGATAGATTCTTATTAGGCAAAGGAATCAACGGTTATCGGGGTTAGATGGGAATGTGGAAATCAAAACACAAGATCAGCCATGATCTTATTGAATGGTGGAGAAGGCCCGGGTGGCCAAACAGTCTACTCCTCTTCCTATTTCTCATGTTCTTATCTGTGCTTTCTCTCTAACAGCACTTTAATGAAGCTCTGGACAAATATGGTCAATGGATCCTCCATGTAGCTAAAGTATTGGAATTGAGATATGTCAGTGACAAAAAGAAAACAAATGCAAAATCCATTTGTCAAATTGTTTCTGTCAATTTATGAAACTGCCATTGCACCAGCTTTATTTGTTCTTTAATGGAATGTGGGTGTCACTGGCAAGGCTAGAATTTGTTGCCCATCCATAATTGCCCTTGAACTGAGTGGCTTGCTCAGCCATTTCAGAGAGCAGTTAAGAGTCAACCACATTGCTATGGGTCTGGAGTCACATGTAGGCCAGACCAGGTAAAGATGGCAGATTTCTTTCCCTAAAGGATATTAGTGAACCAGACAGGTTTTTACAACAATCGACAATGGTTTCATGGGCGCCATTACTGACACTCATTTTCAATTTCAAGGGACATGGAAATGTTAAAGTAGTGTTATGATGGAGTGAAAGCTGTAATACATTTTCAAGCAGAATATCATAATTTTATCGGTGTCAAAGCTGAAAACTCATCTTTGTAGTAGATCCACCTACAGTGTTGTTCAATCTTTATTTCCCCTCTTTTTGTAGAAGCTGATTTCTATCTTCATTTAATGCCTCTCTCATGCCTTAGGCCCACTTTAATCTAAACTTCCCAAGTTGTTTTATTAATTTGTGGGATGTGGGCATCACTGGCTAGGCCAGCATTTGTTGCCCACCCTTAATTGCCCTTGAGAAGATGGTGGCGAGCTGCCTTCTTGAACCGTTGCATTCCATGTGGTGTAGGTACACCCACAGCACTGTTAGGGAGGGAGTTCCAGGATTTTGACCGAGCGACAGTGGTGGAACAACACTATATTTCCACGTTAGGATGGTGTGTGGATTGGAGTGGAACTTGCAAGTAGTGGTGTTTCCATGTGTCTGCTGCCCTTATCCTTCTAGGTGGTAGAGATTTCAGGTTAGGAAGGTATAGTCCAAGGAGTTTTGGTGAGTTGCTGCAGTGCATCTTGTAGATGGTACACACTGCTGTTACGGTGCGTCGGTAGTGAAGGGAGTGAATGTTTAAGGTGATGGATGGTGGCCAATCAAGCAGACTGTTTTGTCCTGGATCATGTTGAATTTCTTGAGTGTTGTTGGAGCTGCACTCACCTGGGGCAATTGGGGAGTATTCCATCACACTCCTGACTTGTGCCTTGTAAATGGTGGACAGGCTTGGGGAGTATCTGACCTCACTTCCTCCAATCTCTATTTTGATTTAACCACTATTTACTTGATAATTGCTTGAACTTTGTAGCTGTGCATTAACGAGCCAGTAATCGCAGTATTTTTACATTCTTACGCACAATTGTGGCCAAATGATCCCATTCAGACATAGAATATCTTCCAACTGCTTTCGTTTTGTTTTTCAGTTACCTGCTGAAGATAGGTGTCTGTCTGCAGCAATCAAATCAGGTGGTGCAGTATTTGATTCTTCAAAGTTCATCAATCAAGGTGAAAATTTCCTCCAATTATTTAGTTTCCAAGTCACCAAGAAGCACAAGATTGGCAAATGTGAGATTTGCCAGTCCAGCACAGGTTGAAACAACTTCATGTTTAGTATCTGAGTTGACTACTTCATAGCAAAAAGAATGTCAGATAGTTATAATGGCAGATGCACAATATGAGGAATGTATCCTACAGTCCGTAACACCCATGGAATTAAAAGTCATATTTTCACATTCATTGCAGCCCACACCATGCTGTCACTGTACATATTACTCTAAATTCCTGGTCCTAATTAAAAATTATTTCAAATTAATTCGAATAAACTATGTATTTTACTGTGACTTGCTCGTACAGTCAATCCAATGCTGGATTTATATTCCTAATACATTAATGGGCAGCATATTTTAAAACTCCCTAAATCATTATTGTTCTCTCCACAAAATTTCCTTGAAGGTTCACTCGAAATAATTAATGACAATGATGAGAGGGAGCTAAACATGACAGATTAAATGTGCTTCAGAAGCACATGCAGTCTTGAAAACTGTTGTTTTGATATTTCAGCTCAACAAAGCTGCAAGGTGATTCATGCTAGCTGTTTATCTGTGCTGTGTAGATAGCTATGTCTGGGTATCTGCTGGAATTTAATATAGGTTAAACCGTAAACATTTGATTTCTTCATTTTCGAATTATGACTAACGCAATCCTTCTGAATCATTCTCCACAAGAAACAGAACAGCCAAAGTAAGATCCAAGTGTTTGGATTCTACTGAATAAAGAATGGAACACTACTTGGTTTACAGTTGGTGACCTAACACATTTGATGAGCTCATCATGCAGTAAATCAGAAAGATTGAGACTCAGTTAATTTGGTGTACAACTCCTGAAATCACGTTGAGGCCCGAAATCCTCTCCAACATTTTTTATAGATTGTGTGATCCAGATTATTATTGTTCTTTCTAGAGGTCATCATGGTGCTTGTCAGCCCTGTAGAGTTTACCATTGTTTATAATGGAAGTCTAAAGCTGATTAGGTTGTCTAACAAAGTGAGGAGGTTCAGTAGCTGTTATAATCAAAGAACAGAGTTCTAGCACATCCAAATGGCACAAATAGTCAGCAGCAAAGGAAACTGCTAGTTAATATGGTGATGAAAATCATAGCCAGTACTTTTTCAATAAATTTTAGCATAAATTTCAGGCATCTTCATTACTCCTATTAGATGATACCAATTATAAGAATAATACTCAGGACATTGAGAAAGTCAACAACTTGTTGAGTAGCAATAATAATTTAGTACAGAATTATAAATATCTCAATGTAGCGTAAAATTGGTGCCTTTTTATTTTGTCTATCAATTTACTGAATTCCTTTTCCCTGAAACATTTTGTACTAATAAAATAAATTCTTTGATTTTTGTTAAATATAGTTTTATCAGTCTCAATGAGGTATGTTTTCAGTGAGTGAATCCTACATATACTGTTTTTCCCTATTGGACATTAAATGTCTTGAAATATTGCCTTCAGATTCACGTTTGTGTGAGAAATGCATAAATAACATTACTTGCAGGTTACATTTGTTAATTGACTTACATATTTTTGGAATACAGAGCAAGCAATATTTTAGTTTTATTATTGTGATTCTCAGTTTTTCTGTTTTGTTTCATACTTTCAGTGATATTATTATATTAGAACTTTGTAATAAGTTCCAGTCATTAGAATTCTGTGATTGGAGAGTACTGAGTCTTGCACATGTTTTCAATGTCTTCGTTCTCCTTTACCTCATTGATGCAATGCACTTTTACATTTGGTTGTGTTTATGGAATCATATTTTTAATAAAATGAGGTTAGAAGTTTCTGTGTGCATTTAGTCTTAATTTGAAAGCACTCGGTTTGTTGTTAAAGTATGAACAAGGGGTATCAAAACATGCTGCATATCTGTTTTTTTATGTGACGTAGAATGTTAATTTTCACGTTCAGATTGGATTTGTGTAACCCATATAACCAGTGTTTGACTTTTCTGTTAAAAGAAATAAACTTGATTCAAAATTGTGTGGAAATTTCCATAACTTCTAGATAGCACTAGTACATCGGTCTAGTGGAAACATTCCTTTAAGGACTACCCATCTCTTTGCCATGTTTATGTCAAAATGTAGCAACATTTTCATCAACTGCAACTAGACTCATTTTAATTTGCTTAAGAGAAAATGGATAATGCCACGGATAATAAGTAAAGGATTTGTGTGTTGAGATTCATTCACTTAAGCAGATTGTTCACTTACTAATATTTTTTTCATCAATCTTTCATGGAATGTGGGCATCACTGGTATTTGTCAGCATTTGTTGCCCATCCCTAATGGCCCTTGAACTGAACGGCTTGCTAGACCATTGTGGAGGGCGGTTAAGAATCATCCATGTTGCTGTGGGACTGGAGTCTCATGTAGACCAGCCTGGGTAAGGATGGCAGATTCCCTTCCCTAAAGGACATTAGTGAACCAGATGGTTTTTTACAACAATGGATGATAGTTTAATGACCACCTTTACTGAATGATGTATTAATTGAATTTAGATTCCACCAGCTGCCATGGTGAAATTGAAAGTATTAAAACCTAAATGTTTTATGCTTAGGAACCCAAGACTGCCATTCCAATAATTTTGCATTAGGTAACTTCAGCCAGATAGTGTTATGTGTCTTCTTGAAGCTGTGTCTGTAATATCTTGCCCTGTTCACTGGTGGAATGCCTTACCTTCCCAAAGAAACATTTTAGTAATGATTCTGTTCCTATAAAAGAGCCTTGGGCGGTTGGTAAATCTGTTGTGAACTAAAAGGAATGTTAATATTCAGACCTTTTCACTTTCCACAGAAATGGGAAAGGAACTCCATCTGTGCAAATTAACTGACGTAATATTTTGACAGAAGGGAGAGGAAGAGGCAATATGTAATTAATAGTATGGTCTAACATGCGTGCACGATCAGAGGGACCTGGCAGTTAATGGGTGATGGATATATGGAGAGAGTAGTTATCAAAACATATGGAATCTTGGGGTGGAATCGTCACAGGTTTGAAATAAGTGTGGCAACAGGCGGCTAAAATGATGTTTAACCCACCAGTTGCAATGGCTGCATTTCATGCCATATTGTCCCAAACCTGCCACATTAATTATGCATTTCAGGAAACATGCCGTTTCCATGGTGTTGATTCCCAGAAAGATTTCCAGAGTGCTTACCCTGGTCTGGCCACTATCACATCCTGCTTTCTACTCTTAATGTCACCATTAGCACCTCCTTTAGCCAGTGCCACCACCATTAACACCCCTTTGACCTTTTGTTTATGACATCTTTTGCAATCTCTCCTTTGCCTCCACCTAACACGCCTTCATTCCAGCTTTACCCATTCCACCCCCCTTAAATAGTACATATTTCACCAATTTTACTTCCCTTTAGCTCTGAAAAGAAGTCATATGGACTCGAAACTGGCTTGGGAGGCAGTGGCAGTGGTGATCAGCACCAATGCCCTGCAAAAGAGGACAGCCACCTAGTGCCACTGAGTGAATGATCACCCTCTTTCTACTAGGGTAAGTCACTCTTCTCAACACTCTCAGCTCTCTCACCCACAAACCCATCACACATCCACAGGGCCCTCACTGTCAGTTCAAGGGACATCACCATTCACTCTCTCACACACACCTTCACTGTCCTCATCCCATCCATGGGACCACTCACCACCAACACATGCCAGGCATACTTATCATCTGGCCTGGCAGGTGTCCTGGTTACCCTCTCTACATCTGTATTCATGCAGGACAAGCTGGCAAACAACAAAAGGAAGAGGTTGCAGACGGGTGGAGGAATGCCTGAAATCAAGGTCCTCATGGACTTTGAAAACAGAGTCATCCAGCTGGCCGGCGATGACCTGGACCAGTGCCAGTGCTGATAGTGAGGTCGGCGCTGCTCTACCAAGTGAGGATCCAGCAGTGCAACATCCATCAGACAACCATGCTGTGAGTGATGTGTCCTCTTTCACCAGCCACTGCCATGCACTAATTATCTCCCCTTGCTTCCGCTGACACATCTGCCAAACAGCCGACAAAATCCATGACCCAGGGCCTCCAATCAAGTCCCAAAGAAACCTCTGAAGAGGAACATAGAGGCACCCTCCCTAAAGTCCTGTCACAGCACTCACCCACACCCTCCACCAGCACAGAGACACACCTCAGTGGGACCTTGCTTTAGAGTAGCTTCGGGATCACAATCTGGTGAGCACATCGCTCTTTCTGATCCACAGCAGGTGGTGGCAAGGACTTCCCAGTTTTCCGGCACTCATAGGACGGCTGGGGACAAGAACATTGCTGAGTCCGAGTCAGATGACGAGCCTCTGGACTTGGTCATGTCACAGTTGCTGGAGCTGCAAAGGCAAGCTCGGGAACATGAGGAAGCGATGTCCTCTGCACTCCTCAGACTGCAAGGCACAATGGAGGAGCCTGTCCACATTCAGGCTGAGGTAATAGTGCCAGCATCCAACTCACTGAGGTTAACACTGGTAGGATGGCAGTCGCCATGGAGACCTTGGTCCAGGACTTCACTTCTGCACTGCACTGCTCAACTCCATCACCGACACCATAGCTAGCCTCTTAACAGTGTGTATGGGAGAGGGGTACCGGGCAGCTCAATCTTACTCCAGCTACCCCTACTCGTCAAGGAGTCAGCCTGGGGCTCTCGAGCACCCATAGGGAGGAGGATCAGCGGACCCATCCATCCAGGTGTCTCCGGGAGTGTCCAGCCCCTCTTCCTGTGACCCTAGCAGCTCCAGGTCCACAGCTTGATGAGGGTGTCACAGCCACACAGCAGGACCCCGAAAGCAGGCCAGGGGACTCAGAGAACACCCGTCAAGTTCATCACACACATGGTATAGCAGTCAGCAGGCTGCCTCCACTCCCGCTGTGGATGTGGGGAGAGCACCAAGATGTAGCGGCAGGGTTAGGATAGTTAAGCAAATGTAACTCTTTTGAGTCAATTAAACTAAATTAACAAGATCAAGCATAAAGTAAAAGCAGCCCCTCAAAGGGAAACTGCAAAGACAAAATTCAAAAGAAACTTAGCAACATTAAGTCAAAATGGTCTTTAAACACCCCAGTCCCCGCGGTGCCCACTGAGCACAGGAGCCCTCGATGGTGCCGGCAGACACCACCTGCTCCCCCTCCAGGGACGCCCAGCCGTGAACATAGACGTGGAAGAGGGGCAGATCGTAGTTGGATGATCCCGTCAATCACTTGTGTGGTCACTCCCCAGGACGTCCCAGAATGCCCTGAAGAACTCCACGGTCAGCCCGTCCAGCCCCAGGGATTTGCCCCGGAGTGGCTGTTGAGGGGCCCGGTCAGCTCCCCCAGACTTATCGGGGAGTCAAGCTTTCCGGCGCCTTCCAAGCCGACCTGTAGCAGGTCCTCCCACAAAACTCTGCGAGCATCCTCGCTGGACAGATCCGGAGAGAACAGGGCAGTGTAATAGTCTCAGGATGCCCTCCAGATCCGAGACAAGGGATCCGTCGTCGGCCAGCAGCGTAAGGAGCTGCTGACGGACCCCATGCCTTTTTTCCAGTGAGTAGAAGGGGGAGCCACGGTCCAGGTCCGTGAGGAACCGGATCCGTGACCTCACAAACTCTCCCCAGGACCCAACAAGTTGCAGGTCCCGCAGCGCGCCCCTCTTCTCATTGTACTCCAGCCGCAGGGCTGGGTCCGCGTCGGGCTGACCGAGACCTGCCTCCAGGTCGAGCACCTCCTTCTCCAACTCCTCGACCCCGGATTTCCGCCTCTTTATCGACCCCCTCGTGTACTCCTGACAGAAAACGTGGGCGTGAGTCTTGCCCACGTCCCACCAGGGCCTCAAGAAGGGGAAGCCTCCCTGCTTCCTTATCCAGCCGGCCCAGAAACGACAAAATTAGTCCAGGAACCACTCGTCCTCCAGCAACAGGTTGTTAAGGGGCCAGTACGCGGACCCCGTCCGAGCGCAGAACGGAGCGAGCTCCGCCCACACCAGACGTTGGACTGTGCACGGACCCTGCAGCACAGAAGCTAACAGAACACAGGACATGTACGCCCTCGAAACGTAAAGGAGTTCGAGTCTGGACGCTCCGACTCCAGGTGACACGAGAGTGAAAACGCTGGAGTCGGGATGGAGATGTCGCCGGACGTCCACCAATCGAAGGACCCAACCAGGTCCCGGAACTTACTCACACAGAGCGAGCAGTGCTGGGCACCGTGACGGTCCTGGGCCTGGAGGGTACAGTTTAAATCCCTCCCAAGGACGATGCACTCGCCAGCGTCGATGGAGCCGAGATGAGTGGACACTTCCTCAAAAAGTCTCACTTGCTGCTGCGTGCCCAGGGGAGCGTACACATTCACAAAGTGAAGCGCTGCACCCCCCAGGTGCAGCAACCAGCCTGGCACCGGCTCCTTGACCCCCAAGATCTCTGGCTGAAAATGTGGGGTGAACAAGATAGCCACCCCGCCAGAATTGGAGGCTGGGGTCTCATGTAGACCCTCCCCCCCCCCTCCACCTCGCCACTCCAGGAGCCACATAGCTTTGTCTCCCGGAACGGTCTGGGTTTCCTGCAGGAAGCACACCGCATACTTCCCATCCCGGAGAACCGAGAAGTTCTGGACCCTGCGCTGTGCATCCCTGCTGCTGTGGGTGTTGAGGCTGGTTATGGTAGTCTTCATTGTCAGGAGTATGTGCTACTGTCACCTATTGCAAAGTGTAAGAAGGAGAGGACTAGTTTAATCCTTCCTCTCCTTCAGGAGCCCAGCGAGAAACGTGTGAACCCTCCTCTTAGCGTCCAGTCCAGTCCAGGGGCCTTGAGGGCCTTGCGGATGGACCAGAACACAAGGGGGAAAGAATGTCACCGGCCCAGGGCTGACTGGACCCTGTCTCGATGACCGTGATTACTCGCTAAAAAATCCTGGAGCCCCCGTAAAGGGATGAGGGGAGAGTCAGTGGGAGGCACCAGGGAATCCACCACCTCACCCGACAATGACTCTAAGTCATCCCCAGTGCTCCCCATCGAAACCCCGCCCTCATCCAGGTCATCGCATCCAGCTTCCAGCCCCTCCCCTGTATTGAGTAGGGGGGCTGGTTCAGAGCTGCCAGTCACCTCCACCTCCACCTTGATGCCATCCCCAGGATCAAGCACAGAGGGGTCCTGGCTTAGAGCCCCTCACCCCCTCAGGCACCGGGTCACATGGCAAGTCCGGAAAAAACTGCAGACCCAGGATGGAGGTGCCCGCTGCTGAAGGTTGGAATGGAGATGGGAGGCCCTCCTCACCACCGCCGCCCGATGACCCAGCGGTCAGTGCCATGAAGGGACTGCTGCAATCCCCTGGTGGGCCAGGTGGCATCTCGGGGGTACAAGATGGGTCAGGGTGGGGCACCATTGCAAGGGCGATACCCTCACTGAGGGGCCCTGTTCAGGGGGCTACAGTGAGGGATTGGGGGTTTGGGCTTCCCTTAGAGGGCAGAGCGAGGACTTAGGGGCGGAGACACCACCACCTCTTCAGGAAAGGGGACACATCCGACCTCCCAAGTTGCGGGGTTCTCCCCCTCCGAGGGGTGGCATCTCTTCCGGGGTAGGCTGGGGGTTGGGGAGACCTCCATCTGCGAGGCTCCAGCCGCCTTGTCCAGCCCCTCCGGACCCACCGCCATCTGGGTTTGGGCTTGTCGATCCTTTGTAGAGCAGCCATTGGCTCAGGGTCACGCGCCCCATCGCTGTTAGACCCGGGAACCCACACAGGGACGACACTGGGCCCAGTGCAGTGCATGGCACTGAGGCACACATGGGCTGGGAACCACGTGTAGAAATGTTGCTGGGCCAGATGATGTATTTACCCCCGAGCCGGTGTTTTCAGGTGTCTGGGGATCAGGGTGGGTTTGGGGAGTCTAAGGGGCTGCTTCCAGGCGATTGGTCTCCCTCCGCACCTTTTACGGCCTTCGAGGACCTCCTCACCCTCATCCCCGTCAACATCTTCCTCATCGGAGGAGACCTCCAGCTCCTCCATCTCCTCCTCAGCCAGCTCCTCTCCCCATTGCAGTGCCAGGTTGTAAAGGGCACAGCAGACGACGACAATGCGTGACACCCTCTGTGGACTGTATTACAGGGCTCCACCAGATCGGTTCAGGTACCAGAACCTCATCTTCAGATGATGGTCTGCTCCACCAAGTTGCGAGTTGCAGCATGAGCCTCAGTATAGTGTCGCTCTGCTGCAGTCTGAGGCTGCCGCTCGGGTGTCATCAGCCACGTCCTCTGCAGATAGCCCTTGTCCCCGAGGACCTGAGGAGCCATCCCTGCAGCCTCTAAGGACCCTGAAATCGTCAGGGATCTGAGACCAACTAAGGATGTAGGCATCATGCACACTCCATGGATACTGTGCACAGACCTGCAGGATGTGTTTGTGATGGTCACACACCAGCTTCACATTCAACGAATGGGAGCCCTTGCGGTTGACACAGTTGACTCCTTGTTGTCACAGAGATCTAAGTGCCCCATGAGTGCAGTCGATGGCATCCTGCACCTGTGGGAAACCTGAGATCAGGGCAAATCCAATTGCTCTTGTACTCTGTCTTTCCGGGTCCCAGGCGAAATGCAGAAAGTTGTGGCCCTTGTGAAGATGGCATCCATGACCTCATGGGTATATTTATGGGTAACGGATTGTGATATCCCACAGAGGTCACCTGTGGAGCCCTGAAAAGAGCCACTGGCATAGAAACTGAGAGCTGCTGTCACTTTCACAGCCACTGGCAGTGGATGTCCCCTTGGCACTAAATCCTGCAGCAGCTGGCAGATGTGACCGACCGGTTCCCTAGACATGCGCAGTCTTTGGCAACACTGGTTTTCAGTCATCTGCAGGAATGAAAGGCGGCGTCTATAAACCCTGGGTCTAGCTCGGCGCAGACCAGTGACGGCTCGCTGTAGCTCTTTGGTGGCCTGTGCAGGAGCCCCAGCCGCTCCTTCTTCCTGAGGGTGCTGCTCCTGCCTTTGTGCAGCCAGGCGCCTCCATCATTCTCTTCTCTGTCGTCTCCGCTCTCTGTAAGCCATGAGGCATACAGCTAGTTCACCAGGCTCCATGCTCCTGATGTACTCCTCCTGCAGGATGAAAGAGAGAGACATGTGGGTTAGCATAGGTGTACTAAGAATCTCTTTTGGTTAAGTCTGAAGGCCCCTTAACGCAACCCGGAGAGTGTTGTTCAGCACTTGGATGGCCAGAGTTTAGTGCGCTGCATGGCTGCTCGAAACCGCCCCCCTCCTTGCCACACATGCTTGCGTGCTATGTTCAACCCCAGGGCAGCCTTTGCCCCTCCCCCAACACACCTCAACCATCTTGAAGTCAAACAGGTGATCGGGGCGAACGCTCTACAACGTTACTGTGTACTTGCCTCCATGTTCCCCTCAAAGTGCAGCCTGCCAAGTACATGCCTTTTATATGCTGCTGTGAAATACATTGATGTGCAATCACTCCGACATCAGCAGATGATCCAGCAGTGTGGGGCGGGTATGAGGCTGGCAGGCTGGCCTTATAATGATATGCTGATGTATTGTAATGAGGTTCCCAACATCTAATGGTGGGAAACGCAGCCCGCCATCAACGGGCTGAGCAGACGATTGCAAACTGGTTTCGGAACATCATGAAACTGATTTTTGGCCTTCTCGCCATATTGACTGATCACGCCACTGAACATGCCCGATGCCAGCGGGCACAGACGATTCTGCCCTTGATCTTCATAAGTAGGGGCATTGTGCACAAAAGCAGGGAAGTTATGCTGTACCTTTATAAAGCGCTGACCATAACTAGATTATTGCACCCAGTTCTGGTCACCACACCTTAGGAACAATGTGAGGATCCTTGACAGGAGATTTACCAGGTTCTAAAGATTTTAGTTTCAGGATTAAGTTGGAGAAACTGGGGTTGCTCTCCTTGGAGCAAAGGATGTCGAGGGAATATCTGATAGGGGTGTACAAGATAATTACAGTTGTTCAAGACAATTACAGATTTGGATAAGGTAGACAAAGAAAAGCTATCCCCTAGTTGATGGTACAAGGACCAGGGGACACAGACTTAAGATTTTGGGGAAGATGTAGTGGGATATAAGCAAGAAGTTCTTAATGCAAAACTTTTTAATTAACTTTTTAACTTTGTGGTGACCTGGAACTCGTTGCATATGAGAGTGATGGAAGCAGAATCAGTCAATGGTTAGAAAGGGAAATTGGATAGGCTCTTAAGAGGTTACAGGGAGAGAGAGCAGGGGAATGGAACTGGCTAAATTGGTCTACGGAGAACCAGCATGGACTTAATGGGCTGAATGTCCTTCTCCTGTGCTCTAATGACTCCATTGATACTTTGACCAAATGCAAATATCACATCTGGGCCCAAAGTTGCAAGGCCTTGGGGGTGCAGGAGCAGTGCAATCGGAACAGATGGGTTTGATTAAAAGCAAAATACTGCGGATGCTGGAAATCTGAAATAAAAACAGAAAATGCTGGAAAAACTCAGCAGGTCTGTCAGCATCTGTGGAGAGAGAAACAGAGTTAACATTTCGAGTCCATGTGACACTTCTACAGAGCTAAAAAGTAGAAATGTGATGGAATTTAAACTGTTTGGGGGAGCGGCAGTGGAGCAAATAAAGCAGGATAGAAGGTCAGCGCTATGTGGGGGCTAAGGAGAGAATGACAAAGATGTCATAGACACAAGAGAAAGGGAGTATTAATGGTAGTGATGAAGACTAAAGAAGGTGCTGATAATGGCATAAAGATGAGTTGGAATTTGTTGTGAGATCCACACTATAATAACTGGCTAGCTGCTGCTAAAAGTGAGGATGAGGTTTTCTTGCATCTCCCCCTTCTATACAGATATCACTGAGAGATGAGTGAGATTATGTAAAGAGGGCTCACAATTGTTTCAATTCCCATCCTTTCACCAGTGAGGATGCAATACAGCCTGATCTGCCACACAAAATAACCTTTTCAAGTAGTAACATCCAAGGTTTCTGTGGGTACATAAGCATACCTGAACAGGGATTTGGTTTGCAGAGCTTGAGGGAGGTTCCTACTGTTGTAGCGGCATTGTGAAAGGATCCAGCAATCAGCATGGTGTCCTTCCCCTCATTTTGATGAATTGCAATTGACACTAGTCATAATAGTCATTTCTGGCAGGCAAAAGCTTGATTTAAAACAAACCAGAAAATTTGAGTCTTGGGTTGGAACATAATTTTAGTATGGAAGTTGCTCATTAAACTAAGATAAAAGCAGAATGCTGTGGGTGCTGGAAATCTGAAATAAAAACAGAAAATGCTGGAAAAGCTCAACAGGTCTGGCAGCATCTGTGGAGAGAAAAAGAGTTAACGGGCGGCATCTTGTGCCCTCCACGGGATGAGTTTGTTGGCTGGGGTGGGGGGAGGGGGGGAGGGGGGCGGCATTTAATCAAGTGGGAGAAGGCGGATATGGATGCCACTACCTGCCTGCCTCCATTCCACTTAATTCTGTGGCAGGAAGGCCCATGACTGCCTTTCGACCCTGCCAACAGTTGAAGCCCTTAAGTGTGCAGTTAATGCCCATTTAAGGGCCTCATCTTGCAGCCACTGGTATTAAACTTGCAATGGGTGGGGGGCTCACCAAGCAGGGGAGACGACAAATGGGCCCCGGATGTGGGGGTCCCTCGCTCAAAGGCACTCAGTGCCTGACCGAGGGAGTCAGCATTGGGAAGTAGGGGGTGGGGCAACCCGGCTAAGAAACACCCTGCTGCCCTCGCTGCTGACCACCCCTCCACCACCCCACAATCCCACAAACCCCTTCCCACTACCACCCACCTGTGCTGGGTTGCCTGCTCACTCCAAGGCCACAGGTGGGTGCTGTACTGCACCGCTCAGTACAGAAGAGCTACTGGCCTCTGGCTGACAGCTCTCAGCGGGCGGGACTTCCGCCCTAGGGTCCTTGATCCTGGGGAAGGTGCTGCTGGCCCATTAAGTGCCTGAGTGGTGCTTGATTCAGCCGGACTTCACGAAAAGAGGTGACACAGGGTTCCCACTGGCCAAGACCCCCATTAAACCTAGTCCAAGGTTTCAGACCTGAAGCATTAACTCTGTGTGTCTCTCTCCACAGGCGCTGCCTGACCTGCTGATTACTTCCAGCATTTTCTGTGATTAAGCTAAGACTTGGATAAGAGGGGAGCAATGTGGCAGGGCCTTGGTGAGGGGGGGAGGGGCAGTAGTGGGGGTAGTGGGGGGCAGCGTTGAGTCAGTTGATTAACAACTTCTTTTTCTATAATAAGCTTATCAGTCTTGGCTTAGTGGTTGCATTCTTGTCTTTAAATCTGAAGGCCACGTCTTCATAAAATTTAACACAGAACTTTTTCAGTGCAATGCTGAGGGAAGCTGTGCTGTCAGAAGTGTTACCTTTCACATAAGACAATAAACCAAGGCCCTGCCTGCCATCTCAGGTGGATTTTTAAAAAATCCCATGGCATTATTCAATGAGAGGTCCTTTGGTCAATATTTATCCCTCAACCAACATCATTAAAAACAGATTATCTGGCTGAGGGATCTTTATTTCCTACATTACAACAGTGAACGCACTTCAAAAGTACTTAATTGATCGTAAAGCACTTTGTGGTGTCTTGAGGTCCTGAAAGGTTCATTCTTCTACCAAGCCATTCAATTTTGTGTCTCTGTAGCTTTTTTTCCTTTATTCTTTCACGGAATGTGGGCGCCACTGGCAAGGCCAGAACTTGTTGTCCAGCCCTAATTGTTCTTGAACTCCTAATTGCCCATGAACTGAGTGGCTCACTAGGCTATTTCAGAGGACTGTGGGTCTGGAGTCACACGTAGGGGAGGATTTTCCCCTCGTCGGGTGGGCATGGCAGGCAGGCCCGGGAACGGCCGCACAGTCCGTAGTCCCTGACCACGATGGGGGCCCCGACCGCGATTTCATGCTGGTTAATTAACAGCCAGCCAGGGTGAATCACGTGTTCAGCGCTGGGTGGGGGAGGGGGGTAGCGGGAGAGGAGGACGATCATGGAAGTCAGCCCATGTGCGCCGAAGCGCTCAGTGAAAGCTCCCTGAAGGCACAGAGTTGCCTCAGGGAGATGAAGATTTGTAACATTAAAAATAAAGATTTTAAAATTAAGGTAAACATGTCCCCTCATGTAACTCTGTCACATGAGCAGGGACATGTTAAAACTGAGTTTTGAAAATTTTATTTTATTTTTGATTAACATCGGAAACTTCATCCCACCTGTGGATGAGGTTTTCTCAAAAACCCAAAGGCTGCTTGCTTGCCCTTTTCGTCTACCCGCCAAGCGTAAAGTTGGACAGGCAGGGAAATATTCACTTTAATTAATTTATTAATAGGCTTAACGGCCCTCTGAATTGTCAGCGGCCACACTGCCGACTCCCCTGCGCCCCCACCGAGTGAAATATCGTGCGACTGCACAACGATGTTGGAACGCTCACCTGACAACATTGCACGCTATGTCATGCTCATGTGTGTCAGGCGTGTGCCCACACACCGAACTGATAATCCTGCCCGTAGGCCAGACTGGGTAAAGCTGGCAGATTTCCTTCCCTAAAGGGGCATTAATGAACCAGATGGGATTTTACAAAAATCAATGATAGTTTCATGGTCACCATTACTGAAACTAGCTTTATAATTGAATTCAAATTCCACCAGCTGCCGTGGTGGGATTTGAACCCATGAAGAGCTCCTTGAATCAGAGGGCCAACATTTTGCAATTTTAAAGTAACAATTCACTTTCCCTGCAACAAATTTTAATATTTTTAGACTCTAACTTGACATTATGAGCCTTTAAATTCTTCCACGAATGAAGAAAGGTCTCTCTGGAGCCCCATCCATGTTCAAAGTACAACTCCACGTCTCATTTTCCATTAATAATTGTTCCCAGTGTGTTTTTTTATTTACAATTCATTCCATATTTTTGCATTGGACTTTAAGTAGATTTAGCTTATAAACCATTCCATTTTCCATTCTGGCCTTTTTTTTCTGCTTTTTTTATGAATAGCACATGCACTCAACTTCCTCCTCCACATTGTTTTATAGGCATAAGATCGCTATATTTTAAGGCTATTGTTTTTTTCCCTTTACTTTATATCTCCTTTTTTAAATATTTATTGTCTTGCACAATGAAATCTCTGTCATGGATAATTGTGTTAAATTATGTTGTTTACATCGGAGCTGGATCATTGATCTGAATAGCAGGGAATTGCATCACTGTCCTGAATCTATGGTAAAATATACAATCTTTGAGCTTAATTCTACAAAAAATAAAAACAGAAAATGTTAGAAATGCTCAGTAGGTCTGGCAGCATCTGTGGAGGGGAACAGGGTAAATGTTTCAGGTTGCTGACCTTTCATCAGAACTGTTCTGATCCATTCCAGTGAGACATCATAGACCTGAAACATTAACTCTGTCCAAAGATGCTGAATATTTTGAGCATTTTCTGGTTTTATTTTTAGATTTCCAGGATCTGCAGTATTTTGCTTTTGCTTAAGGGCAGCACACACACACAGGAACACCACCACCTGGAAGTTCCCCTCCAAGCCACTCACCATCCTGGCTTGGAAATATATTGTTGTTCCTTCACTGTCACTGGGTCAAAATCCTGGAACTCCCTCCCTCACAGCACAATGGGTGCACCTACACCTAAATAGCCAAGTGGTTATGGTACTGGGTTTGTAACCCCAAGATCAAGAGTTCAAATTTCACAATGGCAAAACTATGAAACAATGTAACTTCATCTGAAACAGATGGAAACGGGTTTGTACTCGAAAGAGTTACACCACAGGAACTGCAGTGGTTCAAGAAAGCAGCTCACCACCACCTTCTCAAAGACAATTAAGCAGAGGTTATAAATGCTTACCAGCAATTCCCACAAACGGGGAGCAAATTTTAAAAAAACACACAACTCCCAAGCTGGCACTAATAATTGATGCCCTAAAGCACTTCATAGGTAAAAGAAAGCGCCACAGCAGCTCTCTGAAAATCCCATGCACACTTGCGGAAAGATTTTTCTGTGGTTGCACATTGATGGAGTGGAAGCCCTCACAGTTACTGAACATTTCTGCGTGAACTGAGAGTGCCCAGATTGTCATGCGCGTGAAATTGATGAAGGTCTGGACCTATGGGAATCCAGCCAGAGCCGCAAACTCGTGTGCCCACTTATCATGACTGACATCATCAGTTGAACAGTTGACATATGCTGGCCCTGGCAAAGATGTCAACAGTTACTTTCCTTATGCATTTGTGTGCAGATGACTGGGAGAACCCTACTTCACCTGAACCTATCAACATATCAATCTATTACTTTCTCCTTCATGTGCTTAGGTGACCTCTCCTGACTGGAATGTACATTCAATTAAACCCAGGCTATAAATGTGAAACAGATAAATGAATGGTACTCAATGTAAGACAGAATATTTAAAGAAATTAACATTTCTATCTTTCATGATATCGCCAAAGAAATAATGAGGCATCTCACCCTGAGCCATCTCTCAACTTACATAGAATATTGAAAGTGAAAGTCTACCACTTAAGTAGTGAAACATTGTTACAGAGTTAAACCAGCCTGCACACTCTTCTGGTTGAATTGACAGCTAGCTAAACACATGTAGCTCAACATAAAGCCCATAATTGCAATCCCTGATCATAGAGTTTTCGGTCAGAAGGACTCCAAAGATCCTTTGACTCTGCTCCTACTCACAGCCTGACATGTGTCTTCATTCTAGTCACACCTGTCAATCAAGAGGTATTGTCTCTCAGGTGGTCTGTTTCTTTAATTGAAGCCACATGCCTTCATTGACCTGTTTCCAGATTCTGTGATGTGAGTCCGAGTCCTTTAAGTGTTGCAGCAATAATTCAAGAACACAAGAAATAGGAGCAGGAGTAGACCACACGGCCCATTGAGTCTACTCTGCCATTCAATACAATCATGGCTGATCTGGGTCTTCAACTCCACTTCCCCACCCACTCCCCATATCCCTTGGTTCCCTGGGAGACCAAGAACCTGCCTATCCCAGCCTTAAATTTATTCAACGATGGAGCATCCACAACCCTCTGGAGTACAGAATTCCAAAATTCACCACCCTTTGAGTGAAGTAATTTCCCTCATCTCAGTCATACATGATCATCTCCTTACCCTGAGACTGTCCCCATGTTTTACATTCCTCAACCAGCAGAAACAATCTATCAAACCTAGCAAACAATCAAACCCCTTCAGAGTTTTATAGGCTTCAATGAGATCACCTCTCCTTCTTCTAAACGCTAGAGAGTGTCAGGTAATAGAGATATTTTAAGTAAGGTATATTTTTTGTCTTTAAGTTTAAGTTCAATTTATATTTATTTTCTACTTATGGGTTAAGAGGTGAAACCTGGGACCTAGTTTCATTTTTTGGGCGGAGACAGCAGGTCTAAGGCTCTGTTTGTACACCTGCATTTCCAATTAGATTTTTATGACTCTTGAAGGAGAGTTAAAGCCAACAGAGTAGAGGAAAAACTGTGCTGTTGCTTAGCAACAGGGGTCCAAAGAGGGAGGTCTCATCCACACACCTACACGCAGACAGGAATAAATAAAAAGAAGCAGTTTGAGTTCATTTAAAGCAGCTGCCAGAGAGACTGGACAGCGGAGGGATAATAGCAAGTCCCAAACTGAAGTTGAAGCCAGGATTCCAGAGAGACTGAATGCTGGGAGAGGGAATTGCAGAGAGAGTAGATTTTCCAAAAGAACTGAAAGTTCCCAAGGCCAAAGAGTGAGACAGAAACAGGAGAAAGTGCCAATAAGACTCAAAGGAAGAGCAGGAGTCTGGAAAAGGTCCGATTCTTTGGAAGTGATAGTAAGGAGAAGAGAGGAAAGCTTCAAGCTTAAAGGGGGAAAGCTGCAGGAAGCAGATTTAAAGCAATACAGGCATGTGAGAAGCCAGAAGGTCCAAGGAGACAGCTGAAGATATGTAACTCTTTGCTGTGGGCATGTGAAGCAGTGGTGTACTGTTGATAGCTGAGTCGGTAAGAGACAGTGCATTGAAGAAAGATGGGATGCAGTGGTGATTTAGGGAAGAGGAACATCAGAAAGAGAGTTCAAAACCTGGAGGTGGACCCTTGTAGAAGGCTTCTGAGAGAAAGTGTCAGTTTGGGAGA
Source organism: Carcharodon carcharias (assembly GCF_017639515.1). Lineage (NCBI taxonomy): Eukaryota > Metazoa > Chordata > Chondrichthyes > Lamniformes > Lamnidae > Carcharodon > Carcharodon carcharias. The sequence continues at coordinate 69,905,163 of NC_054481.1, read as the reverse complement.
AGATTCCAAAACGAGTTCTTGGAGAGCGGAGATTGAAAACCCTCATGTGATATATGGAGTTCAGTGAGATTGGTTGGCTGACAGTGTAACAAGTGTCTGTGGGGCAGTTGAGAAGAGATCTATAGCATCTGTCTGGGGTGGGATCTATCTCTTGGTTCCAGAGTATGATGTACCTGAGCACATGGGATTACATGGATGTGTACTTACTGTGAGTATAAGATAGCTTTTGTAGCTTGTATTATCCTTACAAATCTGTATATATCTGTAAAGGTATAGATATGGGTGAAGGAGTATTATAATTTAGTTCATCTTTTCTTGTTTAATAAATGTTTTATTCTTTTGTTAAAAGTTCATCAGCTGACTCCTGTGTTCAGTAGCACTCTCCACTTACCTAAACTAAAAATAAAAGTGAGGATCTATCAAGCCGGGTTCCACCCTGGGATCAGGTTTGTACAGTAATAACATCAGCTGGGATTGTAACAAGAATATAAGCCCAATTTACTCAGCCTCTCATCATAGGACAACACCCTCATCCCAGGGACTCTTTGTGAACCTTCGCTGTACCGCCTCCAATGCAAGTATGTCCTTTCTTAAATGTGGGGACCAAAACTGCACACACATCTCCAGATGCAGCCTCACCAAGACCCTGTACAATTGTAACTCTTTCGAGTACAAACCTGTTTCCATCTGTTTCAGATGAAGTTACATTGTTTCCCATTGTGAGATTTGAACTCTTGATCTTGGGGTTACAAGCCCAGTACCATAACCATTTGGCTATCATAGCCAAACTAAGTTTAAGATGTAACTCTTTCGAGTACAAACCTGTTTCTGATGAAGTTACATTGTTTGCTATTGTGAGATTTGAACTCTTGATCTTGGGGTTACAAGCCCAGTACCATAACCACTTGGCTATCATACCAGAACTAAGTTTAAGATGTAACTCTTTTGAGTTAAAACCAATAAAACCAAATTAACAAAATTGGGATAAATCAGGCACAAAGATTGCTTAACTCTTTTGAGTACAAACACGTTTTCCATCTGTTTGTAGCAAGACTTCTTTATTCTTGTACTCCTAACCTCCCTTGCAATAAAGGCCAGCATGCCACTTTCCTTCAAAAATGATTGATGAAAGATTGGCACTCATGGTTGGACATTCAAACAACATAAAACATAGCTCCTTTATTTGACAGAAACCAAAATTCAATGCATATTAATTGCCTTAAACCTGATGGACCAAAAAACGTATTACTTACAGAAACATCTCATAAGAGCCCCAATTAATCTCATATATACTGTGACCAATAAACTAGCAGACAATAACACTCCATTTTTGTCACAACCCTTTATAGCTCTTGCCCACTTCAAGCAACTCTATATATTATAGTTCGACAAAGCAGGTTAAACATGCACTGGTTTCTAATTGTTACAACCAATTATGTGGCTTTCACATTTAGAATGGTTATTAAACACCGACACCTTGGCGGACTTTTTTTGGGGCTGTTGACAGTGATCTTGTTCTGAGAATTCAACATCCTTTGATGGAAAATTCAAGCAAAGTCAAACAAAATAGATTTATGGGATGTGTTGAAAATGAATTGAACCTGTAATGTGAGCTTGTGCAGTCAGGCCTGCAGACAGTTCTCTAATTTTAACCTCCATTGATTGCAAGTGGTGGCTCTCTGCTCATGTCTTTTTTCTACATGATGAATATCCTTAATTCTAATTTGTCCACGCAGTTATATTTCCATACTGGGTTGTTAAAAACATGTTTACTGCCGAATTATGTGGGTGTGACAGATTAGATTTCTACCCTATTTGATAGCATTAGAATTTCTAGGTTATGTGAGTGCTTAACTGTTCCATTATTCTGGCCACTTTAAAATTGAGCCTTTTTACTCTTGTCGATGGAGTGATAGAATGAATTCCCACATTCCTTTGAGACCTATTTTAAATGACAATTCAACAGCCAAAAGCTGAATGAAACTAGAAGGCTGATTTTAATTGTCAGGAACAATGCAGCCAGTAGGGCTAAAGGAGGGTCAAGTCCCAAAGAAGAGTTCTATTGGACGCAAAACATTAACTCTGTTTCTCTCTCCACAAATGCTGCAAGGCCTGCTGAGTTTTTACAGCACTTTCTGTTTTTATTATAGGGTTAAAGTTGCATCTGTTGCAGCTTGCACACCTCCTCCAAATCTTACATCCACAAAGTTTCATCTGAGCAGCTTGTGGCTGGGTGTCAGACTTGCAGAGTTCTAATCTAAAGGTCAAAGTAGCATTCCAATTACAATGTATCTATCCCCATTGACTTTTATTTCCTATATTACAACAGTGGCAACATTACAAAATGTACTTCATTGACTGTAAGACACTTTGGAGAATCCAGTGACTGTGAAAGGTGCTATGAAAATGCAAGTCTTGCTTTTCTGTCTCGATGTTGGACACAATGCACTTCACTTTCTTGGACAGTTAAAAGCACATAATCCAGCCTGTGACTGCTTATGTCACTACTGGGAAATCATAAACTCCCCAGATAATTATAACTTTGGCATGGTGGAGAATTGGCATCGGCAGATTGACTGCCCATTATGTATCCTGTGGGGGCAATTTAACATTTGAGAAAAATATAAAATGGGAGATTTAATATTGCCTGTCTATTATGAGACTATTAATGTATATAGTATTATTGGAAAATATTTTTCTTTTAAAATAGAGGTTTAGTCTGTGGGTGTGGCTTTATTGGATTAAAGCCAGCTAACCCGGGTGCTTTGATGTGCACTAGGTTTGATATGTGGGAGAGATAGAGTGCATTTGCATTTTTTGAATAGAACATCCAAGAAGTGGGGTGAAAATTGACACCTATCTAACAGATACCAAGTCAAATGTTTATATTACTAATAAAATTGGTACTATGAAGGGGGTTTTATTGTTAGAAAAGGTTGGGGATACAATGAGAATTTACATTCAATGAGCGGTGGTAGGTATAACTTCAGCAGTTTTGTGTGTGCAGGACAGAGGCAATGTGAGACCAAAAGGCAGCTGTAAGCCTCCAACTTTCTCCACAGGAAGCAAAGTGAAAAGAACCTCATTTTGAATTTGTAAGGTGAAAGTGCTTTACCTGGTGTTCGGTTAAGTATAAGGGTTGCTGTTGCCTTAATGGAGATTAGTTTGGGAATTTGTTAAAAGTTATGATAGTAGTAATTTGAAGCCATGTGTATATATATTTTAACCTGTGTAAATTAATAAAATGTTTCATTTAGTTTAAGGTAAAACCTTGAGAACTGGTGGTCTGATTCCTGAATTTAGAGTTGCATCTCAAACATAGCACTTAAAATTATAGGTTATGACAGTTGTTTAAAGCTTCCCTCTGGGATTTTTAATTAACTCCACTTTACCAACTGCATTTATCATAACACTATCCTTCTCCCAGAATGGTTGGCAGCTTCCATGATCTGAGGGTTTCTCAAAATGCTTTACAAATAATGAAGAATTTTGTGCAGTGCAATAATTGTAGAAATCTGTAGCAACCAACCTGCAGGCAGCAAGTCTCACAAACAGCGATATGATAAATAAGGAGAAAGTGTTTGCAGAAAGAGATACTGTCCCCTCACAACAGGAGGAAGAAGTCTGCAGTGGAAACCAAGAAGGTATAGTTGAAGGGAGCAGAGGAAGTCAACAACAAGAATACATACTATGCTACTGAACTAAGGTACAGGAAACACCTTTGTGACCTAAGCAGGTCAGGAAAGGTGAATACAGTGACACATTAACCTACATCCTGTTGTGCACATCACCCCACCCACTCACCTTGCCATGTTATGCCATTCCATCACTCCCCACATCCACATGTAACAAGGACTACAACTTGTATATATATAGCACCTGGGATGTAATAAAACTTCAGGAGCATTGCAATGAAAAAATTGTCACCAATTCACATGAGGACAAATGGCTAAGACCTTGGTCAAAGTGTCTTACGACGGAAAGAGAAGTAGAGAGGTGTAGAAATGTAGGGAGTGAATTCCAAAGTTAAGGGCTCAAGCAGCTGGAGGCATGGCCACCAGTTGTGGAGTGATTGAAATTGGGGATGCTCAAGAGACCAGAATTACAGGAGTGCAGATATCTCAGAGGGCTGTGGGGCTGGAGGAGATTATAGAGACAGGGAGGGGTGAGGCCATGCAGGGATTTGCAAACAAGGATGAAAATTTTAAAATTAAAGCTTTGCTTGACTAGGTGCCAATGTCAGTCAGCAAGCACAGGGGTGATGGGTGAACAGGACTCTCAGCAAGTTAGGACATGGCAGCAGAGTTTTGGATGACCTCAAGTTAATGGAGCGTAGAATGTGGGAGACCAACCAGAGGTGAATTAGAATAGTCAAGTCCAAAGTTAATGAAGGCATTGATGAGGGCTTCAATGGTAGATGAGCTGAGGTGGGGGCAGAGTTGGGTTATGTTGCAGAATAGGCAGACTTAGTGGTGGCACAGATATGGTTGGAAGCTCATCCCAGGGTCAAGTATAATACCAAGATTGCAGACAATCTGGTTTAGCCTCAGAGTGTTGTGAGGAAGAGGGATGGAATTGGTAGCTAGCCTATGGAGTTTGCGCCAGGGCCAAAGACAATAGCTTTGGTCTTCCAATGTTTAATTTGGGTAAATGTCTGCTTATTCAATACTGGATATCAGATAAGCAGTTGAGTAAGCACAGTGGAGGAGCTGAGAAAGGTGATAGTGGGGTAGAACTGGGCTTTGTTAGTGCAATTGTGAAACTGACACTGCGCTGACACTCTGTCAATTTAATAGATTTTGAGTCTTCAATCCTGTCCAAATCCAAAATGCTTTTCCACATCAAAATTCAGCCCCAATAGTCAAGATATGTATGAAATAGTAAACAAACATAACTCATGTATTAAAAGCAAAAAACTGCGGATGCTGGAAATCCAAAACAAAAACAAAAATACCTGGAAAAACTCAGCAGGTCTGGCAGCATCTGTGGAGAGGAGCACAGTTACCATTTCGAGTCTGCATGACTCTTCAACAGAACTAAGGAAAAATAGAAAAGGGGTGAAATATAAGCTGATTTAAGGAGGGGGGTGGGTAGGACAAGAGGAGCTGGATAGAGGGCCAGTGATAGGTGGAGATAACCAAAAGATGTCACAGACAAAAGGACAAAGAGGTGTTGAAGGTGGTGGTAATATCTAAAGGAATGTGCTAATTAAGGGTAGAAAGCAGGACGAGCAAGGTACAGATAGCCCTAGTGGGGGTGGGGTGGGGTGAAGGAATCAATAAAGGCTAAAAGGTAGAGATAAAATAATGGATGGAAATACATTTAAAAATAATGGAAATAGGTGGGAAAAGAAAAATCTATATAAATTATTGGAAAAAACAAAAAGGTGGAGGAAATTTAGAAAGGGGGTGGGGATGGAGGAAAGAGTTCATGATCTAAAATTGTTGAACTCAATATTCAGTCCGGTAGACTGTAAAGTGCCTAGTCGGAAGATGAGGTGCTGTTCCTCCAGTTTGCTTTGAGCTTCACTGGAACAATGCAGCAGGCCAATGGCGGACATGTCAGCAAGAAAACAGGGCGGAGTGTTGAAATGGCAAGCGACAGAGAGGTCTGGGTAATGCTTGCAGGCAGACAGAAGGTGTTCTGCGAAGCGGTCACCCAGTCTGCGTTTGGTCATTCCGATGTAGAAGAAACTGCATTGGGAGCAACAAATGCAGTAGACTAAGTTGATGGAAGTGCAAGTGAAATGCTGCTTCACTTGAAATGAATGTTTGGGCCCTTGGACGTTGAGGAGAGGGGAAGTAAAGGGGCAGGTGTTGCATCTTCTGCGATTGCATGGGAAGGTGCTGTGGGAGGGGGTTGAGGTGTAGGGGGTGATGGAGGAGTGGACCAAGGTGTCACAGAAGGAACGATCCCTATGGAATGCTGCCAGGGGGGTGAAGGGAAGATGGGTTTGGTGGTGGCATCATGCTGGAGTTGGCGGAAATGGCGGAGGATGATCCTTTGAATGCGGAGGCTAGTGGGGTGATAAGTGAGGACAAGGGGGACCCTATCATGTTTCTGGGAGGGAGAAGAAGGTGTGAGGGTGGATGTGTGGGAGATGGGCCAGACAGAGTTGAGGGCCCTGTCAACGACCGTGGGTGGAAAACCTCGGTTAAGGAAGAAGGAGGGCATGTCAGAGGAACTGTTTTTGAAAATGGCATCATCAGAACAGATGCGACGGAGGCGAAGGAACTGAGAGAATGGGATGGAGTCCTTAGAGGAAGCGGGGTGTGAGGAGCTGTAGTCAAGGTAGCTGTGGGAGTTGGTAGGCTTGTAATGGATATTGGTGGACAGTCTATCACCAGAAATTGAGACAGAGAGGTCAAGGAAGGGAAGGGAAGTGTCAGAGATCGATCATGTGAAAATGATGGAGGGGTGGAAATTGGAAGCAAAATTAATAAATTTTTCCAGGTCCAGAAGAAAGCATGAAGCAGCACCGAAGTAATCATCGATGCACCGGAGAAAGAGTTGTGGGAGGGGGCCGGAGTAGGACTGGAGCAAGGAATGTTCCACATACCCCATAAAGAGACAGGCATAGCTGGGGCCCATGTGGGTACCCATAGCCACACCTTTTATTTGGAGGAAGTGAGAGGAGTTTAAGGAGAAATTGTTCAGTGTGAAAACAAGTTCAGCCAGACGGAGGAGAGTAGTGGTGGATGGGGATTGTTCGGGCCTCTGTTCGAGGAAGAAGTGGAGAGCCATCAGACCATCCCAGTGGTGGATGGAGGTAGAGCAATTGGATGTCCATGGTGAAGAGGAGGTGGTTGTGGTCAGGGAACTGGAAATTGTTGATATGATGTAGGGTGTCAGAGGAATCATGGATGTAGGTTGGAAGGGAGTGGACAAGGGGAGAGAGAACGGAGTCAAGAAAGCAAGAAATAAGTTCCGTGGGGCAGGAACAGGCTGACACAATCGGTCTGCCGGGACAGTCCTGTTTGTGGATTTTGGGTAGGAGGTAGAAGCGTGCTGTCCGAGGTTGGGAGACTATCAGGTTGGAAGCTGTGGAAGGAAGATCTCCAGAGGAGATGAGGTCAGTAACAGTCCTGGAAACAATGGCTTGATGTTCAGTGGTGGGGTCATGGTCTAGGGGGAAGTAGGAGGAAGTGTCTGCGAGTTGACGCTCAGCCTCTGCAAGGTAGAGGTCAGTGCGCCAGACAACAACAGCACCACCCTTGTCAGCAGGTTTGATGACAATGTCAGGCTTGGACCTGAGAGAACGGAGTGCAGCAAGTGCAGAGAGAGACAAGTTAGAATGGGTGAGAGGAGCAGAGAAATTGAGACGACTAATGTCACGCCGACAGTTCTCAATGAAAAGATCAAGGGAATGTAAGAATCCAGAGGGAGAGGTCCAGGTGGAGGGAGAATATTGGAGGTGGGTAAAAGGATCTGTTGAATGGGGAGAGGACTCATGCCCAATAAAGTGAGCACGGAGACGAAGGCAGCGGAAGAAGAGTTCAGCATTGTGCTGAGCCTGAAATTCATTGAGATGAGGGTGTAAGGGTATGAAACTAAGTCCTTTGCTAAGCACTGAACGTTCAGCGTCAGAGAGGGGAAGGTCAGGGGGTATAGTGAATACACAGCTGGGGCTGGGATTGGAAGATGGGGTGGGGACATGGGGACAGAGGGACAGGCAGGGGTGGAGGGTCCTGGATGGGTGTTGGTATCGATGAGTTGTTGGAGCTTGCGTTCCTTTGTACCTGAAAGAAAGAGACAAAGTTTCTTGTTGAGGCGTCGGATAAAATTAAACTGGGGGCAAATGCAGCTTTGAAAAAGGGTGCGGCGGTGCTGCTGGAGGGAGAGGTCGAGTGTGTTCATATGGTGGCGCATGGCACTGGGTGTGGATAATTCTTGTATTGCCTTTGTCACAGACAATTCATTTCCTTTCCCTCTGAACAATAACCTTCTTTGCTGTCATTGTATAACAAGCTGTCAAGCCTTCTGCCTTTCATTAAGGTATAGCTTTTGGAAACATGTTAGTATTATTGTCTCTGGAAGAAGAGGGCTGGCAACTGATACCCAGGGCATGGACATGTCTGGATTCAAATATGATGTGGCATGACTCTGGAGATTTATTTCCTCTCTTATAGAACAATAAACACTTGTTAAGTAAATACCCTGTTTGTTTCAGTTCAGTGAGAGCTTAGTAAGGAATTTCTGTTGTTCACTTATGTATACATTTTTAATTTATGATGCTAGCTCTAAAATTTTAATCGCTTTATGTCTCTATTGCCTCCACTGCCAGTAATTTGGCTGTTTACAAGGACAAAAATAAGCTAACAGATTAAACAAAAGGTGTATGTAATTGAGAGATAAACCTGAAGAAGAAAATAAATATTTATATTTATAATTATTTACTAAGTGGAGAAAACTGAGCTACGTCACATCAAGCAGCTTTAAGCTAATGTCTTTAGATTCTGTGAAATCCTTCGGTTTCACTCTACTATATGTGTTTGTTGGTGTGTGAACTGTATTTCTTTTGATAATATATTCTTCTGTGAGAGCAGAATTTTTCACTAAAATGTTTTCTAAAGCACATGGTATTTACCAATAGTTCTTTTCTATATCATAACATAATATTTATTTATGACTTCTGTAACAAACTATTGATAACCTGTGAGGAGAGGCATAATTTTTTGTTTAGTTTTTTTTCCCTCTACGGCCCCTTACACATTTCTTTTAGGGTTCCCCTTGTAACGTAAAGGTCTGACACATACAGGGCTAATATGGGACTGAGTACAGTACCTCCCACATGATGATGTAAGAGAACACATGACCCCCACCAAGGGGTCAGCCTAGCATTGGGCAGAGCCCCATGCACAAGCAAACATGGAGACAGCTTTTAGCCTTTACTGTATATATGTACATAGTTCTTGTAGTTAATAAATACATAAGGTTAACCCACTTAAGACTACAAGGACTTCATTAAGACCTACCAAAAGGTATCCAACACTCTACAACACTCCTAACCTAACAAACATCAGAATGGCACCAATTCTATTCAGGTGATTAAGCCCATTGAATTTTATAGGTTTGCAGTTATTTGTTAATGATTCGTTCTATGTTAGTCATTGAGAAAAAAAAGTAGCCAGGGAATATTGAAAAGTATGTTGGAGGTTTTCTATTTTGTTATTGACAGAAAGATAATGTAGAAAGCAGAAATCACATCCCTTCAGGTATATGGTATGAGATATAAGTACTCAATGAAAACACCAGTCGCAAAGTACCGTTTCTATTTTTCCACAAGCTCCGGCTAATTAAGAATCACTGCAGCAAATTTGTCACCGATTAGTGTAATGCTATAGTTCTGCATGTCAGATCACTATACATGCTAACACTCCTGATGCTAACATCATTTACCACAAAATAAGCACTGCCAAATGTTTAAATTAACCCAACAGATAATCAGTTGTCTGCTTTGCTCTTCCATTTTATATGTTTCTTATTTTCTATAGTTATGATAGTCAGGGACGAATCATTTCTGGTCTCAGGAGGCTTATAAATCACCCATAATAAAACAATGCTGATAATCTGCCTTGCTTGGTGTTAAGCAACTCACTATTGGCTTCCTCATGGAATTGGCACAATCTAGATTTCATGGGTTGATTTTCATTTTACTTCATTTGGATGGGGAGGACAAATAGATAAGAATGATCAAGTATCCATTATGAAGCCTGTCCAATTTTCTGTCCATTTAAGTTAGTGGATGGAAGATCAGGTGGGTTGGTATAATCATCCAGTTTTACCCAGTCAATTTTCTCCTAAACCCTGTACCCTGACAATCTTTTAAAAAAAACATAGTGACGATAAGAGAAAAAAATTCCCTCAACTGTTTTAAGTGCCAATTTTAATATTCATCAGCACAATGAGGGCTTTAACGCTGGGAATGAAATGCTTCCCATTTTACATGTCCAGGCTCCCATGTTGACGGTGGGGTTTTAGGGGCAGGGACTGGGGAAAGGAAACAAAGTTTCAGATCTTAACAGGATCCCCATCCAGAAGGCAGTGTGACTGACATTAATATAGGGGACACTTCAGATCAACCCCAATATCCGCAGCAAGCACTTGCTGGCCATTCATAGTTTTTTATCAATGCAAAGTAAAGCTCGCACTACTTTACCACAACAGTAACAGCTTCCATTTATCTAGCACTTTTAACAGTGTGGTCACAAAAAGGTCCATACAAATGAAAGTCTTTATTTTGTTGTCAATGTCATTAGGCTGTTCAGCTTCTTTCTTAAGTAATATTTTTGTTACTTTTCCATGCCCAGACACGTGTATGTATTTTTTAAGATGCTCTGAGATTTTTTTAAATGATGAAAGGTCATTGACCTGAAATGGGAACTCTGTTTATCTCTTCACAGTTGCTGTCTGACCTGCTGAGCATTTTCTGTTTTTGTTGGAGCTTCTATTTAAGGTGTTTTGAGCTTTTTTTCCCAAATAAGCTGTTGTGTGATTCTAAAGGTGGGTTCATTTTTCTTTGTTTTGGATGATGACAAAACTTAGTCCCGTAAATCCAACAATGCTAATAGTGTCAACTACTGCTGCAAACTTTTTGCCATGTTGAAATGGACACTTCTTTTAATATATAAAATAGATGAATATTAAATATTCAATGATGTTGATAGAGATCAATCAGATGTCAAGAGATGGAAACAAAAATGGCCCATTATGTCTGTCCCACTCTTGAAAGAGCTATCCAATTAGTCCTACTCCCCCAGTCTTCACAGAATCACAGTGCAGAAGAGGCCCTTCGGCCCATCAAGTCTGCACCGACACATGGGAAACACCTGACCTACCTACCTAATCCCATTTACCAGACTTGGCTTTCCTCATAACAATTCAGATTTTTCCTTTTCAAGTATTTATCCAATTGCCTTTTGAATCTGCTTCCATCGCCCTTTCAGGCAGCACATTCTAGGTCATTACAACTCACCACATTAATTAAATTGTCTTTATCTCCCATTTTTTTTGCTGTTAATCACATATATATATCTTTTGGTTATTGCCCCTCCTGCCAGTGGGAATAGTTTCTCCCTACCTACCCTATCAAAATCCTTCATAATTTTGATCACCTTTATGAAATGTCCCCATAACTTCTCCTGCTCTAAGGAAAACAACCCCAGTTTCTCAAGTCTCACTATATAACAAAATATTTTCAACCCTGGTAAATCTCTTTGATACTCTCTCCAAGGCCTTGACACCCTTTTTGAAGCGCGGTATCCAAATTGTGGTGGACACAATATTCCAGTTGAGGTCCAATGAGCAATTGTGATGATTTCCTTCCTTGATATTGTATCCCATGGGCCAGATTTTCATCTTCAAGTGGGAATCAGGAGCCAAGAATTTTCCTGGCTCTGTGATCCCATCTCCTGCCTAGCAATTCCTGCCTGGTGTATTTTCAACCCAAGAAGACGTGCGTAGGCTGGAGACAGGCCTCCCACCTCCCACCTCCCATGGAAGCAAGCTGGGCAGGTTAAAAGACCCGCCTCTGTCCGCTGGGACACCAGCCCAGTTATCAACATGGTTATTAGGTCTCTTAGCTCTCCCTCAACCCCTTTAGCCCCACCCACACCCCATGTGCCCTCCCTACATCCTATGAATCCTCCATATACCCCATTCCCCCTCCATCCAACCCATGCCCCTTCCAAACACCCCATGCATTCCCCATTACCACTCTTCCAGTCTCCATTGGTGGAGAAACAATGAGCCCTATAATAACACTTAAAGTCTTTGAAATTCTCATAAAACTATCAAAATAAGCAAACATCTATTCAAAAAATACATCAAAGAAACATAATTTTCTTAGCAGTTCATAAAACAGTCAATCAAACACAGCCATTTCATATTCCCATTGAAAACCTTAATCCTCTTAACACCTCATAATCTCATTCAAGTAAACACACAGGCATTGAAAAACCACTTCAAAGAAAGATAAAGTGATTACAAGCTTACAAAACTGTCAACAAAACAAAATCAAAAGTCTCCTTTGAAGCTGTGTAAATAACCCTTGCTGAGCTAAATCCATTAGCAGGTTTGCAGCTCATCCAAGCATTCATAATTGGATTCCATTGCATAGCTGGTCAACAAAGACTCTAAAACTGAATACATTTAAATATTTGAAGCAGGCTGAACAGATGGCCATCTGACTCACTACATGGCTGACTTCTTTGATTGACAGATTCAACCTACTTCAAAGGTCTCAATGCATTCAGTATTAGAGCCTTTGTTAACACAGGTGCGCAATGGAATCCCGTAATGAATGACTTGCCAGTGTTATTATAAGGCTCATTAGCTTTGTATCCAGTGAATATTGAAAGAATACTTCAAAGGCTCAGTAAATGCCAGGGCATTAAATCAACATGAGTAAAACTACAGGGTCCCTTACAAACATTAATATCTGATTTTCCATTCTCTAGAACGCAGAAAAACACTTTTACCCCAGGAGAAAGTACTCTAATGCTTCCGGGTGGTCAATTTAATGGTCAATTGCCTTTTAAGAACAAAGCCTTATCCTCAATCACTGCATTAATACATACTTAAATTATCATAAATCTAAATATGACACGAGAGGTTGGAAGCACCATTTAAACTTACCTGTCAAAAGGCTGCAGATCCAGAATAGGCAATCCACATTGTTTGCAACTCCTCTGAGGAGCCATGAATCATGTCTCCTGCAAAAGCCTGTCTAACTGCATTAAAATGGGGGAGGGGGCCTGAAATGCCCACCCTCACAATGGAGTAGGCAAGGACAGGATTGCTGAGAGTGGGTTTGCTGTTCACACCCTTAACCCAGGACCATAAAAGTCCCACAAGAAGGGAATGGGGCTTGGAATCCTGGAATCGGCTCCCACCTACCTTTGTTAAAATTCCCTGCCACTGTTCTGACAAGAGCATGGGCAAACTAATCTGGTCCTATGTCGCTATTTATAAAGGTCACGAGCCTGCATGTTTTCCCAACAGCCTTATCAACACCATCAAAACTTGTTACACCTCACACTCCTACCCCACATTGTCTCTCTGCTCCCGCACTCCTTTCAACTTTTAGTTTATATTGCCTCTCCTTGTTTCTCCATCCAAAGTATGTCATTTCACACTCACCAGCTTTATATTTCATCTTCCAAGTGTCTACCCATTTGAAAATCCTGTCTATATCCTCCTGAAGGCTGCTACTCTCCCCATTATGCTTTACTACATTTTCAAATCTTGTGTCTGCAAACCTTGAAATTGTGCCTCCTCTACCCACATCCTGGTCATAAATATATATTGAAAAGAACTGTATCCTAATACCGACGCCTGGAAAACACCACTTCTCAGTCTGAAAAATAATCATTCGTCACTACTCTCTGTTTTCTGTGCCTCAGCCAATTTTGCATTCACATTGTCCCTTTAATCCCATGAGACTCAATTTTGCTAACTGGTCAATTATATGTATCATCATTGTATTGCAATTAATTCTAAAAAAATTATGGTAACAGTAAAACTGATTGTTGGCGTCAATTCTAAAAAGTGAGAGTCCTCTTAACAATTAAGGAGCTCTTATGCAAAATCAGTGGAATCTCTCAGTCTCTCAAAAAGAAAAATCTGGAATAAACACTCTGAAATGGAGAGCATTAGGTTTCCATGGAAACTCGGTTTTTGCAATTGGATTTTAAATGTGTTAAGTGCCACTGTTCATTTCCTGTTGGGTGATGAGTTTACAGATTTGAAGGACTGCATTTATTAGCAGTTTTTGTGAACATTTATCCTACCTTTGGGGCTTATTTTCTTAGGCACCGGATTGCTTTTTATTTCAGGCTAGTGTATTAACTCACTGCAACACCCACTTGTACATTTTCTCAGCATTTTTCTCCAGTTTTCTTTGCTCCTCATCTGAAGGTGCTAGTTTATGCTGGAATACAGTTCCACAGATATGGCAAAACAATGGCACCATTCTCAAGTGGCCCTTCTTTCAAACAATTAGGGTCAGGGAGCCCTGTCCGATCCTTTGCCCTGACGGTACATTTAATGCCTACACAATAAAAGTGGTCAGAGGCCTCCCTTGTAAATCTCAAAGACAATAAAGGCAGCTCTAGTATTCCCGCCCACCCCCAGCCCTCCCCCGCAATTATCTGGGTTGACATCAGTTTGCTTAGTGCAGGACATGATTCAAACCTGTTTAGCTCAGTCTGTATGGCTTAATACAACAGCAAGTAATGCAGTTATCCACTAAAATATTAGGGGAAGCTCTCTGAGCACTCTCATTCTTTTAAGTAGGAAATGTATGATCAGTTTGATCCATTTTCCTTTTCTCAAATGGATTATTATATCAGTCTGACAATTTCACAGTATCCCTGTGATCTGGAAAACCAAAAAAAGCTCAAAATGCTGAAATACAAAAGTAGAAAGAAAATACAAAAATAAAATATTGCAGATGCTGAAAATCTGAAATAAAAACAGAAAATGCTGGAAGCAGTCAGCATGTCTGCCAGAATCTGTGCCCTGAGAAACTGAGTTAATGGGCAGAATCTAATGTTGGCAATGGGGATCTTGCCTGCTGGTTCTCCAACCAGTGGGAGCCTCATGTCGCCCCAGTTGGGAAAGGCCCACTGAAGTTAGGCACTTAACTGGCCAGCGTCGCATGTTCTCCGAGGGCAAAAGTCCCAACACCAGAGAGCTGCTGGCCAATCAGATGCTGGCAGCTCTCCATCGCCCATCAGGGCCATCGGGAACAGTGGCTACTGCTGGTAATGCATCCACCAGAGACCGATCGCCGAGGGACCCAGGCCACAGGTGAGTCAGGGTTGTGGGCAGGAGGTCGCTAGCTGGTGGGAAGAAGAGGTCCGAAGAAAGGGCTCAAAGCGAGAAAACGCCCCCCCTCCCCCCCAAACACACCACCACCTTCTTGCTGCCGGGTCCCTCAATCAGGCACTGAGTTTTCTTTTCAAGTTTGCAATGTGGTGACCACCCCTGCCCACCACTGGTTGAATACCAGCGACGGTGGGATGCATCCCTTTAATAATTAATTAATGAATTTCCGACTTAAAGTCCTCAATTAGTATCTGGGCAGGAAGCCCATTCATGAGTCTTCTCAGTCTGAAGTTTATTGGGCAGAGGTGGGAAGACAGCGGGGACGCACTCTCTTGCCTAATAAAATACGCCGCCCCCCCCCGCCTCCAAATCCACCACCGGTATAGGGCATTAAATTCTATCCAGTGTTTCAGATTGATGACCTTTGATCAGAGGTTTTTATTCAAAAAGAAAATGCTGGAAATACAACAGCAGTTCCAGAAATATCGACTGAAAAATTTGGGTGTGGGCTCCACTTCAGAACAGAAAACCAAAGGTAAACATGGCCCAATGTGGTGTGTTAGAAACAAAAGGGAGGGTGGGAAGGAAATGAGACAACTGATCCTCCAATCAATAAAGAGAGGCTAATGGACTGAAGCAGGTGGATTGAATAAGAGAAATGGGAAAATTATTATTTTTTAAAGCTTAGTTTTAGAAAAAGAGTTGACCTAAGACAATCCACCGCCATCAAGAAATCACTGCAGAGGGGTTTACCTCATTTTTTAAATTCATTCATGGGATGTGGGCTTCGCTGGCTGGGCCAGCATTTATTGCCCATCCCTTGTTGCCCTTGAGAAGGTGGTGGTGAGCTGCCTTCTTGGACCACTGCAGTCCATTGACTGGACCAATGTTGCTCATCTTCTTCATCCAAGTGATAAATTTATTTGCACAGATGAACGGAATATTGCAAAATTGATGTGTCTGAAGATCATGGGCTAAAATCTCTCTCGAACTTGGCATGTGTTGCTTTCTCAGTATTTGTTTATTTTTAAATTACCACTGTTTAAAGAACTGCTATAACATGCATGATCTGCGATGATGGGCATTCTAACTTCTCTTCAGAAAATAGATGGAGGGCTGATCTAACAGAGGTCTTTTAAATTATGATCTTGTGTTTGATAGGGTAAGTGTAGAGATGTTTCCACTTCTGGGGGAAACCAGAACCAGAGGGCCATGAAATTAATTCAAAATAGTCACTCAAATCTATAGGGAAGGATAATCACTAATAAATCTATTGGGAATTTGAGTTTTACTCAGAGGGAATTCTTTAACTCAGAAAAGTGGTGAAAATAACTCACTATCACTGAGAGTGACTGAGATGAAAAGCATACGTGCATTTTAAGGGTAAGTAGATGAGGGAGAAGGCTCTGGCAGTGTGGGGTGAGGTGGGCTGCGGTGAGAACCAAAGGACAGTTTCCCCTGGAGACCTCGTCATTTGATTCCCCCTGCCAGAAGCTGGCCATTGCGCAGGCGCTGGGGCCGCAGTGCCTGCTGGGAGCTGTAGTTCACCATTGTCACGGGGTCTGTCCGCGGGAATAGGGAGAGGACCGGAACTGGACTACGAACGCCACAGGGCCGAGCGGCAGAGGCAGCCAGGAACAGCGCAAAGTTTGTAGCTGCTGGTTGCGGAGACAGCGGAGACTCCGGGTTTGCACCAGGTGCGGAGACCCTGGATCCGGCTGTCCGCTCCGCTCTCTGGCTGCTCCGGAGTTACTCCAGCTCTATCCAGAGGATGATCGTGGCTCCGGCCGCCGAGAGGAACAAGGAGCCGATCCTGAATGTGATCCGGCAACAGCTGAGCCCCAGCGCCCCGGCAGTGGCCCTGGAGTTAGCCTCAGGATCCGGGCAGCATTCGGTCTATTTCGCCCAGGCTCTGCCCAATGTGTTGTGGCAGCCCTCCGAGCTGGAGCCGCGGGCACTGGAGAGGTGAGTGAGGGAGGGGCAGCAACAGGCGACTGGGAAGCAGCAAGAGTTTCTGAACTGCAGGGTTAAAGTCTGCTCCTCAGCAATCACTGTGATAGTCACTCTGTTCATTAATAATCACTGTTTGTCAGTAGTCATTCTGTCCCTCAATGGTCAATGTTTGATGGTCACTCTGTGGATGATCGCTATGTCTGATGGTCTCTGTCCATTTCGATGGCCACGCTGTCTGTGGATGGTCACTCGATCCATCAATGGTCACCCTGTCAGAGGATGGTCACGCTGGCCGTGGATGATCACCGTGACGTTCGATGGTCTCTCTCTTCGTTGATGGTCACCCTGTCCGTCAGTAGTCACCCTGTCTATCGATGGTCAGTGCTTTAATTAGCTCGTTCACCAAACTGAAATATTTGTGACTCTTTCATTAGAACTAATTGTCGTTCCATTGCTGGTTTGTGTATTTAGCACTTTAATAAACAATTTCCCATTCGTTCAGTCTCTAACATTTCAGAAATCCAGTTGTCTGTTCAATGACATCTTCTTAAAATTAAATTGAAACTAACTCAGGGCAACATCCAAAAAAAAAGCATGATTTATATGCAGTGTTACCAAAGGAGCTGGAGGCCTGGATCATCATGTTTTGTAGTGTTAATGTTGCTTTAGGAGCCTATTCCTTCATTCTGCCCCATACAGCCAGTGCTGAAAGATGAACAAGCATGAATAAGACTTGGGATGACTGGAATCCAAGCAAAAGGATCTGAAACAAATACAACTAACAGGATCTTGGTTGTAAATCATCAGCCAGAGCTCAGGATTCAGAAATGAAACTGTGTAATCATCCTGCAGATCAATGATGTGGCATGTTGTGGTATGTACTAGATCAGAAGTGCACTGATGGAGTGCTACTGTTGATTGCTGAATTCCTAGAATGTGAAGGAGGGAAAAATGGCCTGCTTTCCTGCTGACAATTATCCAGGTACCCTCTAGGCTTGAATTGCAGGCATTTGATGGATGGACAGGATCTGAATGACTGTGATAGCTCTTATAGTTGAATAACACATGTGCGTTCACTGCCCCCAGAACTCACAGAAAGGATGGGTGCTTGGGTCAGAGGGCTGTCACCACCTATGAAACAATGCCACAGCTGGAAGGAGAACCTGTCTTAATGATTCCAACTAAAAATGAGTGGGATTGCAATGGAGAATGTCAGAAAATGCAAGCAATGAGCCCCTACTGGTGTCAATTGCCCTACCTAGGATTTTCCTTGTCTTGAGGTTTGCTGGTGATGAGTTCCCAGTCTGCCACATGGAGGTGCCAGTAGGAAGGCAGGGCATAAATCTCCAGGGGCATTTTAATATTTTCTGCTCCACTTGTCATGGGCTATCATGTGGAACCTGGTGTATGATCCCAGGAATTGGTGGTAAAGGCCCCAAGACTCTGAGTCAGCTCCAGTGATTGATCTTCTAGCCATCGGTAGGACTTCATTTCAGATCTTCAGAGTGCTTCTGTTCCTTGCAGACCTTTTGCTGAATCTTCTAGTGTTGCGGCAGTCTTTGCAATGGCTGACTCTTTCTTGACGTGGGAGCTCTGCTGGGAGCCCTCCCATACTTCACGAGCCAAGACCCAAGAGAATGAGTTGGGACTTGCCTATAAACAGACAGGAGGGCTGAAGACCACCAGAAAACTCTCTCGAAAAGGAGAATCACCTATCTTCACTTCCGCACCCCTCACTACCCCGATTCCCAGCCCGACCCCAATAAATCATTGCCCTCCGCAAGTAAAGAGTAAACAAGTAAGAGGCACACGGTCAGTGAGGGGAGACTTCGGCCTGAGTGAGACAGAGACCAAGTGAGTATATTTGGGAATTTGATTCAGTGTGGGAATTCAGTGCATGGGGGGGAAAGAGGTGCTTTAGGTAAGGTTTACTGCAAGAAGTAAAGTGTGCTGAGTTGGGGGTTCGGTGAAGGGCAGGGAGGAGATGCTTTTTCTCTTCTCTTTTTCAGCCTCCAGTATTTGATTTCCGCTTTGGTGCAGCGGAAGGAGCAGGTAAACTAGTAACTGGTATTATTAGTTTTATCAGTATTTAAGTACTGTATTGTTTTATCAGTATGGAAAAGTTTACTGGCAGCTCCAAAACCTATTGGGAGGTGTAGGCTTTATTAATTATGATTAATTAATTAATTAACACATATTGGAGGTGGCAGAGCAGATGATATGCAGCAATTGCAGGATGTGGGAGCTTCTAGATACTGGAGTGATCCAGGGCAAACATGTCTGCAGTAAGTATTTGCAGCTGCAGGAACTTCAGATCCGAGTTATTGAGCTGGAGGATGAGCTGCAGACACTGCAGCATATCAAGGAGGGGGAAGGTTACCTGGATACTTTATTCCAGGAAGCGGTTGCACCTCTTAGAACAGAGTCTTCTGATTTGGTCGGTGGTCAGGGACAGGAGGGTGTGACTGCAAGTGAGGCAAGTAAGGGGAACTAGAGGACAGGAGTGCAGGAGCCTCAGCCCTTGCAACTGTCCGACAAGTTTGTGGTTTTTTTTAGCTTGTTTGGTTGCGAGTGGGTGCTGTCAGGTGGATGAGCAAACTGACCATGGTACCGTGGTACAGGAAGCCATTCAAGCAGCGGGAATTACAAAGGATGTAGAGGTAGTAGGGGACAATATCATCAGAGGGATTGACACCGTTTTCTGCAGCAAAGAGCTTGAGGCACCAAATTAAGAAGCAGAACCTCTGGATTATTACTTGAGCTACGTACAAGTTGGCAGAGGGCAAAGTAGATTAGTAAGTTGAATCAAAGACTGGTGTGGGAGAAGTGGATTCCAGTTCATGAGGCACTGGCACCAGTACTAGGGTAAGTGGGAGCTGTACTGTTGGGATGGTCTACACCTGAACCGTGCTGGGACCTGTGTAACTAGGAAAGTAGAGAGGGTTTTGAACTGAGTACTGGGGCAAGGGATCAAATTTTGGAAGAATCAAAGAGTAGAGACAAGGTACTATTGCAGGAAATGAAAAACCATGACAAGAAGAGTACAAATATAACAGTAAATCAATAGATGAGACTAGAAGTTATAAAAAGAATGAAAGGATAAAACTAAAGGCTCTGTATCTGAATGCACGAACCATTCAAAACAAAACAGATGAACTGCGAATGCACATAGAAATAAATAAGTATGATTTAATAGCTTTTACAGAGGCATGGCTGAAGGAGAACATGGATTTGGACCTGAATGTTAAAGAGTATAGGACATTTGGGAAGGACAAGAAGCGAGGAAAAGGTGGAAGGTCCTATTAATTAATGATGGTATTAGAACAATAGAGAGGGATCACCTAAGTTCAGGAAATCTGGATGTGGGTGAAGATGAGAAATCTGAAAGGCAAGAAGTTGTGGGAGTTGTGTATGGGCCTAGGGGGCCACATAGTAACCACTTGGTAGAATGGACCATAAAGGAAGAAATAAGGGGAGCTTGTCAGAAAGGCACAGCGATAATCATGGGAGATTTTAATCTACATATAGACTGGAAAAGTTAGATGGGCAAAGGTAGCCTAGATGAGGATTTCATAGAACGTTTCCAGGATACTTTCTTAGAACAACATATTCTGGAGCCAACCAGAGAGTGTGTTATAGTAGACCTGGTATTGTGCAATGAGATGGGATTAATTAATGGTCTCATAGTGAAGGTGCCCCTAGGTAGCAGTGACCATAACATGCTTCAATATTACATTCAGTTTGAGGGAGAGAGGAGTGGGTCTGAGACTATGTTTTTAAACTTAAATAAGGGCAATTATTAGGGCATTAAAGCAGAGCTGGCTAAAGTAAATTGGCAAATTAGCTTAAGGGATAGGTCAATAGAGATGTAGTGGAAAGACTTAAGGGGATATTTCAGAATTCAGAATACATTCCAACAAGTAAGGAAAAGTCCAAGGCATGGACACACAATCCATGGTTAACTAGGTTAAAGATATTATCAAACTTAAAGAAAAAGTATGTAATTGTGTAAAGATAGGTGCAAGGCCAGAAGATTAGACAGAATATAAGGAACAGCAAAGGATGACTAAAAGATTAATAAGGAGGGAAAAATTAGAGTACGAGAGAAAGCTAGCCAGAAATATAAAATTAGTTAGTAAGAATTTCTATAAATATTTTAAAAAGAAACAAGTTAACAAAGTGAACGTTGGTCCTATAGAAAGTGAGACTGTCCTTTCCCCCCCACCCCACCCCCACAAGGACCATCTGTCATTTGTTCATGTTGTTCTTTTCTAGAGAGCTTACCCTTGTCCTGCTATTATCACATTCTGCTTTCTTACCTTAATGACACCATCAGCACCTCCTTTAGCCAGTACCACTACCATTAGCGCCCCTTTGTCCTTTTGTTCATGACATCTCTGGCAATCTCTCCTTTGCCCCCACCTATTGCTGGCCTTCTTTCTAGCTTCACCCGCTCCACCCTCCTTGAACAGTATAAATTTCATCACACTTTAACTTCTCTTTAGCTCTGATGAAGAGTCATACAGACTCGAAACATTAACTCAGTTTTTCTCTCCACAGATGCTGTTAGACCTGCTGAGTTTTTCCAACGTTTCAGTTTTTACTTCTCTGTTTCGTTTGTGTATGCTATTCTGTGTACAAGTAAAGAAAAAAGCTAAGGTTCTGAAGAAGGGCATCTTGAATCTTTGTGCCAAAAATTTAATTTTAATATTACTAGGATACATGTCAGTTAAACCAAACACAGATTGGGTGATCACTTTTTGGAGCTTCTCCATTAAGTCCGCAGGTCCCCCTTCAATCCACTTGTCCTGACTTGGAACTATATCACCATTCCTACGCTATCACTGGGTCAAAATCCTGGAATTCTCTTCACAATAGCACTGTGGGTCTACCCGCGCCGCACAGACTGCAGCAGTTTAAGAAGGCGGCTCACTACCACCTTCTGAAGGGTAATTAGGGATGGGCTATAAACGCTGGCTACCCAGCGATGCCCATATCCCATGAAAGAATAAAGAAAAAGTGTGACCCTGAACTTCCAGTCTCCTGTCACCTTATTTCTCTACCCTACTCGCACTCTGACCTCAGCATCTTAATACATTGCTCCAATGAAGCTCCACAGAAGCTCAGGGAACAGCACCTCATCTTTTGATTAGACACTTTGCAACCTTCTGGCTCCAACGTTGAGTTCAGTAATTTCAAATCCTAATCAATGCCTCCTTTTCCACCAGCAGTTGTTGCTAGTGACTCTGCTTTTCTCACTTACACCTCCTCTAGGCCCGTCTTCTGTTTCTTTGCTTGTCCCATTATCACCCTTTTTTGCTTTGTACTATCATCTCTTTTGTTATTTAATCTCTCCTGCCTTCCACGCTATCACAGACCTTTCCTTTTGACCTTTTCTCCCCTCCTCCCACTTCACTGCCTCTGTACTCGCTCAATACCTGTTTACATCTCTAACGTTTCCCAGTTCTGATGAAAGCCCATTGACCTGAAAAATTATCTTTGTCTTTCTTTCCATAGATATTGCCTGACTTGCTGAGTATTTCCAGCATTTTCTGGTTTTGTGTCTGTGAAGCCTGTAGCTTAATCTGTTTTTGTGCATATATTGAAAAAAAATCATCTGCTCCCTATGAATTATTTTGATTTTTAAAAAATATATTTATATTAATCATTGAATCTACTGGCAAGTATGGGCATTCATACAAGACTGCCGTCCACAGTTTCTGCACCCATCACTAACCTGTGCTTTTGAAAGTTACTAACTCGTTGTAGTGATGAAAAGTGGATGAGTCTGTATGTTGGACAATTTACAGTCTGTTTGCAACAAGCTTCAGGTAACCTCACAATCGAAAGTGAAAAAATGGGAGGAACTTAGAAGGATTTGGGTGCTTATGTATCACCCAATTTGAACGAATATCCCAGGATAAAGATTTTATCATTAAGCATTTGTTAGAAAAATATATCTGGTTTTGCTAATTATGTTTTATAATTGATTATTGAAGATAGCTTTTAAAAAGCGGTTGCTTCAAGTATTACGTGCATTATACCCCTGCAGGGCCATTGCAAAAGATTGAAAAATTATCCTTACTGAAGTGGACTAATTATTCCTAACCTAATTTTCAAATGCTGGAGGTCTGTACATAATGATTTAATAGATGTAGCTTGGGGAGCAATTAATTCCATTAATTAAATTATATAGAGAATGGACTTGGAGGAGACATTTTAATGAGGCAGACACAAGGTTAAGATAGTGTGCAAACACAAAGGGTATGATTGCCAATTGTAACAATGAAAATAAAGGGAAACAACATTGCTGCATGATTGATATTATTTTAATAAGAGACCTAAGAAATCCTTTAAGTTAACCATTACATTTTGTTGTGATACTAGTGTCACCCATCACATCCTCACAACTGCCTGCATTGATAAACTAAAGGAGGAAAAAAACGTTATTACATCGTAAATTTTCTATGGTTCTATTGTTCCAAAACACCCGAAAAACTCAGCAAGCCTGGCAGCATCGATGGAGGGAAAAACAGAGTTAATATATTGAGTCCGTGTGAATCTTCTTCAGCTAGATTGCTGAGTTTTTCCAGCATTTTCTCTTTTTATTACAGAAGTAGGCCATTCAGCCCATTGAGTCCATGCCATGGCTCAGTGGGTAGCATTCTTGCCTGTGAATCAGAAGGTTGTGGGTTCAAGTCCCCGACCAGTCTTGGGCACAAAATTCTAGACGGTGCACAGCCAGAGATGCTAACAGATCATACGTTAAATCTGCCCACATAGATCTTATGGTACTGTTTCAAAGAGTATAGTTGATCTTGTAATGCATTGCACATGGACCAAAAAAAAAGCTTCATGACTTGTCTCTGATTCTACCCTAATCCAGTTGATTTTTTTTTTGGAATGTTTGCTTTTCCTCTTTTTTTCTCTCATCTTTTTTTCTTTCTAAGTGCTGGATAGTCAGATAGATGAGAAACTAAGAAGAAATTGGAATAAATTGTGCGATCTTGATTGCTTGGAGCTATGTAGTTTGCTGGTTGATGGTTTTTTTTCCCGCCTGCTTTTATTTGAGTGAATTAGTATGCTGAACATAGGTGGCTCAAGCAATCACCATCTGCTAAATTTGACAGACATCAGCTTGTCTATCATGATGCTTTGAAGGGTGATGTACACTTTTCTACGCACTATTTGCATGCACTTGTAATTGCTAAATTTGTGGATCAAATTTGAGCTGGAGATGATTGTATGAATGCCTAAATTGAATTGCTGTTGCATAGCGCCTTTCCCAGTGGCATATTTATCACTTAGCACGGTTGCCTTATGAAAAGACTTACCTAAACATGGTTTCATTGTTTTCTTTAGCATTTCAGCATATATTGCAGCAACAAGAGTGGAAAATGTAAAGCAGCCACTTAACATTGACTGTTCACAGAGCTGGGAAGCTTGGGGAGGATTGAAGCCAAACTCCTTTGATCTTATTGTAAATGTTAACATGATCCACATCACAGAGATAAAGTGCACTGAGGTAAGAGCTCCATTCATCTGTATGAATTCATTCTGATCGATCTATAGCTGTCATTCCCAAAGAACTAAGTCGAATTGCATGTTCGAAAGATCAAATGTAGGACAAGCACCTAATCCAGACATTCAGTTCAACAATTAAATTATGGACTGAAGTAAGGTTAAAGTTCATTGTAATTTTGTAGTGGATGGAAACCAAGCTTAATATTTATACATAATCTAATGATTCATTTATTTTGCAGATAAATTTAACTTCAATAAAGGATTAATGTTTTGTTATTCATTCCTTTGGTATATCATTAACAGAAATATGTTATAATGCATACCACTGTGCTGCCACCTCTGATGGGTCTGTCCTATTGGTGAGAGGGTGATGGTTGTGTCTGGGACATTGTCAGTAAGGTATGATTCTATGAGTATGACTATGTCAGGCTTGTCTAGTCTGTGGGACATCACTCCAATTTTTGGCACAAAGATGTTAGGGAGGAGGACTTTGCAGGGTCGACAGGACTGGGTGTGCCATTTCCAGTGCCTAGGTTGATGCCAGGTGGTCTGTCTGGCTTCATTCCTTTTTGTAGGCTTTGATACAATTGAGTGGCAGGTAAGGATAGCAGATTTCCTTCCCAAAAGGACATTAATGAACCAGATGGGTTTTTACAACTATCAACACTGGTTTCATGGTCACTATTACCGAGACTTTTTTTAAAATTCCAAATTTATTAACTCAATTTAAATTCCACCAATTGCAGTGTTGGGATTTGAACACATGTCCCCAGAGCATTAGCGGGGCCTCTGGATTACAAGCCCAGTGATATTTATTGAAGTTAAATCATCTATCTTGAAAGTAAATGAATCATGAGATTATATATAAATATTAAGCTTAGTTTCCATCCACTACAAAATTATAGTGATCTTTAACCTTACTCCAGTCCCTAATTTGCCCTTACATCACCACCTCCGCATAATGTTTACACTGCTCCTCCCACCAAAACGTATCATACTTCATTCTTCACACCTCCCTGCATTAGATTTCATCTGCCTCATGCTGCTCATTTTACCAGTCTGTTACTATGTTCCTTGTAGTTTATCACGTTTCTGTGTTTTTGTGTCGTTTTCAATCTTTAACATTATCGGCGGAATTTTCCGAGCGAGCTGGCAGCAGTCGTGATAGGTGGCGAGTGCGGAAAATATGACGGGACCCACTTCTTGACGGTGTGAAGGCAGGTCGCAATCATCTGTCCAGCCAGCCGAGGGCGGGCCGTGTTTCCCACCATTGGTCGGCAGGGAGCTAATTGAAATACATTAGCATATAATTAAAATGCCATCCAGCCAGGCTCTTGGACCCCAGCCATATGGTCCATCCACGTCGGCGGGAAAGCACGTCGACATGTTTCACAACCGCACGCAGATGAAGTGCACTTGGCAGCCTTCACTTTGGGGGAACTGAGGTGAGTGAGCAGTAGTGTTCTGCATAGCTCACCTGTTGTTTACAGGCCTCAGAGGTGCCAGGGGGGGAGTGGGGGACTGATGTCTGGCCCCGCAGACGACCGCTAAGGTGTGGGGAGGGGTGCCTGAGGGCAAGTGCTGGCCAGCCTCGGAGGTGATTGCTTGGGGGGTTGTCAAGTGCTGCATTGGCGCTGCATCCTGTGCACAGGTAATCGAGGTGGGGGGCTGGGTAAGCGAGGGAAGTGGCCACGCATCAGAAACACCTGTATAAACTGACCATGCCTCTGTAACTGAGACAGATCAGGCACAGCCACAGCGATATGATTGGGGTTGGTCTCCTAGCCTGCCCACCCATGCAAGCAACGCAGAGGCACCTAAGGGCCACCAAGAGCTCCAGACCTTACCTCCCTCACCGCAAACCCCACTCCCCTCACCCCCCGGCACAGACTTCAAGTCCACCACCACTTTATTGGACTGCACACGTTGTACAATCTCCTCGCCAACGCTGACCATGTAGCAGTCACTGCTGGAGGTGCTCACAGCCCCTTGTAATCTCAGCATCCTGGTTTGGACCAGTGTCCCCCATGTCACAGGTTGACAGGGCAGCCATGCAGTGCACTCATCTCTGGCCATCCGAGGGGTGACCAGCACTCTCCGGGAACCATTAAGGGGTGGTCACACAGGGCCAGGAAAGGTGTTAAGTACAGCCATGATAACCCTTTTTCTTGCTGCAGGAGGACCACATCAGGATCATGGATCCTGGTGGCCTAGCTGTATGCCTGTTGACCTACAGAGACCGCAGAAGATGGAGGAGAGAGTGACTGAGGTTCCTGGCTGTGCAAAGGCAGGAGCAGCAACCTCATGAAGGAGGGGCAGCAGAGGCTCCCACACATGCTTCCCAGGAGCCACAGTGAGCCATGGCTGGTCGGCGCCTAGCGACACCCAGGGTCTGTAGACACCGCCTGCCATTCCTGCAGATAACTGAGAACCAATGTCACTGACGACTGCACATGTCTAGGGACCTGGTCACTCTCATCTGCCACTTACTGCAGGAATTGGTGCCAAGGGAACATGGAAGGCATCCACTGCCAGTGGCTGTGAAAGTGAATGCGCCCCTCAATTTCTACACCAGTGGCTCCTTTCAGGGCTCCACTGGTGACCTCTGTGGGATTTCACAATCCGCCACCCACAAATACATCAATGAGGTCACGGATGCCAACTTCTCCATGGCACACAACTTTGTGCATTTCGCCCCGGACCGGGACAGCCAGGATGCAAGGGCCATTGGATTCGCCCTGATCCCGGGATTCCCACAGGTGCAGGGTTAGATTGACTGCACTCAAATGGTGCTCAGGTCTCCATCGCTACACACGGTAGACCTCATCAACCGCAAGGGCTTTCACTCACTGACCATGCAGCTGGTATGCGACCACCAGAGGTGCATCTTGCAGGTATGTGCACGGTTTCTAGAGAGTGTGCACGACGCCTACATCCTGAGTCGCTCACAGATCCTTGCAGTCTTCCAGGGTCCACAGAAGCTGCAGGGTTGGCTCCTTGGGGACAAGGGCTACCTACAAAGGCCATGGCTGATGACACCCATGTGGAGACCTCAGACTGCAGCAGAGCAACTTATAATGAGGCCCATGCAGCAGCTCGCAACTTGGTGGAGCAGATCATCAGGATGCTGAAGATGCGGTTCCGGTGCCTGGACTGGTGGAGCCCTGCAATACAGTCCGCAGAGGGTGTCAAGCATCGTCGTCATCTGCTGCGCCCTTTACAACCTGGCGCTGCAATGGGATGAGAAGCTGGCTTAGGAGGAGCTGGAGGTCTCCTCCGCTGAGGAGGACGCTGATGGGAATGAGGGTGAGGGGAGGTGAGGGTGTTGATGACGATGGGGATGAGGCTTTCACACTGGCTAGACGAGGCAGGTGCACTCGGGAGGCCCTCATAGCTGCCAGATTAGTGGAGGATGATGACGACATGCAGTGAGGTATCCCTGTAGATCCTCACATTGCAGTTGTGAATGTTTGACTCCAGTTTGGCTTATCTCAGCGCCAGTACCCTCTGTGAGAATGCTCCTGTCATGGAGACACAGTGGAGGCCCTAATAGTTGCTCAATCGCAGGAGGATGATGACAACATGCAGTGAGGACGCTCCAAAGATCTTCACATAGCCTCTGTGAATGACTGACTCCTGTCTGGCCGAGGGCAGCTCGCTTGTGCTCTGTGATCAGGGCCATCTCCGAGATGCAGCCATGAAACTTTAGACTCATCTGATGCTGTGTCCGCCTTCAGCACCTCTGCTCTTCAGGAGCTGGTGCACAGCGTCACTGGTCACAGATGCTGGTGAGATGGGGGCCAGCATGACCTCAAAGGTGCTGAGAGCACACAGAGAGAATGATGGAACTCTGTGGTGCCTGCCCACGACATTCTGGCAGCAATGACCAGCACCATCGAGGTGCAGGCATCAGTAATGTTTCCATGGAGTGTGAGGCTGGACCATCACTGTGGTCTGAAGGCTGCACAGAGCACAGGGAAGAGGCCCTGGACTGAGACACCTGCCTTTTACCTTGTGCAGAAAGGTTTAACAACTGAGTGACACGAACACTGCTCATCAGAACAAGGAGCCGTAGGCAGGGAGACATTCTTAGGAGTTTATTGACAATAATGAACATTATGTACAAGTGATTAACACCCGTGCCCAGGCTTTGCAACTAATTGTCCTTAACTGTCCTAACCCTGCCGCTACCTCTTGGTGCTCTCTGGACATCCACAACGGAGGTGGAGGCAGCCTGCTGACTGCTACTCCCTGTCTGTGATGACTTTGGCGGAGGGCCGGGACTTGGAGGCCCCGGCTTGCTTTCGGGGTCCTGCTGTGTGACAGTGGCACCCTCCTTAGCTGTGAAGCTGGATCTGTGGAGGTCACAGGAAGAGGGGAGTCAGATGGCCGGTCACTCTCAGAGTCACCTGGGTGGATAGCCCTAGAGCTTGCACTTGCTGATTTTCCTCCTTATGGGTGCCCCTGGCTGACTCTGTGAGCGGAAGGGGTAGCTGGAGTGAGATTGAGCTGCCCAGCACCCCTCTCGCATACACACTGTTGGAGGCTAATTATGCCATCAGTGATGCAGTTGAGCCCGTGCAGCAGCGCGGGAGCAATGTCCTTGACCAAGGTCTCCATGGCGGCCGCCACGCTGCCAGCGTTGACCTTCGTGCATTGCAATGCCAGCGTTCTCACCTCAGCCTGAAGACAGACGAACTCCTTCATTGTGCCTTGCAATCTAAGGAGTGCAGCAGGCATCCCTTCCTGATGTTCCCGAGCTTATCTTTGCAGCTGTGACATGACCAAGTCCAGAGGTTCGTCATGTGACTCAGACTCAGCAACATTCTAGCCTCCAGCAGTCCTCCGAGTGCCGGGGACTTGGTAAGTCCCTGTCTCTGCCTGCTGTGGATCAGAAAGTGCGATATGCTCACCAGATTGTGATCCCAAGGCCACTCTAAAGCTAGGACCCACCCAGGTGTGTGTCTCTGTGCTGGTGGAGGGTGTGGGTGAGCACTGTGACGGGACTTCAGGGAGGGTTCCTTCAGATTCCTCTTCAGAGGTTTCTTCAGAGCTTTCTTGGAGGCTCTGGGTCGTAGACTCCATCTGTTGCTTCCCAGATGTGTCTGCGAAAGCGAGGAGAGATAATTAGTGCATGGCAGTGGCCTGGGAAAGAGAACACATCAGTCACAGCATGGTTATCTGATGGATGTCGCACAGCTGGATCCTCACTTGGTAGAGCAGCGCTGACCTCACCATCAGCACAGGACCGGTCCAGATCCTCCCCAGCCAGCCGGATGGCTCTGTTTTCAAATTCTGAGAGCACTTTGACTTCCGGCATCCCACCATCTGTCTGCAACATATCCCTCCTGTTGTGAGCCAGTTTGTCCTGCATGGATAGAGATGTGGAGAGTTTATCAGGATGCCTGCTGGGCCAGATGATGAGTATGCCTGGCCTGTGTGGGTGGTGAGTGGTCCCATGGACGGGTAAGGACAATGACGGTGTGTGAGAGAGAGTGAATGGTGATGTCCCTTGCACTGGCAGTGAGTGGGGCCTTGTGGGTGTGTGATGGGTTTGTGAGTGTGTGAGTTGGAAGTGATGAGAAGAGTGACTTACCCTGGCGGAACAGAGGAGATCATTCATCGTTTTGTGGTACTGGGTGGCTGTCCTCTTCTGAAGAGCATTGGTGCTGACCACTGCTACCACTGCCTCCTAAGCTGGTTGGTGACATTGCTACCCATCCTGCGGCCAGAGCTGGGGTAGAGCACATCCCGGCGGGCCTCCATGGCATCCAGCAGTCACTCGAGGGACCCACCATTGAAGCGGGGGGCTGCAGTCTTTTTGCCTTTGCTGGCCCGGACAGCGGTGGTGATCTGGTGGCGATGAATGCTTTGCTGGCGGCTGTCTTTTAAAGATGGCGGTCAGGGTGATGGTGAGCGGACGAATGAGAGCCCGCCCACCATGGAAATGGCATGTTTCGTGGGAGTGAGTATATAATGAGGCAGGCTGAGGAAGATATGGTGTGAAAACCCACCATTTTCATCGGCGAGTAGTACTCCATTTTACCCGCCCACTAACGCACTTAGTGCAATTCTAGGAAAATTCAGCCCTGTGTCTTTTTTACACAAGCCCATGTCATTAATATGTATCAAAAAAGAGCAGTTTTCCTGATACTGATCCTGGAGACCACGGCATACTTCCCTCCGCTGAAAAACAGCTGTTCACCACCACTCTGTTTTCTTAACTATACATGCTGGCATTGCCCCTTTAATTCTATGGGCTTCAATTTTGCTAAGAAGTCTCATATGTGGTAATTCATCAAGCATTTTTTGAAAGTCCACATATATAACATCAACCACATTACGCTCATCAAACCTCTCTGTCACTTCATTGAGAAACTCAATCAAGTTAGTCAGCTTAAAGTTACAATTTGCATTTAAAGTCAAACACTCAATGATTTGACTGTAACAAATTCCATGTTGACTTTCATATATTAATCTAAATGCCCAGTAAACTTTTTCCAAATGCCAATAAATTTTGTCCTGGATTATTGTCTTGAAAGGTTTTCCCCGCTGCCCCCATTAAGCTGACAGCCTGTGACCCCTTATCCCTTTTTTTAAAACACGGGTATAACATTTACATTCATCCCATCCTCTGGCATCACTCCCATGGTTAATGAGTGTTAGAGGATTGTGGCCAGAGTCTCTGCAATTTTCACCTTTACTTCCTTCAGTAACCTGGGATGCATCCATCTGGCCTGGGCAACTTCATCACTTTGAGTGCTGCCAACCCAAGTACCTCTTCCTAATCTATTTTTATAATATCCAGTTTCTCTACTGCCTCCTCTTTTGTGGTGACTTTAGCAGCATCCTCCTCTAGAGATGACATGTTGGAAAGTACTCCTTTTCAGGAGGAGATGGTGGCTTCATGGTAATGTCACAGGCTAATGCTCTGGGGACACAGGTTCAAATCCCACCATGGTAACAGGTGGAATTTAAATTCAATTAATTAAATCTGCAACATAAAGCTAGTCTCAGTAATGCTGACTGTGAAACTATCATCAATTGTTGTAAAAGCCCATCTGGTTTACTAATACCCCTCAGGGAAGGAAATCTGCTGTCCTTACCTGGTCTGGCCTAAGTGTAATATGGTTAACTCTTAGCTGCCCTCTGAAATGGCCTAGCAAGCCAATTGGCTCAAGGGCAATTAGGAGTGAGCAACAAATGCTGGCTTAGCACCCCATTAAAGAAAAAAGATCAGTACCTCAATAATGATTTCACTTTTGGTCTCTAATTGGCCCTACCCCTCTTTTGACTATTTGTATGTTGATAAAAGACTCTCTTTAATGTAAGCCACTAACCTATTCCCCGTCACTGCTGATGACAAGGAGTCCAGTTTCTTTCCCGCTCCAAAAGATCAACATTAATTGTTTTGGAGTATGTGACTTTTTAAGTAACCATGGTGAGTTGCTGTGGTGCATTTTACAGATTATACACACTGCACATAAAATCTATTCACTGAGTACAGCTAGCACCAGCCTCAAGATGTTAGTGAGGATGACTTTGCAGGGCTGAATGTATAGACATCGCCAAAGTTGGTTCTGCTTTGTTGGGCCCCTGCCAATTGGCCCATCATTTCCTTTCCTTATTTTTGATGTTTTGTAAGTGATTGTTTTCAGAGGAGTAGCTTGCTCAGCCACTTCAAAGAGCAACAAGAACCAAGCAAGTAATGAATTGGGCTTGCATGTGGGCCACAGGCTCATTGTCCTGAAGGATACTTGTGAATTAATTCAGTTTTTTATGACATTTGAGCTTCTGTGATTATTTGCTGATGTTAACACATGCATTATTAAAATGAGTGAATTCAATTTCACAATTCTGCAATAGGAATAAAAGAACCGGAGAAGGTCTTTCAATCTCTCTAGCCTGTTCCACCATTCAATTAGTTTGATCAGTACCAAAATTTTATTTACCTGTCTTTTATCCATGTCATTAGATATATGCTTACCTGTAATAAACATGTAACAGTTTGGTCTTGGAAATTCCAATTGACTTAGTATCCACAGACTTTTGGGGAAGAAAGGTTCTCATTTCTGCTACCCTTTGTTCAAGAAGTGCTTCCTCATTTCACACCTGAATGGTTTGGCTGCCAACTTCCAACCCATATCTGTGAAGCCACTCTGCAGTTTAGTGGCTTTCAACAATCACATTCCCTTTTCTACATTTTCAAACTGAACTTCACATACGGTAACAATCAGAAATTGCACTTTATGTCACAGGAGAACTACAAGTATAAAAACTTGTAATTCTGTAGCTGAGAGCCAGGATTGTCAGGGAAATGCTTTGATCTACTTTGAGATAGGGTGTCATCACTTTTTAAGAGACATACATACTGACATACTGAACATACAAAAATAACACATGGAAATTCCATTTTCATCAGATAAGCCTCTGTAATTCTCTCTGGCGCTCGAAGTCTGTTGTTGTACTTGGTGAACAGATTTTGTTGGTGACTTACTGCAGCAAATGATTGCATCCCTGAAGACTTTTGTAAAAAAAAAGCAAAGTCTTTGGCACTTCAACATTTCAGCGAAGAGCCGCGACAGTGCAGCAGTGGTAGCTTTCTGTGTGCCACCAGCACCAGTATCTACTGCTGTTGGTGATTGGTTATGGATTTTTCCAATTATTGCCAAGAATATGCAATAAACCTCTGGCAAAAGCCTTGTAGTCTCTCTCTTTACCCCTTTAAATACTGTTTTTGTAACCCTATGCCATCCATCTTTGGTGTTTTCCCTCTTGCCATGAGCCAAGAACATATCAACCTCCTCCTCCTGCTCTGCTCTTTCCAGTGCCTTGACACTGCTAAGTGAGGGCCGCACACATTCCCGCTTCCCCTGCCCCACTCCATCTTGAGAAGCATCTTCTCTAAAAGCTTAGCTTCAAACATAGATGGCAGCACCTAAATAGCTCTCACTGTGCACAACATAGGAGGTTGCGAGGAATAGTGAAAAGATGTTTGAAAAATCCAACATAATTGTAGCATCTAACACCATTACTTAATAATTATTTACAATCCTCTGTTTCCTGTAGGGTCTGTTCAAGGGTGCTGGTCAGTTATTAAAACCAAAGGCCTTACTCATCACTTACGGGGTAAGTAATTCATGAGATAGGACTCAATGACAATGGAAAGATTTATTGCCTTCTGTCATATCCAGTATTATTTTTGTCATGTTAATAATTCAGAAAATAAATTAGGTTTTACATTATTTTCACTGCCCCACAGTGATGCCAAGTCATTTATTTTAAGAGGAGTGATGTACAGCACTGTACTCCAAATGGATTGAAGTTTATAATGCAAATGCTGAGAGCCTTGTCGTATGGCCTTGGGCAAGTTATGCTAAGTCTGAACCATTGAACTGAATACATAAGCAATACTGGGCAAGTGGAGTAGGGGGAACTGTGAAACCATCCAGAATTCTGAGATACTGAGGGTGATTGTCATGTTGAGTTTATGTCAGGTGAGTGGTAAGTGGGATGATTGCTAGCCTCTGGTTTACTAATCCAGTAACATGACCATTACGCTACCATCCGCTAGGCACGTCACTTACCGAGTGTCACAGTTCAGCCCAGCTATGTCTGCACTTGGCATTTTTACCCATGTATTTTCAAGCAGACATCATTATATAGTGATTCAGAGAAGGAATCCTGGCTGATTTAATATTTTCTCTTTCCTCTCCCCCTCCCCACTGCACACTACAAAGCCCAGAGGTGCTAAAAGAAAGATTTGCATTTATATAGCACCTTTCACAATGTCCTAATGTTTTACTGCCAGTGAAGTACTTTTGAAGTGGTTTAGGAAACATGGCTGCCAATTTGCGTACGACAAGCTCACACAAACAGCAATGTGATAATGACCTGATAATCTGTCTTTTTTGTGATATTGATAAATATTACCCAGGGCCTAATTTCTTCTGCTTCGAAATATTGTCATGGGATCTTTTACATCCACCTTAGAAAGCCGACGTCCTCAGTTTAACACCTGCATCCAAAAGTGGTTGCTGCAACAGTGCAGCACTCCCTAAGCACTGCACTGCTTAAGTTTTGTGCTTAAGTCTCTGGAGTGGGACTTGAACCTACAACTTTCTGATGCAGAGGCAAGCGTGCTACCACTGAGGCACAGCTGGCATCTTAAATCAATTGCTGTGTCCTGTTGTGAGCCAGAGTGATGCTAACTGAAATAAACTAGATCAGATGCGTGATATTTTTTGTTTGTTTGAAAATGGTGCACTGGGGAAGCATGGTAGCATGTTTAGTTTTTTGTTAGGCTATATTTAAATGGAAGACCACATGATGCTTTTTTTAATTTGTTCATGGACATGGGCATTGCTGGCTTGGCCGGGGTCTGGAGTCACATGTAATATAGCAAAGGACAGCAGATTTCCTTCCCTAAAGGGCATTACTGAAGCAGATGGGTTTTTATGACAATCAACAATGGTTTCATGGTCATCAGACTTTTAATTTTTTTTTTAAACTCAAATTCAACTATCTGCTGTGGTGGGATTTGAATCCAGGTTCCCTGAGGATTACACTGGGTCGCTGGGTTACTAGGCCAATGACAATACCATTATGCCATCACCTCCCCTTTTGTTCATGCTCATTTTTACTTTTTTGTGGTATCTGCTGGTGTTAAGTAATAATTTGGCCACTAAAATGCTTTTTTATCTGTAATTTGAAACTGCCACTGCTTTCACCAAGCAACCGTAATCCATGTGCTGGAACTTACATTGATTGGCTACATCATAGTCAATAAAAGTGATGTTAGCATTAATTTAATGTTCTGCTTTGCTTCTTAATCTTTTTTTTTGTTGATTGGATGTGGGTGCCATTGTTGAACATACAGATTAGGAGCAGGAATAGGCCACTCAGCCCCTCGAGCCTGCTCCACCATTCAATAAGATCATGGCTGATCTGAATGTAACCTCAACTCCACATTCCTGCCTACCCCAATAACCTTTCACCCCCTTGCCTATCAAGAATCTATTTAGCTCTGCCTTAAAATCTGCTTCCACTGCCTTTGAGGAGGAGAGTTCCAAAGACTCACGACTCTCTGAAAAAAAGTTCTCCTCATCTCTGTTTTAAATGGGTGACCCCTAGTTCTAGATTCTCCCACAAGAGGAAACATCCTCGCCATATCCACCCTGTCAAGGCCCCCAGG
Source organism: Carcharodon carcharias (assembly GCF_017639515.1). Taxonomy (NCBI): domain Eukaryota; kingdom Metazoa; phylum Chordata; class Chondrichthyes; order Lamniformes; family Lamnidae; genus Carcharodon; species Carcharodon carcharias. The sequence goes on along the minus strand of NC_054481.1, from coordinate 69,869,663 downwards.
ATTTATTCCCCATCCCTAATTGCCCTTGAACTGAGTGCTTTACTAGGCCTTTTCAGAGGGCAGTTAAGAGTCAACCACATTGCTGTGTGTCTAGAGTCATTTATAGGTTAGACCAGGTAAGGATGGCAGATTAAACCAGATGGGTTTTCATGACAAACAATGATAGTTTCATGGTCACCATTACTGAGACTGCCTTTTAGTTCCAGATTTTTTTTTTAATTAACTGAATTTAAATTCTGCCAGCTACAATGGTGGGATTTGAACCCATGTTTGGGTTTCTGGATTACTAGTCCAGTGACATTACCACTGCGCTACACATCCCCCAATTGCTGTTATGAAGTTATTACTTCAAAAGTTGTAGTTAATATACTGTGGGCTCCTAAGGTGATTGTACTTCTCTCCAATGCTCTTCTCTCTCAGATGCAGTGTGACTCATACTGAGATTTGTTTCCATGAGCACAGGCCACATGCTGATATCTTACATAAGTGGCTGATTTCCCCTTATGAGGTTAAACAGTGAGTGTTGTTAGTCTTATCAGTCATGATGGATATCACAGCAGAGCCCAAACCTGTTCACACCATGCACGCATCAATTATAGCAAGCAGATCATTTCTTCTTCTTTCAAAAAGATAATTAAAAATCAACTTTCGTGGCCAAGAGCTGAATTAAGACAAGTTTTCCAATCAATCATTCTCTGTAAAATAAAACCAACGCAAAAACAAAGGGCTGAATTTTACATCCCCCAGCAGGTGTGTTTCCCGCAGTGGGAGGTGGCATGTAAAATGGGATGTGCACCCATTCCACCACCCTCCCACTCACCCCGGACCTCACCTGGGAGGGGAGGGCGCTGAGATCGGCAGCCCACCCGCCATATTTAAATGAACAGTTAAGGGCAAGTTAGGCTTGTTATCAATCCTATTGACCCTGATAATACACTGCCCACATCATAATACATTTGGCATGGGGAGCAGGATGGGAGCAGGAAGCTCAATTTTCTTAACCTGAAATGGTCAAAAGGTGGGAAGGGGTGGGTTGCAATCGGGAGCTGCCCTTTGCCAATTGCAGGACAGCGCCCCCTTAGAAAGAACAGCCCCTTCCTTCCAACCCGCTCCCTCCCTTAAATCTACACCCTCCCCCCGCCCCCTCCTGCCCCTCTCCTTAGCCTCCCCTAACCCTCCTGGCGCCAAGACTCCGGATCAACTGTTCCAGGGATTCACTCTTCACCTGCAGCCCTGGCAGCTGCCACTGACTTCTTCCTGGCACTGTCAGGACTGGGGAGCTGCCAGCCAATCTGATTGGCCAGCAGCTCCAGAGGGTGGCACTCCCGCCCTCACTAATGAGTCTTGCAGCGCTTTATTGCTGCAGGTTGGGTCAGCATAGAGCATGCCAGCTCCACGCTGATGTGGTTTCCGGGAAGGGTGGGGCAATGTGCATGCTATCTGCTCTTCCATATTATCCTGCCCAATGACAGAAAGAAGAGTAGAATAACGTATGTTAATCAGGGTTCAAATTTTAACAATCATTAGAATTAATTCATTGTGCAGATGGGATATGGCATTGGACCTTTCTTAAATTCTAAAGTCTGAACAAAGTAGCCATTTTTTTTTCTCTCCACCCTCCCCCAAGCCCAGAACTAAACACATTCTTACTGCATTCTGGCTGAATGCAGAACTTGTGTTCTGTCGAAGGGTCATGAGGACTCGAAACGTCAACTCTTGAACACAGAACTTTCCTGGTCTGTGTGACTTATTTTCACAAAGGCCAGTGCATTAACAAGCCAAAGGTGGATTTTATTATTTTAATTAGTATGATCATTTCGACTGGATCTTCAGTTTTCCTTCTTTGTAAACTTGTGTATTTTTCTGCTTTTTGAGGCTGACTGATCACAATTCCATTTTGCTAAAATTGCCAGTGTAAAAAGAAAGCATTCACCCTTAAATGTTTCAATAGTAACTTTGAAACATTTTAAAAAGGTAATTTTTGAAGCTTAACTTTCTAGTTAAGTTGTCAATTGCTACTTTGTTTCCCCATAATAGGACACTGAAGAAATTGGCAACATTTTAATACTGGAAGTTAATTCAAATCTCTCCTCCCCTGATTGTAAGCCTTGGCTGTCTGCCCACTGCTCTCGGTCGGAGCCCAGCTCAGTCCTCACCCCACAAGTCCAGCAGCTTCTTGCCCATCTGCCCCCATTCCTTATCAGACTTAGTTGCTCCATGAAACTTGCCACCAACTCCCAGCACAGCTCCTAACCACTCAATCTCCCCACCTTGGCCACACGTTTGTCAACGCTATCTCCCCTGCCAATTTCACCACCTCTTTAAACCTTGTCCCCCTTAAAATGCCCACATTCAACCTCCATTATTTTTTTACAAATGATCGACCTTTCTTTAACTTCTCTGCAAAATCCTTGAACATAACAGGGTGGGGATCTGTAGTGTCTCATCGTACCAGAATGACAAGTTAAAGATGAAATGTTAAACCAAGGCCCATTCTGTCTTGTGAATGGAACAGATCCCATAGCACTATTTTGAAGAAGAGCAGGGGAGTTATCCCCAGTGTCTGTCCAATACTCATGTTTCATTGGAAAAAACAGATTACCTGGTCATTATCATATTGCTGTTTGTGGGAGCTTACTGTGCAAATTGGCTGCCATATTTCCTGCATTACAACAGTGACCTCACTTACTTCATTGACTGTAAAGCATTTTTGAGATATCTTGAAGTTGTGAAAAGTGCTATATAAATACATGTGTTTTTTTTTAGCATTCATTGAAGTACCGAATAACGGTTAACATACTAGTTTTGTTTCCTGCCTTAAGGTGCAAAGCACTGGCCAGTTTCTTTTAACTTTTTGTTTTTTGTTCAATCCAGATTTGTATGCTCAATACCCTTAATCCTGATGATGCACATTTGCAGCAGAATTTAATAACCAGTGGCATACATTTATTTAACTGCTATTACCATGCAGAAAAAGCTACTAATGTGAGGCTTCTTCAGTGGGGTCACAAGATGGTTGGTGTGAAATGGGAGACAAATTACACTAGAGCAGTAAGCCCTGAGCAAAAACAGAATTACCTGGAAAAACTCAGCAGGTCTGGCAGCATCGGCGGAGAAGAAAGAGTTGACGTTTCGAGTCCTCATGACCCTTCAACAGAACTCAGGGTCATGAGGACTCGAAACGTCAACTCTTTTCTTCTCCGCCGATGCTGCCAGACCTGCTGAGTTTTTCCAGGTAATTCTGTTTTTGTTTTGGATTTCCAGCATCTGCAGTTTTTTTGTTTTTATCAGTAAGTCCTGAGGTTGGGCTAATGTGTATTCCCATAAAGGACTCTACCCAGCAAGTAAGTGGTGTACCTAACCTGAGAGTGCTTGTGGCTGACACTGGCCACCCAAGATCAAGTTTTTTATTTCCATACTAATATAATCATGCAGAGACAATATTCATGAAAAGGGGCTATTAGACCTGCGTATCTTACTCAGCATGGTTCAGGAAGCAGCCAATTTGTGCAAAATCTCCTAGGCAATTTAATTGCGTAGTCCGGGGGATGGACTAGCTCCATTGCAGTTGCTTTGTTGCAAGTGTAACAGTGAGTGTAGGCAACTGCTCTGCTTTTCACCTCTGCTAGTGTCATTCACCTTTTATCAGATCAGTGATCGGGCTAGCTGCCTCCATGACAATGTAGGCTTGACCTCCAGCCTCCCAGAAGAATGCCAAACTGACATTTTTTTGTAATCATTGCTAGCTAAACCAACTCCATCAGCAGCTTTTGAAATGACACCAGTCTCTATTCAGAGCTTCAAGCTATGGCTCCCACAAATCTAGATTCAATGCTAAATCATTATGGTGTGGAGTAACCATCCAAAAATTCCAGAAAATAGACCTTTATACAGCAATGCACCCTTTCTGGTCTCTGATTTGCTGAGCTATGAAGTTGGTGCTTATTCCACCTTTGGGCAAATACCCTGAGGGAGATTGGAAGAAACATTGACTGGCTGTGTTTAGTCTGGAGCTGCCCAATTTTCCATTTGATTTATTTCTGTGTCATTGAAACCTATGTAAACACCTTGCTGAGATTCCAACTTTTAACATAGTTAAACATACACGTGCAGGAGGAGTAAACCAGCACAGATATGATGGGCTGAGTGACCACCTCCTGTGCTGCAAATCTTTCTCCGTCTCTGTGAATTTCAAAGGGTTTTACCATGTTAGAACAGGAGCCTTGGGAAAGTGAGCAGAGCCTGATTTTTTACGTAAATGTTGACATTTGGTTGGTAGCACCCGCCACTATTGGTGCCTTTTAGGGTGTAAAATGTGGCAGCGCGCACTATTATTGCAAATCACACCAGATACCATATTGGTGAGGGCATTAGCGTGCACAATGAATGGCCGCCAGAAGTATGCAGAGTAGGCAGGTCATGACTTTAATCAGCATGCAACACTAATTTGTGTTTGCGCTGACACTGGAGAGCTGAGTGTTCCAATCAACATCCTCTTTTAACCTCACTTAGCTAGATCCCCATCAGTGGTATTTGGAGATTGTCAACTACTTGAAGATTAGTCGCTGGTTGATTTCTTCTGGCTGTTCCTTTGATTCTACAAATGTTTGGTGCTAACAATTAAAGTTGCCAAAGTTGGCTGGAAGCGGTGTGGCAGGTACTGAAGGAGTTTTTTGCTGACCTGCACAAACCAGTTGCTCTGGCATGGTTACACTAATAGGCATCCCCCATGGAATAGAAAGGAATTGGAGAATGAACATAGGACATGCAGAGCGGGACAAGCTGCTGGAAGGAGGGGGAGAAGGGATTTTAGCCGGAGACTATAAGTGCTCAGAATGTTCATGGAGCCACTCTCCTACCTAAACCTTTGAGTAACAATGTCTGCACTTCAGTAAGGACATCCTCACTGAAATCTGCCACCTGTTGTAGTCACAACTGCAACTTCAAAGCAGGGTGAGCACCACTTAGTGGCTGTGAAGGTGACTATGGTGATGAACTTTTTTGCACCTGGCTCCTTCCAGACTGGAGCTGGAGATATTTGCAACATCTTGCAGTTTTCCATTCTGTTCAAAGACGGGTAACTACCGTACGTTTTATTCTCTTGCCAGAGAGAAGCAGATGGAGTGAGTACAGAGCTTTGCTAAGATTGCAGGCATGGTGCAGAGTGCTAGTGACTGCACATGTATCATATTGTGAGCACCGCATGTCAACTTTGTCCGGTATCAAAACCAAAGATTTTGACTGCCTCACTATCCAGCTAACATGTGACCATAGATAGCAAATCCTAGCAACAATCATGATGCCTTCATTTTTTAGCAGACCCCTGTACCTTTTGCATCTCAGCCACTACGGCAAATCAAAGGGTGGCTACTGGGCAGCAAGGGCTATTAGCTGACCACTTGGCTGATGATGCTGTTATGACCAGTCCCCAGACAAGGTCCCCCAATTTGTTAATTTCTTGAGCGGGACCCCAATTTTGTTATACTTCTGGGTGAGGAGGAATGAACTGGCTCCCCTTCTTTATTCAACCCTCTTGGTTAGTCACAAAAAGATTAATTTAAAGGGGTCCCTTCCCCTGAGGATACCTTTCCCCAGTCCAAATGTATTTATTTTTTAGAAAGAGCCAATTTAACCAGACTTTCTTGGGCTAAAGAAAGAGTAATAGGCATAGATGGTGGTACATCACGGTCGTTAAGTTGGGTGGTTCTGGTAGAGCTGACTTTGGCAATTTCACAGTTAGTTTGGAGACACATGGTTCTGCAGGGTAGCTGAAGAGGCTGGTCTATTTCTTTTTGGTTGTGGTATCTGCTGAGCCTTACCTCCAACAGCAGATAGAGAGAGAGAGAGACTTTGCCTGCAACTGCAAAGGTGACTACTTGGTCTTCATGTTACTGTCACTCTCACAGCACACCAGCACACTAACACTGCTTTGCAGCTAGCTTTCTAACCCATTTTCCCCTGTGTATTCCTGTAAGGAAAAAAATGTCTTGTGACCAGAGTCTGTTTTCTTTCATCTCTGACCATGTTACACATTCTGAGATATATATCAACAGGAGGTGGGTTTTAGATGACTGCTAAGACGTGGTAAGTCTTTCGTCTCCACAACCAAAGTAGACTAAAGTTCAGTCTTTTGCATCTTTCCTATCTCCCTTTCAAGTGTCTCTGCTTGAAGAAGGCAATGACACCTTTCTCAGGTGCGACATTCCATGTTCACTCAAGACAGATCCACATAAGAATGTTCAAGAAAGTGGTCACTTTACATTATCAGCCATCTTTTGCTTAGTGTCCTTGCTTGTCTTTCTTTAAAAACACACACATCTTCATTGAAAAGTTCAATATGCCCCTCAGTAATTCGTGGCTGTGACCGGCTTTTCATGACAATGCCAGTGTGCAACCCACACGCAAGTGCAAAGCTTGCAGACAATGAAAACCATGTTGCGGAGGAGATACAATAGAGTAGATCATCAGCATGCTGAAATAATGCTTCTGCCTAGACTGCTGTAGAAAAGCCCTGCAGTACTCAGCAGAGCAGGTCTGCTGTATGCTGCCCAACCTCACCCTTGCTTGCCACCAGCTATCAGTGAGCAGCCCAGGAGCAGGAGGAGGAAGTAACCTAGACAGCTGTTTTCTGCCCTCACTGTCCATGAAGAACTCATCCAAGAAAAATAACAATGAGCCCTATCCCAATTCACCAAGAGCCCCTCTCCTTGCCTTTCCTCTCTCACTGACCATCACAGTGTAGCCTTGGCCACAGTGCAAAAATAAAAACCACCACAAAAAAACTCCAAACCAAATTTATAACTTGCATCATTCTAATGACATAAATCAACTAATCATCTTCCTGCATTCCCTTAATGTTTTTGCCTATCCTAGAGCTCCTATGCAATACTGCCCCAGTGGCTGCAGCATGACTGATGGAAGGCTGCTGACTTTCAGTAAGGGATGACCTTAGCAGATGATCTTGAACTGCTCTGGCTCTGGAGGCTCATCTCAGCAGGATGGCAACAGTGTGGACTGGCTGGCAGGCAAAGGACTGGCAGGGGTGAGAGGATAAATGCTGTCATCCTGAGAGAGGTTGGCAGGTGCAACCTCCATTTAGCTACTGCCACTGCTGCAGTGCGGCACCTCAACAATCCTGGTAATCTGTTGAAGCACAGATTGCTGGTCTGTGTGACGCCCTGCAAGCCACTTTGCATTGTGACCCTCAGCATGATGGCAGTAGTCTTAGCTTACATGGTAGCAAGCTGACCTTGCACAATTTCAGTCTCAGCTTCAACTGCAGTTCTCAGATTTTGAATGGAAGTTGCTTTTACTGCTGTAGGAGCTGAGGTATCAGCCGTCAGATGCCGCATCGTGGTTGGGTCAGCAAGTATGATGGGTTGCCCACCACTTCTCTACTGGAAAGGACGGGTTCCAAATTCTGCTCAATTTGTTACTTGACTTCCCTATGCTATTTGACGTTGAGAGCAAGCTTCCTGACACACCTGTCAATGCACTTAGCGTGTTGTTGTATGTATATGTCAAAGTAGTTATCTGAGTCCTCGATCTGCATCTGGACTTACATGCGACTCTTTGTGCTCCATTGAGCTGATGCCTGCATTATCCTTCCCCTGGCTGCCAGCTGCTACTGCCAGGCATCTCACTATGTGCAGATCCTGCCTCTATGCCAATTTCTAAATTATTTGGAGTGTCAGTATCTGAAATGGCAGAAAGTGTGAAATTGTCTGACAAAGCTGTGTTTTCATCATCACTGACTTCTTGTTCATCCACTGCCTGGCCAAAGTGGCAGTTCACTTGGTATTTGAAAGGAGAAAGGCTCAAGGATAAGATTGTGGGTGGGGAGGCAGAGGGTGGAGGTATGAGGTGCATGCTTACATCAACTACACAGTATAGCTTGAGGGGGAAGTTAATTATGAAAAGAAAGATTGTCTACGAGGAAACCATCACCTTGATGGTTTCAGTTCCTCAATGAGGGTCAGGACCTGTCCACCTTCAGTTAACTCCTGCTACCTCCAGTTGTGCAGCACATTGCCCTGCAAGAGAGAGGGAAGTGTGTTAGTGCAATGTGTTTGAGTAATGAAGCTGTCATGGTTGAATAGTGTGTGCAGCTATGAGATGTGGGTGTGAGGGTGGTAACAGGAGTTAAGTGTGTGAGGATGTGGTTGAGTATGTGAATGCCAAGTGTGAGTCCTGATGGACAGAGATTGTTGGTGAGTGAGTGATTGAGGCATGGAGAATTGAGGAGTGGCTGAGGTGCAGTTGGTAGGATGTGGCATTTGATTATACACTCACTGACCTTGACCACAAAGCAAGGTCATCAAACTTCTTACAGCCCTACACCCAGGCCCTTGGGGCTAGACTCCTGGCATTGACTTCCACAGCTTATCTGCTCCCATTGCTTTCTGAGTAAGTCTCTTAAAGGGTCTCCTGGTCACCTGCAGATTTTGGACCTCTCTCCTAATTTCCACTTCTTCCCTCAAGACTTCAATGCAACATCTGAAAACATTGGAATTTTCTCTTTCCCATGTTGTGGGATTATTCAGTGCTTTCCAAGACGGATTCACTTCCTGCTCAACAGCCAGCACCAACACCCGCTCCAGCCACAGTGCCCCCTCATGCTGTTGATCTCCTGCTATTGTGTCCAGTCAGTCAACAGCGTTGGCTGGATGCTGCAATTATTTAGAACAGCAGGCAGTATGAAGTTCGCGTGCTACCATCCCTAAGCCTGTTTTGGGCAGCTAATGAATTTAATGCCCTGTGGCTTCATACTAAATACTGCATCTGTTTGTTGAATGGCATTGAATTTTATGTCCCTGACTTGTACCACATCAGACCACAAAAGGGTTTGCAGATTCTGAAGCAGTGAAAACACAGCGGCTTTGAAATTACACAATCAAATGGTGGGTTTGGATTCTGTTTGCATTCGTCTAAAACTCCACTCTGATTTTCCTCCAAATGGGTTATCAGCTAAACTAACAGAGACCAGAATGAGCCTGTGTGGTTTAGCGAATAGAAAAGCATCCTGATGCGTGGTAACTGGGGTATAGTGCCTCCCTTCTATCAGTTGGGTGTCACGTGATGTACTGTGGGGGCTCCGACAATCTGGGGCCAGAGTTTCCTGATCAGAGCCCTGGTTGTGTGTGAAAGCATAAATCTCTCTCTAATAAAGTTAACTGTTTCTTGACGAAACCTGTCTGCTACATCGAGTCATCACAATTGGGGACGAGGGTAAGATCTGCTCCGACTCTGCGCCTTGCCCTGTTACTGCACATACATTGAATTTTTTTTAAACAGCTACTCACCAGTCATGCCACTTTTCGGCAGAATTGATCTATGTGATGCGGCTATGGAAGACTGGAGCCAGTGTATAGAACGCCTCAGATTTTACTTCATAGCAAACGAGATTACCGCGACAGAAAAGCAGAAAGTGACCCTCTTGAGTGTATGCGGCAGTAAAACATACAACCTCATTCGTAACCTGACAGCCCCGAGTGTTCCAAATTCTAAGCCACATAGCGAATAAGTGGACCTCGTGAAAACACACTTGCAGCCGAAGCCTTCTCTAATAATGCAGTGTTTTACATTTAATTCAAAAGTTAGGGCCCAGGGGGTATCCATCGCAAACCTCAAGCAGTTAACAGAATACTGCGACTATGGGGACACGTTAAGTGATACACTGTGAAACCGATTAGTTTGTGGAGTTCAAGACAACACCATTCGGCGCTGTTTACTCACCACAGTCAACGTTGACTTTAAGCGCGCCCCAGAAATCTCCCTCACCATGGAAAGTGCTGCAAGTGTCTCTTAGGCTTTGCAACACATGAAATATGGCACCATACTTCATGCTGCTGCTGAGCGTGGTGCGAAAACCAGATCTGCAGAATTAAAATGTGATTCAATGTCCGCTGTGAGAAACATTAAAAAGCCTGACAGAAACGCTTCAACAGTGACTTCAAAGCAAAGTTTCTATAGATGTGGGGGTGACCATGGAGCGGACACCTATACATTTAAAGATGCAGAATGAAAGTACTGTCATCTGAAAGGTCATGTGGTTAGGCAATGCTGGACAAAGTTGAAGCACCTGCAGAACAGCAAACAAACATGATAGAAACATCGGGTACAGCACAGGGAGAAGCTGCTGCTCCTGATGTTTACTCCTTATATAATGTGACTGCTGTGAAGGCTGAACCTATTACTGTGACAATACAAGTTAATGAGAAGCTATTGAAGATGGTAATGGATACGGGTGCCTCGACCATGGTGGTGGGTGACCACATTTTCAGGTACCTTAATGAAGGAAGACAGCCAATAAACTTGGAGTGGACTGCCACTAAATTAAGAACATACACGGGTAAATCTGTTCAGATAAAGGGCATCACCGTAGTCCCAGTCTCTTACAAGCAACAGACTGCCCAGCTGCCTGTAATAATTATGAAAGGAGAGGGGCCTAATCTTTTAGGCCAAGACTGGCTACAGAAGATCAAACTCAACTGGTCTGAGATATTTCACCTCAAATCAGATGGAGTTCCTGAACTTCTAAGAAAATACAACATGGGGCTGAATCTTCTGGTCGGCATGTGGGGGTGGGCCCCACACACTGACGTATAAAGTGACGCGCGATGATGTCGGGCGTGTGTCCCAACATCATTGCGCGTCATCTCGATATTTCGTTCGGTGGACACACACCAGAGGCGGCTGCGTGCCTGCCGGACTGTCAACGGCCTATTAAGGCTATTAAAAAAGTAATTAAACTAGTTAAGAACGCTGCCCGTCCAACCTTAAGGTTGGTGGACAGGCGAAGAGCCCAAGCAGCCTTCGCGTTTTTCAGGAGACTTCATCCACAGGCGGGCTGAGGTTTCCTGAAGCTTGTACAAAATAAATAAATACATTTTCCAAACTTTGCAAACATGTCCCAGCCCATATGACATTGTCACATGAGGAGACATGTTTAAATAAATTTTTACTTTATTAAAAAGTTTTATAATCCATTCAATCTCCCTGAGGCAGCTCCGTGCCTCAGGGAGATTTCTGCGCTCTTTAGCGCGCATGTTTGAAAGAACGCACGCCCCGACTCTCCCACCTCCCCTCGCCCGCACAGGTAGCACTGAACACTACTGGCTGCGCGTTATGCTGGGCAGGCCTTAATTGGTCCGCCTGTGTAAAATGGCAGCACACAGCCGATTGCGGGTGGCGATCGGCTCCGCGCTGCTCCCGCCCAGCCCGCAAGCCATAGGAAAAGTTCTCCCCATAGTGTTTTGGGATGAACTAGGCAAGTTAAAAGGCACGCAGGCCAAGATACAGGCAACACCTTGTTTATTTAAGGCAAGACCTGTTCCTGATACATTGAAAGAAAAGGTTGACACAGAGCTGTGCCAGCTAGGAAAGCTGGGCATTATCCAACCTGTTCAATTCTCGGAATGGGTTGCGCCATTGTTCCAGTGGTTAAGCTCAACTGCACCATACATATCTATGGAGACTATAAATTGACCGTGAATAAGGCAGCCAAACCAGACAAGTAACTTGTCCCAAGGATAGGATGGTTGGAGACAAGCCCTATACAAAATTGGATATCAGCCATGCTTACCAGCAACTAGAACTCGTTAGCACATCGAGGACATATGTAACCATTAACACACACAAGGGACTCTATATCAGTATACATGTCTACCCTTCGGGGTCTTGTCAGTGTGTGCTATCTTCCAGACCATAATGGAGAGCCTTTTGCAGGGACTCCCACCAGTAATTGTATATCTAGATTACGTCCTCATCACGGGATTAACCGAGACAGAACACTTAACCAACCTGGAGGAGGTTCTAAGGAGATTCATTGAAGTTGGCATACAGTTAAAGAAGGAAAAGCGCACATTTCATGCACCAGAAGTGATTTATCTAGGCCACAGGATGGATGCAATGGGACCGCACCCGGTAGAAGATGAAGTTCAGACAATAAAAGATGCGCCATCACCATGCGATGTAACAGAACTCAAGTTCTTCCTGGGCATGATCAACTACTTTAGCCACTTCTTACCAAATCTATCAACTGTGTTGGCACCATTACACTTGTTACAAAAAAGAACTACCACTGGTCTTGGGGGTCACAACAGGAAGAAGCCTTCGTGAAAGCACAGGAATTGTTGTATTCCTCGTGTCTATTGCTATGCTTCAACCCACCAAAAGAACTGTTATTGACATGTGATGCCTCTCCCAACGGGATGGGAGCTGTGTTACCCCATAAAATGGAATATGGGTCTGAAAGGCCCATTGGCTACGTCTCGAGAACCCTCTCCACAGCCGAGAAGGATTAATCCCAGCTAGAAAAAGGTTTATCGGTGGTATTCAGAGTGATGAAATTCCACCAGTATTTGCATGATCACCCTTTCACCATTGTGTTGGACCCATGAACCATTAATGGATTCATTCAGTCAGGACAAAGCCATCCTGCCAGTAGCATCAGCAAGGACACAACAGTGGGCTCTGACATTATCTGCGTATGAGTATACTTCTACGTGTTGTCCTGGCCTACACATTGCAAATGCAGATGCACTCGGCCGTCACCCATTGCCCGATAGTATTGTGCATACTCCCGTTCCACAGGGATTAGTGGTATTATTGAATTTCTTAGAATCTTCGCCTGTGTGTGCAAAACAAATTAGAAATTGGATGAACAGAGATCCAACATTATGGAAAGTCAGACACCTTGTCTTAAAAGGATGGCCAAATTTGCCTGTATCTGAAGAATTAAGACCACTCCATGTCAGATAGACAAAATTGAGCTGCCAAGGCAGGAATTTGTTTTGGGGGTCAAGAGTGATGGTCCCACCATGAGAGCCGCTCTTGACAGAACTCCGTAGTTGGGCATATCAAAAATGAAAATGCTTACCCAATGCTTACCTATGTATGGTGGCCGGGCATTGATGGAGATATTGAAAACTTGGTCACGCACTGTCTCCACAGTCAGTGACAATAGAAGTTGCCTGTTCCGGCTCCCCTGCATCCGTGGGAGTGGCCTGGTCAACCCTGGGTTCGATTACATATTGATTATATTGGATCATTCTTGGGTACCATGTTCTTGTTAATTGTAACTCTTTTGAGTGCAACCAAATAAACTAAATTAACAAATCAGGAGACAAATTAAATCCAATATGGTAGATGCACATTTCAAATGGATGGATGTATATGAAGTCAAGTTGCCAACATCAGCACAACTATCAGGAAGCTACATCACTGTTTTAGATAACATGGCCTACCTGAAATTGTCATTTCAGTTAGTGGCACCACTTTTACCAGCACAGAGTTTCAGAAATTGATGGATCTGAATGGAATCCAACATATGAAAACAGCCCCTTACCATCCCTCATCGAATGGTCTAGCCGAGAGGGCAGTACAAACTTGTAAGTCTGGTATGAAAAAGCTATCAGAAGGCACTCTGGAATCTCAACTTTCCCAGTTATTTTCAGTTATCCTACAATGCCACATTCGACAACAGGTTCAACACCGTTGGAGTTATTAATGAAATGCCATCTGTGTAAACATCTACATCTCGTCTTTCCAAACTTAGAGGGGAAGGTGGTGCAGATGTAGAGTAATCAAAAGTTTAACCATGACATGCACTGTAAAGCTCACACGTTCAGCATAGGTGACATGGTATACATACGGAATTTCGACAGTGCACTCTGCTGGGCCCCTGGAACCATTGTCTCAGAGACTGGTCCACTATCTAACCAAGTACAAGTGGGAAATAGAATACTCCAAAAGCATGTAGATCATATGTGCACCAGAGAGAGATTCCAACAATCAACTGATCTACCTGTGATTAATGTCAAACCATCAATTACTGAGGTGTCTGATCGACCTAGAATAGACATGCCAAATGTCTCTGAAGCGTTGCCAAATCCTGAACTGTAATGTTATGATGTGTCTCATACTGCAGTTCCAGATCCTGTCGATCCTGTTCAGGAACCTCCAGTGGTAGAGCTACAGCACTGTAGCTGTAAAAGAGGAACACCTCAGAGACTTGATTTATAATCTCCTGAAATTGCATATCTGTTTATTGGATTGTTTAAATCTTTTTCTGTAAAGAGTAATTGTAAAAAAACTAAAGGGGGAGGAAATGTGGTGATGGGGGATATAGTCCCTCCCTTCTGTCAATCGGGGTCACATGATGTATTGCAGGGGCTGCAAGCAATGACCTTTTAACGCGGGCGATCTGGGGAGGGGGGAGGAAGGGGACGGAGTTTCCTTATGAGAGTCCTGGTCGAGCATGAAAGTATCTGTAAATCTCTCTGTAATAAAGTTTACTGCTTCTTGATGAAACCTGTCTGCTCTGTCAAGTCATCACAGATGGAAGATCATCAATCTGAAATGCTAACTGTTTCTCTTCCACTGATGCTGACTGACCTCTTGAGTATTTCCAGTATTTTCTGTTTTTATTTTGGATTTATAAAGAGTAGGCCATGCCTGGTGAACCTGATTAAAATTTTTGACATGGGAATGTCTATAGATGTTATTTATATGGATTCGCAGAAGGCATTTGATAAAATCCTTCATAAGAGACTGTTGAAGCTCCTGGAATTGAAGGCAAATTATTGACCTGGCTCAGAAATTGGCTGAGAGGCAGGTGACAGAGTAGGGATAATGGGCAAGTGCTCTAATTGATAAGAAAAGCAACATACTACGGATGCCAGAGATCTGAAATAAAAACAGCAAGTGTTGGGAAACTCCGCAGGTCTGGCAGCATCTGTGGAGAGAAAAATAAAGTTAATGTTTCAAGTCCAATATGATTCTACTAATTGCTCTGATTGGTAGATGTCACTAGTGATGTCCCTCAAGGATCTGTGTTAGGACCTCATCTATTCATCATATTTATGGATGATTAAGATAATTGGATAGAAAGCCACATTTCCAAATTTGCTGATGACATAAAGACAGGCAGCATTGTAAGCAGTGAAGATGGAAGCATAAAATTACAAAGAAATATTGATAGATTAAGCGAATGGACAAAACTGTGGCAATTGGATTTCACTGTGGGCAAATGTGAGGTCATCTATTTGGACAAGGTTTAATAGAACAGACAGGGTACTTTCTAAATGGTGAAAAGCTAGGAATAATGGCGGTCCGAGAGACTTGAGGGTTCCAGGTATAAAGATCATTAGGTGTCATGAACAGGTACAGAAAATAATCAAGCCGGCTAATGGAATGTTGGCCTTTATATCTAGAGGACTTGAATACAAGGGCTAGAAGTCATATGTCAGCTATACAAAGCCCTGGTTAGACCATATCTGGTATACCAAAAGCAGTTTTGGCCCCCTGCACCCTTGGAAGGAAACACTGGCCTTGGAGGGAATGCAGTGTAGATTTACTAGAATGATACCTGGATGCCAAAATTGAGATTGTACAAACTAAGGTTATATCCCTGGAATTTAGAAGGTTGAGGGGTAATTTGATTGACGTTTTCAAGATATTAAGGGGAACAGATGAGGAGATAGAAACTATTTCTGTGGTTGGAGAGTCTAAGACTGGGGGATATAGGGCTGGATTTTCTCCTTGGGGATAGGAATTGAAAGTCATTTCTGATCCCACCTCCTGAATGTCTGATCCTGCCCACTGTATTTTTCTTCCCCCCTCCACCCCCAGAGTTATGGACAGACTGGACTCAGGGCCACCTCCCAAAGCAGGGCATAGGTGGGCAGATGCTGAAGTAGCCAGGTTAGAAAGTCCACCTTCATTTGCTGGGACATTGGCCCCCCCCACCTTTCCCTTCCCTGGCACGTGCACTCACCCAGTATCCACTATGTACAGAACTCTTGAGCCCCTTCACTGTTTCCGGGCGGATTACTGCAGGGAATATTTTGATAGGGAATGATTGATTTAATTTGACATTGTTCTTTTCTGCAGCCCTACGCAATGAATGGCGTGATTACTCCGCAAAGCAACATAGATTTTGATTTGAGCTTAAGGCAAAGGTAAGATATGATTATAGTATTTTTTTCCCATTTTTACGAAGTCCCTGTCTGTCAGTAATTCTAAAAGACAATAAAAAAATTATGGTTTTGAAACAGCTCTGTTAAAGTGTAACGTTTTTTCCTTTAAAAGAAATCCAGGCTGGGGTCTAAGAGATATAAGCGTGTTACAGAAACTGGCTGAAGAAAGCGGGATGAGATTCAAGCAGATGGTATTAATTATTTATTTCCTAAATTATCACATTGCATGAGAGATGGTGGTTAATGGAGTGTTTCAGCACAATCAAGCCCCCCCAATATTTTCACGTTGGTCACTCAAAATGCATGCCATGTATTCGCATTTACTTACATCAAACACTTGCAATATATGTGTTGATGTACTGTGGAACTGCAGGCTGTGTGGTCACTTGTTTATAATCACCTTATAATCCTTGCATCTCCTGTTCTGATTCTGTCTCCCTCTTTCCCTTCTCTTCTACTTTTCTTTCTCGTTCCTCCTTTCAGCTAGAAGGGTTGCGATTGTATGGTGTCCTGGAAAGCAGTCACTAATGGTTAGCATTTGCAAAGTAACTGTGGCCCTCAGCAGCACCACTCCCTTACCATCGTCCAATCATTTGTACTTCCCCTTCTTCCCAATTCTTTCACTCCAATCACATTCTCTAACTGTTCAGCCTCGTGCTATACTTGCCCCTCCCTACCATTTACTAACTCATATCACTACTGCACCTCTTCTGCCAGGAACTAACTAATTGATCACTGTATCTTGGATGAATAACAACAACAACTTTACAAGCACCTTTAAGATAATAAAACATCCCAAGGTGCTTCACAGGAGCATTATGAAACCAAACCTGACACCGAGCCAAAAAAGGAGACATTAGGACAGATGACCAAAGCTTGGTCAAGGGTGTAGTTTTAAGGAGGGTCTTAAAGGAGGAAAGCAAGATGGAAAGGCAGAGAGGTAAAGGGAGGGTATTCTAGAAGTTAGGGCCTAGGCAGCTGAAGGCATGGCCAACAATGGTGGCGCAATTAAAATTGAGGATGCACAGGAGGCCAGAATTAGAGGAGCACAGATACCTCAGAGGATAATGGGGTTGGAGGAGGTTACAAAGACAGAGGGGTGAGGCCATGGATGATTTGAAAACAAGGATGAGAATTTTAAATAAAAACAGAAAATGCTGGAAAAACTCGGCAGATCTGGCTGCATCTGTGGAGAGAGAAACAAAGATAACGTTTCGAGCCCATATAACTCTTCTTCAGAGCTGTCAGAGGTATATAGACGTAGGAGCAGAAATTAGGCCATTCGGCACATCGAGTCTGCTCTGCCATTCAATCAAGGCTAATAGTTTCTCAACCCCATTCTCCCGCCTTCTCCCCGTAAACTTTGATCCCCTTACCAATCAAGAACCTATCTATCTCGGTCTTAAATACACTCAATGACCTGGCCTCCACAGCCTTCTGTGGCAAAAAAAATCCATAGCTTCACCACTCCCTGGCTAAAGAAGTTTCTCCTCATCTCCGTTCTAAAAGGTCTTCCCTTTATTCTGAGGCTGTGCCCTCGGGTCCTAGTCTCTCCTACTAATGGAAACATCTTCCCCAAGTCCAATCTATCCAGGCCTTTCAGTATTCTGTAAGTTTCAATCAGATCCTCCCTCATCCTTCTAAACTCCCTCGAGTATAGACCCAGATTCCTCATATGTTAAGCCTTTCATTCCTGGGATCATTCTTGTGAACCTCCTCTGGACTCTCTCCAGGGCCAGCACATCCTTCCTGAGATATGGGGCCCAAAATTGCTCACAATATTCTAAATGTGGTCTGACCAGAGCCTTATAAAGCCTCAGCAGCACATCCCTGCTTTTATATTCTAGTCCTCACGAAATAAGTGCCAACATTGCATTTGCCTTCCTAACTACCGACTCAACCTGCAGATTAACCTTAAGAGAATCGTGGACTAGGACTCCCAAGTCCCTTTGCACTCCAGATTTGTGAATTGTCTCCCCATTTAGAAAATAATCTATGCCTCTATTCTTCCTACCAAAGTGCATGACCTCACACTTTCCCACGTTGTATTCCATCTGCCACTTCTTTGACCATTCTCCTAACCTGTCCAAATCCTTCTGCAGCCTCCCCGCGTTCTCAATACTACCTGTCCCTCCACCTATCTTTGTATCATCTGCAAACTTAGCCAGGATGCCCTCAGTTCCTTCATCTAGATCATTAACGTATAAAGTGAAAAGTTGTGGTCCCAACATTGACCCCTGTGGGCTGCCATCTATGAGAATTTAAAAGTTTAGTCATTAGTGTAGGTCAGTGAACATTCTAATTTGGCTTCTTTTTATAAATTAAAAACAAGTTAAATTTTGAAAGATAAAAGCATTTATGCGAAACAGGAGGGGAGGGTAGGAGTGGGAAAGGAGAGGGGGGCATGGGGGCCTTTTAACTCTGGCTACCTGCCCATGAGTAACTGTCAACAGAGTAAGAAAGGAATTTAGGAGGAAGCCCCTTTATTCAGAGAGTAGTTGGAATGGAACTTGCTACCACCACAAGGCATCTCGAGGTGAATGGTTTTGATACATTTAAGCTTAAACAAGATAAAGATAATGAGAATGGAATGAAAGTATATGTTGCTAGGGTTAGATGAAGCAAGGTGAGAGGAGGCTCATGTGGGCTGGTTGGACTGAATGGCCTGTTTCTGTGCTGTAAATACTGGTCCAGATCTGTAATTTAAATTAAGGTAGCTTGTGGTAGAGTACATCCAGTTGTACTTTATATCCTGCACTTGCATCAGACATGCTAGGACAAATGTGGAGAAATGCTGTCCCCACCAGTGATATCCTTCATCTTGATAATCATAAAAAATATAAAATATTCTTTGTGCATTCATGGAAAAATAAACAGCATTCTGTGTTCCAATCAGTGTCACTTTCCTCTTATGTCCTCACTTAGCAGGTGAAAACTATGGAAAATGTCATTAATCTAACTCCCGCTGATCCCACCACTTACATTTTCTCTGTTTATCTGATAACCCAGAATCAAAGAATATTTTGAGTCCTGGATTATTCAGAATACATTGTGAAGTTCACCAGATTGCAAATAAATACTAATAATTCTAGTGTTAGAATTCTTTTATTAAAAAATAAGTATTCCAAAAGCTCACTTATATTAGTTGATGGGGAAAAAATTTCAAGAGGAAGAATTGATGACTCCCTTACTGGATTGTGTCTGTTGATTCACAGAATTGATGAAATATAGTTAGAAGAGTTAAATCAAGACAGCAGTGCAAACCAAATGAGCGATGTGTTGAAAATGTTTCATCAAACTGTACATTGTGAAAGTTCAAGTGCTTGTGACTGATTTTGTGGTAATACTGTTTAAAAGCCAGCAGGGGTCACTGTGCAGCCTCAATGTGTACTGTGCTTTGTTTTCAGGTTGACATGCCAGCTAATAACAAATGCCTGATCTTCCAGAAAAGGTCGAGTGTATAGCAGAGTCTGTACAATTCCATGGCTGAACACAGGGAGGAACTGTGATGTTTAACTCCGAATTGTTGTAACAATCTGTAATGATGCAGAAGTGCTGTTAAACCTCTTTTAACTAGTTCTCTCTCGACTAAACCAAAGAGATGACTGACATTAAGATTAACTGGTCAGAATCTTTTTAAATGATTGACTAAAACCTTTGCTTTATGCTTTGGAACTACACTGATCCAGTAGAATTAATTATTTTCAGTGGACTTGAATTAAATTGTCTTACCAACTGAAGAAGAGTTTTTGTGTTTGAGAAGCACTTTTAATGTGGAACGTTCCTTTCCCCCATTGCTACTAATTTCTTCTCAAGAGGCTGCATGTCCACTTTTTCCTTGGGAATTTCTGGCCTGTTTCTATGTTTGAAGCTGTAAATTGAGACCTAGGTCTTGACTGGGTCTAAAGAGTTTTCCGGTTGCTATTTGACACAAGTAACTTTTTAAAAGAGGAATTCCTATCACTTCAAATAGCATATGTTTATTGTTAACTTGGAACACGCTTTGTGTGTGGGTTTTATGGCTGTTATTTTCTATGTATTTGATGTGGCATGTATTTATACAGTTTGACAGAAAATTAATCCAGATTTGTACATGTTGATGTAAATCCTGAAGGAAAACTAACCATCTTTCATTTAACTGAGTGCCTTTGATCGGTGTTGTTCTGTGATCAAGTTTATGATAGATGTAAAACACACTTAAACGAGAATCATTACTTGCAACAACCTGTTGCTCACAGATCTGTAGCTGCACAGCTGACAGGTGACCAGCAGACAGGTGCAGCTCACAGATGGCGCCTGAGTGAATCAGCAGTACTTTGTACTGGTCTGTTAAGTGGCTAACTAGTGGATAAATACAGCAATTTAACACCCTTGTGTGGATTTCATGCTGAGTCTATCGGTGAGGCACTGTTATATTGTAGCCTGAGAAGGAGCAGGGTCATTTGGACATCTGTTGCAGAATTTCTGTGTTTAACTGGGCATACGTGTACTTAAGAAGTTGCTGTCTGATTTACTCATGAGTGCTTGCCATTGTTCTTGCTGGAAAACTCGGGCAATTATATCTGGCCCTGAGAACTTGGGGTCGATTTTCATATCGGAGGCCTGCCATTGTGATTCAGTCTCTGTCTCTGGCAGGTGGTATCTTCCAAGGGTCCAGCCTTAAGTGGCCTGGAGGCAGTTGGGACGTCTCCAGAGGGGGAAAGTTAAAAGGCCCACGTATGCTCCCAAGAATACTTAGTGTGGTGCTCCCAATGCAGTCAGTACTCAACTATATACAGTTGAGCCTGCTGAATACCTACCCGCATTCTATCCCCTTACTGTTTTCACCCCAGCGCCCTCGCACTCACCTCCCTCACCCACTGTCCTATTCATGAACAGAACTCTGATGCCCTATTAGAGGGAAGCCGTTGAATGGTCTGTGATTAAGCAAACAGACTCATCAATGTGAAGCACTTGTAAAATGATTGGACAGTTAGATTGCAGCCAAGAGTCCATAAAACTCCCTGAGTAAACAAATAGACTTCAGAACTCCTATCTCAATGGATATCTAGACTGAATACAAAAAAGCAATGGGAAAAGATTAAACATTAAACCCTTTCAATAGTGTGAAATGTACTCTACCTTTTTATCCATTAGGTTAACTTTTTTTTTAAACTTATTTGGCTAACAATGTTGTTCTTTTACTTGACAACTTGCCCATTGCCAGAAGTAACAACCTGACAAGTTTATTGCTTAAGGGAGAGTTACATTTTCTAATCTCAGCACTGTCCTAACTCACCTTACTGAACAGATACAAGCTCGTGCTGCAGTATTTCTTGATGAACTGTAAAGGAGGCAAAACTATTTCACTTACTTTTTAAACTCTTCCCACCTCCAATCCATGGTTCACCCCTCCATGCAGCTGGTGTCAAACCCAACAGCTGTTAAAACCTGGCCGCCTCTCCGAAAATTAAAAAACAGCTTACCCAGGGCAGGTTCCTAATGAGCCCATGTGTTGTCAGTTTCACCCATCAAGTGAGCAGGCAGGTTCTAGGACCTGCCCCCTCCCCGCCCTTGTGAAAATTGCCAAGGATACCAATGGACTTGGGACCTTGGGGCATGCTATTCTGTGGCCATTTTTTTTTTGATCCCACTTCTGTTTGGTTCCAGTCAGCTCCATGAAAATCTGGCCCCTTGTCTTTGTCCTGCTGGATCTGCATCTTTGGAATTTAGCCAAAGGTCCCACTGTGCACTTCTTATCAGTACCTCAAGCCTTATTAGAGAATTTTGGAAGCTTTTCACCCATTTGATAGAGGAAATGAACACACAACTGTTTTCTGAACTTCTATGGCTTTATGGCTTGCTACAAGTATCTGAAATTCATATCAAATTTTTTTCTGTATGCTGACCAGCTAGTAATCATAGACTAAAAATGGGAATCAGATTTATTGGATCAGTCTTAATGAGTGCTTGACATTTTCAGTCTGGACAATGTCACGTTTATTAGGCATCAGACATGATAGTTTGACAACTTATCAACAACTATTCACAAGATCCTTAAAACATTTAAATCTGTCCATGTGACTTGATTTTTTCCTCTACTGAATCTGTTAGAAAATGCCAGAGGGAAATCTAATTGAAGATTAGCTTTTCTGCGGGTTTCCTTTTTACACCAAAGATATTTGGCATTGGCTCATCCCTTGGAGCTCTATGCAGCCAACATCATGGGTAGTTGTTTTATCCACAAAGTCAACCAGCCAATTAGTCATCATACCAACCTAATCCCAATCATCAGCAAAGTGATAGAAGAAATCGAGCAAGCAGCTCTTATTCACCAATAGTCGACTCGCTAATGCTCAGTTTCATCAGGACCACTCAGCCTCAGCATGGACACAAGCCGAGTTCCACATGTGATTTGAGAGTGGCTGGCCTTGACATGGAGGCAGCATTCCATTATCAAGGAGATGAACCAAAGACTCCATGCAAAATATAAGTCATTGGGGACCTGGTGGAATCTCATCAGTGGCCGGAATCATTCCTGGCACAAAGGATGATAGTTGTGGTTACTGGAGGCCAATTATTTCTACCCCAGAACATTGCTGCAGTTGGTGTCCTAGGCCTAGTGACCTTCAGCTACTTCATCAATAGCCTTCCCTCCATCAGAAGTAGAGCTGTTCATTAAGGATTGCATAGTGTTCAACTCCATTCTCAATTTCTTAGATAATGAAACAGGCAGAGGTGATAGTGTAGTGGTATTGTCGCTCGACTGGTAATCCAGAAACCTAGGGTAATGCTCTGGGGACCCGGGTGGAATTTGAATTCAATAAAAATCTGGAATTAAAAGTCTAATGCTGACCATGAAACCATTGTTGATGGTTGTAAAACCCATCTGATTCACTAATGTCCTATAGGGGAGGAAATCTGCTATCCTTACCTGGCCTGGTCTACATGTGCACACAGCAATGTGGTTGACTCTTAAATGCCTTCTGAAATGGCCTAGCGAGCTGCTCAGTTGTATCAAACCTCTACAAAGTCTCAGAAAAAGGAATGAAACCAGACCGGCCACCTGATGTCAACTTAGGCATTGGAAATGACATATAGCAAACTCAACCCTGTCAACTCTGCAAAGTACTCCTTACTAACATCCGGGGTCTAATTCCAAAATTGGGAGAGCTGTGGGACAGGTGAGTCCAGCAACAGCCTGACATAGTCGTCCTCACGGAATCATACCTTGCAGATAATGTCCCAGACACCACCATCACCATCCCTGGGTATGCCCTGTCCAATCGCAGGACAGACCCAGCAGAGATGGCGGTACAGCAATAAACAGGAGGGAATTGCCCTGGGAGTCCTCAACTTAGACTCCTGACCTTAAGAAGTATCATGGCATCAGATCAAACATGGGCAAGGGAACCTCGTGCTGATTACCACTTATCATCCCTTAGTCAATGAATCAGTGATCCTCCATGTTGAACACCACTTAGAGGAAGCACTGAGAGTAGGAAGGGCGCAGAATGTACTCTTGGTGGGGGACTTCAATTTTCATAACCAAGAGTGGCTCAGTAGCACCACAACTGACCGAGGTGGCTGAGTCCTAAAGGACATAGCTGCTAGACTGGTCTGTGGCAGGTGGTGAGGGAACCAACCAGAAGGAAAAACATACTTGACCTCATCCTCACCAATTGCCTGCTGCAGATGCATTTGTCCATGACGGTATCAGTAGGAGTGACCACTGCACAGTCATTGTGGAGACGAAGTCCCGCCTTCACATTGAGGATAACCTCCATCGTGTTGTGTTGGCACTACCACTGCTAAATGGGATAGATTTCAAACAGATATAGCAACTCAAGACTGGGCATCTGCGAGGTGCTGTGGGCCATCAGCAGCAGCAGAATTGTACTCAAACACAATCTGTAACCTCATGGCCTAGCATGTACCCCACTCTACCATTACCATCAAGCCAGGGGATCAACCCTGGTTCAATGAAGAGTGCAGGAGGGCTTGCCGGGAGCAGCACCAGGTATAGCTAAAAATGAGGTGTCAACCTGGTGAAGCTATAACACAGGACTACTTGTGTGCCAAATAGCATAAGCAACAAGTGATAGAGCTAAGCGATTTTACAACCAATGGATCAGAGTTAAGCTCTGCAGTCCCACCACATCCAATTGTGAATGGTGGTGAACAATTAACAACTCACTGGAGAAGAAGGCTCCACAAATATACCCATCCTCAATGACGGGGGAGCCCAGCACATCAGTGCAAAAGTTAAGACTGAGCATTTGCTACAATCTTCAGCCAGAAGTGCCAAGTGGATCCATCTCAGCCTCCTCCAGAGGTCCCCAGCATCACAGATGCCAGTCTTCAGCTAATTCGATTCACTCCATGTGATATCAAATGGTTGAAGGCACTGAATACTGCAAAGGCTATGAGCCCTGACAATATTACGGCAATAGCACTGAAGAACCGTGCTCCAGAACTTGCTGTGCCCCTAGCTAAGCTGTTCCAGTACAACTACAATACTGGCATCTACCTGGCAATGTGGAAAATTGCCCAGGTATGTCCTGTAAACAAAAAGCAGGAGAAATCCAATTTAGCCAATCTCCACTCCATCGGTCTACTCTCGATCATCCCGAGATGAGGTGAGAGTGACTGCCCTTGACATCAAGGCCTCATTTGACTGAGTGTGGCATCAAGGAGCCCTAACAAAACTAGAGCCAATGGGAATCGGGGGAAACTCTCCACTGGATGGCGTCATACCTAGCACAAAGGAAGATGGGTGTGGGTGTTGGAGGTCAGTCATTTCAGTTCCAGGACATCACTGCAAGAGTTCCTCAGGATAGTGTCCTCAGCCCAACCAGCTTCATCAATGACTTTCCTTTCATCATTAGATCAGAAGCGAGGATGTTAGCTGATATCACAATGTTCAGCACCATTCACAACTCATCAGATACTGAAGCAGTCCATGTCCAAATGTAGCAAGACCTGGACAATATCCAGGCTTGGGCTGACAGGTGGCAAGCAACATTTGCACAACACAAGTGCCAGGCAATGACCATCTCCAACAAGAGAGAATCTAACCTTCTGCCCTTGATGTTCAATGGCATTACCATCACTGAATCTCCCGCTATCAACATACTGGGGGTTACCATTGACCAGAAACTGAACTGGACTAGCCATATAAATACCGTGGCCACAAGAGTTGATCAGAGACTATGAATCATGTAATAAGTAACTCACCTCCTGACTCCCCAAAGTCTGTCCATTATCTACAAGGCACAAGTCAGGAGTGTGATGGAATACTCCCCACTTGCCTGAATGAGTGCAGCTCCCATACACTCAAGAAGCTTGACACCGTCCAGAACAGTTGGCACCACATCCACAAACATTCACTCCCTCCACCACTGACGCACAGTAGCAGCAGTGTGTACCATTTACAAGGTGCATTGCAGGAATTCACCAAGGCTCCTTAGACAGCACCTTCCAAACTCATGGCCGCTACCATCTAGAAGGACAAGGGCAGCAGATACATGGGAATGCCACCACCTGGAAGTTCCCCTCCAAGTCACTGACCACCCTGACTTGGAAATATATCGCCATTCCTTCACCGTCACTGGGTCAAAATCCTGGAACTCCCTCCCTTACAGCACTGTGGGTGTATCTGCACTATATGTAGTGCAGCGGTTGAAGAAGGCAGCTCACCACCACCTTCTCAAGGGTAATTAGGGATGGACAATAAAAGCTGGCCCAGCCAGCGAAGCCCACATCTTGTGAATGATTTTTTTTTAAAATCCATGCCCATTTATAGCATGCCTTGCACAACATCCAGACTTGAGCTGATAAGTGGAAGTAATGTTTGTGCCACACAATTGCCTGAGAATGACAATCTCGAATAATGGAGAACACTTTTCCTTGACATTTTAAGGCATTACCACAGAGGTGCGGAGTATCGAATTCAACTCGAGTCAACTGGACCAGGTGAATAAAACTTGTGGCTACTGGAGCAGGTCAGAGGCTGGGTATTCAGCAAGTGATTCAGCTGCTGATTCTCCAAACCTCTTCACACCCTGCAAGGAGTGTGATGGGATACTTAATGAGAAGAATGCAGCAGTAACAACACTCAACACTCCACATGCATGCACAAGCAAAATACTGCAAATGTTGAAAACCTGAAAAACAAAATTCTGGAAATACAATCAGGCAGCATTTGTGGAGAGAAAGAGTTAATATTTCAGTTTGATGATGATCCTTCACCAGAACTGATGAAAGGTCACCAAACTAAAATGTTACCTCTGTTTCTCTCCACAGATGTTGCCTGGACCTGCTGAGCATTTCCAGCATTTTCTGTTTTTACTCCACAAAACATGTTTATCATGCCTAGAAGACTTACAGGTTGCACCATAGCAACTCACCAAGGCTTCCTTGACAGTACCTCTCAAACCCATGGCCTCCATCACGTAAAAGGGCAAGGGCAGCAGATGCAGCGGAATACCATCATAAGTGACCCACCAAATCACACATCATCCTGACCTGATTATCCATCACCATTCCTCCATTATTGCTCAGTATAGGGAACTGTTCAACTCCCTAACAGCATTGTAGAAGCACCTCCAACACACTGGCTGCAGTAGTTCAAGAAACCCACCACTGACATGGCTAGAGGTGGACAATAAATGACAGTCTTGCCACTGACACATACATCCCTAAGAAACTCCTTTAAAACAAAATCCTAAAAGCATGAAAAAATTTGGATTAAACAATCTTTCATAACTAAAAATCACCATGTGTATTGTTCCTATCATGTTAAGGATATCCCAGCATGAAGACCTCTGTTGTTTAATACTAATTTAAATTATAATGTGGTGTGCTTCTGCGAAATGATAAAGCAACCAAAAAATCAAAATTTAAAAAGAATTGCAAGTTGTGCGCTTTACACATGTCATTGCCTTGGACAGTTGTTGGTGGTGTTGAGATTAAAGTGATAGCTTTGCTGAATGGTAGCATTTTTTTTCCTTTCGAGTCATAGGTTCAGGTGAATACAGGATTTGAGCATTCAATCTCTGGAGATATCCCAAATACAGTACTGAGAGTGTGTTGCAGTGGCATCAGTGCTATTCTTTGGATGAGACAGGCTATTCAGATAGATATTCTTAAGCCTTCATGGCACTTTCTTAAGAACAGGAAGTTCTCTTAAAATTCACTAATTCATCTCATTATTGTTACTGGGCACAAACTGGTTGCCAAGTTTACCAACAAAACATTGGTGACAACATTTTAAAAGTAATTCATTAATTGTGAAGCACCTTGGAATATCCTTAGGCTATGAAAACACTACATGAAAGCTTGTGTTTTATTTTGTAAAATTACACACTGCAACAAGTTATTTTACAATCACATAGTGGCAACCAATTTGGCATCTTAAAATTTATCATGATGTTCTACACCCCTTTTCAAAATCTATATTAAAAATCCTCTAAACTATTATAAACTTACAGAGACAACCCTAATTTAAAAATGCAATTCCAAAGTTGTTTAAAATTCTCTACAAGCTGCCAGCAGACATGTCAGTCCATTAAATTCTACTTTTGGGCTCCACACTGTTTTTCTCACATCCTCAAATTGTACCTGATCCAAATTTCAGCTGTGATGAAAATATGTCCTGTAATAAAAATGACGAGGGACAGGCTCATGCTCAGTTTAATACAACCCAGCCCTTAGTGATACACATAGTCAAAGGCTGCTTTTGCACCATAACATACTAATTTGATTGCACATTCATGTACATGGAACCAATTCTGCTCTCTTCTTCCTAACTGAGTTTGCTTGATACATTCATGTCTAGATCATTAATGTACACTACAAACAGCAAGGGACCCAGCACCAAACCCTGTGGTATGCCACTGGATACAGGCTTCCAGTCACAAAAACAGTCTTCGACCATCACCCTCTGCCTCCTGCCACTAAGCCAATTTTGGATCCAATTTGCCAAATTGCCCTGAATCCCATGGGCTGTTATAAAAACAAAAAACTGCGGATGCTGGAAATCCAAAACAAAAACAGAATTACCTGGAAAAACTCAGCAGGTCTGGCAGCATCGGCAGAGAAGAAGAGTTGACGTTTTGAGTCCTCATGACCCTTCCACAGACCTGCTGAGTTTTTCCAGGTAATTCTGCTTTTGTTTCCCATGGGCTCTTACCTTCTTGACCAGTCTCCCATGTGAGACCTTATCAAAAGCCTTACTGAAGTCCATATAGACTACATCAACTGCACTAACCTCATCTACACACCTATTCACCTCGAAAAATTCAATCAAATTTGTTAGACATGACCTCCCCCTGACAAAGTCATATACACTACCCTTGATTAATCCTTGCCTCCCCAAGTGGAGATTTATTCTGTCCCTCAGAATTCTGTCCAAAAGTTTCCCTACTGCTGATGTTAGACTCACTGGCCTATAGTTTCCTGGTTTATCCCTCCCACGCTTCTTGAATAATAGTACATTAGCTGTCCTCCAGTCCTCTAGCACCTCTCCTGTAGCCAGAGAGGATTTGAAAATTAATGTCAGGGCCCCTGCAATCTCTTCCCTAGTCTGGGATACATGTCATCTGGGCCTGGGGATTTATGAATTTATTTATTTACGATTTATTAGTAATGAACTCTCCTTCCAATGTTCCTCTCCCCTGGGTCACCACATGCATTCCACGCACACTCTCTCACTGACCCAGCCACAACAGTACCACTGCTTCACATGGCCATAGCAAAGAGTTACAGACCTCAATTGTCTCTTTGGGCCTTCTTGCCTCTTGCAAGCTGTTCTCACTTTAAATCTGCTTCCTGCAGCTTTTGCCTCTTTACATCTAAGCTTGGGGCCTTTCTCTCTCTGCCCCTCACTCTTAACTTCATTAACAGGACCTTACTCAGGTTCCCATCATTCCTTGGACTCGAAGGTCTGCTTCGGACTTTCCCCTCTTCCACTTCCCTGTATTTTGGGGCCATTCTTTAGCTTGGAACTGGTTATTTGTCCCCTTTGCTCCAGTCTCTCCTAGCAGCGATTTCAAAGCCAGCTGAACTCCAACAGCTTCCAAAACAAACTGCTGTCTTTCTTCTTGTGTGTGTCTGTGGGAAGCCCCTGCCTCTTTGGCCCTCTGTTTCCAGGCAACAATCCAATTCTTTTACCCTTGTTTAACTTAGCTGCAACAGTCGTAAAAAACGTCATTAGAAATGCAAGCACCCTTTTAAAGTGAAACTAAAACTCCATTTGACTTTCCTTAACACACAGATACAGAAATACAAATCAAACTTAAGCCTTAAAGCTAAAACTCATTCCTAACAGTTACAAATACCAATACAACTTCCTTAAACTATCCCTACTTCCTAATACTGTCACTAGTTCAAATTCCTGGGACTTCCTAACAGCACTATGGGTTTAATTACACTACATGGATTGCCGTGGTTCAAGAAAGGCAGTTCATCACCACCTTCTCAAGGGCAACAAATGCTCACATCCCATGAATGAATACCTAATGAGTAATAAAAGCAGGTAAGGCAGAGGGATTGATATACATAGAGCATGTTCTACATAGGACAGTATTAGGTTTTCCTTTTCATATCACTTGAGAATCATCCTATTTTTTGTTATTAATGCAGAATGTAAATGTATAAAAAGATGTCCAGGGTTTTTAGATGGTAAGCGCAACACAGAAGTGCATTTAAAGAGTCCAGTTACTGTTACAAAAGGATTCATTGGCCTCTTAGTTCTAAGCCAGTTTTGATCATTTGGTTTTACACAGGGTATTCTTGTTTTCAAATCCCTCCAGGGCCTCAACCCTCCTGACCTTTATCTTCTCCTGCCTTACAACCCACCGAGATCTCTATGATTCTCTATTTCTGGCCTATTGTGCATTTCTCATCATCTTAAATCATTTAACTACTGACAAGCATGCCTTCA
Source organism: Carcharodon carcharias (assembly GCF_017639515.1). NCBI lineage: Eukaryota > Metazoa > Chordata > Chondrichthyes > Lamniformes > Lamnidae > Carcharodon > Carcharodon carcharias. The sequence goes on along the minus strand of NC_054481.1, from coordinate 69,839,759 downwards.
GATCTCTAGTCCTTAAACTCTGGAATTAACTCCCACCTCTCTCTCTTCCTTTAAGATGCTCCACTTCTAACCTTGCTTTGGGCATCTGCCCTATTATCACTTTATGTAGATTGGTGTCAAAGTTTGATAATGCTCCTGTGAAGCTCCTTGGGGCATTACAATATGTTAAAAGTGCTATACAAATGCAAGTTATTATTGCCGACAACTACTTTGTTATTGACCTTTTGTGCCTTCTGCTGTGGAGTTTTCATTTAACATATTTTTCCAAATCTATTGGCAATATCTGTGTCTTTTTACTGGCAAACTAACAGAAGTTCATCAGGCTGGTAATGCACTACAGAAAGCAAATAGCAACCACTTGCTGGCAACTTCACTTCAACTACACAGATTGCATTTGTTTTACGTACCAATGGATTGAAGTCTGACTTAAGAGGCATCTCCAGTAAGTAGCTCACTTAACTGGATCAGTATGTTGCAGGCACTTCATTGTCATAAGTGCAGTCTCTTGAATGGGATGTTAAATCAAAGCTCTGTGTATTCAAAATCCTGCTGCATTATTATGAGTAGGAAATTCCTGCCTAAAGTTCTCCTTTTGACCAATTTTGCCAAAAACAGAGTGACTCATATTATTTGCTCTTGGTTGGGGGGAGGGGGTTGGTACTGGTTTTGCAATGTACGAATTTGTTACATTATTTGCCTACATAATTGTTTATACTTCAAAAGCTACTCATTGATTGCAAAATACTATTTAAATGCAAGTTATATACAAACAAACAATTTAGGAGCAGGAGTAGGCCAGTCGGTCCCTTGAGTCTGCTTTGCCATTCAATAAGATCAGTGCTGATCTGAATGTAACCTCAACCCCACATTCCTGCCTACTCCCCATAACCTTTCACCTCCTTGTTAATCAAGAATCTCTTTAAAATATTCAAAGGCTCTGCTTTCATCGCATTTTAAGAAAGAGTTCCAAAGACTCAGAACCCTCTAAGAGAAAAATATTATTCCTCATCTGTCTTAAATGAGTGACCTCTTATTTTTAAACACTGACCCATAGTTCTAGATTCTCCCACAAGAGGAAACATCCTCTACACATCCACCCGGTCAAGACCCCTCAAGATCTGAAAGGTTTCAATTCAGTTGCCTCTTACTCTTCTAGATTCCAGTGGAGACAAGCCTAACCTGTCCAACCTTTCCTCAAGGCAACCCGCCCATTCTTGGTATTAGTCTAGTAAACCTTCTCTGAACTGCCTCTAATGCATTTATATTTTTCTTTAAAAAGGAGACCAGTACTGTACACAATACAATGGTCTTACCAATGTCCTGTTCTAACTGAAGCATAATCTCCCTACTTTTGTAATCAACTCCCCTCACAGTAAATGATAACATTCTATTAGCTTTCCTAAGTACCTGCTGTACCTGTATACTAACCTTTTGTGATTCATGCACTAGGACAGCCAGATCCCTCTGAATCTCAGAGCTCTGCAATCTCTCACCATTTAGGTAATAAGCTCTTATTTACTCTTCCTGTCAAAATGAACGATTTCACATTTGCCCACATTATATTTTAATTGCTAAATCTTTGCCGACTCACTTTACCTCTTTCCCTTGTAGCCTCCTTACGTCCTCTTCACAATTTACTTTCCTACCTATCTTTGTGGCATCAGCAAATTTAGCAACCATTCCTTTGGTTCCTTCATCCAAATCGTTTATATAAATTGTAAAAAGTTGAGGCCCCAGCAGTGATCCCTGTGGCATATCCTGCCAACCAGAAAAAGACCCATTTATGCCAACTCTCTGCTTCCTGCTAGCTAGCCAATCTTAGTCTATAGCACAGAAGGAGCACCAGTCAACAAAGATCTGACTACACTAATCCTATTTTCCAGTGCTTGGCCCATAGCCCTGGAGGCTATGGCAACACAAGTGAACATCTAAATACTTCCTAAATGTTACGAGAGTTTCTGACTCAACCATTCATTCAGGCAGTGACTCCCACCACCCTCTGGGTGAAAAAGTTTCTCCTCAACTCCCCTCTTAGCCTTCTACTTCTTACCTTAAATCTATGCTCCCTGGTTATTGACCCCTCTACTAATGGAAAAAGTGCCTTCCTATCTACCCTACTTATGCCCCTCATAATCTTATACATCTCTATCAAGTCCCCTCTCAACCTTCGCAGCTCCAAGGAAAATAACTCCAGCCTATCCAATCTTTCCTCATAGCTCAGACCCTCTAGCCCAGGTAGCATCCTGGTAAATCTCTTCTGCATCCTCTCCAATGCAATCACATCTTTCCTATAATGTGGTGACCAGGACTGCATGCAATACTCCAATTGTGGCCTAACCAGCGTTTTATACAGTTTCAGCGTAACCTCCCTGCTCTTGTATCCTACGCCTCGGCTGATAAAGGCAAATATCCCACATGCTTTCCTTACCATATTATCTACCTGCCCTGCTACCTTCAGGGATCTGTGGATACGCACACTGAGGTCCTTCTGATCTTCAGTATTTTCCAGGGTCCTGCCATTCATTGTGTAATCCTTTGCCTTGTTAGCTCTGCCCATTACCTCACACCTCTCCATTTCCTACTGCTCTGCCCACCTGACCAGTCTATTGATATCCTCATGCAGTTTACAGCTATCCTCCTCACTATTTACCACCATGCCAATTTTTGTGTAATCCACAAACTTCTTGATCTTACCCCCTACATTTAAGTCCAAATCATTTATGGGCGCCATAAAAAGCAAGGGCCTCAGCACCGAGCCCTGCGGAACCCACTGGAAATAGACTTCCAGTCACAGAAACACCCCTCCACCATCACCCTCTGCTTCTCAGCCAATTTTGGATCCAACGTGCCACTTTGCCTTGGATCTCATGGGCTCTTACTTTCTTGACCAGTCTGCAATGAGGGACCGTATCAAAAGTCTTGCTAATGTCCATATAGACCACGTCAAATGCATTACCCTCACCCATACTCAAGGTTACGTCCTCCAAAAATTCCATCAAATTTGTTAAACACGGTTTTCCCTTAACAAATCCATGCCTATTATCCCTGATTAATCCGTGTCTTTCCAAGTGCAGATATATTCTCTCCCCCAGAATTCTGGCAACTTTCCCACCAGTGAGGTTAGATTGACTGGTTTATTATTTCCTGGTCTATCCCTTCCTTCCTTTTTAATAATGGGACAACGTTAGCAGTCCTCCAGTCTGCTGGCACCTCACCTGCGGCTAGGGAGGATTTGAAAATTACTGCCAGGGCCCCTGATAACTCTCCATGCCTCCCGCAACAGCCTGGGATATATCTCATCAGGGCCTGTGGATTTATCCACTTTTAAGAGCGCTAAACCCGCTAATGCCTCCTCTCTTTCTATGTTAATTTCCTCTAATATTTCACAGTCCTCCACCCTGATGTCTATACCCGTATTGTCCTATTCCATTGTGAAGGCCGATGCAAAGTATTCATTGAGGACTGTACTCACATCTTCTGGATCCACGCACAGATTACTTTTTTGGTCCCTAATTGGCCCCACCCTTTCCCTAGTTATTCTCTTCCTCTTTATATATTTTAAAAACCCCTTTGCATTTTCCTTTATTCTACCCACCAATGCTTTCTCATGCATTCACTTAGCTTCCCTAATTTCCTTTTTAGGTTCCCCTCTGCGTAATTTAAACTCCTCTAAGAACTCTGCCGTATTGAGCCTCGGTATCTGCCATAATCTTCTCTTTTTTTTCTTAATCCTAACCTTCATGTTCCTTGACATCTAGGGTTCTCCGGACTTGGTCCCCCCCTTTGTCTTTATGAGAACATATTTGCCCTATATTCTCATTATTTCCTCCTTGAATGCCTACTCTCCACTCTCCTCTAGGTGCTGCTGACTGCCTGTCCCAGGGTCCTCCTCTCTCACTCTCCTTCTATCCGTGTCAATATGTTACCCTCTTCACCATGAGCTTTTATTTTCTGCAATAACCTTTGATGAGGCACTTTATCAAATGCCTTCTGGAAATCTAAGTACAGTTTATCCACCAGTTCCCCTTTATCCACAGCACACGTGACTCTGTCAAAGAGCTCCAATAATTGGTTAAACATGATCTCCCTTTCTGCCTGATTGCCTTGAATTTTTCTAAGTGTCCTGCTATAACATCTTTGATAATAACTTTTAACATTTTCCGTATGATGTTAGGCTAACTGGTCTATCGTGTCCTGCATTCTGTCTCCTTCCCTTTTTGAATAAAGGAGTTACATTTGCTATTTTCCAATCTAATGGAATCTTCCTCAAATCTAGGGAATGTTGGAAAATTAAACCAATGCATCAACAATCTCATTCACCACTTTTTTCAAGGCCTTAGGCTGAAGTCCATCCTGACCTGGGAATTTGTCAGCCCGCAGCCCCAACTATTTACACAATACCACTTCCCTGGTGACTGAAACAAACAATTCCTTCTGCCCCTTCTCCCAACTCCCTTCTCACCAAACTCCAAGTCTTCACTCAGTTAGTCATCTGTACTAAACCCTGAACTTATAATAAACTGAACTGGTGATACAGTAACCAGATTCAACCAGTTAACTAATTAACTACTCAGCTCCTACGGCTGAGAGTGAGTTTACCCGGGGAGGGGGTGAAAGGAAGATGTGTTTGGTGGTGGCATCATGCTGGAGTTGGCAGAAATGGTGGAGGATGATCCTTTGAATGCGGAGGCTGGTGGGGTGATAAGTGAGGACAAGGGGGACCCTATCATGTTTCTGGGAGAGAGGAGAAGGTGTGAGGGTGGATGCGCGGGAGATGGGCCGGATACGGTTGAGGGCCCTGTCAACAACCGTGGGTGGAAAACCTTGGTTAAGGAAGGAGGGCATGTCAGACGAACTGTTTTTGAAGGTAGCTTCATCAGAACAGATGCAATGGAGGCAAAGGAACTGAGAGAATGGGATGGAGTCCTTAGAGGAAGCGGGGTGTGAGGAGCTGTAGTCGAGGTAGATGTGGGAGTCGGTAGGCTTGTAATGGATATGGGTGGACAGTCTATCACCAGAGATTGAGACAGAGAGGTCAAGGAAGGGAAGGGAAGTGTCAGAGATGGACCATGTGAAAATGATGGAAGGGGGGAGATTGGAAGCAAAATTAATAAATTTTTCCAAGTCCCGACAAAAGCATGAAGCAGCACCGAAGTAATCATCGATGTACTGGAGAAAGAGTTGTGGAAGGGGGCTGGAGTAGGACTGGAATAAGTAATGTTCCACATACCCCACAAAGAGACAGGCATAGCTAATATAACCTGCTCTCTGGTTGGCTTCAAAATGTGCTGTTCTAAGAAACTATCTCAAAAACATCCTATGAACTCATCTATGCTCCCTTTGTCCATCTGATTTTTCTAGTCTATATGTAGATTAAAATCCCTCATGGTTAATGCTGGAATCTTTCTGGCAAGCTCCCATTATCTCTTCTTTTATACTCTGTCCTACTGTGTAGTTAATTACGGAGCCTTACACTACTCCCACAAGTGACTTCTTGTCTTTATCATTCCTCACCTTAACCCAAACCACTTCTACATCCTGGTTTCCTAAACTTAGGTCATCCCTCTCTAATTTGCTAATACCATAATTAATTAAGAGCCACCCCTCCACCTCCTAAATTCCTGTCCTTTCTAAATGTCACATACCCTTCAATATTCAGGTCCCAATCTATGTCATCCTGTAGCCATGTCTCTGTATGGTCATCAGATCATACTTACTTATTTCTATTTGCACTATCAGTTCATCTGTCTTGTTTTGAATGCTACTTGCATTTAGATACAGAGCCTTTAGTTATGCCCTATTATTTTTGACATGTCTAACCTTATCTGCTGATTTACTCTTAGATTTATCTGTCTGTCCCTTCCTGTCACAGTCTATCATTTCCCATATTAATACCTGCCTCTCTTGCCTTGTCTCTACTCTTTGGTTTACCACGTCTACGCAAATCTGATCTCTTGCCTCACTCTTCAGTTTAAAACCCTCTCTACTTCCTTACTTAGGCAGCTTGCAAAGTCACCAGCCCCAGCACGATTCAGGTGTAGACCATCCCAATGGTCCAGAACCCACTTTCCCCAGTACTGGTGCTAGTGCCCCACAAACCAGAACCCACTTCTCCCACACCAGTCTTTGAGCCACGCATTAATTGCTCTAATCTTATTTGCCCTATGCCAATTTGTGCGTGGCTCAGGTAATAATCCAGAAATTATTACCTTTGACGTTCTGCTTAATTTGGTGCCTAGCTCCTCATACTGACTATGCAGAGCACCCTTCCTCATCCTGCCTACGTCTTTGGACCTACATGGGCCACAGCAACTGGATCCTCTGCCTCCCACTACTAGTTCCTCTCCAGCCCTGAGCAGATGTCCCAAACCTTGGCACAGGGCAGGCAACAAAGCCATCTGGACTCTCGCTCTTTGCTACAGAGAAGTGTCAACCTCCTTTAATATGGTGTCCCGTACTACCACTACATTCCTTTTAGCTCCCCGACTTGGGTGGCTTCCTGTACCACAGTGCCATGGCTAATTTGCTCATCCACCCTGCAGCCCAGACTCCACTCTCATCCAAACAAGCTGGGAGAACCTCAAAACTATTGGACAATTGCAGAGGATCACACTTCTGCACTCCTGCCCTCTGCGTCCCCTTACCTGCCTCACTTGCAGTCACACCCTCCTGTCCTTGGCCATTGACCAAATCATAATATCCTTTTAAATGGTGTGACTGCCTCCTGGTATAAAGCAACCAGGTAGCTTTCCCCCTCCCTGATGTGTCGCAGAGTCTGCAGCTCAGCCTCCAGCTCAATGACTCTGAGCTGAAGTTCCTCAAGCCGCAAATTCACTTCCTTTTTAAAAACAAAATTAAACATGTTAAACAGATACATACTAAAATATTGCAGGTTTGGTGCTAGATTTATCAGGGTTATTTCACTCCTAATAATTCATCTAGCAGATGTGTTCGCCCTGGATCACAATGTTACCAGGAGCTCCCACCCACTGTAGCCTTGACACATCACCTGCCCTGTCATCCTTAATGTGTTTTAAATAATTACTTAATTATATTGATCAGTTATTTATGTTGCTTTCTTATATATTTTAAGTTTACCATCAAATTGTGCAGTATTTTAAACCTTAGGGATAGAATAGAATTACCCACTTACCAGATACTCACCAAACAGCTGGCTCATTTCCCTGTAGTAGAGGAAGAACCAATTTCTATTGGTTGAGAAAGATAGAAAGAGGAAACAAACAATTCCTTCTGCCCCTCCTCCCAACTCCCTTCTCACCAAACTCCAAGTCTTCACTCAGTTAGTCATCTGTACTAAACCCTGAATTTATAATAAACTGAACTGGTGATACAGTAACCAGATTCAACCAGTTAACTAATTAACTACTCAGCTCCTACGGCTGAGAGTGAGTTTACCCTGTCTAAACTGCAAGAAAGAACTTAGCCTGCTTACACAGTACTTTCCAGTTACAGCTAATTAAGATTTTAAGAGCAAAATTTAAGAACAAAATTAACACTTAAAACTCCCAAGTCTTCACTCTGAGTCAGCTTCACTCCATTCTGCAACATAGCAAAAATAACCAGTAGTATAAATCTTGGCTGGAGGTAGTTCTGAGCAGATGACGTAACTCAGTCACAACCTCCCTTGTGAAGTGTAGATGGCTAAGACAGCTTTCAGGCAACAGCCAAATGTACCTACATCTACAGACCTTGCTCCTGGGATGTGACTAAGGTGTACATTTTCCTTTGTTCCCTGTGCTTAAGATACTTCCAATTTCATCAATATCCATGGAATTCCTAATGAATCACCTTCACAATGTTGTGGTGAAAGGTATCTGCAAAAGAAGTCTTCAATGCAAAATATGGTAGCAAGCAGCAAGAGAAAGTAATGCTACAAAGATAATGCAGTAACAGGTGCATGAAAAGTCTTTAAAAAATACAGTATCAAGTTAATTAACACATTTAAAAGATTAAACTTCAGAAAGCAATTACCATTTTAAACGTGTGAGCAGTGCTATATGACTAAATCACTGAAAATAATTGTGACTATTGGTTTGGGAGCACTTTGCAGAGGAATGCCTACAATTAAGCTGATGCATCACTGAAAATGACAAAAATAACAATTCAGATTGCTAAATTTGGCACATCAGTTATCAGGTACTTACAAAAGTACCCAGACACTTACAAAATTGGCTCTTCTCTCTGTTGACTGCATTTAGCAGAAAGGCACTTGGAGTTACTACTTTTTGTGATGAAGGGTTACAGAGAAGAAGAGACTTGAAGTTAGCATTTTTTTTAAACGAGCTGAGAAGGTTCATTATCCTGATATAAATGTGAGATTATGAAGGTTATGATACAGAAACCAACGATGGACTGTTCTGCTAATTAGGACATAAATTAATCAGTAGCTTAGAAAAGGTTAGGAGTTTTGTATTTATTTTATATGGCTGTTACAAAGTGAAATCTGCTAGTACAATCTTGTTAAAGTAAACTTCATAATGGCCCAGATTTTTCTGGCCCTATGAACCTGACCTTTAAAAACGGTTGCCCGCAGTTCCGATTTTCGTTTCAGAAGGCAGGTGGATTAGAAATTGAGCCTGCTGCCCCAGGGACACGCGTGGTGGCTGCTGGATACAGAGGTGGGCTGGTTGGAAGGCTTACCTGTGCTCTGGCACTTAGAATACAAAAAATGTCCTCCAGCCCTCACTCCCTTTCACCCACCATGCTAACTTATATCACCTCATAAACCTAACCCACCCCGCCATTGCCCCATGTTAACCTATTCACCTTTACGCCACCCACCCCGACTATAGCCCCTCACATCCCCTATGTCCCCCAGGTCCACATGGCCTTTTATAGCCCCCATACCAATTTATGCCAACCAATGCCCTCCACCCACTATCCTTTGCCCTTATCCCCTCCCTGACAATTCACCCAATATCCTTTGACAGCTTGATATTCTTTCACAGTTCTAAGGAGTTTATGCACTTTCTAGCACAATCATGTTGACTTTTGGGAACTTTAAAAAAGGGTGCCTTACCTCTCTCAAAGGTGTCCTGGGACCATATCTAAAGCGATACCCTGGCTAATCAAACAAATCCACCAGCTCTTATCTGGTCTAATCTGCACATTCTGGATTTTATAGTCCTGGCCTACCAAAATCCCACTTCAGCAGAAGCAGCAGATGATTTAAAAGCCTAGCAGTCTCCATAAATCGTGCATGTGCAAACCCTCAGGCCTGACTCCAGTCCTGCCTTGTGGGAATAAGAAATTTGGTGTTCGGGGTGGGATTTACAATTTCCAGGCTTGCCTGCCATATGCAGCACGACCATGGGCCTCTCCATTGTGGCGAAGGCCTGGGCCACTGTCTTTTTTAAAAAGAGAATGTGTTTATGCAAAAGGGAAGCATGGGAATGAGCAGTGAAGTAGGATTACACTAGCATGGAGAAACACTAGCACTGACTTGGGCCAAAGACCTGTTTTTGTGTTATGATGTTTTATGATTTGCTGTGCATGACTGGATTGGATTTCTCATCTTGCAGAGTACTTTGAAACAAAATCCAACATTGAGCTAAGTGAGGGGACATTAGGAAAAAGATATCCTTTATGATACTTCAGAAAATGTAAGAAAAACCCAGAGAAGGTTAGACATGCAAGTACAGAGTTTAGTGCATAGGCAGCTGAAGGCATAGCTGCCAATGGAACAGTGAAAATCTGGAATCTCAAGACAGCAGAGATCTTGGGGGATTGGAGGAGGTGAGAGAGGTAGGAAGGGATGATGCCATGGAGGAATTTGAAAACAAGTATGAGAATTTTAAAATTAAGGAGTTGCTGGACCAGGAGTCAATATGGGTTTTTCAGAACAGAGATGAGAGACTGGTGAGGAGGGCATTGCAGTAGCTTAGTCTAAAAGTAACAAAGGGATAGATGAAGTTTTTAGTAGATGAACTGAGGTAGGGGTGGAGACAGGCAATGTCATGGAGATGGAAATAGATAGTCCTAGTGATGGAGAGCTTACGGGGTCAGAAGCTCATTAGGGTCAAAAAGGACCCAATGGATGGTGTCAAGCTTCTTGAGTGTTGCGTGCACTCCCTCAGCCAACTTAAAGTATTCCATCACACACTTGACTTGTGCCTTGTAGCTGGTGGACAGGCTTTGGGGAGTCAGGTGGTTAGTTTACTCACCACAGAGTTCCCAGCCCCTCACCTTCTCTTGTAACCCCAGTATTTATATGGCTGGTCCAGTAACTTTCTAGTCAATGGTAAGCCCTGGGATATTGATAGGGGGGGATTCAACAATAATAATGTCGCTGAACATCAAAGGTGCTTATGACCCACTACCTACGTAAGTTTCACTTCTGAAACAAATTTCCACAGTACATTGCAAGTAAGATGCAACTTCCCCCACCCCTCCCCCATAGTTTGCTCTATTTACTTTTTACTTTCCTGGTGCTTGCACTTAGTAAAAGTGTACAGTATGTGACATCTACTTAATTTTGTGCTCCTTCCAAGCGCTATCAGCCAGGCAGTTGCTCTTCAATGTGGACTTCATACAGCTGTGGCTCTGTACCTATATGCTGGGTACTGAGATGGCGAAGGCAGCCTACAATAAATGGTTATCTGAAATATTTTACAACTTAACAACCATTTCTAAAATTTCATCCATATTTTACAATTTCTTGGAAAGACTATAACACGATGTGTCGCTGAAGTGCATTGGGTAATTTAATAAATGCAAGATGACAAACCAGGCACCTTATTTTGAAAAAAAAATGTATTTCACAGTTGAACATTGAAACTGTACAAAGAAAAAATGCCAATAAAACACTTAAAAATCATTCTCAAGTGTCACAGCAGCTATAATAAATGCGAAATAGTGTTTTACATAATTGAACATTTTACTTCAATTGTTCCCTTTTTTCTCAAAAAGACTAGGTGATACTGCAAATATTATCCAGTTCAGGTGCAGAAGGTGGCCTATCCTCAGTGTTACAGTAGGTCTCTCCTATGCATTCTCTCCATTTAGTCAGTTTACCTTTCACAAGTGTCATCATAATAGAAAGCTGTTACAATTATTGGCCAAAGATGCAAAGATTTTTTTATAGAAAGAGGAGAAACACAGTTATCACTTACAAAAGAGGGAGACAGTTCTATTTCTTTTCCTTTGTTAGAAAGGAGAAAAGGGGTGAGAGAAGAAGTGGTGGCAGGGTGCTTCTGGCATACTACAAACGCTAAAATCATTGCCAGAAACCCTTTTGCTCTAACGACCTGAAAAGACATGAAAAGATCAACCGAAAAGTTTTTGTTCAGTTGATTTATATATGATGTCTTGAAATTACTTGAGGTTGCCAAAAATAATGACATCATACCTGATTTGTCGAGAAGTTGGAGGTGGAGATTAAATTTCCATCACTTGAAGTGAGATTACCACAACTTTTGCTAATGTGGAAGACAGTTAAACAACGACTAAATCAATGATGGCATCATACATTACAACAGGGAAAAATATTACAAGTAGTCTATAGCATATAAATTAAATAGTAATACATATTATTAATCTTTGTATTAAGAATTGTGGAAAACATATGACCTTGTCAGTCAACCTTTGATCTTAAGAGTTGTCCTGGTCTATAGAAGATAAAGATGCAAGGCATGGTTAAGGTATGAAAGGCCACATGCAGGCCATTGCAGGCTAGATATAGTCTATAATATTAAAAGGCACGGATTTTAGTGACGCTAGTAAGAATTATAGTAGCAAGAGCATTCTTTGCATTTGTACTGGTTAAATTCCCAGAGATTCTTCTTTTCACCACATAGCAATAATATATTAGTCATGAGGACAAAGGTAAAGATTTATGTTCCGATCAAAGCCGTGTAAACATGCCAGTACCACCTTCCTTAAAATTGCTTGTCCCTTTATTAACAGTGGCACCTGCAAGCCTCTTTAAAACACTCTAGTTTGAAATTTCAGTGCAAATTGTCAAAACAAAATGTAATGAGTGTCTGTTTCAACTAGCGTGTTTACTCATTGATCAAAAAGAGAGGTGTTCCTTTGAAAAATGCGGAGTACATCTTCATTTGGTCCAGCAGGAAGCTGCAAGAACTGTTTCATGGGAGTTCAGGTTCCAAGCTTGACCAGCTGGCAAAGTTCCTGCCAAACAGGACAGCTTGAAACAAAACCTTTTTGCTAAGAGATTTTGCAGTTAGTGCGTGTGCAGCTCTGAGGTGGACTCTGTGGCGGTCGGGGGGGTTTAGTTGACCTCTTCAAGCTGTTCCCTTTACTTCCACTGCTGCTTGAGGCCAGAGAGTACGAACGCCCATGCATCATGACAGCATTCATTCCATTGGCCATGGAAAAAGACTTGAGGTGGCTTTTTATGGCAACAGGTAGTGGTAGTTTGTCAATAAGGTGAACAGGTGTGCAGGAAACAATGGCTCGGCAACAAAGGTCTTGCAGTGTGAAAACTGAGGAAAAAGAAAAAGACAAAATTAAGTACAGTTTTGAGTACTGCTTTAATCTTAACTCAAGAGTTTAAAATTCACCAGAAGCATCCAGAAACCTGCAACATTATAGATTACTTTTGAGAATTGGGGGTGGGGGTGGGGGTGGGGGGGTCAACGCTTCACTATCTTCAAATGGTTAACTATTAACACTATTTATAAGTCTAAGGGCAATCAGAAAATTGCCACAATTTTCAGGATGTCTGCACCCATGCAGAATCTATTTAAAATATGGCTTTAGTTATACTATAACGTGGTTTCGAACAAGATGACCTGCTGCACAAATAAGGCTTCAAGATTTCATTTGGGGAATTTGACTCAATGAAACTGTAAACACTATTTAAAGAAACATTAGAAGCCAAACAAATAAGTAGTTACAAGGAATCAACAACTGCACATTGTTTATTAAGCAGTAATTCAAACTAGTGTGTGTTATGGTCACAAGCCCAATTTAAACAATGACAACAGACATAATGGCAAACAAAGTGCCAAGGTACTCCCTTTCGTAACAAAGGGTTAGTATTTATCATTTTAATTAGAACATGATGATCACTATTTTCTTTCGAGCAGTTTCTGGGCCAGTTTTTCCTGATCACTTATAATTGTTTTTTTAAATGCCTTTCAGGATTGGTTTTCCATCCCTTCAGACAATGGGAGGACAAATCAAATTCCAGCTTCAGTCTGCCCAAAGGACAATCTTAACAACTCTTGGCTCTTGATTTTTTATTTTATGGATGAACTCTGCTCACAAACCCATTTTTCCTGTGCAATTTGTTGCAGAACAATTTAACTTTATTAATCTTATAACAAGTATCAGAGAATCAAAAGTTTGCCTGAAACCGTGTGGCCTATTGATCCCATACATGGATTGATAACATGAAGTTGGAAACCTCTAGTTTTCCCCCGCACTACCTGGCCTGCTCGCTTGGGGGCAGAGATGATTGCAAAATTACATTAATTGCACTGACATCAATACAAAATATATAGCATCAACAGTTTTTCTATGTGCATAAATAGATAAATCACATCTTTTAAAATAAAATGACAATCCTTAGTGCAGTTTTGGAAAAAAATGCCAGTTATGAAGCACCCTTTGGAAAAATAATTCCAAAATTTAAAAGATCAAATTTGGCATAATGTTAATCTCAAGCAAGGCACTCGGCACGACAGCACATCAGGAGAACTAGCTGAAAAATACTGTATACTTTTGCACTAGAGTGTACCAAGTCTAGGTGAAGTAGCTATTCTCTAATTTTCTTTTAATATGTCTCAAAGGTTGTTGTATGTTATTGCAAAGGGTCTCTAAAGCATGTTAAACACAAAAATATTCAGAGATATAGTGGTCTATTGTAACTCATTGCTTGAAAAATCTTATGATTCAATAGGTCAGAATGCCCATGTAATTTTACATCACAAATTTGATGTTTTGCAAGGTCATGTGAACACACAATAGCAGTGAGGCAGCAGGGTAGAGGTTTAAAAAAGTCAATACTGAAAAGCTATCAGTTTGAGACATCACTTAACTGCCTCAAATTCTTACATTGACATCCACCCATAGTACAATCTCTGTATTCTTCCCCATTTATTCCTACTCTTCCAGAAGATGTTAATTATCTCTTCGCTTCTGTTTCCTCACCAAGCAACTATTAATGCAATTCCACCGGGTCTGGTAGCCCTCTGGTACCTCATTCAAAATGGGCATTTTTAAGCAAAGATGGTGAGTGCTATTCAAACGTGGAAGCACTGAAGCAGAGTCAAACCCTGATTTCAGCAGACGTCCACATGCACATTCAAGCAGGAGCCAAAGGATAGCTCAGGACTGCTCAGGCTAATTGCTTTGCTCCTACTACTATCCAAGATGAGATCAGCCATGAACAAAAACAGTTCTTCCAGCTGATCACTATGTTTTTAATGCCTATTTATGTTTTATTTAAAACACTCCAAAGATCAAAAATTAAAAATCCATAACCTTTTCCTACCTCGGTTTGGTTTCCAGAACCTTTCCATGCCATGTCTCATCAGCACAATCCGAGACAGTTCTGTGAAGGACTCAGTCACATTGAAGTTGCAGAGTGGGCTGACTTCAAAGAATGTCATCCCATTTTTCTCAGCATAAGCACGTGCCTGTTCAGTGGGAACCTGCCGCTTGAAGGCAAGATGTAACCTGTTACCAACCAGGATTCTTGGCACACCAGGAGCATGCTGAAAAGAAAATATAAAACCACTTGATACTTTGTACATTGTGCATATTTGATGGTGTTAAATCTGTTTTGATTTTTGTATTCTTCACCCATCAGTACTGATCCTTTAATGAAATTTTCTGGTTCAAATTATTCATAACTGGCATCCAGACAGTGTCAAACCTGGTTAGTAATAGTACTTTAGTCGCTAAGTCAGAAAGTTGTGGGTTCAAGCCCACTCCGGAGGCTTGAGTTTATAACACATCTGACAGCGTCAGCCTAGACTATCATGTGAATGAGATGTTGAAACTGTGGTCCTTTCTGGCTAGTCAGCTAGGTGTTTAAAAAAAAAAATCATGGTACTATCCTTGACTATTTCAATACTTGCCTAGTCAGCTTCCTATCTCCATAAACTTGAGCTCATCAAAAACTCTGCTGTCTGCACTGTAACTCATACTAAGTCCTGTTCACTCAGTGTTGTCATCTTTATTTTTTCATGGGATGTGGGCGTTGCTGGCAAGGCCAGCATTTGTTTCCCATCCCTAATTGCCCTTGAACTGAGTGGATTGCTAGGCCGTCTCAAAGGGCAGTTAAGAGTCTGCATTGCTGTGGGTCTGGAGTCACATGTAGACCAGACCAGGTAAGGATGACATTAGTGAACCAGATGGGTTTTTACGACAATCAATGATAGTATTGATGACCATGAAACTGAGACTAGATTCCAATTCCAGATTTTATTAATTGAATTCAAATTCCACCAACTGCTACAGTGGGATTTGAACTCGTGTCCCCAGGCCATTAGCCTTGGTCTCTGGATTAGTAGCTCTGACATTCTCACTGTGCCACCATCTCCCCGAGATAGATGGTGGCATAGTGTAGTGTGATAACTGACTTACATTGGCTGCCAGTTTGACAATGTCTTGATTTTAAAATTCTCATCTTTGTTTTCAAATCCCTCCATGCCCCAGCCTATCTCTGTAACCTCTCCAGTCCTGCAACACTCAGATCCCTGTACTCTAATTTTGGCACCTTAACCTGGGTTTTAATCGCTCCACCATTAGTGGGCATGCCTTCAGCCACCTAGGGCCTACAATCAGCTCTGTGCATCTCCCTCCTCTGTTAAGACGCTTAAAATCTCTGACCAAATTTTTGGTTAATTGTCCAAATCTCATGTGGATCAGTGTCAAACTTATATTTGACAATGCTTATGTGAAGCGTGCTGCATAAATACAAGTTGCTGCTGTAGGAAAGTCCTCCAGGGGGAGAATTTTCTCCCTATTGGGCGGGCCGGTCGGGAGCGGGCATGCATCCGATCGCCACCCGTGATCGGCTGCGTGCTGCCATTTTAAATGGGCAGGCCATTTAAGGCCCACCCAGCATGACGAGCAACCGGAAGCGCTCAGCGCTACCTGTGCAGGCTTGGGGGGGGTGGGGGGAGAGTCGGGGCCAGCTCTGTGCCTCAGGGAGATTAAGTTCAGTTCAAAAGATTTTTAAAATGAAATAATAAAATTATTCAGACATATCCCCTCATGTGACAGTGTCACACAAGAGCTGGGATATGTTTATGAATTTTAATAAAAATTATTTAATTTATAAACCCTTCATGAAACCTCATCTGACAGATGAGGTTTCATGAGAAATGTGAAGGCCGCCCGGGCTCTTCGCCTTATGATGGGACGGGCAGCCCTGACAATCACTTCAATTAGGTAATTAGGCCTTAACAGGCCTTTGACAGTTCAGCTGGTGTGCAGCTGACTTCGGTGCACCCCTGCTGAACTGAAGATTGGAACGACACACAGTGACGTCGGGACACACGCCCAGCATCACCACACATCATTTTACGCGTCCGTGTGGGGGCTGGCCTGCCCCTGCATGTCGAACGGAAGATTCTGGCCCAGATGTCCTGGCCAACACTCATCCCTGAAACACCAGAAACAGATTACCTAGTCACGTATTTCATTGTTGTTCATGGCATTGTA
The DNA here is from genome assembly GCF_017639515.1 of Carcharodon carcharias. Taxonomy (NCBI): domain Eukaryota; kingdom Metazoa; phylum Chordata; class Chondrichthyes; order Lamniformes; family Lamnidae; genus Carcharodon; species Carcharodon carcharias. Next base: position 69,823,100 of record NC_054481.1, on the reverse strand, counting down.
TAGATTTACTGCCACGTTTCCTTATAACAGTGACATTATGTACATTGTAAGGAACATAACTTTTTATTTCTGTTGACTGTGGATTGGGATTGCAATAGCTGTAGGTTGAGAGACATATCCACTGGAACAGGATGAGAGATATATACAATGTTGCAGTCCTAGAACGGAGTGTGCCATGAAAGACAGAATGGTGCCAGAAAGGAGTACTGGACCAAGGAAGCTGTCTGGCAACAACTCCTGACTAGGTTTTGTGTGAGACAGTGCAGTTGAATAGCTCCTAGCCTGAAAGGAAGACAACCTAAAACCTATTTCTCCTGTGCGTGGAAGATTCTAGTAATTCCACAATAACAGCTAGCTGGCTTTTCTTCTCATATCTCTATAACCTGCTCTCTCTCTCTCTCTCTGAAAACCCCTGTCAAGAGGCAAAAGAGAAAAATCACTGTTGGAGACACTGAAAGGCAAGTCCTCACCCAGTGAACTAAATACTGGAAGTGCTGGAAGGCCACCTCATGTCATCAACAAGGAAAGAAAGGAATTTGGAAGCATTGATCAAAATCAACCCATCGAATCCTGTACTCCGGAACTGATGCTGAACTGTTTTATCCTACCCTTAAAATCCATGTTTTTGTGTGTCTTGTATGTGTGTGTATGGGATTTAAGAGGAGGTAGAGTTAAAAATTAGCAGCTCACATTTCTCACTTTTGCCATTGGTTAATAACTGCTCAATAAACAGTGTTTACTTATTAGGTTTACAAACCTGGTGCTTGCATTCTGTTAATCTAAATTAAACAGTTAGGTAGAATTGGGACAATCTGGTGGTTTGGTCAAACTTTTCACATTTGTCTCGGCTCAGGGAATAGTGAGGCTTGATATTACAGCAGACTATCCCCAGTGAGTCGTGACAACATATATGTACAAGTTTCTTTCTTTCATAAAAATATAAAAAAGGAAACTGCACTGCTCTCTATCGAGAACCTGTCGATTTCTTCATCAGCTGATTTTAGCAGAGCTTGGAAGTCCAATTGGAAAGAATTTTCCTAAACCACACTTCCAATTATGCCAAATTGTAAATTAATGAAGGATGTGGAAAAGGACACACGCTTGGGATATAATTCCAAATAAGAGTAAATCTTTGTTCACTGTGTAGAACAATACCATTTAAGAACTATGTTAACTATCAAATGGAAAAGAATACCTATGTTGATTAAATATGAAATTTAATCTTTGCATAAAAATCACAAAGATGTTTACACCACAAGGACAATGACCTGAACATTTATTCCTGATACAACTCTTGAATGCCTCATTGTGGAATATTAAGAGTACTCATTTCTTAAAATATAGAATTCTTCAAGAATCTGGTCTGCATACTTTTGCAACATTTCTAAAGTGCAATGTCAGATAACTACACTAATTTGTAGGATTTGACAGTTTTTGCCACCTTGTTGCAACAGATTGTGTTGTAGGACTTTTAGTTAACAATTACATTGCTTCTTTGAAATAGTGAACACCTTTGCTCCTGGTCCACAGTTTTTTGTCCTTCTGAATAGAGGTCAAGAGTTCCAAATATGAAGTTATATATGGCTACAGGCATAATCTGTCATTTTAATTTTTAGTGTAAGAGAAATACGGCTATCCCTCATTTAGCATTCCTTGTGTTCCTAAAAATCGTGCCAAATGAAAATCACTTTCTCATAAGGAACCTTGTAATAAGGGTGAGTTACGTAATTTTTGCATTAAAAACCTCGAATCTAATTAGCCCAAAAATCCTCTACTTACTACCTTACTAGCCTCCCGCTCGCTGCTTCCCACCTCCTGCTTGCTGCTTCACATGACTCACTTGCCACCCTTCTCACTCCCTCCTGCTTATCACTTCCCTCTCCCAAATCCCTTACTCCCACCTGCTCATCACTGCCCCCTTACCCTCCTGACTACTTCCCTCACTGGGAGTTGAGATTGCGAGTGAGGTGCAGTGAGCAGGAAGCAGTGAAGAGGTCGGGAGAGGGAAGCATTAAAAAAAAGACCGAGCACCTGTAGTTACAACGCAGTTCCTAACACATGCACAGTAACCGTGTTAAAATGAAAATTATTTGGGCAAGTTCCCCAATTTACAAACCATGCTAAAACTCAAATACACAATTAGAATGTGTTTTAATAGGGGAACTATCTACAGTTTAGAATAAAAGCTTCTGATACACTGTTTTAATTCTGAACAGTGTTAAATGATACTTCCATAATTATCTGTCATTCTTTTAGAATAAATAAGCCATAATATTTATAGAAACACTCCAAACCTCTCCAATTCACTTAGTTATTTCAACCCATCTGCAAGAGGATGACATTTCAATGCAGAATGGTTAATTATGTGGTACAGCTCTATGTTCTGAGTAGTGACACTTTATAAGCGTAATTGATTTATATTATTCTCTCAAAGGAAATAGATTCTGTTATAAAACCACGAGCAACTTTTGCAGTTACCTCTAACTTCCATCTAAAATTTAATAACCTCCCTTAAAAAACAAATTTACACTGCAAAAATTTGAAATTGGCCATGAAATCAGGTGAAATCCCAGTGATGTTGCTTAAAATCATTTGCTACATATTTGTTTTGTACAACTAGCTACAACTGAAATTAAATTATTTTTGGAATATTCTAAGATTAAGTTTGTTGATTTAAATTTTGTGTCAAGTAACGTAATTTTTTTCAGAGTTTTTGGCACTTACTTCTAGTCAAACGATGTAAACAAGTAAGAAGCGTTTTGCAAAATAGCAAAGTTATGCAAATTGTTTCATCCACACAAAGAAAATCAGACAGCTCTTGAAATTCAAACAAGAAAAAAAATCATTTTCATTGACAGAATGGCCTCACAAATAAAAGTGTAACTCTACAGGTGAACCTTGTTATTTGTAGGTATTTATCTATAGAATTCCTCCTTAACTTGCAGTTTTTTTTCCCCGTTTTGTTTATTTTTACTTACAGGCTCTCATAAGAGGGTGAACAATGGAACATTTGGTACAACTGCATCCCATCCACAATATGGGAATATCTTAACGAAAAATGTTTCCTGCCACCATCCAAAGTCTGCCAAACATCATCTCCACACACACATGATGGTGGTTAGTGATGCACTACTGCTTTCTTCTTTAAATATTAGTGGACATTACTAGTGAATAATATTAGTGGTGATATTAGTGGACAAATGTTTAAAATGTTTGTACTATATTCCTCTGTAAATTACATGTTTATACATTTTCAGCCCCATTTCATAATCACACATTTCCATGTATTAATACATTGCCATAAATAAAATTATGATCCTGCCAACTTCTCACTGATCCAAGTAAAAACAACTTTTAGTGTATTACATGAGTACAACACAGTGGATCTCCATGAATAATACTCCTTTTCAATCTATAGCATTAAACTTTAATTTCCAAAACTGACTCCAGTTACTTCACGAGAAGGTAAAAATACCAGTGGTGCAATTGTTTGCCAAGTTTGTTAGACAAACTTGGACTTAAACAACAACAGGTTTTTCTAGTTATGCCACTTAAAAATATTGCAACACAAAAAAAAAATGTAGATTTGTGGGAGGTAGTAGCGTAGTGGTATTGTCACTGGACTAGTATTCCAGAGACCCAGGGTAATGCTCTGAAGACCTGGGTTCAAATCCCTTTACAGCAGATGATGAAATTTAATTCCAGATTTTTATTGAATTCAGAAGTCTGATGGTGACCATGAAACCATTGCTGATTGTCATAAAAATCCATATGGTTCACTAATGTCCTTTAGGGAAGGAAATCTGCTGGCCTACATGTGACTCCAGACCCACAGCAATGTGGTTGACTCTTAAGATTGCCCTTCAAACATTTAAGGAATGGGCAATAAATGCTGGCCTAACCAGCAATGCCCATATCCCATGGACGAATGAAAAAAAGGACATTGTATTCTGCATAATAACCTGTGCAGTTACAAGACTAGTTTCAGCAGTTATTCACCACATTCTTTAACTACCCTTTACAATAATTAAAAACTTAATCCCTAAAGATGTTCCCCGATCCCTGGGGGAGCTTATCCAGGAAGTAGTTGAGTCAGGCACTTGGAGGTTTCCAGTTTTGTCCCCTAGTCTGGCATTAGGTGCACAACTTCATTGTTATAGTGTCTTTCAAGTAAAATATAGCAACACCAACAACTGATGATGGTTGGGCGGGAGGGGGGGGCATGGGATGCTAATTAGGTTAGGTAGTCAAGAGAGAAGTAGGTTGTGATGAGACATTTTAGGGGAAAGAGATAGCAAGGGAGTGGAGCATAGCGGAGTGTGCACGTGTGTGTAGGACTGAGCTGACTGAAGGCTCCACCAATTAAGGTGGAGCAAAGAAAGTAGGAATATAAATGGCAGTTTCAAAAGCATAGTGTGTACACTGTAGGACTAGACAAGGTTGCCAAGAAGGGACCTGAACATATCAAGGATTTTGAACTGAATGCACTAAAGGGTGGGCAGTCAATCTGTAGATAACAGAGTTTTAGAAAAGTTGCAGTTTGTGAAGAATTAAAATACGGAGGTCAGTGAAGAAAGCATTGAGAATAATTGAGCTGAGAGATTATGAAGATGTGGCTGAAGTATTTCAGTGGCAGCAGGAGTGAGGCAGGAGATGGTATCCAATATGAAACCTAGAATGTGGGATTTGAACGTAAGCTCAGGGTCAAGCAGGATATTGAAGTTCTACACCAAAGGTTTCAGCCTGAGCAAACAGCCAGAGGGAAATGTAATAGGGTGTGGAACTTTTGCGGGGACAGGACATGATGGCTTCAGCCTTACCAAAGTTTAGTTTAAATAAAATGAGGGTTTTGACAGAGATAAAGTTTCGTATGATTGTTATCAACAATCATATGAAAACCAGTTCCATGTTTACAAATAATGCCAAGTCGAGGAAAAGAACGGGACCAAGTATAAAACCTTACGGAGACTCAAGGTGACTGCACAAGATAGATTCACCATGTCTGAATGTGCAGGAATGTAACTATGCAAAGACTCTGACAGGGAAATAAACCACTGAGCAAAGACAATCGGAATGGGTTAACCATGTAGAACATCTCCGGCAGATTAAAGAGAACAAAGAGAGTGATCATAAACACACTTGATTCTAATAGCACATTACATTAGAATTGCATGTTACAAGAATGTTGTCAGTGAATTTGACCAGCAGAAAATAGACTGAAGGGTTTTGAACAGTGAGCAATGGGGGAAGTAGGGACCGGGTACATGGTGATAACACTATCAAGAATTCTACAAAGGAAAGTAAGGTTGGTGACAGAGCCATTGTTGGAGAGTTTGATGAGACTGCATTCTTAAACAGGGAGCAAACCAAAGCCCAAGAAAATGGGGGTCAATTGACTTTGTTGTTGTATACTGAGCTGAGAAGATTATTGGCCAAGAAGTTAGGTGCAGAAAGGATCAATGGCACAGGAAGTGGTCCATCAGTATTCAACTGGTAATGATAGGGTGAGGGGGCGGCAAAGAAGGAAAAAAAAAAACAAGATCCTTGCACTTTTTGTCAGAGGCAAGGATATGGACAGAAAAAGAGGGAAGTAGGAAAAGATGTGGCTGAGGTAGTGTGACATCAAGGAAAGGATTCTGGGGTGTTTTGTACATTCGAGGGTGATCTGGGGTTGGAGATAGGGCACAATATTGTATGAAGTAATCTAGCCTAATATGATGCCAAATGTGCTCACGACTTTTATCTTCAGCGTCCCTAGGTTTGGGAAGGAGGAAGAGACAAAGTACTTTGACATAGGAACAGGAGTAGGCCAATCAACCCCTCAAGCCTATTCTGTCATTCAATAAGATTGTGAATAATCTGTATCCTAACTTCATCCACCTTCCTTGGTTCCATATCCCTTAACACCCTTTGGCTAGTAAAAATCTTAGTAATTTCAGGTTTAATGTGAATTTTGAAGAGAAATTCCTAACTCCTCTCCCAAATATTCTGGCTCTGATTTTAAGATTATATCTCCTTGTCCTCCCCCACCAGCAGCAGAGGTTTCTCTCCAACTACCTGAGCAAATCCTTTCAAAATCCTAAAAATCTCAGACAAAGAATCCCTTAACATTCTATATCCTAGGGAATACAGTCCCTGTTTATGTAATCTCTCTCTATAATTTAGCCCATAAAACCCTGTTAACGTTCTGGTGAATCTTCAATGCATTCCTTCTAAGGTAAATATATTCTTTAAAAGGTGTGGTACCTAGAAGTGTGCATATTACTCCACATGTAGTCTAATCAGGGCTTTGACAATACTGGTATGCAAACAAAACCTTCTCCTCTTTAGAAATAAAGACTTAGATTTCACTAGCTTTTTTGATTTTTTTTTGCACCCTGTCACTACCTTTAGTGAACTGTGACATTCACCTTCTAAGCATAAGCACAACATACATTAGAACAGAGACTAGTTGAGACTTCATGGGCACAGGTATTCTATACAATAGGAATAATATCTTTACAGCTGAGCTGCTTCGTCCGTTTTGAATCATAATTTATTGTATGTGGAGTATGATGGTAGAATGCAAAAGAATATTGGACCATTCTTTTGTACAATTTAGCTTGTAAATTTCAAACTCAGGCAATTTTATGGAAATTCTAGTCTTACATATTTTGCCATTTATGATTAAATGAATGTGACAATGTAATCATCTTTGAAATTCTAGCGAGACCAGTGTTTCCTTTCTGTAGTAAGGAAAGCAGGAAATAGGTCATTCATCCTGGCAGTGGAAAGAAGCTATTTTCATTTGCCTTCATTGCAATTCTACCCAATGAAAGATGATAGAAGAAACAATATTAAATACATTTAATATTGATAAACAGCAAAAATCTACTAGAAATATTAAGACCATTCACTAAAGGCAAGGTGCATGTTTATGAATGAGGTAATAATAGTTACAGAACTGAAATGTCAGCACTCTAGTGGATGAATTTAAAAAGAGTACTTCTAAAAGACTTCTTGCATATCCTTCAGTGAAATAGACCACTGATGGTTGCATGAAAAAATGATTAATATCGTAGAAGGATACAGCACAAAAAGAGGCCATTTGGCCTGTCGCGCCTGTGCCAGATCTTTGTCTTCTATATTTCCACAGTGAATGGCTAGCTGTATACAAGTTGCATTACAGTAATAAGAGCATAAAGTTATGTCCACTGAGGATTGGTATACTTGCATGCTAGCAATTCACAATGATTCCATTAGTGCAGCTGGAAATTAAGGTTTTCTGGTGAACTCACACACAATTTACACACATACACAAATAAACTGGGTAAGTTCCTTTTAAACTACTCAAATCCAATTTGCCATGCCACAAAACTGAAACCAATCTGTACATTTCACCCTGCTTGAGAATTTCCATTTGAAATGAAAGTATTTTTTAAGCACAGACATTCAAAATTTAACCCAGTAATTTCATGTAATTGAACTACTTTGCATCGTAGTCAGGTCAGCTTTGTGTTACAGCACACTTATGAAGCAAAATTGTGCGACATGTTGTTAGAGCCAGACTGTGAAGTGTTGGCATGAAACTGTTTTTGCTCTCCTGTTAAGCTACAACGTAAACAAGCTACGCCCATTAAGATAGAGAAATATCAGACAAATGCCAAATCACAAGCTTCCACAAGCTACACTGATTACAACCAATGCCAACTCTCCAACACTCTCTCTCCCTTCCATTTGTCCAACATCTCGTCTTGGATGAACTGCAATTTCTTCTAGTAAAATTGAAAAGATTTTCATTGTCTTCAACCTCTGCCACAACCTACAAGTTCTCAGCACAAGCTCCATACATCACCCTCACTGACACGGTCAGGGTGAACTGGGCCATTTGCAGCCTCCATATTACATTCAATGCCCAAAGCTGAACTACCAAACCAATACTCTGACCATTAAAGGTTGCCAGTTGCACGTCCACCAAAGCCTGCTTCTGCACTTAACTTAACCAAAGAACCACTAAAACCATTATCCATGCCTATGTCATCTACAGACTACATTACTCTTCCTAGCTGGCCCTATCCATCCTGTACACTCCCTAAACTTCATCTCATCCAAACTTTGCTGCCTATATCCTATCCAGCCCAGAGTCCTGCTCGTCCATCATCCTAAGCTGGCCTACATTAAGTTCTAGTTCCCCAATGCTTCAAAGTCTTAAACCTTTCCATAGCACACCTCACCTCTCAAACTGTTCCCGTTATACAGCTGAACTAAGATCTTTGCTCCTTCAGCCTCAGCCTGTGTACTTTCTCCCTTTGTCACATGACTACAATCCATGCCATTAGCTGCCTCCGTCTCATGCTCGGGAACTCTCTCCCTAAGGCCCCCTGCCTCAGGGGTGGGGTGAGTGAAACATGTGAATGGAAGCAGCGAGAACGCTTTGGTGCCTGCCAGCACTGGGGATAGAGACACTCGGTGTCAAAGTGTGGGAGGGGAGGAGGAAATCGAGAGGCTGGAGTTGCAACTGGATGCCAGCATTAAACAATTTAAAACTCTTTTATTCATTAGGGTTGACTGCCAAGGATTTTCTAGATGTGATTCCTGTTGGTTAAGCAGAATATTAGGGAAGGAGTGAATGGTGGCCAGAAGCTAGTTGACGAGAAGAAGAGGGCCAAGGACAAGCAAGCCGAGATTGTGTGGAAGTATGGGTGAGGACATATGGGGAGACTGACATCCACAAGCAGATCACGACATTTCACAGACATCGCTCGTACTGATTATTGATGATACTCCGTTCTGGAAGTAGAAGAATTGACTATTATATGCAAACTTTGTTTTGGTGTTTATGATTTTATTACAATCGTCAAATACAAGGAAATCTTTCTTGTTTTTGGTGCTATAACAGTCAACCATCAATCCAAGTGGTAGAATAATATACAGAAACTCAACAAGCAAAATATGTTCCCTTTTCATAATTCTAGAAGCATGATGATTTTCATACATTCTAAAAAACACACATCAGCCTTATTCAGTCTTTTTAAAGGCATCCTTTTTCCAGCGTATTCTTCCATTTCCTGTCACGTCTACATTTTGTATCTGCCATCTCTGTCATAATTTTCCTGACATCTCTGCTGTAAGGAAACGCATGTCCTGGGTTCGAGGTGTCAGAAAAAGAGGCATAGGCCTGTCACTAGGTGGGCTCGGACCTACAGTATGCATACGCCTTCATAGCCACGTATGAGGTGGAAGGGATGTTTTCTGCATTGCCACCTTTTTCTGTTACAATGCATAGAGCAGTTTAGTACAAGTACACCCAGTGGAACTCAAAGCCAAAGCCTGTTCCAAGGTCTTCACTGACCTTAGGTGTCCAGGGAGCAGGACAAAGACATTTGACCAAGTCTTTCCTTTTCATTTCTATTGCTCCCTAAGATATTTGGATGCTATTGAAGCTAACTGCTGATGAAGATCAGAAACCAGAAAGCCTTAAAGTTAAAGATCTGAAAGACCGACAGTTCCACAAAAGTATACACCCATTCTCACAGTTGCTAGACCAAGCCAGGAGTGCACAGGATAGGAAAGTTGCCCCATTCATTCCGTACACATATATCTAACCACAAATACAGTACTTATCATAAACTAGCAGAGGAGATAGATAGAAACTGCTCCCATTGGCAGAAGGGTCAAGAACTAGAAGACACTGATTTAAGGTGATTGGCAAAAGAACCAAAAGCAACATGAGGGAAACCTTTTTTTTACTCAATGAGTGGTTAGGATCTGGAATGCACCATCTGAAAGGGTGGAGGAGACAGGTTCTATCATGGGTTTCAAAAGGGAATTGCATAAGCACCTAAAAATATTTGCAGGGTTACAGGGAAGGGGTGGCAGAATGGAGCTAGCGGAGCAACTCTTGCAGAGAGCTGGCACAGACATAATGGGCCAAATAGCCTCCTTCTGTGCTGTAATTATTCTATGATAAAACCAAATTTATATTTGGTTGTTATTTGCAACAGTTTATTTTCATTTCAAAAGGCTTGGGTTGCCTCCAGCAATTCTGGAACAGAATTCTATGAAAGGTCATAGAGCTGAAATGTTAACTCTGCTTTTCTCTCCATAGACGTTGGTTGACCTGAGTATTTCCAACATGCTTTGTTTTTATTTCAGGTTTCCAGCAGGTGCAGTATTTTGCTTTTGAGAAAAAATCAAATCTAATTAAACAAGACACATGAGACAAGGTATGAATTAGCTTAAGTGACAGTTCCAGCAGTGGTCTAGGTGTTACTTAGACAAAAAGAAAAGCACCTCACCTCATCAATTTCCTTGATCCAACGATCAATCCCATCAAAGGACCATCTATTAGTGATGTCATAAACTAAGAGTATACCCTGAGAAACAAAACAATTTTCAACAATTCCATTAATTGCATCGTTTTTCTAAGAGCATAGGTAAATGCATCGAAATAAGAAGTTTAGTCACAACATTCATTGAATTGAAGTTGTAGATATAACCAGCTGAATATACATGAGCAATGGGAATCAAGGAAAACAGAAGGCAACTACTATAGGAGCTTCCAAGACAGCAAAATCAAAACTGCTATTGTGCAATTCTATATAAGCTATATAACTTAAAATAAATACTTACATTTATATGTTGCACAAAGTGCTCTTTCCACACAATTAGTTTTTCAAATAGTGACAATTTAAATTAAGGGCCCCCAATGACAAAGCTGCAAGAGCATGGCATGTAGTTGAACATCAGAGCCATATAATTAAATTATAGGCTTCAATTTCCATCGTCTTTTATTTTAGATTTCTGCTATTATTTTGGATATATATCTGTAAACGGCACTCGTGTAACATGGCAATTAAGGATGTGAAGAAAGCATGGCAGATGGATTTAAGTATGAAGAAATGTGAAGTGATGCACTTTGGGATGAATACTATGGAAAGACAGCATGCTACAAAAAGCCTAGATAAGCAGAAATACCTTGATACCCAAATAGACAAATTGTTCAGGGTGGCAGGGCAAGTTGGTAAGGTGTTTCAAAAGCATTTGGGTTACTTGAATTTATAAATAATAGAATATACAGGCAAAGATATGATGCTGAAACTTCATAAATCACTGGTTAGGCTGCAGCTGGAGTATTGTGGACAATTCTGGTCAGAACACTTCAGCTAACATATAAAGGTCTTAGAGAGAAGATTTACCAGTTAGGAGGAACTTCAATTTTGAGCAAAGTGCCCACTAGGCTATATGCATGCACTGCTGTGCAGAAGCCTGCAAGATACAGCTAAGTTCAAGTACCATGCTTTTGTGGACACAAAAAAATTAATGGTACTGCGCACTGAAAATCTGGCCATGCACACCAAATTTTAAAGGGAACAAGGGACTTTGGAATAGTTAAGATGGTTCTCTTTGAAACAGAAAAGACTAAGAGATGACCTAATGGAGAAGTAAATAAGGGAAAAGCATTCCCTCTGATGAGTGAATCAAAGGCCATGGATTTAAAATAATTAGCAAAAGATCTGAAGGCAAAGGATAATTGTTTTCCAATTGGTTATCAGGATCTGGAACTTCGTACCCGAAAAAATGTGGTGGAAGCTGATTCCATAAATAATTTTAAGAGGAAGTTGGATAAGTACTTGAAGTATAGTTAGAGGCAAAATATGGATTTGTGGGACATAGCACAACTGTTCTTGCAAAGAGCAGCCCAGGCACAACAGGTCAAATAGAGTCTTGCAGCACAATAATGTGCATTTATACAGTGCCTTCAGTAAATAAGTCCCAAGGAACTTCAAAAAGTTTGTGAAACGGTTAAGTGCTGGTGCAGCAAGCTGGAACATTTATATACTCTTTTGTATGAAACCAGACATATGAGATGGGGGAGGGGTGGGGGTACTAAATGAAAATAAGCCTCTGATGGTGCAGTCACTATGCCAGTGATAAAATCATGGAGTTTACTCTACTCTACTCAATTACTTCAAGTTGCAGGTATTAGCTCTACCATTGGAATGATGTGTAAACAGGGACAGGGAACTCAACCTTTTGTTCTGTGCAGTTATCTCAACACATATATGTTAAAAACAAACCTATTTACTGGAATGGAAAAGGGCCAGGAGTTCTTGTGAACTAGCCAATATTTCTCTCCTAACGAACATAACTAAAACAGACTATTTGGTCATTTATCTATCTCATTGTGGTTTGTGGGACTTTGCTGTGCACAAAGCAATGCTTTATTTGCGTACATAACAACAGTTACTGGATTTCAAATTATTTTATATCATTTTATTGGCTTCAAAGTACTTTGTTATGCCCTGAGGTTGTGAAAAGTGTTACATTACTACAAATTCTCTTTCTTTCTTTCCTTTAACTGGAGGAAATTACATCTCATCTCAGAATTGGATGAGCAAGCAGTATGACACCACAGAAGGAGTGGAGAGGTTGAGTGAAGCGGTGGAAGTTGTCAGTGCACTTGTGGAACTTGACCTAATGGCAAAAAATTATTTTCTAATAAAAGATAACCCATTTATGGGAGCCTCCACATTTATTTCACTGTCACTCACTCCGCTCTAAATGCTGCCCACTGAACACCATTGCCAGTGCCCCTCAATTAATCAAATAGTCCTAGCTCCGTGGTCTTCTCTCCAGACACAAGCATTTTGAATTTCCTGCATCCTGAGACTTGATGAAGCCTCCTCTTTGTTTGTTTTGCATCAGTAAGAGAGCAGCCTTTTTCCTTCAATGAGGGAAGTAGCCTTTTTCAATTTTCCTGGCTTAAGAAGTTGAAAAGTTGAAGTCAACAATATTAAAATATTCTTGAAAGAGGGTATGAATGAATACAGCTATTCTGGGGTGTTGAGGGCCAGATAAGTTCACTGGCAAGACACATCTTTTCTATATTATGTAACCATCAGAACTTATTATTTGGTACCCATATCAACGGTGGAGGAAAATTATATCCTCGCACTTCGTTTTACAGAGGAAGCAACCACCTTAAAGGAAACAGGGGAATATACTCATTTCATATACAATTCAATTACAAAGATTAAACCAAGAAAACTGAATGGAACAGAAATGATAGCAGCAGTATACCTTTGTCTGGCATTTAAATCAAAAATTTTCCTTTAAAAATCATCAGTTTTTGTGGCTACTTTATTTTTATGGAAACAGAATTACTAACTAGCTATAGAGTCCTCTGTGGTTTCAAATCCAGATTATTTCTGGTTAGTAAAAATAGCTTGGTTTCTTTGCAAGATTAGGTTCCCCAGGGTTAAACAGAACTGAAATTAAACTTTCTTACACACGTTTTGAATGAGTTATGAGTCAGTGATAAGAATCCCAACCACAGTTTAGAATCAATAGCTGAATTTGGATGCCAATTTCTGCTCCCACTTATGTTCTTATGAAAGTTACCTTGGTACACAGTGGCAGCCAAATTCCCCGTGAGTTTTGCGAAGTTGCTGCATGTGCACATTATTTTTCCATTAAATATGCCACAGAAAGTTAAGGCTGGTATGTAACAGCATAATTACTTTATTAAATGAGAAGTTTTATGTTCCTACAATGCCTATAAACCTCTCAGGCCCAAATTTTTAAAAAACATTTCTTCTTTCTCACTTTTAATCCAATGTTTCTTCCCCACTTGTCATTTCTTTCTGTAACTGCATCCTTAACTCTCATAGGTTAAGGATCTAGAATGTTGGTCACCGAGGTCTCGGGTGTCTAGGTGCCCTATTATCAGTTCACATTTCCAGCAATTTACATGGACAAAATATTGGAGCAGAAGGGCGAGGGAAAATGTCTAATGAGCAATGGCAAGAAATGCCACCCCACCAATAAATATATAGATACAATAGTCAACTACAGTTAATTCATTTTTGATAATACAAGTCAAATTTTCAGTCAGGATATTTTTATTGTAGGTTTTTTAATTAAGAGGAAAAGTGTTTAGCAGCATACTCAGATTGCTTTTCAATTTTACTAACTTTTGTTTGGTAGTACAGAACTTGAATATTGCTGAAAAGAGACATGTTGCCGAAGCTCCACTATTGTCTATCACAGCCTACCGTAACCAGTCAATATAAGCATTTGAATCAAGATTGATCTTATCAGCAATCTTGCAAATAAGGGCCTAGTCATTTGCTCATTTTGCAAGCTCACCTTTCAAGCAGGAAACTATTCTCTGCAAACAAAAGGAAATATGCTCAAGCCTGTGCCATTTCTGAATTATCCCCAAGCGTGGGGAGTCGATACTTCCCTGTTGCTTTCTCCATGGTAACACCTCAGCCAGAGTCTACCTGCCAACCTGTGAATCAGTACCCCTTTTCTCCTGCAGCATAAATTGTAGTCAGTGTTTGAATTTGGCATATTGCATTTGTTCTGATAAATGCAAAACAAAAAGCTTTGGCAATATGTCTCTCTTTTCAGCAATAGCTTAACTTTGTAAATTCACAAGAAATTGAGTACTTCTCTTTTCTTAGTGAAAAGACAAAGAATTGTATTCTTGTAAAGCCTAAAATAGATTCTTAACCTATTAACTCTTATTAACTTGGTAGCACAACCACATTATATGTTAACTCTTGCTTTTAAATCTTAATGTAGAAAAGCTTAATCGAAGTATAATTTCCCTCCAGCACAGTCACTTTATGGTTCAGCTGTGTCACTATGGGAAATTAACAAAATTGGGGTGAAATGCCAAAAACATCTTAGCCCAGTAATGTACTATTAACTAGATCACAGATTACTTAACTTCATTTCACCAAAACATTAGAATCAAAAAAGGGGATTTTAACAATGAGGTTTAAAGAAATTTTCGACAGAAACCTATTTATGAATGCTTATTAAGATCTTAGAGACTTGCCAATGCCCGAAAAGTGTTCTATTCTCCAACACCAACATGATATCAAACTACTCAATGTGTCCCATTAGCGAAACTAAGTTTTTAAACAGTTCTTCCAATATTATAGGCACACCACCAGCCTGGAATAAAGCTGCCCACAACAATCTAGTGATCTCTGTGGCGTTTTTTCCCCTTTTCTGACAGTGCTTTAAAGCTGGTGCCAAGACAAGGGAATAACTTCGCATGCAGCAGCAGCGATGTCAGCAAGTAAACACCCAGTCACATTGAGGTATTCCCCACACAGCAAACCAGTTAAAGCACTTAATATCCTTCATCTTTAATTGAAGTTTTCAGATAGCAAAATAAATTATCGCATTAAGATAGAAGCTGAAATGAAGTTAAAAAAAACTTTAAAAAGATTCTTCATCTTTTTAAAGAAGATGTGGGTTCTTATAGAAAAACATTTCACATCCCAAATATAAAAATTAGCTTTTCAGGGTCAGGGAGTGTTTTAGCAGTAATTATGAAGTCAGTACACCGTTAAAGCCCAATTAAGTCTCATTCAACAAGGTGCAACTTTCTCAAGGGTTTTTAAACAGTGAGACTAATAGCAAGGGTGGAAGTTGTGTTAATTCAATTGATTCTCACTGATTAGTCATTGCGTGCCTCAACAGTGTACTCTCTGGAGAACCACAGAATCACTTTGGGAGTCCGCACATGCAAAGATTGCTCTAATTTCAGTGGAGTAATGATGGTGGAGGCTGATGGCTTCCTCCGTCATAACAAAATCTGAGCTTCCATCCTATTTCAACAATTAGTGAATTTTTGTCTTCCGTTAAGCAGAGCGATGGTAGAGCTGGGGAATGGAACACTTGCCCATTTTGGGCACACAATACAGGTGTCAAGCGCACTCAGATAACATAGTGTCATTAGACGTAGAATATAGCTTCCTAGATAATGGACCAGCCGCAATCTCAGCAACCTACTACACCTGTGATATATTTACTATTGAATTTGCTTTAATTATATAGAATTTCTAGTTTAGTGCTTATTTCGACAACATTTCAAATTTAAAATACATAAACTTTTTTCCTCACATCCACTTCTGATGTTGCACAATTAACAAGGGTGCTCAACAGCAGACCAGAAGATCGCTTATTCCCTTCCCAATACCAAGAAAGTACATATTTCTTGTACTCAGATCTCTATAATTAAACTTGCAGTTTATGGAAAACAGCCATTTAATCCAGACCATTCTACTTCATTATGCAGTTCATCAGTAGTCAACTATGCTGACCTAGCAGACCCCTTATGGCAATTTATCGTGGGTTTTAAAAAATATAGTCACGCGGAATACAATTACATTGTCAACAGGTAGAATGCAACAATATGCTGCTTAAAAGAGATTTGTAACTCATTAGGTTTATGCACCAATCAAGTTTTGCAATTTATTTTATGTGGTGGCAGATTTTTTGAAACAAAAGTAGTCTAGATATTTCTGTACTTTTATTTGACTTTAATAATCAGAATAATCACTTAATCTAAATTTTGCATACCTGTGCACCCCTGGAATAGGACCTAAAGATCGTGCAGAACCTCCCCTGACCCGAAGTGTCCCTGAAACAAAGAACAAATTTATCAGCAAAATAACATTCTTTCAAAGCAATTACCTCAAAACTGATGTTAGAATTGCTTAACATCTGCTCTTGGGGTAAAACACACAGGTGGCAATAATTTGGCAAAATTATCAAAACTTCTCCTCCAAGATCAGTAAATGAGTTTCCAACTTAAAAGAATTGTAGAAAATACTTTCATTCTGTAAACTGATGTTGGGACAAATAACCTATTTCCCTATTATTGAAATAATTTGTATTTTTACATTTGTATGTGGATTTATGGCATTTTGTGTCATTGAAGCTTCACAAACTGCTTCATTTAATTTGTTACTTGCCCAGGTATCAGAATTGGGTTGCTATCTGGACACAAATATCAACACGAGAAGCGATTTCATTGAAACCTACAAATTTCTGAAGAGACTTGATAGGGTAGATGCTGAGAGATTGTTTCCATTGGTTGGGGAATGTAAAATGCAGGGGGAGTGTCTCAGGATAAGCAGATGATCATTTGGGACTAAGATGAGAGAAAATTATTTCACTCAAAGGGTTGTGAATCTTTGGAATTCTCTTCCCAGAGGGTTGTGGATGCTCCATCATTGAATACTTTTAAGGCTGAAATAGACAGATTTTTGGTGTCTCAAAGAATCAAGGGAAGTGGGGAATGGACAGTAGAGCTGAAGCCCAAGGTCAGCCATAATCAGATTGAATGGCAGAACAGGCTCAACAGGCTGCAATTTATATTCAGCCTTTGTTGATCTGACTCTAGCCTTCGACACAGCTAGTTTATGGAAGATCGTGGCAAAATTTGGCTGTCCAGAAAAATTCATCATTATTGTATGGCAATTCCACAATGGCATGCTTGTTCATGTCCTGGATGGTGGAGAATATTCTGACGCCTTCGTATTCACAAATGGAGTGAAGTTGCAATGGGTATTGGCTCCTATCCTGCTCAGCATGATGCTCTGTCATGTGTTAGCAAAAGTGGCATCCACGATAGATATCGCACAAACTGCAAGGTTTTTCATTTAAGATTACAAGCTAAACCAAAACGCATGAAACTCAAGAGTCATAGAAGTCCACAGCACAGAGAAAGGCCCTTCGGCCCATCGGGTCTGCGGCAGTCAAACAAGTACCTAACTATTCTAATTCCATTTTCCAGCACTAGGCCCATAGCCTTGTATGCCATGGCATCGCAAATGCACATCCAAATACTCCTTAAATGTTATGAGGGTTTCTGCCTCTACCACCCCTTCAGGCAGTGAGTTCCAGATTCCCACCACCCTCTGGGTGAAAAAAATTCTTCCTCACATCCCCTCTAAACCTCCTGCCCCTTATCTTAAATCTATGCCCCCTGGTTATTGATCCCTCCACCAAGGGGAAAAATTCCTTCCTGTCTACCCCATGTCCCTCAATTTTATACACCTCAATCATGTCCCCCCCTCAATTTCCTTTGCTCCAAGGAAAATAACCCCAGTCTATCCAATCTCTCCTCATAACTAAAACTCTCCAGCCCAGGCAACATCCTGGTAAATCTCTGACTCTCTAGTGCAATCACTTCCTTCCTATGATGCAGATTCCAGAACTGCTCACAATACTCTAGCTGTGGCCTAACCAGTGTTTTATACAGTTCCAGCATAACCTCCCTGTGGTCCATAACTTTATTTTCGCTGATGAATGTGCCCTAAATGTCTGTTCAGAAAAAGAAATGCAACAAAGAATGGACCACTTCTCTTCTGCATGTGGTAACTGTGGTCTCATCATCAGAACCAAAAAGACTGAAGTCACATCACAACAAAAGCAGTACGTGAAGCTACCTATCAACCACCGAGCCAACAGTCAAAGCGAAGCAACGGCCAAATTTAACTACTTTGGCAGCCCCTTCTTGGGGTAGTTCACACTGACAACAAAGTCAGTGCCATAATAGTTAAGGCCATGTTGCCTTTGATAAGCTTCAAAAACAAACAGAAAGAGAAGTCTCTCAATAAAAGTGAAGGTACAAGAGCAGTTGTCCTTCTCACTCTCTTGTGTGCTTATGAATGAATAGTTTACTCCAGGCACACAAACAAGTTACATTACTTTCACATGACCTGCTTGTGACGATTAATCACTGGATAAGAGGCTGGATTTTACACTTCCCTGCCGCTGGATTTGAAGGCAGGTGGGGCATGTAAAATCCAGCTGCAGGCAGCCTGCTGCCGACCAGCCCACTCCAGCGTAATTTTACCACTGGCGAGGGTCACTTATGGGTCTTATCCTGCCACCACCGGGATTTAACCAGCGGCAGAAGGGGCCCACCTCACTGTGCCAGTTGCTTGCAGGCAGGGGTGCCCCTCCTTAATGGGCACATCAGAGGGCCCTCTCCAAGGTGAGAGCCTCATTTCTCCTCTCCCTAGCCAACCTCTCAAACACCTGCCCCCCATCCTCTCTCCTTTGCCAGGCTCGGCCAGCCAATGAGCCATTAAATGGCTGTCGAGCAGCCATTCTTCACCTTGACAGGGACCACAGCGCCCTGTAAAATCCAGCCCAAGGTTCCTAAGTTTCTCTGCCTGGCCGATATTCCTAGCTTCCACAATGTGAAGACATCTCAGATAAAATGGGTAGGACATATTCCCAGAATGAGCGCTTGCTAAAAAAACTCTTCTATGGCAAGCTAATTCAAGGGGAGCGTTTGCATGGAGGCTGGAAAAAGTGCTTCAAGGGCACCCAAAGGTCTCAACATTGCTGAGACATTGTAAAGGATTGCTCTATATGGCGTAGTGTCTTCAACAATGGCATCACCTCCCATCAACAGAACAGTCGCACTAGCCAACGGGAAACGTGAACTTCACAAGCCCATGTCACAAGCACTTCTTCCACGCTAGCAATACATGTACGTAAAACATGCAACATATCTTTTCAAGCTCAAATTGGACCAATTAGACATCTTTGAACATATTTCGCTTGAAACTTAACACAATGAATTTGAATCGATGTCATGGTCATCTTTGCCCACAAAAGGACAAACACACAGTTAAAAAGGAGAAGATAAAGAATAGAAACAAGATGATAGACAGCGAGAGCAAAAAGCAAGAGGGACGGAGACTAAAATTAAACTTGGATCTGCCATAGATGCCTTGGTTGGTTCAGTGACAATCATTTCTGTATGATGTCAGAGCATTTTATGCTAGGTGACTCATGTTATTTTATATCCACCTGCATTATAATATAACACAAGGGTGCAATAATTCCTTCCTTGGGATCTTTACTGAGCATTTTGAGTGTATTTCTTTGATATTCTAGAGATGGACCAAAACATTTGGAGGGACAAAGCCCACATGAATTAAGTTGCTTCATTTCATAGTGTAGTGAACATACAGCATCGCAGTTGGGCTTGGCCTAAATAGCCAAGTGGTTATGGTACTGGGCTTGTAACCCCAAGATCAAGAGTTCAAATCTCACCATGGCAAACCATGAAACAATGTAACTTCATCTGAATAGGAACAGATGGAAACGTGTTTGTACTCGAAAGAGTTACAGCTTAGCAGTTAACAATCAATCTACTCTCTTGATTCAACCCAACTGCATAATAGTAACACACCATGCTGTCCCATAAGCAAATCATCTCACTCAACTTAAAACAAGGTGACCTCAAGCTCTCCTTCAATAATTCCTAAGTTCAGTTTCAGTGCAATCCCCACAGCTTTCTTGTTAAAAACTTGACTACCTCGGAGCTTTCTAATTCAGAAAAATCTGAATGAATGCAATGGTGGCTGACCTCTAGCTGTTCAGACATGGATCAAAAAGATTTTCCAACACAATGAACGACAAATGCATTCAGATTAAACAGTGAAGTTAGTAAATTACTTGTTGTTTACATAATTGAGCTAATGCATGGGGGATAGAGAACAACACACATGCATCTGTGTGTACTTTCTGTGTCAATTTTTTTCATTATAGCTTCCAATGTGTGCATTTATAATGGAAGTGGTTATGTAAACTTGGCAAACTGTGATTACAACCTCCTGCCAGTTTTAACAGTAGCCCCTCTGTTTGGCATCTGACAGCTGCTCAGCCCATATTGCAGAGAAAGTATGCTGCAAACAATTTAGTTCTCAGCTTCACAAATTTGTGCACAGGTAATAAAAATGGTCAAAATGTATTATTTAAAAATGAAGGCTGAATTACACCTGCAAATCACACACCAATTATCTCCTGCCCTCCAGCTCCTTTCAGCTAAAGGGGGGGTGGTACTGTAGTGGTACTGTTACTGGACTAGTAATCCAGAGGCCCAGAGTAATGGTCTGGTGACCGGAGTTCGAATTCCATCACGGCAGATGGTGGAATTTGAATTCAATTAAAATCTGGAATTAAAAGTTTAATGATGACCATGAAACCATTTCGACTGTTGTAAAAACCCCATCTAGTTCATTTTAGGGAAGGAAATCTGCTGTCCTTACCTGGTCTCGCCTACATGCAACTCCAGATCCACATCAATGTGGTTGACTCTTAAATGCCCTTTGAAATGCCAGAGCAAGCCATTCAGTTGTATCAAACAGCTAAAAAGTCTAAAAGGAATGGCCCTAATAGCACTGTGAGTGTACCTACACCACATGGACTGCAGCAGTTCAAGATGGCAGCTCACCACCACCTTCTCAGGGGCGTTTAGAGATGGGCAATAAATGCTGGCCTAGCCAGCGATGCCCACATCCCATGAATGAATAGAAAAAACTTCTCGCCATTGGGTAATAAATAATGTAAGAAGGAATAAATAACATAGCAAGTCTCCTGAGGCATCTTACTGATCACCTTCTAAAAATCTGTATAAACTACCCAACCGCTACAAAAAAAACTGCAAAAACAAAATTTGCTTTTAATAAAAACCTCCATCATCTCAGAAGTACTCTCCCACAACTAAGGAGTAATTAATCTGTAGCTGCCTTCTTATTCTTCCATCACCCCAGCCCATGAACAGGCTTTGGTTACCTTCCAGACTACTGGTTTAATTTGTATATTTGCTCCATTTTTATATGGGTGGGCCTGAAATGTGATAACTGTTTGAATAGAAAAGCAACATATTATCTAAATGCAGAGAGATTGCAGAACTCTGTGGTAGAAGGATCTAGGTGTCCTGGTATATGAATCACAAAGAGGTTAGTATGCAGGTACAGTAAGTGATTTGGCAGGCAAATGGAATGTTGTCATTTATTGCAAGGGGAATGGAATATAAAAGGAAGGATGTTTTGCTACAGTTATACAGGGCATTGGTGAGACCAGTCTTGAGTTTTAGTCTCCCTATTTAAGAAAGCATATAATTGCATTAGAATCAGTTCAGAGACGGTTTATTCGACTGATTCCTTGGATGAGTGGGCTGTTTGATAAGGAAACTTGGACAGATCAGGCCTGCATTTATTGGAGTTTAGGCGATTGAGAGTTGATTTTATTGAAACATACAAAGATCCCGAGGGGACTGGATAGAGTGGATGCTAGAAGGATCATTCCCCTTGTGGGAGTGACTAGGACTAGAGAGGGAGTTTAAAAATAAAGGGTCTCCCATTTAAGATAGAAATGGAGACAATTATTTTCTCAGAGAGAGTCATAAGTCTCTGAAACTCTCTTCCCCAGAATATTTTTAAGGTAGAGATAGATCCTTGACAAACAGGGGGGTGAAAGATTATCAGAGGTAAGCAGGAAAGTGTGCCCTCAACGCCAACCAGATCAGCCATGATCTTATTGAGTGGAGGAGCAGGCTCGAGGGGCCGAATGGCCTACTTCAAAATGTAAAAACTGATAGCAAAAGCTTCTACAAGTATATAAAGAGAGAGTAGCTAAAGTGAATGTTGATCCCTTGGAGGATGAGACTGGGGAGTTAATAGTGGGGAATGCAGAAATGGCAGAGACGTTTAATCCATATTTTGCCTCAGTTTTCATGGTGGAGGACACTGGTACTACCCCACAGTAACAGGTAGAGGGTATAGAGAAGGAGGAACTTAGAACAATTACCATCACTAGAGAAAAAGTACTGAGCAAACTACTGGGATTAAAGGGTGACAAGTCCCCAGGACCTGATGGCCTACATCTCGGGGTCTTAAAGGAAGTGGCAGCGGAGATAGTGGATGCACTGGTTATAATATTTCAAAATTCCCTGGATTCTGGAAAGGTTCCAGTGGATTGGAAAAATGCTAATATGCTTTTATTCGAAAAGGGTGGTTTGGTGGGGCGGGGCGGGGCGGGGGGGGGGGGGGGGGGGGGGGGGGGAGGCAGAAAGTAGGTGACCATAGACCTGTTAGTTTAACGTCTTTCGTTGGGAAATTGTTGGAACCATTATTAAGGAAGTAGTGATGGGGCATTTGGAAAGTCAAAATGTAATCCATCAGAGTCAGCATTTTTTTTTATGAAGAGTAAAACATGTTTGACTAATTTGCTAGAGTTCTTTGAAGATGTGACAAGCAAAGTGGATAATGGGGATCCTGTAGATGTAGTATATCTGGACTTCCAGAAGGCCTTTGATAAGGTGCTTCACAAAAGATTAATACACAAGATAAGATCACAGAGTTGCGGTAATATATTAGCTTGGATAGAGGATTGGCTAACCAATAAAAAGCAGAGAGTCGGGATAAATAGGTCTTTTTCTGGATGGCAGACTGTAACTAGTGGGGTGCCACAGGGTTCAGTCCTTGGGCCCCAACTATTTACAATCTATATTAATAACTTGGATTCAGGGATAGAAGGTACCATAGCTAAATTCGCAGATGATACCAAAATTGGTGGGAAAGTAAGTTGCAATGAAGAAATAAGAAATTTACAAATGGATATGGATAGGTTAGGTGAATGGGCCAAAATGTGGCAGGTGGAGTTTAACGTGTTTGGTTGGAAGAATAAAAAGGTGACTTATTATTTAAATGGAGAGAAACTTCAGAATACTTCAGTGCAGAAGGATCTGGGTGTCCTTGTGCATGAATCGCTGAAAGTTAGTATGCAGGTACAGCAGGTAATAAGGAAGGCAAATGGAATCTTGGCATTTATTGCTAAAGGAATAAAGTATAAAAATAGGCAAGTGTTGTTGCAACTGTACAAGGCTTTGGTGAGATCATACCTGGAGTACTGTGCACAATTTTGGTCCCCTTACTTGAGGAAGGATGTAGTTGCATTGGAGGCGGTTGAGGAGGTTCACTAGATTGATTCCAGAATTGCAGGGCTTGTCTTGTGAGGAGAGAATGAGCAGTTTAGGCCTATACTTGCTAGAGTTTAGAAGAATGAGAGGAGATCCAACTGATGTATGTAAGATGCTAAAGGCAGTAGACAAAGTAGACATGGAACAGATGTTTCCCCTTGTGGGGCATTCTAGAGCGAGAGGCCATAGTTTTAGGCTAAGGGGTGGTAGATTTAAATCAGAGATGAGGAGGAATTTTCTCACAGGGTCGTGAATCTGTGGAATTCACTACCTCAGAGTGCAGTGGATGCCAGGATGTTGAATAAATTTAAGGAGGTGATAGAGAGATTTTTAATTAGTAACGGGTTGAAAGGTAATGGGGAGAGGGCGGGAAATTGGAGTTGAGGCCAAAATGAGATCAGCCATGATCATATTGAATGGCGAGGCAGGCTTGAGGGGCTGAATTGCCTACTCCTGCTCTTAGTTATGTACTTCTGCTCCTAATTTATATGTTCATATGCCACCAGCCTAATTACGATTAGTAATAGAGTTGGCATTAATTAGATCAGAAATCTAGGGAGATCTTTGCTACTGAAAGAGCACAGGTTTACAAAACTGGATTTGGGTATGAAACATTATGAAAAGTAACACCGATTTCCACGTCAGACATAAATTTCTCAATAAAATATCTGAACAAATGTTCCTCAAATGAGAAGGAAAACAAATGGCATTTTCACTGTTTCTAGGAAATATGGATTTTTTCTCAAAAAGAAAATCACCCATCTAGTAACCTCAGTGCAGCATGCCAAATTATGAGTTGGTACAATATAACTTATCTAGAATCTGGGAATCTAAGTTTCTGGGAATCTTAAGTTTCTACGTTTGAAAATTTGTCACTGATTCTAAATATTAAAGCTATCCCTTTTTGAAAAAAACTATTTGAATTTCATTGGTGCAAAAACCTCTCATCAATTTACCTCCTTTCAATTTTTTCCTTTACATCACTGAATGTTATCAAGGTATTATTGAATTGCTGCGAGTAAAGGTTGCATTAAGGTTACTAAATGGATACAGTAGTTAAAAATTGCTATTTAGCTATGTATATTCATTAGTTTGGTCTTGGAAAGAATGTTCTCTTTTCCTTCAAAACAGAGTAATGGTCACTATGTGAAAATCAAACTAGTAGCAGTTTTCTTAGGTTGATTTTTAAACATAACTTCCTGCAAGATAAAAACTATTTCAGGGAATCTTTGAAATTGTGTCAATCTATTACAAATGTTCAATTCAGTATGTTACGGTTTTACATGATTGACGTATTTAACGTTACATTGATTGTAAAAATGGATAGCAAGCATTTCTAAAGGCATTAAAAAAGAGGAGAGTAAGTAAAGTGAGTGAATGACAGTGGGGAGTTAACAGTAGATAATAAGGAAATGGCGGATGAAATGAACAAATATTTTGCTTCTGTCTATAAAGGATACAAAAAACATTCCAGTAATAGCTATAAATCAGAAGGTAGAAGGGAAAGGGGAACTTGGTGAAATTAAAATCATTTGGGAAGCAGTACTGCACAAACTGATGGAGCTGCAGGCTGACAAGTTTCTAGGTCCTCATGGACTTCATCCTAGAGTCTTAAAAGAGGCGTCTAATGGAGGGAGTAGATGCACTGGTGCTAATTTTCCAAAATTGACTAGAAATTTTGGAAAGGTTCCATCAGACTGGTAAATAGCAAATAATACCCCTCTATTCAAGAAGGGAGGCAGAAAACAGGAAACTATAGGCGAGTTAGCATGACATTTGTCATGGGGAACATGTTAGAATCGATCATTAAGGAGGATACAGCTGGGCACTTAGAGAAACTCAAGGTAATTGGGAAGAGTCAGCATGATTTTGTGAAAAGGAAATCATGTTCAACCAATGTAGTGGAGTTTTTTTGAAGGAGTAACATGTGTTGTGGATAAAGGGGAGCCTGTGGACATGCTGTACTTGGATTTCAAGAAGACATCTGATAAAGGTGCTACATCAACGGTTATTGTGGAAAATAAAAGCTCATGGTGTAGGTAGTAACATATTATTATGGATGACGATTGGCTGGGTGGCAGAAAACAGAGTATGCATTAATGGGTCTTTTTCTGAATGGCAGGATGTGAGAAGTGAAGTACACAGGGATCTATGCTGGGGCCTCAGCCTTTTACAATTGATATCAATAACTTAGATGAGGGAAGTGAAAGCATGATAGCTAAATTTGCAGGTGACAGGCATTTGCAGATGGCAGGATGAATTAAAAAATCAGAGTATTACTTAAACGAGAACAGCCCCAGAATTCTGAAGTGCAGAGGGATCTAGATGTTCTGGTGCAGGAGTCACAAATAGTATGCAGGTACAGTATGTAATAAAGGCAACTAATGGAATGCTATCCTTTATTAAGAGTGGAATTCAACATAAAAGTAAGGATGTTATGCTTCAGTTATACAGGACATTGGTAAGACCACATCTTGAATAGTGTGCACAATTTTGGCCTCCTTATTCAAGGAAGGACATAAATGCATTGGAGGTGGTTCAGAGGAGGTACACTAGATTGATACCTGAAATGAACAGGTTGCCTCATGAGGAAAGGTTAAATAGACTGGGCTTGCTTCCACTGGAGTTTAGCAGAGTGAGGGATGACTTGATTGAAGTATATAAGATCCCGAACAGTATTGACAAGGTGGACTTGGAAAGGATGTTTCCTCTGGTAAATGAGTCCAGAACTATGGGCACTGTTTTAAAATTAGGCGCTGCCCTGTTGGGGCAGAGGTGAGGAGAAATTTTTTTCTGAGGGTTGTGCAACTTCTAAACTCTGCCTCCAAAATCAGTGGAGTTGGCGGTCATTGAATACTTTCAAGGTAGAGATAGATTGATTCTTGTTAGACAAGGGAATCAAAAGGTTAGCGGAGGTAGATAGGAATGTGGAATTTGAAAGCCAATAGATCAGCCATGATCTTATCGAATGGCAGAGCAGGCTTGAGGGGCCGAATGGCCTATTTCTGCTCCTATGTTCGTATGATGCAGTGCTCAACAGGAAATCCTGAATGACCACACCTCCTTTGGAGAGGCAAAGGAAGCGAAATGAACACATTTGGTTCTAGCAAGTGTCGGACACCCTTTCCTGGTGTACAAGGAATGTTTACATTTTTCTTTTAAAGCAGCTTGTACTTTGTTTTAGTTAGCTGGGATGACAACAATTTTATATAAATACACCACAGGTTCAACTATGTGTCTAATCCACAAACAATGCTTGAGTGAATGATTTTTGGCAGACAAGCAGTGGATAATCTTTTGTTACAGCAATACATTGCATTCATTTACAAAGTATCATTATGCTGTATTCTAGAGAGAAACTTCTAATAGGAATTGTTTTGCCATGAGGCATGGTAGTTTAATGTTGACTTGAGCAACCATGATCTACTTGAATGGTGGAACAGGCTTGAGGAACTGAATGCCTGCCCTGGGGAAAATAGGAAGATGAAGAAAAATAACTTTCATTTATATCACACCTTTCACGACCTTAGAACGTCCCAAACTGCATTACAGCCAATGAAGTACGTTTTAAAGTCTAATCACTGTTGTAAAGTAGGGAGGCGATGGCATATTGGTATTATCACTGGACTAATATTTCAGAGACCCAGGATAATGCTCTGGGCACCTGGGCTCAAATCCCACCACGGGAAGATGGTGAAATTTGAATTCAATAAAAATCTGGAATTAAAAGTCTGAAGACGACCATGAAACCTTTGCTGATTGTTGCAAAAAACCCATCTGGTTCACTAATGTCCTTTAGGGAAGGAAATCTACTCTCCCTACCTGGTCTGGCCTACATGTGACCCACAAAAATGTGGTTGACTCTTAAACACCTGAACAAGGGCAATTAGGGATGAGCAATAAATGCTGGCGTAGCCTGTGATGTGGCAGCTAATTTGAGCACAGCAAAGTGTCATAAAACCACAACTTGAACGGATATGTTCTTCTTTTGACACAGGTTTGCCAGGCAAACAGCCATATTCTTCTTCGAATAGCATCCATCATCAACAGTGTAATGTTAATCATCCGATAGACAGCATCTCCAACAATGCAGCATTCCCTCAGTACTACACTGAGTTGTGTGCCCAAGTCTCTGGAGTAGATCTGCAACTTTTGGACTCAGAATAAAGTGCTATCACTGAAGCACAACTGACAATCCAGAGAACTAGAGTTCAAATTCCACTATAATAATTGAAAATTGGAATTCAATTTACAAAACTTGGGAAGCAGCAACTATAAGCAATAATGACCCTGAAGCTGTTGGATTATCTTAAAAACCTATTTGATTCACTAATTGTAAGGGAATGAAGCTTGCTGTGCCTTTATCGGTCTGGCTTATATGTGACTCCAGATCCATATCAATGTGGTTGACTCTGAAATATTCTCTGAAAATGGCATAACAAGTCACTCAGTTGTATCAAAGAAACTCCTTTATTGTCTCCTTCTCATGGCAACTAGGGAGAAGTGACAAATGCTGTTCTTGTCACCAACACATAATTAGAATAGAATTATTAAATTTGTCCAGGAAAAAACTATTTTGTTTTTACTGAAAGCGAACCTTCATTAAATTGGTTAAAACGGATAAGCTTCTGTTTCACAATTATGAATATTCTAAACGTAAAGCACAACCCTTCTATTAGCACGTGCTTAAAGGTTTTCAAAGTGAAGCATATTTGTGAGAACTGAATATTTGGGTTCAATAATCTTATAGCCATATTACGTAAGAATTAAAGTTAGCTTGCAACTGTCTCTTAATCACTGAATGCTAAACACTTTGGTTAGCAATTTCAGCCAACTTTAAAGTGGCAACAGTGTGAAGTTCGATGGATTAGTCTTTAAGTGAAAGTACGTTGTCAACTCCTGACCATATGTAGTTGCAAGGATTAGATTCAGAGCTAAAGGAAACATATGCCATGGGTTTTCCTGTTCATTGTATAATAGTTTAAGAAATGGACCTGGGCAATATATGAAAAGCCTGGGGTGAGGTGGGTAAATCTACTTTGTGAAAAAACAAAATCTGTGTATGTTACTGAACCCTTCCTCATCAATATTTTGAAAAACCTGCATAAAGTACTGCCACAATAATTAATATGACAAACCAAAAAAAAATTTATAAAATATATCATCTTACCAGAGCTCTAGCTTTACACGCCTGCCATCCAGCAGGATTGTAGTGGTCTTATAGTCAATTCCTGCAAAAATAGAAGAGTTTTTTTTTGTACAATTGATCAACTTTGTGAACCTCTCCATTATTTTGTTTCAGCATTGTGCAATTTCTTCATGCCATTCTATAAATTACAAAAAGTACCAATTTGCTCCAAATTCTGGTAACATTTTCTATTTTGGTTCAAGTTCAGCAATTAACTTACAACCATACTAAATAGCTTACAACACCACACCATGAGGTGCCTCAGAAGAGATCAGTGCCAAAAGTGAAAATAGTACAGTATAACTCTCACCAGACAGCTGTGAGCAGTGATCTGTACACCGCTGTTGACCATACTTCTGAAAGGTTTCAATGAAAGTATTAATAATATCTGGAAACTTTCTATTTCTAAATTACTAAGAAAGCACGATGCTTGGAGCAAGTGCTTAAAATCAAAAAGATACTGACTGAACAGATGAACTGCAAATGGCCATTAATGGGAAATCTCAGATTTACAACTTTAGAGAACAGGAGTCTGGCAACTGACTCAGCGAACCTTTGCTGCAACTGGAGTCCTTGACTCAAATATCATTATAGTATTTCACCTTCTGACAGGCAAGGAAATCCACCATGCTCCTGTCATTGTTTACTCACATAGTGAGAGTCACATCAATAATAAAGCCACTCAAAAAGTCAGGAGCGGATTTTTTACTATCAATTTATTTTAAACTAAAACCTACATTTTATTTTAAATATTTAAATTTCAGTTTTGCTTTTCACATATTCCTTTATTCCCCATTTTAATTTGATTTCTATCTAATTTACTTTATTGTAATAACTATGTAGTCCCTCCCCCCAATTTATTTAGTTTAAACGTTTTATTTACTCAATTTCCTTTTCAAGGCCATTTTTGAAAGCACAGGAATCTAAAGATTCATCTGCTTGCAACCAAGCAGAATTTGACACCGTTTTCAAGTATTAATCCATAAAATAATACACCATGACATGCAGCGCATTGGTGATCAGCTGTCCACATGTCCTGTAAGACAATTCTTCTTCAATGTTCTATGGGTTAATATAGCCTTTACCTTGCAAACGGAAGAAAAAAAAATGGTGCAGCACTTGACTGGACATTAGGGCATCCAAGTACCTCTATAAAATATCTTCTATTCAAGGGACGTGCACATTCTACCACACATTTGTGAGGCATTATGCTGTGTCCATATGTAGTCACCATATTACAAAACATGAAGGCTATTTCAAAGGAATACTAGAAAGATTACTGGAAATTTTAGATTACTTAACAGGAAGAAAACCCAAAGAAATAAAAAACAATTCAAACAGATTTAAGTTCGCAGAAGAATAACATACATCTTGAAAACCTTTTCTAGATAATGAATGGAATTGATGTTGAAGAGATGGCTTCTGTTTTTACTATTTTTGTTTTGTACAATAGATTAAGAACTAAAGAAGTTCCAAACTAAGATATTAGCTCCATTCGGTGATCAACTGCTTGACTACTGTGGTAAATTCAGAATGAGAATTGTGTTAATTCTCAATTTTTGTCTGCAGTAAATGAACATGATTTTCAAACATGCAAATTAAAAATGGTCAGATAGGGTTCTTACAGGAAATGGATGCCCATGTGAGATAAAGGGATTATATGGCTTTTTTTTCTTCCTTCATTTCATGCTATATCAAGCTTGTGCAATGTGACACCTCCCCCATCAAGCCCCTAATAATGCTGGCTTTAACCAAATATTAATCCATATCAAAATCACCATATAACTATTTCCAAAAAAGCAGAAAACAAAGAAATTATTCCAAGTTCATAGAAATTGCATCACCATTGCACTAATGCAAAAAGTTCCAAGCTCAGTGATCCACTCATGTGCCTCCAGTCTGCAAATCAACTGCCAGAAAATTTTCAGACAGTTCAGCTTAACAAAAATGTAATTTTAGATGGAGGTCTCAAAAACAAGAATGAAATTCAGATTTTACAGTCAGTACTGCTTTCCTGCAAATTGTCATGATTTTCTTCCCAGGCTGATGGGGAAAGCTAGCATACACATTGGTAACAGAATTCCATGACAAGTTTCGATTTTGGAAATTGACTAAAAAATGTAAATAGGACATGGGTGTTTTAATGCAGCCTGTTTCCCGACATGACTTTTTTTTCCACTGACAAAGGCAGCTTTCATATACAGGTTTATGCCTATGAACAAATGTGGAGTGAACTAAATATAGTTTGCCTCAGGGATAATAATCTATCCCTTTACCAATAGATTAAGTTAGATATTGTACAACATGCCAATCATACTCCTGATATCTCAGATGGAAAAACACTAAGAACAGACCATATATTTCAGGTTAAACTATACCAGCTGTGAGGAGAAAGAAGTATGCTCAAAGGTAAAATGACAGATAAGTGAGCAATACTGTACTTAATTTAACCAAATCACTGCATTACAAGATCCTGAGTCCATAACAAATACACACCGGCACTCTCACCTAGAATCAGCTTGACCTGGTTAAACCAGGGGTGTTGCACAGATATAGCTGGCCCAGATAGCTTCTCAAAACAAATACCTGTAGATAATATGAAGGCAAATGGTAGAACTGAAAAAAAAAAACAAGGAGCAATCACGTTGCTGGGAGTGTACATTAGGCCCCCAAACAGAGAGAAATTGAAGAGCAGATATGTAGGCAAATTTCAGAGAAGCGTAAAAATAATAGGGTAGTAATAGTGGGGGATTTCAACTTCCCCAACATTAACTGGGTTACTCAGTGTGATAGGTTTAGAGGGAGCAGAATTCTTAAAATGCATCCAGGAGAGATTTTTAAATCAGTATGTAGAAGATCCTACAAGAGAGGGGGCATCCTGGACTTAATTTTAGGGAATGATGTCGGGCAAGTGGTAGAGGTATCAGTGGGAGAGCATTTTGCAGATAGTGATCATAACTCTGTTAGATTCAAGGTTGTTATGGAAAAGGACAAGAATGGGCCAGAAATCAGAGTTCTAAATTGGGGGAAGGCCGATTTTAATAAGATCAGATATGATTTGACCAGAGTGGACTGGGAGCAGCTACTTTTAGGTAAATCTGCGTCAGAGCAGTGGGACTCATTCAAGAAGGAAATAGCGAGCGTACAAGACCAACATAATCCAGTAAAGACAAAGGGTGGGACCAACAAATCCAGGGAACCCTGGGTGTCGAGGGATATACAGGATTGGATAAAGAGGAAAAGGGAGGCTTATGGCAGATACCGAGGGCTCAAAACAGCAGAAGCCCTAGGGGAGTAAAGAATGTGTAGGGGGGAAACTTAAAAATGAAATTCGGAGAGCAAAAAGGGGACATGAAAAAATATTGGCAGGTAAAAGTAAAATAACTTTGGATTTTCCTTTATAAGTACATTAAGAGTAAGGGGATAACTAGGGAAAGAGTAGGGCCCATTAAGGACCATAGTGGTAATTTGTGTGTGGAGCCGGAAGACGCAGGTAGGGTTCTAAATGAATACTTTGTGTCAGGCGTTCACAAGTGAGAGGGACAACATGGGTATGGTATTCAGACAGAAGGATTGTAATATAATTAAAGAAATTAGCATAGAAAGGGAGGAGGTTCTAAGTGGTCTGGCAGGCTTAAAAGTAGATAAATCTCCAGGCCCAGATGAAATGTATCTCAGGCTGTTGAGTGAGGAGGTGATAGCAGGGGTGCTGGCAATAATTTTCAATGCCTCTCTGGCCACAGGAGCAGTGCCAGAGGACAGGAGGGCAATCAATGTGGTACTATTATTCAAGAAGGGAGGGAGGGATAAACCAAGGAACTACAGGCCAGTCAGTCTAACCTCCGTGGTGGGGAAACTGTTGGAGGTAATTCTGAGGGACAGAATTAATCTACACTTGGAGAGGCAGGTGGAGGGGCGGGGGGGGGGGGTGTCATATCTGACCAATTTGATTGAATTTTTTGAAGAGGTGACCAGGTGTGTAGATAAGGGCACTGCATTTGATGTAGCCAACTTGGACTTCAGCAAGGCTTTTGATAAGGTCCCGCATGGGAGGCTGATAATGAAGCTAAGAGCCCATGTGATCCAAGGCAACTTGGATCCAGAATTGGCTGAATGGCAGGAAGCAAAGGGCGACGGTCGAGGGGCATTTTTGTGACTGGATGCCTATGTCCAGTGGGGTTCCACAGGGATCAGTGTTGGGTCCCTTGCTGTTTGCGGTATCTATAAACGATTTAGACTTGAATGTAGGAGGGTTGATCAGTAAGTTTGCAGTAAGATGACACGAAAATTGGTGGGGTGGTAAATAGCAAGGAGGACAGCCTTAGATTACAGAGGACATAGATGGGCTGGTCAGATGGTCTGATAAGTGGCAAATGGAATTTAATCCAGATAAGTGTGAGGTGATGCACTTGGGCAAGACAAACAAGGCACGGGAGTACATGATGAACGGCAGGACCCTGACTGGGAAGTGCTGAGGATCAGAGGGGCCTTGGTGTGCATATCCACTGGTCCCTTAAGGTAGCAGGACACGTAGATAAGGTGGTTAAGAAAGCATATGGGATACTTGCCTTTATTAGCCGAGGCATTGAACATAAGAGCAGGGAGGTTATGCTGGAGCTGTATAAAACACTGGTTAGTCCACAGCTAGAGTATTGCATGCAGTTCTGGAATCTGCATTATAGGAAGGATGTGATTGCACTAAAGAGAGTACAGAGGAGATTTACCAGGATGTTGCCTGGGCTGGCGAGTTTTAGTTACGAGGAGAGATTGGATAGATTGGGGTTATATCCCCTGGAGCAGAGGTGATGGGGGGGGGGGGGGGGGGAAAGATATGATTGAGGTGCATAAAATTATGAGGGGCAGAGATAGGGTAGACAGGAAGGAACTTTTCCCCTTGGTGGAGGGATCAATAACTAGGGGGCATAGATTTAAGGTAAGGGACAGGAGGTTTACAGGGGATGAGAGGAAGATTTTTTTCACCCAGAGAGCAGTGGGAATCTGGAACTCACTGCCTGAAGGGGTGGTAGAGGCAGAAACCCTCATAACATTTAAGAAGTATTTGGATGTGCACTTGCGATGCCATGGCATACAAGGCTCTGGGCCTAGTGCTGGAAAATGGGATTAGAATAGTTGGATACTTGCTTGAGCGGCGCAGACTCGATGGGCCTTTTTCTGTGCTGTAGACCTCTACAACGCTATAATCTCTCAATAACTAGGGTTCTTGCAATCTCCAAATCGTCTTTCAATAGGCCAGTAAACAAAACACCCAGAATGTTCTAGCAAATAACAGCGAATTAAATATGCACACAGTTACTAGTGTGGTTAAAAAAATCAGCAATTTGTAGCAAGGATGAGTTACATTGTGCATTGCAAAGTGCCCCAAACTGTTGAATGATCTAGGCCCCTCTGTAGTCAGCCTCGCAAAAACTGGAACTCACGGTCAATGTCTCTACGGGCGCCAAGCACTGTAAAAAAAACTAATTACATTCGCTGCAGAAAATTTGGGCCATTAGTTAATGATGTAAGGACTCTGCTAATAGAGTTACTTATGTTTCTAGTGGCTTTCCAAATTGAAACCGGTTAGCAGTTAAATGATGATCATTATGCACCTGCCACAGAGCACACAATCAGGTTACAAGTTATAAACTGATTTGTTAAAGTGACTTGCTGCGGGGGTTAAGTTGGTACGAAATTCATTTCAGCTTGAACACCGTCAAAGTATGTAGGCCCATTAATTGGTATGCAACCAACAATCACAACGCTGATTCCCCACGAAATACATTCTGTGCATTGCTACAAAATATCCAGCTTCCTTCGGTTCCCAAGTTGCTTCCCCAACACCCATCACTCGTGTAGCAACCTAAACTGTTCCAGAAAAACGGCGTGCCAGAGGAAAATGGTTTATGTTCCTACCGAAACACTGTTGGTTCTTTACAACCGCACCGGACACAGCAAGCGTCACCTGAAAAAACCCGAATGACATCTGAACCAACACAGCACAAAGGAACCGGTCATAAAATATTAGTCAAAAGGGCAGGAACATTCTTCCAAGAGCACAAGTGATTCTGGCAACAGCAGCTGACGGGACAATCTGTACCTGATCTGGGAACTGGAGTAGCATTTGTCTGCTGCGGGGCTTGCACCGTGATCTGGTCCTGGACACAGGCCGAGGCTTAGGCCTGGCCCTGTGCAACCTCAAGCACCTAAACCAGCCTGACCAACTCCCGGCCGCTCCTCGCCATCGCCACCCACAACCACTTTGAGAGCGTGGCTGCCCACCGGGCTGAGATTCTGTCCGGCGGGGGAAATAACCTTGAGGTGGTAACCCGGCTGAGCGAGCGGGAGATCGGCACGGCTGATGGAGGGTGAAGGCCATGCGGCCCAGCTCAGCTGCTGGGTGACCAACAGCTCACTGCGCACTGTACAGTCTTTTACCAAAATTCAGGTCGCTCTGAAAGCTTTGAAACGAACTAAATTTTGGGTCGCTGCTTAACTTATCAACCGCGCTAAATCAAAAATTGAGGTCGCGGCAGCAGCGGTATTCGGGAATTTTCCCACTTTCAAAACCGCATAAAACGGGAATGCATGATTGGAAGATGCTCTAAACGGGAGGTATCTGTAATTGCCAATCTGAACCCTGGGCAGGAGGCTGCCTATTCACATGTTTGTGTGTTAAATTCCATAGGCTAAAGTAAAAGAGTTTAGAACTACACACTTTACTGCACGTGATTGTGTCAACCTGTGTCTTAGCTGCCACTTTCCTAATCATTCAAATGATTTCATTAGTTGAGGTAGACTATTATACCATCATTCACCAAGGTCCTAGATGCCCTGTTAACCCCTCAATTCCAAAAACTGAAAAGCACATATCTTCCCCCATTCCTCGCAAAATACTTGATAAATACAAATCACAATGTCTGTATCCTGTAATTCCAAAAATCTTAGCATAAAAGAGCAAAACAGACACTTGGTCCTTGGTTTTTAATTAGAGTACTAAGATTAAACAGTTAAAATAAAGTACATGGTGCTTGGACTCCAAGTCAAAATGCACGTCCAATTGTTAAATTTCCTCAACAAAAAATAAACTGTGAATAAACTTTTAATGGGTTTGATTAGTAATACTTTGTGGTCTTAAAGATTTCCCGAGTAAGATTCATGCATCCCACATGATATAACACTCCTGCTTGGTAAAATATCTAATTAACTATGGGCAACATCTGATGGTTTGAATAAAAATGAATGTTTAAACTCTTGAGGTGAAATCAGACAGACATGTCCATCACATAGGCATAATGCAATTTTCAAATGTGTAATAAATATACCAAAAAATTTCACTATCCTTTACTGCGCATTCTTTGATAGGTTTGTCTAGTTTTGTTTCATTAAGATTCAATTATATACTGGTATAATAAAGAGTAAGTTACCACAATATTTTATAGTACAAGCCACAGTAGTAGTATTTTCATCTTAGTTCAAATAGAGAAAAAATTCTGAAATTTATGCTTATTCAATTATGAAACAGAGTTATGAAAACCAACTTCCCTTGACGAAAATTCAAATCATGCCAACTGGAACGTTCTTTGTCCTTTATGTTAGCTACAATGCAGAAGGTCAATTCTCGGTCCTTGGTCATATTATTGACACCAGGGTGGCCAGGGAGGTCTTGTGATGCAGTGGGTAGCATCCCTGCCTCTGAGTCAGAACTCCAGGTTCAAGTCCTACTCCAGGAGTTGATGGCCAAGGAAAATTCATTCATAACGTGGCCAAACAGGTTAAGTATCAAGTAGTAAATCCTTCCAACACATGTCACTGGCAGGCAATAAGAGCGGAAGAGATTCCTGGTCAGCCATGTAATAGAAAGAAATTTGGGCTTTTACCATTCCTATAAGTTGCTCCATGTATACTGTCACAGCAACTTGGACTCTGTAGGGGCGCCAGTTAACTTAGTTGGCTGGATGGCCAGTGTGCATCAGATTGGTGCCAATGGCACAGGGTTTGATTCCTGCTCTGACTGGGGTGGATTTGGGATCTGCCTCCTTGGACTACCAGTGCTGTTAGACCTGTCTTGGTCAGCGAGCACATGAAGAAGGGCAGACAGTGGATATTTTGTCAATTCCCCCTTTGTCAGACACAAAGTTGGCAGCAATTCAGCTACATTTATTATGCATTTAAATGGCTGAACCATCAAGGGAGCTTTGTTCTAAAATTGGTTCAGATTGTAAACGTAAAGGCCAGCAGGTAAAACAGCAAACAAGACTTAGAAGAGGGCTTGATTTTGCATCAAAGAAAGGTTCCCAGTATAATTTACCATTCATTTACCAATTTCTCATTGCCTGTACCACATGAGAGTACTAAGTGGAGTTACTTGTGGTCACCTCCTATGTTGGCATCAGCTGCTGAAAATAACTAAGTAGGTTTTAGTTTATTTGAAAGCAGTTTATGCATTATGCAAATCAAATGTTGAAGCCAAAACTGCTTGGCACAAACACTAAACTTGTGGTGCAAATGCAGAGTGTGGAGAACAAATTTCAAAAATTATAACTAAAACATATAAAAATACATTTATGAATTTTCCAGTTGCTTCTTATAATGTACGCAACTTCAGGATTATAATAAAAATTGTATTAATTTGCAAGTTTTTGAGATGTGCCTGCAGCTATCCTTTGAATCCATTCCTGTATGTATGTATGCTAAAGTCAATAAAGGCACTGCATGCATAAACCAAAAAGCTTTCTCTGGGGAAGTTCCTTTCTCCATGAACACATGACAATCTGTTTTAGTAGAGCTACTAATGGCACGATACCCTCCGAGAAAAAGCTAGGTCTATACAATTAAAGAGAAACTCTGAAACGGCCAACTCCCTGGAGTGCATTGCTCTTTGTAGTGTTTTACCCTGCTTATTAAAAAGCCTCCATAGCTCAAAGAATGTCCAAAGTTAATTCAGTAGTATAGAATTGCATACAAACTTTCTTCCTATGACTGGAGTGATTGATCTGAAGGCTGTAGCTAATTGTATGAGTAAAATTGATTTACAATATAAAGAATCAGGATTTTACTATTTTCACAATACTTTTGTACCTCACCTGGTGAAATGTACCCAAACTAAATGAAATGTAGAGAGATGTTTGGCAATTAAAATTCTCCTGTTAAACATTACACAAGGCTTCTGCATTTTGTTGTAATTTAAATATTATTGAAGCTAAATGGGAGCATTGCTTGACCATTTGCCATGTCAAAACCAGAAGAGTAATTTATCTTTTGACCTGATGTTCAGAACAAATGCTCTATTTAAATGGCACTTTCATATTGCAAAATTTGTTTAAACACAGTATGTAATTTATACCAGTTGGAAAAAAGACTTAAAAACTAAAAAGAAATCAACTGCCTGAATGGAAGGATTTTTTTTTGCTGTTACTGACTGTACCAATAGTAAAAATTGAAACAAGAAACACTCCCAATTTTTTTTTTAAAAGCCTATGGGATTAGATAATTGCATGGAGATCAAGGAAAACAATTTAGAACTTCAGGGATTTAGTGATTTGATTACTAGCATTTAGCCTCATTCTTTTTCTATTTCAAAGTGCATCATTAAAAACTCTCTACACTTTCTTCACTGCTACATTCCAGAAAGATGCAGGGAACGATCTTGAATTATTAATCCTCTAAATTATTCAATACCACAGGGAGAATGCAATTTAGAACAAAAGCAATGCATCAACGATTTATAATTCTAAGGTAAGCAATTTAAATGCTGATTTATACACAAAATTCTTCTAGGTCAATACAGCACAATTTTAAACTTATAGATTAAATATATAATTAACAAATAGGTATGCAAGGGCTGTAGTTTCTTGATACATTAAAATACTGGATTCAATTCAACTTTCTCCCCTAAAGCCTCCTATGTGAAAAGACCAGCATTCTAACAGAATGATCAAGATTTTATCTCTGTCTTCAATACAATCCTTCGTTTACCTTAAGGGGATAGTTCAACCATAATTTCCATACAAGACCCTGATCAATTTTCCTTATTTCTGTTGAGCTAGGCACTTAAGCCAAAAATTGCAAGAAAACCCATGGTCACAGTCAAAGAACTCAAACATTGAAGCTTTCAGCATGTAATATAGTATAAATATAGTGCACCATCTCCACCATCAACTCTCTCCCCACGAAACAAAAAAAAAAGCTGGATCTTATCTTCAGATGTTCCTCAAATATTCAAACACTGGCTATTTGGAATTTTACGTAACGGTGACCTGTGCCAGTTGACAGGTTATAAAATAATCTGAGGATTACAGTGCTACATCTCAGACAAGCAGCAACAGATGTGATATGCAGGACTTTTAAAAGTTGGAAATAAAATTTCCTTCGATTGATTTCAGAACATGGATTCTGTCGCTTATTCTCCAAAACATTTCTTATGATGTATATTACAATATTGGAAGTTTGAGAAATTTTTCACCTGGAAGAATCTTCACTGTAAAACTACCACTTGGTGCTTATCGAGAGAGGGGAGAAGGTTCGAGTAGAGCATAAAAACTGGCATGGGCTGGTGGGGCCAAATGGCCTGTTTTAATACCATATTATCCCATGTAAAACCCAAACCAAAATACTACATTAAGCTACATAATCCCTATTTGTACAATATTTTGATATAAAGTTTTCATATGGGCCCAGAAGCCAAGCTTTATCCATGTGCACAAATCTAATATTTTTCTCACTGGCCAATAGTACAGGATATGATAAATAGCAAACAGAAAAGAGAATAATTTAGTTACCAATTTTCACAGACCTGCTTCTCCACCAGCAGGGAACCTCACTGGCCAATAGTACAGGATATGATAAAAAGCAAACAGGAAAGAGACTAATTTAGTTACCAACTTTCACAGACCTGCTTCTACATCAGCGGGGAACCTCACTGGCCAATAGTACAGGATATGATAAATATCAAACAGGAAAGAGACTAATTTAGTTAACAACTTTCACAGACCTGCTTCTACACCAGTGGGGAACAATCCTGGTGCCAGGATTTAACAATTTTAGAAGAGGAATGGGCTAACTTCAATTTCCCACAGCATAAGTTAGTTAAATCACTAAGAGGGGATGAACCAAAGGAAAGTTTTAATGGCACTTTTTTCTTTTGAAATACCAAAATTATTGAGAAGTTGCAGTTTCAACATATGAGTATCATCTTTTCCACACAATTAATAGATTCTTTCCCCTTAATTGTGTCTTTGTTCTCCCTCTTCTAAGGCTTTGCTTTTACTGGAACCTATCAAATCTCTTTCTTTAAGACTCCAAAACCTTAGTAAAATCTAGTTTGAAAGAATCAACCAAGAACTTGAATTCCTAAAGGTCCTTCCTTCATGACCAGCTTGCCAGGCTCACCATATTTGTATGCAACACCGATGCAGCAGTATACAAGGAGAGCCTTGGCTCAGTTATACCATAGGGGACATCGTTATGAATGGCGCATGATCAGGTTACGCTGAACCTAACATGAATGAATACTCAGAGGAGTAAATTCTAGTCAGGTAAAAAGGTACCGAAGCAAGCAAACTGAAATTAAAACTTGTTTATTTGTTCATTAACATAATAAATAGGAGGAGTGGGCTTGTACGGTCAACTCCTTCGAGCCTGCTCCACCATCCTTGGCCTCAATCCACTTTGCAATTGCTCCCTATTTCCCTTGATTGCCTATGACTTCAAAAATCTATCTAACTTTGCCTTAAATATGCTCAAAGTATCCACAACGTTCTGGGGTAGAGAAATGAACAAAGAAGTACTCACAAGAAAACATTTCTCCTTTTCTCAGTCCTAAATGATTGGCCCCTCATCCTGAGACTGTGCTCTCATGTTGTAGATTCCCAGCCAAGAGAAACAACCTGTGTCTACCCTGTCAAGCCCCTTAAGAATCTTCTATGGTTCAATGACCATTCTTCTAAACAAGGGTATAGGCCCAAATTACTCAGCCTCTCACTGTAGTACAACCCTCTCATACCAATCTAGTGAACATTTGCTGCACTGCCTCCATTGCAGGCATATCCTTCCTTAAATTATGGAGACAAAAATTGTACACAGTACTTCAGGTGTGGTCTCACCAAAACCCTGTACAATTGCAGCAAGACTTCTTTATTCTTGCATTCCAATCCCTTTGCAATGAAAGCTAACAAGCAATTTGCCTTTCTAATTGCTTGCTGTACCTGCATGCTAACTTTGTGCTCTTTATACAAGTATACCCAAGCTTCATATCTTATAAACATATTCTGCTTTTCTATTTTTACCAAAGTGCATAACCACACACTTTCCCACATTATATTCCATCTATCACCTTGTTACCCATTCACTTAAGCTGTCTAACATCTCTTTGCAGCCTCTTTGTGATGTCTTTACAGCCTACATTTTCATCTAGCTTGTAGTGTCAATAACTTAGATACATTACTCTCAACTTAGACCAGATTGTCAACAGCCAAGACCCGAGCACTGATCCTTGCAGTACTCCAGTAGTCACATCCTGCCAACTTGAAAATGCTTTGTTTATCCATACTTTTTGCTTCCTGTCTGTTAACCAATCCTCTCTCCATGCTCATATATTACACCCAACTCCATGAGTCCTTATCTTGTGCATTAACCTTTTATGTGGCACGTTATTTGGAACTCTAAATATACTGGTTTCCCTTTATCTACCCTACCAGTTACATCCTCAGAAATCTCTAATAAATTTGTCAAGCATGATTTCCCATTCGTAAAAACGTTGTTGACTTTTCTGATCAGACTTCCTTAATAATAGATTCCAACATTTCCTGGCAATTGATTTCATGCTAACAGGCCTGTAGTTCCTGCTTTTCTCTCCCCCTCCTTTTTAGAATAGGTTCATGGTTTCAATATTCAGAGGTGCAAGAAGCTCTCCACGACATTCACAACGGCATTTAGAGTGGGCAATAAACGTTGACCTTCCCAGCAATATCCGTAGGTTACCTTCCATTTCTGGTATGCAATTTGTGTCTTCTACTCTGAAGAAAGGCGCAAAATATTTGTTCAATATCTCTGTCACTTCCTCAAGATAATTTCTCCTGTCTCAGCCTCCAAGGGATCAAAATTTACTTTTTTTACTCTCCTTTTAATACGCTTGTAAAAGCTCTTACAATCTGTTTTTATATTCCTGGCTAATTAATTCTCAATGCTATTTTTCCCCTTTTTATTAACTTTTGCTGACGTTTTGTTGGTTTCAAAAACAATTCCAATTTTCAGACATACTACTATTCTTCACAACATTATAAGCCATAGGGTGTGGGCATTGCTGGCAAGGCCAGCATTTATCGCCTACATCTAAATACCCTTGAAAAAGGTCATGGTGAGCTGCTTGTGCCTCTGAATATTGAAACCATGATAAGATAAATATTAAGCAGACTGAGAAACTGTGTGAGAGAGAAATTCATGCAAGCAAATGAGGAATTTTATCTTTTGGGAGTGGGGAGAAAGAAGAGACCAGGGTCAACTTAAGAGTAATTTGGGCAAATAAAAACATGCTTACTAGTAGAGCAGACATTTTTAATCTTTACCAAAGAAAACTTCACTGTTCATATGCTTGTCCATTTCTGCCAACTCTAATGCAATATCAATAAACACATCTTCCCCTTCCTTTCCCTTTCAGCATTGCAAAGGGACGGTTCCCTCTGTGACACCATGGTTCACACTTCCACCTGTACCCCTTCACCTGACACCTTTCAAAGCAAGTTCAGGAGATGCTACACTTGCCCTTTCACCTCCTTCCTTCCCATTGTCTAGGATCCCAAACACTTATTCCAGTTGAAACAGCAATTTACACGTACTTCTAACTTAGTACACTATATT
The DNA here is from genome assembly GCF_017639515.1 of Carcharodon carcharias. Classification (NCBI taxonomy): domain Eukaryota; kingdom Metazoa; phylum Chordata; class Chondrichthyes; order Lamniformes; family Lamnidae; genus Carcharodon; species Carcharodon carcharias. The sequence goes on along the minus strand of NC_054481.1, from coordinate 69,780,483 downwards.
TGCTGCTCATGATACAGACTTCTATATATCAGGGGACAAACCGCAGACTGGGTGATTGCTTTGCTGAACACCTCTAATCAGTCCAGCTGCTTGCCAATTTAATTCTCCATGCTACTCTGACCTCTCTGTCCTTGGTCTCTTATATAGCACTAATTAAGTTCAAATTTGAAGAACACTACCTCATCTACTGGCACTTTACATTAAGTTTAACAACTTTAGATCTTAGCCATTGCTTCCATTTTCTCAGACAGCAGGCTTCTGTAATGAAGGGTGGCTACACCAGAGTCACTGGAAGTAGAGGTGGTGTGGGCTGATGCTTGGAGTGATTTACCCAATTTTATTTGCCACATTCTTGGCCATGGGTGCCTTTTCCTTCTCTGCCTGGTTTTCAGTGCTTCCTCTTCTGATATTCAGCTCTAACCATTCAATCTCCTCTGTTACCATCATCTGCTTCTTTCCTTGTGTCATTATTTACCTCTTCTTATATTGCACCAGCATTCCTTTTGTCATTTAATAACTCCTGCCCTCTGTCTGATCACAGACCTTCCCCTTTGTTCTTCCCTGTCTCTTTTTTCTGGCCCTGTACTTGCTTTAAAAAGCTGTTAATCTCCATCATCTTCCAGTTCTGATGAAAGAACACCTTAAAACAATAACTTTCTCTATCCACAGATATTGCCTAATCTGCTGAGTGTTTTCCGTAAGTAAAGTTACTATGTTGGTATTAGGAGATTTCAAGTCTACAACGTTGTAAATTTCCTTTAAATTTTGTCTTTAGTTTTACAACTGACCTGAATTAGGGGCTGTGCTTGATTTGTCCTCATTTTGTTGATTTGGTTTAATAGGTTTAACCTGAAAGATTCCTAATGGTAGGAAAATTATTCCATTTGCTGTTAGAAGGCTAAGATCCATACAGAATTAGGAAAATCCTGCTAGATTAATCTCACTGCACTTTCTCGTTCTCTCTAGGCTGAAGGTCAAATCAACCAAAAGAGCTTGCTTACCTTGTACACTAATCACAACACAGTTACTCATACTGTGTACACCAAATCCGACGCATCAGCTGTCTTCTGACAAAATATTGATTACTCTGGCCTTCTCAACAGTCACCTATCCTTTCATTACCATCAAATTCATTTAACAAGTGTCAATAACAGGCAGCATAGGTCAAAACTCAATATATTCTCAATTACAGAAAAAAGATCATTTTGGCATCACATATATGTAGAGACAATTTTCTGTATGAAGCTAGACAACGTCTGAACACTAAAATACAAACCGCATGATTTTGAAAATGCTGGAAAACTTTTAAAATGTATACCTGGTAAACAAGTCCAATTAACAGCAGAACAAGGGAATTATCTCCTCAAATTGCCATAAGATAATGATGAATTCAGTACTTGTCATATGTCACTTAAATGCTCCAGCTACTGTGTAAATAAATCAGCCTCACTTCCCTCCCCTTGCTAGCTTGTGTTAAACTGTGACATCCAGATTATTGCAAAATTATAAATTCCTGTTAACTACACAACTCTTAAGCAAGATCAGTTAACATTTAATAAAGTGCCACAAGCTCCAACATCCGGAATCTTTTAAAATTAAACTTACTTGAAATTTTAAAAATTGAAGCAGATTTCAATTTTGCCCGAGAATATTTAACACAGAAGACCCCAATCATTTCTTTGATGTTCTTTTTGGCATGTCTCATTCACATTAAAAAAAATTAGGGGCATAAGCAGCTGGTCACTTTAACAACATATTGTGGTGCAATTAAGAGATTATATTTAACTTTTGTCCTTGAACTACAGGGAGAAATTTATAGTAAGTAGTTTTACTTAAAAAGAATACCATAACAAAAAAAGAGATATGCACACTAGGAGGTGGTTTAGAATCTGGATCTCACAGCAAGTACAATGCAAACATCTTGGTGATGAATTGTTTATCGGTAGTAGCTCAAAACAGGTAAAGGGAAATCTAGAACAAAAATACCTGGAAAAACTCAGCAGGTCTGACAGCATTTGCGGGGAGGGATACAGTTGATGTTTCGAGTCCGTATGATGAGATATGCAAGGGTCTGATGAAGGGTCATACGGATTCGAAACATCAACTGTATCCCTCTCCGCAGATGCTGTCAGACCTGCTGAGTTTTTCCAGGTACTTTTGTTTTTGTTCTAGGTTTCCAGCATCTGCAGTATTTTGCTTTTATCAAAGTGAATCAGCAGTCCACTTTATAACCATCCAACTTTCTTTTCTATTGACTTAAATGGAAAAAGGAACTGGCAGGTATTAAACAGGCTGCAGATTTCCTATTGACTGTTTTCCACCATCACTGACCCCCTTTAGTTTTGTTGGCACAATTAATATTGGAAATGTGCACAGTTTGCTTTCTCTTCCATTAACTGATCTTAAATGCCAAGTAATATACAAGAACTCATGGAATGATGGCCATTTGGTCATACCCATGTTTGCAGTGGTTGAGTAGTTTTTTTAAAATAGTACTTGGAGCCTCAGCACATCTACAATTTACAATTCTCCAAGCTAAGAATTGAATAGGAAATTGACAAGTGTTGTTTTCAAGATGTCAGCCCAGTTCCTTTCAGCAATCAGAAAAAACATTTCCTAAACCTAATCTAGCTTTCTATCCACACTACTCTGAGGATTAAAAAAATCAATTACATAAGACCAATCTATACAAAAGAAAGTCCAACAATTGAGGTTTTGTTGGTATGGTAGAATGACTACAAAGTATATTTCGAGTTGCTGATTTTTCCAAAAATCATTCAAACTGTAAACACACTGGTGCAGATTTTCAAAACCTACCCTTGATTATCCAACTTCTTCCCAGTTATAAAGTAGAAAGTAATTCTCTAACACTCTTACGCACTATCGGGTAATAATACCCCCCTTTTCACAACAATGCACTCCATCAAAACCATTATAAACGGATAGTGGATTTCCAGCAAGTATGATCTCCCAACAGTGATAACACTGGGTGTTTATTAAAATTGGCTATGGCACAAGTCATTGCAAGGTAGGTCCTAATAATTTAACGAAATAAAAGATGTATACTCTAGGGCAAAAAATTACAAAAAAGTTGGCAGGACAAGTTGGGAAGACTGTTAAAGCATTTGGGAATCATGGCTTTATAACAAAAAAGGTGGATAACAAAAAGGGATTTTACTAAATCTTTATAAATCACTGGTTAGATCTCAACTGGATTATGTCGTCCAATTCTGGACACCAGATTTTTGGAAAGATGTCAAGGCCTTGAGGAGGATGCAGATTTACCAGGATGCTACCAGTAATTAGGGAATTCAATTAAATGGAGATACTAGAGAAGCTGGAATTCTCCTAGCGCATAAAAAGTTAAGGGAGATATAATAGCAATGTTCAAAATGATGATAGGTTTGAGAAGAGTAAAGGAGAAATGGTTTTCACTGGCCAGAGTCAGTACCAGAGGACACAGATTTAAGATAATTGGCTAAAGAACCAGAGAGAAATGAGGAGAAATGTTGGTAGGCAGGAAACTATCATCTGCAAGGAGAGATAGGAGCAGAATTAACAGGAACATTCAAGTACCTGAAAAGGAAAAGTTAACAGGACTACAGGGAAGGATCTACATAGAGAAGCTAATCGACAGTTCTTTCAAAGAGCCTGTATAGACACAAATGACTAAATTGCTTCTGTAAGACTCTATGATTCTAACTCTGTTCCTGCTGTAAAAATCATACACCTCTCCAACACTTAGCACATTTAACATATTTCCATTTATTAACCAACAGTAAATTTGCAATTCAGGCTCCCTGTTCTCACACAGCAATTTCATTTTTTTTAAAAACAGCAACAGCTTTGGCAGGTGACCAACAAAATAAACATTTCAGATAACTCAGAAAATGAAAGGGTGAATTAACACTTCGAAAATGGAACTCACCAAGGCTCTTTATACAGCACCTTCCAAACCAATGGCCACTGCTATCTAGTAGGACAAGGGCAGCAGATAGATGGTAACAACACCATCTGGAAGTTCCCCTCCAGGTCACTCACCATCCTGACTTGGAAATATATCGCTGTTCCTTCACTGTTGGGTCAAAATCCCGGAACTCCCTTCCTAACAGCACTGTGGTTGTACCTACACCACATGCACTGCAGTGGTTCAAGAAGGCAGCTCATCACCACCTTCTCAAGGGCAACTAGGGATGGGCAATAAATGCTGGCCCAGCCAGTGAAGCCCACATCCCATGAATGAATAAAAAATGCGTAAGATAATCCATCATACATACAACAATTTGCATTGATATCTTGATTTTTCTTCAAATTGCAGAAGAGGGGGATTAAAGCATGGGGGGAGGGGGAGATACTTGATGGGGATGGGGAAGGATGGTCGCACAGGAGTAGATGGCTTTGTGGAAATGAGTATACACAATCTATTTGCCATGTCACAAGCTGAAATAGGTATGATTTTGAAAAGAATATGCAAAAGTCTGTTTGTCATAGGAGTTACCAATGGACTGAAATAAGAAAACTGGTATTTTAATTCCAGTAAGGAGCTAAAATATATATGGTCCCATGCTACAAAATCCCAGCAAAACCTGTCATATCAAGATGGATGAAGAGTGTGAGATAAAAGCTGTGTACATTGGTTAGTAATGTACAGTAGCTGGCTCAACTAACAGCAAAGAATCATGCAGCAATATAAGACAATACATATCATATAATCCCATATTAAACGAGCAAATGAGCCATAGAAACCCAGGAAGCCCATGCAAGGACCCTCAGGATCAAAAGGGAAGATAACATTTTCAGGTATACATATTAATTATAGATATAAATTAAAAGCACAGTACATAATTTCTACTACACATTATAGCTAGATGTTAATATTTCTTACGCATGAATCACTGTAACTGGAATTAAGAAAGCTAAACTTAACATAGAAAATGATCAGTGGTTCTCCATGAGGACTGTGTTCCCACTTGAACACTGCCAATACAGCCAAACTGTGCCTTTAACTGAAGTCCATTTCCACAAAAGCACTTAGTAATAGGCAAGTTCATCAGAGGTACTATGTGGTCTAGCAAACCATACTAAAATGGAAGCCAATACCAAGTACACAGTTAAAACTAGCGGGCAGGGGAATAACTAGAACAGGGTACAGAGGTCAAATTCAGTCCCCATTTGAAATACTCTTGATTTCTATATTCCCATTACATATTACTATCGCCACATTTATGACAGGATTACATAGGCAGTTGCTATCATGTAATCATAACTCTCCCCCAATGAAACTGTAACAGCTCCATCAGGAGTGTGACAGAGAAGAGAATGTAATTACAACAACATTAAAAGCAATTTTCCATTTTAATCTGGACATATAAAAGATAAACTTGCATTTATATAGTGCCTTTTGCTTCCTCAGAATGCTCAATAAAGTACTTTTACAGAATGACTTATAACCTCTCCAGTTCAGAATGCTTAGGACCACATCATTTCTGCATTTTGGAATTTTCAGGATTACAGAATCATGTTAGAATGCCCTTTATTCTTTCATGGGATTTGGACGTCACTGGCATTGTAACAGCCCTCGAGAAGATGCTGGTGAGCCACCTTCTTGAATTGCTGCAGTCCATGTGGTGGAGGCACACCCATAGTGCTTTTATGAAGAGAAATTCAGGATTTTGATCCAGTGACAGCAAAGGAACAGTGATGTAGCTTTAGTTCAGGATGGTGTGTAGCTTGGAGGGGAACTTGCAAGTGGTGGTGGTGCTCCCATGCATCTGCTGCCCCTGTCCTTCTAGGTGGGAGATGTCATGGGTTTAGACGGTGCTGTTGAAGGAGCCTTGGTGAGTTGCTGCAGTGCATCTTATTTATGGTGCACACTGCTGCCACTATGCGTCAGTGGTGGTGGTGCTTAAGTTGGTGAATGGGATGCTGATCAAGTGGGCTGCTTTGTCCTGGGTGGTGTCAAGCTTGTTCAGTATTGTTGGAACTGCATCCAGGCAAGAGGAGAGTATTCCTTTACACTCCTGACTTGAGACTTGTAGATAGTGGACTGGCTTTGGGGAGTCAGGGGGCGATTTACTCGTTGCAGAATTCCCAGCTTCTTGCCTACTCTTGCAGCCAGAGTGGTTAAATGGCTAGTCCAGTTCAGTTTCTGGTCAATGGTAACCCCCAAGGATGTTGATGACGGGGGATTCAGTGATGGTAATCATAGAATTATACAGCACAGGGGGCGGCTGCTCGCCCATCGTATCTCTGCCAACTCTTCGAAAGTGCTGTCCAATTAGTTGCATTCCTCTGCTTTTTCCCCTAGCCCTACAAGACTTGAAAGTCATGGGGAGATGGTTAGATTCTTCCTTGTTGGAGATAGTCATTTCCTGACACTTAAGTGGCAAGTAGAGTTCATGCCACACATCAGCACAATCCTGTATGTTGGCCAAGTCTTTCTGCACATGGACACGGACTGCTGAGTAGTTGCGCAGTTGCGTATGGTACTGAACACTTTTCAATCATTGACAAATATCCCCACTTCTGACTTATGATCAAAAGAAGGTCATTGATGAAGCAGATGGTTGGACCTAGGACACTACCCCAAGGAACTCCTGCAGTGATATCCTGAGACTTTGTGCCAGTATGACTTCAACCAATGAAAAGTTTTCCACCCCACCCCACCACCACTAGCCCCCTTTTCCCATTGATTTTAAATTTTGCTAGGGCTCCTTGATGTCACATGGTCAAATGCTGCCTTGATGTCAAGGACAGTCACACTAGCCTCTGGAGTTCAGCTCTACTGTCCATGTTTGGGCTAAGGCTGTAATGAGGTCAGGAGCTGAGTGGCCCTGGTGGAACCCAAACTGAGCATCAATGAGAGGGTTATTACTAAGTAAGTGCCACCTGATAGCACTGTCGAACACCACCTTCCATCGCTTTGCTGTTGAAGAGGAGTAGGCTGACGGGGCCATAATTGGCTGGACTGAATTTGTCCTGCTTTTTGTTGACAGGATGTAGTTGAGCAATTTTCCACATTGTTGGGTAGATTCCAGTATTGTTCTGGAACAGCATGACTAGGGACATGGCTAGTTTTGGAGCACAAATCTTTAGAGCTATTGCCAGGATGTTGTCAGGGCCCATGGCCTTCACAGTGTTCAGTGCCTTCAGTCGTTTATTGATATTACGTGGAGTGAATTGAATTGGCTGAAAATTGGCATCTCTGATGCTGGGCACCTCATGAGGAAGCTGGGATGGACCAACCACTGCACACTCCTGGTTGAAGATGGTTGCAAATGCTTCAACCGAATCTTTTGCACTGATGTGCTGGGCTCCCCCATCATTAAGAATATAAGTATTTGTGGAGCCTCCTCTTTTGGTTAATTGTTTAATTGAACACCACTATTCATGACTGGATGTGGCAGGACTGCAGACCTTTGATCTGATCTGTTGGTTGCAGGATTGCTTAGCTGTCTCTCTACAGCATGCTGCTTCTGCCATTTGACATGAATGGGGTCCTCTGTTCTAGCTTCACCAGGCTGGCACTTCATTTTTTAGGTATGCCTGGTGCTGCTCCTGGCATACCCTCCTGCATCTTCATGGAATCAGGGTTGATCTCCTGGGATGATGGCAATGGTAAAGCGAGGGATGTCATTTAATGAATTACAGATTGTGGTTGAATATAATTCTGCTCTGCTGATTGCCCATGGAGTCTCATGGGTACCCAGTTTTGAGCTGCAAGATCTGTTCTGAATCTATTGCATTTAGCACAGTGCGAGTACCTACCAACACAATGGAGGATAGTCTCAGTGTGAAGATGGAATTTTGTCTTCACAAGGACTATAGTGGTCACTCCTACCAACACCATCATGGACAGGTAGACTTACGTCTTTCTGTCTTGTTCATTCCCTCGCTAACTCCTGCAAACTGAATCTGGCAGATATGTCCCTCAGGCCTGGCCAGTAGTGGTGCTACTGAGCCACTCTTAGTGATGGATTTTGAAGTCCTCCAGCCAGAGTACATTCTGTGCCTTTGCCACCCTCAATGCTTCCTCCAAGTGATGTTTAACATGGAGGAGTACAGATTCATCAGCTGGTAGATGGTAATCAGCAGGTTTCATTGCCCATGTTTGACTGATGCCATGAGATCCTGGAGTCAATGCTGAGGATTCCCAGGGCAACTCCCTCCTGACTGTATACTGCTGTGCTGTCTCCTCTGTGCCAAATTAGGAGGGAAAAGCAGAGCTGTGCTTAAAAGCATTCTCTGGGAGCAATACCAAGAAGCACAAACCAAAATTCAAAAATGACCTAAAGAGCAGAATTGAAATTTAGGGAGAAAAAGGTGGAAATAAAGAAATAACTGGGTTAAGAGGTGATAGGTGCAGATTCTCATCAATGTGACACAGTTGAGGACATAGCTGAAATGCAGATACCACATACACATTATTAAAATAATGTCCAAGGTATAACAAACAATGAATTTACCTTGTAGAGCTTCAAGCTACACACTGGAAAGCTGTCCAAACTTTTCTTACATATGACTATTTTAATGATAACATTAGCTATTCTAAATACTGTGCCAACAGGCAAAAAAAATCTTGGTTTCATGTTTCACATTTTCTGAAACTAAGATTAAAGTGAAAGACTGTACTACCTTTTGATGCAACAACTTAAGAGTAAAATTAAATGAGGATTTCCTAGAGAAAGGCAATTAAATGTCACTTAAGATATAGAAATGTGATATTTTAAATAGAAAAGGGTTTTCGATTTGCATCCCCGATGTAGCACCAGCCTCGGCCCCCACTGCGTGCATGGGGAAGAGAGCGTTGTCGTGGCCATGTCATTGGATTAGTTAGTAATCCAGAGGCCCTGGCTCTTCCTCTGGGGATAAAAGTTCAAATCCCACCATGGTAGCTGATGGAATTTAAATTGAACTAATACAATCTGGAATTAAAAGCTAGTAATATTGTTTATGAAACTATCTTGTTCACTAATGTCCTTTAGGGAAGGAAATCTGGCCTACATGGTGACTCCAGTTCCATAGCAATGTGGCTGACATTTAGAAACGAGCCATCTGCTTTGCCCTGGATGATGTCAAGCTTCTTGAGTGTTGTTGAAGCTGCACTCATCCAGGCAAATGGAGAGTATCCATCACACTCCTGACTTGTGCCTTGTAGATGGTGGACAGGCTTTGGGGAGTCAGGTGGTGAGTTCCTTGCTACAGAATTCCTAGCTTCTGACCTGCTCTTGTAACCACAGTATTTATATGGCTAGTCCAGTTCAGTTTGTGCCCAATGGGTGGATCAGGATGTTGACATTGGGGGATTCAGAAAGGGTTAAAAACAAAAAACTGCGGATGCTGGAAATCCAAAACAAAAACAGAAATACCTGGAAAAACTCAGCAGGTCTGGCAGCTTCTTCTCTGCCGATGCTGTCAGACCTGCTGAGTTTTTCCAGGTATTTGTTTTTGATTCAGAAAGGGTAATGCTGTTGAACGTCAAAGGAAATGGTTGGATTCTCTCTTGTTGGAGATGGTCATTTCTGGCACTTGTGTGCCGTAAACGTTACTTGAACCTTAGCCCAAGCCTGAATGTTGTCCAGGTCCTTCTGCATGTGAGCACGGACTGCTTCAGAATCTGAACCCTGTGCAATCACCTACAAACATCCCCACTTCTGATCTTATGATGAACTGCAGGTCATTGCTGAAGCAGCTGAAGACGGTTGGGCTGAAGCCACTACTCTGAGAAACTCCTGCAGTGATGTCCAGGAGTGAGATGATTGGCCTCCCAACAACCATCTTCTTTAGTACTATGTATGATTCCAACCAGTGGAGATCTTTTCCCACTGATTCTTATTGATGTCAATTTTGCTAGGGCTCCTTGATGCTACCCTTGGTCAAATGTTGTCTTGATGTCAAGGGTAGTTACTCTCACCTCACCTCTGGAATTCAGCTCCTTTGTCCATTTTGTACCAAGACTGTAATGAGGTCTTGAGCCAAGCTGAATCTGTTTGAAGCACCTCCAAATTAATTGACCAGATTAGCTCTCCATCCTTGCTCTTATCTGATTATTAATAACTGAAAACTGTTTCACCAAAGAGGCACCTCAGTGGCATCTTCCAGTAGCTTTCCAGCTCTTTTGGGGAAGTAAAGGATAACACAGCAGGACAAGCTCTGATAGAGCAAACCCACCACCAGCTATAGATGACAGCAATAAAAAAAAAAAACAGAAAATGCTGGAATACCTCAGCAAGTCTGGCAGTGGACTGGAAATGTTAATTCTGTTTCTCTCTCCACAGATGCTACCAGACCTGCTGTGGTTTTCCAGCATTTTGTTTTTATTTCAGATTTCCAACATCTGCAATATTTTGCTTTTATTTTCAATGACAGCAATGTGGAAGCAGTTTTGGCTAATGCACCCATAAAATTACAGTGCTTTGGAGCCAAGTTTTTTTTTAAATTCCCATGGAACATTCATCAGTTTGTTTCTGGGGGGAATTGGGGCAGATGTTTTCCCAATAGCATATAGTTTTCATGAAGTAAAATAATAACAGCTTGTTTTCTTAAAGGAGCTGGCCAAAAACTGCAGATTCCTGTCCCAAAATAGATTTGGAACGACTCCCAAGGGTATTCCCTTCTTTTCAGTTCACTTTATCAGGGAGGAATGACCACTTCATTCCCATTAATTAAGACACATTGCCTCTCAGCAGAAACAAAACACTTGTTTTTTTTTAAACTATAGTTTTACTTCCCTCCTTTATCTCTCCAAGTCCAGGAGACAGTGACAACCAGTTCCCCAGCCTGCACCATAAAACAAGTGGGAAACATGTCTAACATGCCTCACCCTCTAGCAGAAAACATGGCCTTCCTTGGTCACTTTTCCCCATAACATGTTACACCTTAGGAATTAAATGGATGGATTCAATATTCTACCCGAGACAGAGCATACAGCTTTTCAAATGTGCTGCACACCATTTTTAAATGACAATTTAAAGACTCTTGCTAACAGCATAGCTGATTTTTTTTAGCTATATGAACACTGCTGGTTCCCAAGTTAATACATGTACAGCATATGGTAATCCATTACTGTGAGATAATGGTGAATAACGAAATGAAAGTTGCCATATTCCCAGAGAGCCATAGGCTGCTCTCTCATTAGAAAGAGAGATGACTTGGTGGCGAGTTTAACCTGAGGGGCGAGGTCGAGAAGGTGGGGCCAGCACAGGAATTGAACCTATGCTGTTGGCGTCACTCTGTATCACAAACCAGCCATCCAACCAACCAACTGAACTAACTAACTCCCAATCCTGCATGGCTCAGACAATATAATGTCTCTTTCAATGATTTTAATCTATCTCTGTATTCTAGGCATCTGTTGTTGCATTTAGGAACTTTATCAAATAATAATCACTCCCCACCAAGCTTTTGGCATCAGTAGAAATTGAGCTCTCTTCCATTTCACACAGCTCCACCACCTGTGGCTAGCTGCATCACCACGTTCATGGCTCACTGAGGCTGGAAACCGAGGTTTCATTGCCTACCCAAGTGCTGTTGAATTCCAACAAGATGATTTCTTACACTGGGTCATTTTTTAAAATCAGGGAATACAATAAGTAGCGATCAGGTGCTTCTTCAGTCTCTCTGGCCACACTCACATATCTAACGGGCGATTCAAGAGTACCAGAGATATGGGAAACAGATCATCTACTTGCCTTCTAAATCTGAAATGAAGTGGTCCAATGAGACCTAAGCAAAAGGGGGAGCAGGAAGAGAAATAATTTATTCAAAGCTGCATATTCACAACTTGAAAGATTCCACCACTTTAAAAATTGCCCACTATAACTAGGTGCAATATTCAGAACAATAGTATTGTTCGTCTTAGTATACCATGTTAGGTCAGGGAACTGACCTCAGTCTAGAAGAGTGGTCAAAAGCTGACACAAATGGCTTGGCCTAATAAATAGGAACTTTTCCGTATACACAGTACAGAAAATTAAACAAAGCTTATTGTGCTACTGATGGAACCACTAGCCACTACTCAATACTTAGAATTGAGCTTCTTTAAACATTGTATTAAAAAGTAAATAATAGTTTTTTTCTAAAGGAAATTTTATAGTAAAACATCAAAAGGTAAAGTGTAACTTTCTCAGAACATGAGAACCTCAGTGGAATACTTTTAGTTTCCCCTTAGCTTTTGCGACCAAATTATTCCTTCCAACCCCTAATGTATTAACTTAATTTCACAATGATGCTGTTGGATAAAAATACTATAGTTGAAATCCCAATTAAAGCTCACTAATTCTATTGACAGTGAATTGAAGAGACATTTCTGGCCTTAAATGTTAATTGCATTTCATGCAAAATAACACTGGGCAGGCTGAAGGAGGTTGTGACAGGACATCCTGTTTCCTGGAAGCCATGAGCTGTGTCTCAACAATAAATTCAAGGCAGCTACTAATTAGGGGGGGGGGGGGGAATATTTTAATCCTGCTGTCATATAATCTCAAATAGCCACCTGGCAGAAGGTAATAGAAACGCTCTTTACATAGCTGTTACGGTACTGGCTCATAGAGCACTGCAAGATGCCTGTTAATTATAGGTATCACTCCGTTGAAGAGTGAAAATGATAATGGTCTCATTTTTATTTACTATAAAATAACTTCAGCACAGAAGGTGGTCATTTGGCTCATTGTGTCCATGCTGGCTTTCTGCAAATCCCACCCTTTCCTCATAGCCCTGCAAGTGTTTATTCAATTTCCTTTTGAAAGCCATGGCTGAACCTGCCTCTCCCACCCTTTCAGGCAGTGCATTCCAAATTGTCACCATTAGCAAGTTTTTTCCTTTTTATCACCTTTGGTTCTTTCACCAATCCTTATAAATCAGTGTTATCTGATTCTCGACCCTTCCATTAACACAAACAGTTTCTCTGTGTCTTCCCACTCTTGAATTTTGAACACCTAGAGCATTTGAGTAGCAGAAATACATTTAAGGGGAAGCTTGCTAAGCACAAGGGAGGAAAGAATAAGAGGGGTATGTTAATAGAATTAGATGAGGAAGGATCAGAGAAGGCTCAAGGATTGCATGGACTAATTGAGCTGAATGGCCTGTTTCCATACTGTATATTCCATATAACTCACATGTACATAATGTTACTGTCCCTGTAAACCTCAACTGGCCGTTCTATTCAACTGAACATTAACTTTAAAACCATCAAATCTGCTTCAGGCCTTTGACCCAGGACAGACTCACCATTCCTGACTGTTCAACTGTGTGTTTCGTCACTTTTCAAACCACAGTCAGTAGCAGAGTCTATGGTCACCATACCCTAGCACTCAAAGCCTCTTCTCAAACTGCTCAATGTACATTTACTCTGTTTCTATTTAGATAAATGCAAGTCTTCCTTCTCTTTTAAATGCTCTTTACAACCACCAGATGTCTCAAAGTGCTTTATGGCCAATCAAGTACTTGTTGAATTGTAATTATTGTTGTAATGTAGGAAACAAGGCAGCCAATTTTGTGCACAGTAAGCAATGTGATAATGACCAAATTATCTGTCAGCTGAGGGATAAATACTGGCCAGAGCATCAGGGATAACTCCCTTGTTCTTTTCAAATCAATGCCATGAGATTTTTTTTTACATCCACTTGAGAGGGCAGACTTCAGCTGCACCACACTCACTCAGTACTACAATGGAGCACGAAAATCATGTTGATATTCAAGTGATGGAGTGATATTTGAAGCCAAAACCTTGTGACACAGAGGTAAGAGTGCTACCAACTGAGCCATGGGCAACATACTTATAAGAGATGATTAAAGAGGCAGGTTTTGTAACTTCTCTACCAACTCTTTCTTGAAGCCAGAGATAAAAGCAAAAAACTGTGGATGCTGGAAATCCAAAACAAAAACAAACAGAAATACTTGGAAAAACTAGACCTGCTGAGTTTTTCCAGGTATTTCTGTTTTTGTTCTTTCTTGAAGCCCACTGAAATGCCTCACCCTTGCTCTAAAACACATACTTCCAGTAATTCTTGCTGAGGGAAGGGGTGAAACAAAACCAAAGACTTCAAATCTCTCTCCTTCTGCCCCCAAGGCTCCCCACTCACTTGAGCTCTGAAGCCCCCATTTTTCTGAAGTTTTCTCTCCGCACAACAAAATGCATTTCCAACACTTGTGATCCCCATCCCATGCAATTCCTGGTCACTCAAATTCCTTGCCAGGCATTCAAACTAGCCAATATAGACAATGGCTTCCTTTCCTCAGACATCATTGTTAATTGTATCAACTGAAGTTTATACAGGTGTAGGCTTCAATTGGATGGTTGCTCAAGTACATATAAAGGGAAATTTACTGACACAGGTTGAGTCAAGCTAGGAGATATGTACATGGATTCACTTTGTGAATAAATCTATACCAAGTAAAGATTTGCTCTGGTTTCTTCCTTCACCCACTGGTTATCAAGAGTAAAGCAATTAGCCCTCTTCCCTTAAAACGTACCATAGGCTCCTCAAAAAACACATTATTTACCATCTTTTCTCCAACTTCTGGCTTATTTCAAACCTCCCTTTTTTCTCAAGGTCCTTGAACTCAATTCAGTAATCCAGTGTAATCATACTTTATTGAACACAGTAGGCCGGGCAGCATTTATGAACATTCAAGAAAGGACACTGTCCAGTGAGGAAAACGTTGAATACTTAAACCAATTCCTAGTGATACAAATTTACTGAATAAAAATTACCATATCTCCAACGCTAGGGCATAACAACATACAAAATGTTTACACTGTTTCTTGTAATGACTCACTAGGACTTACTCTTATAATTCACGGTTGCAATTATGGTCATGGTTTGTAGACTACAGGTGTGCCAAGGACAAATAGAGAATAAAGGATAGCTAATAGAGCATGTGCAAATGGAGCAATAAGATAATGTGCATTGTTTAACTTAACCTAATACCCTAGTGGATCTATATTTCACATATCAATCCTTCCATAAAGTTATCCTCAGGGCCATATCAATTTAAATAAATCATGGTTACAGATATGCTTTCATTTTAAGTTGCTGCAATAAAACCTGTCCTATTTTTTACTCCATTAGTTATTTAAATTTTGTTTCAAATACCATATCCTGCTTATTACATTACAAAAAAGGACATTCTTTCAAGGGAAGGTTTGTGAAAAGCTGTTTCCTCTGGAGAGAATTCAGAACAGGGGGACGTTAGAGCTAGGCTATAGGAGTAATAGCAGAAAGCACTTCTTCACATATAGGATAGTGAAAATCTGAAACTCTATTCTCCTCCCAACCCCTCTGAGAGGTTACATTAATAGTAAATTTTAAAATGGAGCTGGATAGATTTTTGTGAGGCAACGTATTTAGGGTTAGAAAATGAATGCAGATAGGGTTCAGATACAAATCAACCATGACCTAACTGATTAGCAGAGCAGCCTCAAAGGGTTTAATGACCTATTCCTACCTACATGCTGCATTATGTGCAGAAAACCTGGGCCTGGAGTTCCCGCTCAATTGCACTGATTTTTTCAGTATAATTCAGCCAAAATCTGTGCAACTGGCGCAAAAAATTATGGGATTTCAAGCATAATTAGTTTCCATAATCTTTTCTGCTAATTTGAAAAGCATCATACTTGAAGCAGGTCCCCTCCCACAAAATTGCTCACACCCCCAGATGAATTAATCACCATTTGAAGTTTCCACGAATTGAGTTTGATTGCAGGCCTTCAAGGGGGATTTAAAAATTAAGCTGGCTCTTTTGGCTGTGAAGTAAGTTTTAAAAGCTTTTGAATGTAACTTTTATTTTAATTTACTAAGAAACTGAGTATTCTGCCTAAATAGAACTAGAAATTGTTTTACAAATTTAAAATGTGATTTTTGGTCATTTAAAATGATTACTCACAGATGGCTGTTTAACACTAATTTAGCATTTTGTGAAAAACATATTTTCAGCTGTTTCAAATCAAACTTCACCGATACCACTTAAACAATATGAAGAAAAAAAAATTAAAGCCAAATTTGAAAAATCCTTTTTGAAATGCTGATCCAATTGTATTAGTTAATGGTAGAAACTCACGGGGTTGGAGAACTTATCAAAACAAGTGCAATACGTACTGAAATTGCCAATTCTACCCAAAGCAGAAACTCTACCCCCAATGGCTAGATGTTTTTCCTGAATTCTGGTGAAAGAATCAATCTGCCAGCCAATGTTTTTGAGCCAAAATAAAAAGAATGTTTGCAATTGGAGAACTCTGCTTAAAATCAAAACAATTTTGGAAGGAACAAATAAGCTACTTTGTTAATAAAATACTTTTGGGAGTTTATTATAATAAAAAACAGAGCATACTGGACAGAAGGCAAAACTTCTGCCTCAACTCAATTTGTAGAGAAAGCAGCACGTTAGAAACTGCAGCAACAGTAAAAAGGTGGAGCCCAATAGTGACTTTATTTGTATAGATGCTTAGGAAGAAATAATGATTTTTGCTGAGGGTTCTTTTTGATGTAACCAGAAGTATATATGCACATACATACATTCATACGAATTAGGAGTAGGCCATTTGGTCCCTCGAGCCTGCTCTGCCATTTGATAAGATCGTGGCTGATCCAATTGTGGCCTGCCTAGCCCCTATACCCTTTGAATTCCTTGTCAATCAAGAATCTAACTCAGCCTTAAAAACATTCAATGATTCAGCCTCCACTGTTCTCTGGGGAAGGGAATTGCACAGACTAATGATCCTCAGAGAAAAAAACATCTCATCTCAGTCTTAAATCAGAGACCTCTTATTTTTAAACTGTGTTCCCTAGATTTAGGTCTCTCCCATTAAGGGGAAATAACCTCTCACCATCCACTCTCTCAAGTCCCTCAGGATCTTATATGTTTCAATAAGATCACTGCTCATTCTTCTAAACTGCAATAGATACAGGCCCAACCTTCCTTCATAAGCTAACCCCTTCATCCAAGGAATCAGTCCAGTGAGCCTCCTCTGAACTGCTTCTAATGCAATTAAATCCTAAGTAAGGAGGCCAAAATGGTATACAGTACTCAAGATGTGGTCTCACCAATGCCCTGTACAACTGTTACAAAACTTTTATATTCCATTTCCCTTGCAATTAATCACAACATTCCATTTGCTTTCCTGATCACTTTCTGTACCTGCACACTAACTTCTCATGATTCATGTACTAGGGCACACAGATCCCCCCGTGCCACAAATTCTCCAAGCTCCCTCCATTTAAACAACATACTGCTGTTCTATTCTGCCTGCCAAAGTGGATAAATTCACATTTTCCCACACTAAACTCTATCTGCCAAATTTTTGCCCCCTCACTTAACCTATCTATATCCCTTTGCAGACTCTCATCCTCTTCACAACTTCCTCTCCTAGCTATCTCTGTGCTATCAGCAAATTTAGCAACTATGCATTCAGTCCCCTCATCCAAATCATTGATACAAATTGTAAATAGTTAAGGCCCCAGCACCAATCCCTGTGGCACTCCACTAGTTACAGCTTGTCAACCCAAAAATGACCCAATTACTCCTACTTGTTTCCCATTAGCTAACCAATCTTCTATCCATGCTAATATGTTAGCCTCTACACCAAGAGCTCTTATTTTGTGTAGTAACCTTTGACATGGCACCTTATCAAATACCTTTTGGAAAACCAAGTACACCAAATGTACAGGTTCACCTTTTCCCATATTGCTTGTTACTTCCTCATAGCATAAAAATATTTCTTCTTACACAAACAGAACTAGAACATAAATATCTACACTCAGGTGACTCACGATGGAAAATGCGATGGTGTAAATTGCATCCAGCTACAGGCTTCCTATTTTACTGAATGCTCCCATCTATTCCCAATTTCTGACAACAGTGGTACAAAAGTGCATTGGAAGAATATGTAAATTTGCATATTTCAGCAACAATCTATTGGTCTGTCATGACTACTGTGTTTTAATTCATGAATATCAACCTGAGGGCTGATGTTAACAGCTAATATTAAAGTTTTCCCGCTCTTGTTTTCTCTCTTACTTATGGTGATTCTTTAAATCTTTAAAATAATCCTGAAATTTGCAGTAAAATACAAAATGAATGCCACAAAGACCAAGTTAAAATAAAACCTGGAACAGAATTTGCACACCAAATGCACAGAATTTGCACTGCAATAAGATAAAGTACCTTTGTCACACGAAATGCTTGCCCAACTATTAAATACCTATTCCCAAAAAGTTTCTTCCAATCATTGTTTTAGTCCATTCATCTTGTTCGTGTTTAAATATTATGAAAGATCAGTTTAAAATAAACCAAAACCACAAGAATACAAAACAAATTTTCTATTTGAGAAAACATTACAGTAGAGCAAAAATCTCAACTTACGACTGAGGGAAAAGGTTAAAATGATAAACTTCTCATTTAAGTCAATCATCTATTGCAACTAGTGCTTAAAAAGAATACTAGCATCATAACAGAAGTCAGTGTAGGTTTGCGAAACAAACCTATGGTAGGCCAATGGGACTGTAACAGCTGCAGGTTGCTCCTGAGGAAACTGATGTGGGCATCTGCCCTCATCTTAAATTGAGAATTCATTTCTGTGACTTCTTCATAGGTTTGTGCTCTACTTTACATTCTTCCCACCTACATAGCACATAAATGAAAAGGCGCCAAAGAAGCAATCTGCAGTAGTGAAACCTTCATCAGCATCACCATTGCTAAACTGGCAAAAAAGAATTAATGAGAACCAAGAAACACTATTTTTTCCATGTATCTGAGTAAATGCATTACTAGCATTTCTCAATGATTTTACATATGCTGCAACAGTGAATTCATTTTAAAATGTAGGCTCTTTCAGATAGCTGCTTAAAAACAATGAATGAATTCCCACTGTTGGGTGTTTTACTTAGATCAGAGCGCACGCGAGCGGGGGAGGGAGCACGCGGGAGAACAGCTGAATTGCTTAGTTAATGATTTAATTTGCATAAAATCTTCATATTCCTAATAAGTTCAAAATATGTCCAACAGAAAATGCAGCTGTTACTGAGCAATGATTTTTCACATGGCAAAACAGATTAATCCACACCGCCATCCCATCATCAATAATCATAAGCACAGATGCTGACTTAAAAACTTGATCATTCTTTCATAAGCACATACACAACATAAACAGTGCAGCCCTCCCAAACTCAAAGACATAAATTACTTCATCACACATAGGCTGCTTTCTTATATCACAAAATCAATACACTCAAGTTTTCCTACAAACCAATACTTTACAATGACAACCCATTCTACAAATGTTAAGCTGATGTATAAATTAATGAAATAAATATATTCTCAAGCATTACTGGTTTAACTTTCAAACAATTGGTGACTAATGTTGTTTGCCAATATAAATATTAATAGTAATTCTACTTCCAGTTCAATGAAGGAAAACTCAACCCCAGTTGCCTACAGCAGTTCTTGAGCAAGGAAAATGTCTTTATGCATTTGCAGAATGTTTCCTATCAATTTCGAGCAGAATGCTGCTTATAAAGTAGAATATGACAAGTAGAATATTCATTTAGTGGGAGTTTAAGGCTTTATTTCAGCCATTTTGATAATGTAGTTTAAACTGGATTTGCATCTCAGTTCCAAATGCTGCGCTGTCAGTCAAACATTTAGATCAGGTATCTTACTGAAGCTTCGTACTAACTGGAAGGGAAACCCCAATCCTCAAGTAACATTAGAATTTGGAAATTGCATAGGCTTTCCTCCACAGACACATACGTCACATGTTGATGATCTTAAAGCTTTTCGCATGAACTCAAAATAATAATGCACATTAAATGGATATTTCTCAAACACAAAGTCATACCATTGATGGCAGATCATTGAATACAGAAACTAACTGCAATTTCCAGCAGAATAAACAATAGTTGTTACCATCTCAAAACTATTTAAACAGGAGCCAGTGTATTTGGTTCACAACTAGAAGGTTGTCATCTTTGATAAGGCAACAAATAAAGTTTGAGCAATCTGTCAAGATCTGTTGAATTGTTCAACAGCAACATATCAGTTAGATAGACTTAAATACTGCAGATGCAGAAATCTGAAATGAAAGCAGAAAACGCTGGAAATACTCCAGCAGGTCAGGCAGCATCTATGGAGGAAGACTGTTAACATTTCAAGTCAATAAAAGATAAAATCAACCTGAAGTGTTGACTCTATATCTCCCTCTGCCCTGCTGACTGCTTCCTATATTTTTGTTTTTATTAAGGCATTCTTATACAGACTTACAAAAGCTCAACCATTATGCCAGCAGTTTACATTAAGAGTCAGTGAAATTCCAGAAAGTCAATGAGTTTTGACTTTATATTAATTGAGAATTTCACTGAACAATCTTTTACTATATTTTTTTGCTGGTTGATTTGACATTTAGCATGCACAGAAAGGTGTTTGAACTTCTCCATAACAAGCTACAGGTAGAGTTTTTATTTGCACAATACAGATTGCATATTCTTTCCCCAAAATATTACACCCAACTCACCCAAATGTTTAGATGGAAATGAACAAGAACATAAGAACCACCATGATGAAAAACTGGAACCAAATCAACTGTCAGCTCTGAGCACTTAAGCTAAAGCTAATGCTAGCTCAACAAGATTTTTAAAAATGTACTCATTTATGGGATGTGGGTGTTGCTGGCTGGGCCAGCGTTATTGCCAGTCCCAAAATGCCCTTGCGGAGATGGCGGTAAGCTGCCTTTTTGAACCGCTACAGTCCATGTGTAGGTGCGCCCACAGTGCTGTTAGGGAGGGAGTTCCAGGGTTGACCCAGCGAAAGTGAAGGAACAGTGATATATTTCTAAGTCAGAATGGTGAATGGCTTGGAGGGGTGGTGTTCCCATGTATCTACTGCCCTTGTCCTTCTAGATGGTAGCGGTTGTGGGTTTGGAAGGTGCTGCCCAAGGAGCCTTGATGAATTCCTGCAGTGCATCTTACTGACATACATACTTGGTACACACTGTTGCCGATGTTTGTTGGTGGTGCAGGGAGTGAATGTTTGTGGAAGAGATGCCAATCAAGCTGGCTTTGTCCTGGATGGTGTCAAGCTTCACGAGTGTTGTTGGAGCCATACTAATCCAGGCAAGTGGAGGGTATTTCATCACACTCCTGACACGTGCCTTATAGATGCTGGACAGGCTTTGGGAAATCAGGAGATGAGTAACTTGTTACAGGATTCTTAGCATCTGACCTGCTCTTGCAGTTACAGTATTTATATGGCTAGTCGAGTACAATTTCTGGTCAATGATAACCCTCAAGATGTTGATAGTAGGGGATTCAGTGATGGTAATGCCATTGAATGTTAAGGGGCGATAGTTAGATTCTCTCTCCCAATTTTGGCATAAGCCCCCTTAGTAAGGAGGACTTTGCAAAGTCGGCAGGGTTTGTCGTTGTTGTTTCCGGTGCCGGGTGGTCTGTCCGGTTTCATTCCTTTTTGTTGAGTTTGTAGTGGTTTGATACAACTGAATGGCTTGCTAGGCCATTTAGGCCAGAGCAGATGAGGACAGCAGATTTCCTTCTCTAAAGGAGATTAGTGAACCAGATGGGGTTTTTACGGCAATCGACAATGGTTTCATTAGATGTTTAATTCCACATTTTTATTGAATTCAAATTCCACCATCTACGATGGTGGGATTAGAACCTGGGTCTCTGGGTTACCAGTCCAGTGACAATCCCACTGCTCTACCACGAGGAAAAAAAACCTGCATTTATACTGCACTTTGTCTTCAGGATATATACATAACCAATTAATTGCTTTTCAAATGCACTGACTGCTGTTATGCAGACAAACACAGCAGCCAATAAATACAAAGCAAGTTTTCTCAAGCAGCCATAAGGTGAATGGCCAGATAATGGGCTTGATAGGGCACAAGCTTGCAAAGATAGCTAGAGCCAAGTGGAAGGGCTCGCTATGGCAGGTTGACTTCTCCAGGTCTTGGTAATGAATCCGGCTGACTGGACTTACTCACATATACCGTGGATATACTTGCACTGGAGGCAGATCAGAGAAGGTTCATTCCTGAGATGAATGGGTATCTTATGACAAAAGGCTGTGCAGGTTGGGCCTATATTTATTGCAGTTTAGAAGAACGAGAGGTGATCTTATCAAACATAAAAGATTCTGAGGGGGCTTGACAGGGTGGATGCTGAGATGATGGTCCCCCTCTTTGGGGAATCTAGAACTAGGGACCACAGTTTCAAAATAAGGGGCTGCCATTTAAGATGGAGAGGAGGGAAAATTTCTTCTGAGGGTTGTTAATCTTTGGAATTCTC
This sequence comes from Carcharodon carcharias, assembly GCF_017639515.1. NCBI lineage: Eukaryota > Metazoa > Chordata > Chondrichthyes > Lamniformes > Lamnidae > Carcharodon > Carcharodon carcharias. Next base: position 69,758,188 of record NC_054481.1, on the reverse strand, counting down.
TGCCCCAAAGAACAGTAGAGGCTGGGTCATTGAATATATTCAAGGCAGAGTTACAAATTTTATTATATCTACAAAGGAGTCAAGGATTATGAAAGAGGCAGGAAAGGGGAGTTAAGACCACAATCAAATCAAGCATGATCTTATTGAACTAGACCCGAGGGGCCAAATGGCCTGCTCCTGTTGCTATTTCTTATGGTGTACCATCAACAATGCCCTGAAGCACTGTGGCCTGATCTGATTCCAATCTTTCAATTTGGCTCCCTATACACCCAAATTAACGTCCCCTCAAAATGAGGGGAGTCACTGTCAACTCTTCTAGGTAACACTGAATGGTTGGTCAGAATCTTTAATAAGTGGACAACAAATAGCACTTCATGAGCAGAATGGCGAGTGGTACACATGCTATAACTTTATAAAATGAATTTCCACAATCCTAATGAAGGCAGCACATTCTGTACCCCATTCTACCAAATGGAAGCACAGAACAGCTAGTGTATCTCACAATAACCTAATCACATATCCACAGAATTTATATGGCTAGTCCACTTTAGTTTCTGGTCAATGGTAACACCCAAGTGTTAGTGATAGTGGGGGAATCAGTGATGGTAATGCCATTGAACGTCAAGGGGCGATGGCTGGATTCTCTCTCAATGGAGATGGTCATTGCCTGACACTAGTGTGGCGTGAATGTTACTTGCCACTTGATAGCCCAAGCCTGGAAATTGTCCAGGTCTTGCTGCATTTGGACATGGACAGCTTCAGTATCTGAGTTGCTATGAATGGTGCTGAACATTGTCCAATCATCAGCAAACATCCCCACTTCTGACCTTATGATGGAAGAAAGATCATTGATGAAGCAGATGAAAATGGTTGGGCCTAGGACATTACCCTAAGTAACTCCTGCAGTCATGTCCTGGAGCTGAGGTGACTGACCTCCAACAACCACAATCATCTTCCTTTGAGTTAGGTATGACTCCAACTAGTGGAAAGTATTCCCCCTGATTCCCACTGACTCCAGTTTTGCTAGGGCTCCTTGATGCCACACTCAGTCAGATGCTGCCTTGATGTCAAGGGAAGTCACTCTCGCCTCACCTTGGGAGTTCAGCTCTTTTGTCCATGTTTGAACCAAGGCTGTAATGGGGTCAGGAACTAAGTGGCCCTGGCAGAACAAACTGGGCATCAGTGAGCAGGTTTTTGCTAAGCAAGTGCCGCTTGATAGCACTGTTGATGACCCCTTCCATTATTTTACTGATGATGGAGGTTAGATTGATGGGGTGGTAATTGGCCAGTTTGGATATATCCTGCTTTTTGTGTACAGGACATACCTGGGCAATTTTCCACATAGCCTGGTAGATGCCAGTGTTGTAGCTGTACTGGAACTCTCAACCAAGACTGACTAACTAGTCATTTATCTCATTTGTGAGGCCTTACTGTGTGCAAATAGATCAAGACTGGGTTGTCAAACTACAAAGTTTATCAGTTATACCTGTTTTACACTCAAAAACCAGGCAAAACTGATTCCAGTTTCCTCAAATAGAGATTACTGTGAAGCACAATGGCATATCCTGATGACATGAAAAGCACTATATAAATTCCAACTTATTATTTTCCTGCAGCTTCAGGCTGCAAAATAATATTTTTTAAAACTATTAAGGAGCTACCATTTCTATGTAAAAACTAAAAATTCATAGTAGTAGCAGATCACAAACACTAATGGATATCCTGCAGGACATATCAAGATAAAAGTTTCCACTTTGTGCCCATTTTGAGAACCATTTTTCTTTCCTTCAACTCATGTATATATTGCAGAACACAAAATCTGCCACAAACCAGCACAATCAGGCAGCGCTTCAATATTTTGTTTAAAAAAAAAATCTTGATATATTTGAGTGGTGACTGCAGTTTGATTAATACAACAAAAATGGGTTTCACAAAAAATAAGCAATTTTCAAATCAACTGAATAACTGATTTTAAATTAGTGAATATTATTTTTTAAAAATATACAGAATCATTTGCTGATTACATTGGGGTATAGTCAGAGTCTTCTTAGATTTCTAGCAAAATTCATTGTAAACTAGCAAAATGATTGTGGGAACTCAATTTGCGCTTAAAATTCCTCATCTTTTTTATGTCTATCTCAAACAAACTGTGTTGAAAGAAACATTTGTACCTCAATCCGTAAATGGTACAAATGCAATGGCAGCAAGCTTACTGCTGCAATTTCAGTCATCCCCTATTAACCATGTCAAACGAGCTCTCTTTCAATTTTATGCAGTTGCTGTCAAAGATCCTTCAAGAGGTGGATTCGTACCACTAGGGCTTCATAGCTTCTGCAATATCATTGTAACCAGTAAAAGAAAACTTTAAAGCTTAAATTGGTCAACACCAAGTTGTGTAAATACAATTACACACATGTATTTGGATGCCAATTAACAGAGCAGTTATGGTACTGGGCTTGTAACCCCAAGATCAAGAGTTCAAATCTCACAATGGCAAACTATGAAACAATGTAACTTCATCTGAATAGGAACAGATGGAAACGTGTTTGTACTCGAAAGAGTTACACTTGCACAGTGTTCTGCTCTCCCCCCTCCACAACAGCAGAGGGAAGTACTGAGGATCAGAAGGACCTTGGTGTGTATGTCCACCGGTGCCTTAAGGTAGCAGGACAGGTAGATAAGGTGTTAAGAAGGCATATGGGATACTTGCCTTTATTAGCCGAAGCATAGAATATAAGAGCTGGGAGGTTATGCTGGAATTGTATAAAACACTGGTTAGGCCACAGCTAGAGTATTGTGTGCAGTTCCAGAATCCATATTATAGGAAGGATGTGAATGCACTAGAGAGAGTACAGAGGAGACTTACCAGGATGTTACCTGGGCTGGAGAGTTTTAGTTATGAGGAGAGATTGGATAGACTGGGGTTATTTTCCTTGGAGCAGAGGAGATTGAGATGTATAAAATTATGAGGGGCATGAATAGGGTAGACAGGAAGGAACTTTTCCCTTTGGTGGAGGGATCAATAACCAGGGGGCATAGATTTAAGGTAAGGGGCAGGAGGTTTAGAGGGGATGTGAGGAAGAATGTTTTCACCCAAAGGGTGGTGGGAATCTGGAACTCACTGCCTGAAAGGGTGGTCGAGGCAGAAACCCTCATAACAATTAAGATGTATTTGGATATGCACTTGCGATGCCATGGCATACAAGGCTATAGGCCTAGTGCTGGAAAATGGGATTAGAATAATTAGACACTTGTTTGACAGGCGCAGACTCGATGGGTCGAAGGGCCTTTTTCTAGACCTCTATTATCAACTCCTAAGTCAGTATCATTCCCAGCTCTGAAGCAAGTGCAGTGTCAAATTAGTACCAACAGGAGAACAGCACAGAGGTTCTTAACTTATAGGGTACCATATCAGGAAAGCTGTACAAGATATGGAATCAATGGTGCTCTGATGATATAAACTGACTGACTGACAATAACAACTTAATGTTTATATAGTGCCATTAACATAATAAAAATGTCCCAAGGTGCTTCACAGGAGCTTTATAAAAAATACACTCAGTTGCATAAGGAGAAATTAGGTCAGATAACCAAAGCTTGGACAAAGAGGTACTTTACAAGGAATGTCTTAAAGAAGGAAAAAGAGAGGGAAAGATCCAGAGGAGTTTTTGGAGGGAATTCCAGAGATTTGGGCCTAGGCAACTGAAGGCATGGCCATCAATGGTGTAGCAATTGAAATTGGGGATGCTCTGGAGGCCAGAGTTAGAAGGAGCACAGATATCTCAAGAGGGTAAGAAGTGGAGAGGATGAGAGTGATCTAATAATGGAACTTCATGCATCATACAAAAATAAAATTATCTGAAACATTTTAATCGCTGTCAATTATTCTAAAACTATTACATTATTGCACCTTTTCAAACAAAACGCTTCAGTTTAGGTTACCTATAAATATCTTTAATATTAGTTTGTAGCCTTCTGCTTTATATTACGATTAATATTCTTGCTAATGTAAAGACAAAACTCCCATTCTGAAAAACGCAACACTTTTCTTATGCTCAAATTGCTTTAATCTAGATTTCAAGAGCACCCAATGCTAAAATTCAGAAACCTCAAAAGACCAAGCAAGCTGAAATATCGCAAACAATCTGCAAGAACAAATGAATAGGCATGGAAATAAGATAGCGAGGGAAAGCACAACAGAGCAGAAAATGTAAAATTCTCAAAACAAGCTAATGCATGGGCCAGATGTTCTTATTATGTGTACCTACTTGAGTAGGATTAAAATATCAAATCTCAATTATTTGGAGCTCATGTTTCATGCAGAAGAGAGCAGAATGCCAAAAGGCTTCAATCTGCCAGATGAGGCATTTGTCTCAATCCTTTAGTCCTAGGCCATCATACTTTTGTAAAATCCTTTTGAAGCTGTAATGAAAACTCTCCTTTTGTGCCAAACCTATTAAGCAGCATTCCCCCAAGGCAAAGATTGGACTCTATGGTCTCAAGAGAAATGCTGAAGATTCTCAATCAAAAGTCAGCTATTTTCAGTTCATACATTTGAAACAAATATACCACTAAAATTTAGCTATAAGTTAGAATTATTCAGGCTAAAAACAAAGAACGTATTATAAATAATAACACATTTAGTTTATTTCAGTACAATATTTAGCATTGGCACTTAGAAATAATCAGGTTTCTGAAAAAAGAGACAAGAGGATACCTAATGAGGTTACTATGCAAGTTATCAAGATTTGACACAAATGCTGAGTGACCAGTATTTGTAATGACAAAGAACATCAAGAGTCTGATATTGCTCTTACCAATTCAGAGGAAACAGAGATTACGAAAGCTATTAACAAAATAGTTCCACTTCTAAAGAATACTGAAAGCAAATCTTCTCCAACACAGCTCTTTCCCCCTCAGTTGAAAAATAAACATCACCAGAGTGCCAAATGAACTCATTTGACATATATTCAGCTATATAGACAGCTAGAGAGGAATTGTGTTTAGGACCTACAAGCAAACAAAGCCGATGATGCAACGTGGAAGTGTTCCAATATGTGACAAAGACTACAGAGAGTACCAGTTTATATTTAAACCGTAATCCAGTGCTGCTTTTTTTACCATTCAAGTTGGGAGAACTTATCCAATGGGCAGAAGTCCACAATGTGCATAATTAGTGATGTAGACATAGGAAAAATAATTGAGATCAGGAGTCATGTAATTAAAGACTTACAAATCACAGCAGTACATTACAAAAGGTGCCTCAGCTGTTTACTGAGCTGATCTGCATAGGTTCTCAAAACATACTGCTATTCTGAACACAGCAGGGCTCTGAACATGTCTCACTGAAATCTCCCCTACTTGGCAGGGTGATTTGTCATGTCATTGCACATCGGTTTATGCGCAAGTGGTGAAAATGAATACTGAATGACAATATCTAACTGCTCCATATAAACATTACACTTTGATAACAGCTTGAACCTTACCTTAGCCACTTGCAAATATTTAAACTTTTGCAGTAAATTGTCAAACTACTGAACAGAAACCACACAACAGTTATGAGCAGTATATTAAAAAACAAGAATCCATGATTTTCCTCTGCATCCCATACTATTATGCAGATACATTTAGATCCTCACACTGTCAGATCAAAAACTCTTCCAAGCCAAGTCCATAACACTATGGTAGAACTACCAAAAGAAACTGGATCTTTCAGATAAACTGCTGGATTTCTGACCTGCTCTTTAATAAGAATATTGCTTGGATGAGTTAGGACTTGGGAACTGTCTCCAGCACTAATGAACAAAGAGTTATTTTAAGTGCAATTATGTCATAAATAAACAGTACAAATTAGTATGGTTTATCTTACTGTCTATTTAGCAAATAAAAAGACCATGAAAACAATCTTTCAATGTTTTACTTTGGTCCTGAAATAAGTTTGACAAAGGTTAGGTTAGAGATTTACTGCAAACAATCAATGACCTGCAGATTTTTCCACAAAATTTCACCCAAATTGTCCACAGACCTCTACTGCCTTTAAACAAAGATCTTATTTTAATAGGGTCAGGTTTTGCATGTAAACAAGAATATTTCCTCTCAAAAGACAAAAGCCACAAAGTACAACTTGAGCTGTGTAGCTGGAAACATGGCCAAATATTTTTTTAATTATGCATATTAAATCTAATCCTAGTTACTTTAAATTTAATTATGGGACTGAGTGTAATTTGGAAAACTGAGAAAAACAATAAGCAGCATTAGACAGAATCAGTGGGAATAGATAACAAGGTTTAACACATTTCCTGGAATTTGATGGTGATTAGAAAGAACAAACGAGTAGTTTAGGCAGCTAATTCTACTAAATTCACAAATCTTGCATTCATTATTTTACAGGTCAAGTGTTAATCATAGTTTGTGCCTTTCGTAACTAGTTCTATTGTGGCCATATTTTTCTAGGAAGCTCTACATCATGTGGTTATTTATATCATCACACTAAATGGAAAAGGAGTAAACACAGAAAAAGCTGGAAGCACACACTAGGCCCATCGGTATTTGAAGGAGAACAGAATAACATCAGGTTCTGATAAAAGGCCTCAACCTGCAAAACTGCCAAGGTTTTTTTCTCTTTTTGAAAACTGGAAGCACGACTTCACTTGTCTTTATTTCTGATACCTAGTACTTTCATATATATGGAAAGAAAGGTCAATTAACAGATTGAAAGGGTCTAACTAAGAAATAGTATACCAATTTTGTTCTATAATCACAATGGTTTATGCAAACATGTATTGAATGTTTCTTTTCAAAATGCTTTGGTAAATAAATATTGCAATGGTATTGAACTCAACAGTATAGCAATATGTTTAATTTAAAATTGAGGAAAAATGTTAGGAATCAGAAATAAAAAAATAAACTGTTGGAAATACAGATTAGTCAGCATCTGCATAGTCAGAGATGTTTTTGGGTGCATTCAGTTCTAAAGGAATACATCTGAAATATTAACTCACATTTTCTCTTTACTTGACCTGGTGTATTTCTGGTACTCCTATTTTTATTTTATAACCAGTCAATCTCTTGTAGCTTTGCCCATACGGTGTTAATACCAAGAGCACTTTGTAAATCAACCAGAATTATGAAAGTGATAGGGTGTGCAGAGACACAGAGCAGAACAAAAGGAAGTAAGCAAGATGGGAATGGAAGCAGAGGGAAGTTAAATGGGCAAAGAGATTAGGGAGGTAGGAGAGGAGGATATAGGGGGAAGGGGGTCTCAAGACAGGTTGAGTGGGGTTTCTCCATTACCTTGTGGGGTTTGGACACAAGCGAAAGGTTTCCATGTTGGTTACTGGATAGTTTGCAGTTCTGGGGCAATACTGTTTATCTATACTTCTGCCTTTATTTCCTGGACAGGACACTCATTGTTTGACAGTTTATTTCTGATTTTGCTTTTAGTTTTGAAACATCTGATATTTATTTAGGGAGTGGGGAGTAGGGGGTGGAAATATCTTTCTTTGCCCGGCTACCTTCAGCCTACTGTGTGTCCATACAATCTGTTCAAAGCTGTCAGGGTTGTCAGGCAGCCTTTTTCTTTTATTATAATCCAAACTGTTTTATTGTACAAGTAAGTAATTAGGATACTGTACACCCACAACTCAATCCAAGCTCTTGCTGATTGAAAATAGGAGGACAATGTAGCAAGTTAAGATGCAGGGACACAAGATTATACATCTTATAATTATTTTCTTCTGAGAGTTGTTTGGGTAGAATTTTGAGGGTTATCTCATAAGTGGATCACTTTACATGCAAGTACATATAACGAGCATATGCAAGTCTTAGGTGGTCTTATGAACAACTGGTAATTAGAGAACACTTTTAATGTAGCAAGACATACCAAGGTGCTTAACAGAGGCATATTCAGAAGGCACACCAATCCAAGAAAGGAATATTAAGAAAGTTGGCTTTTAAAGGAGGTCTAAAGGAGGAGAAGGCAAAAAGGTTCAGTGACTCCAGAGCATATAGAGTAGGAGCTTGAAGGTGTGACCACCAATAGCAGTGTCAAGAGAATGTCTGATTTGGGGGAAGAAAGTGAAATATAGGGAGGGGTGAGGACCAAGATAACAATGTTAAATTGCAGGTGCTGAGAGACCGGCATCCGATGCAGATCAGTGAGGGCAGGAGTGGTGTATAAACAGGACTTGTTGCACCATAGGACATGGACAGTTGAAGTTTACATATTGTTAAGGTGGAGGATGGGAGGACTGCCAAGAGCGTATTGGAATAAATCAAGTTTGGAAGCCACAAAAGCATAGTTGAGAGTCTCAGCAGAGTAATTGCTACAGAGTGTGATACTACAGAGGTGAAAATACATTCACTTATGTGGTGGAGAGAACATAGGGTCAGAAGCTGAGCTCAAGGTCAAATAGGGTGCCAAGATTAATATTTAATAATTATTAATAAAATTAACAATACAACCATATTGTTCAGCCCAGAGAATTGGCTGGGGCGAGGAACTGAATCGGTGGCTGCATTACAAGATTTGTAGCTGGGACTGAAGACGAGGGTTTTGATCTTCTCAAAGTTTAGCTGAAAAAAACTACAGCTCCCCCAAGGAATACCAGGAATGGGTAGGTTGTCTTAGAAAGAAAGGCTGTACAGGTTTGGCTTGTATCCACTGGGATTTAGAAGAGTAAGAGGCGACTTAATTGAAACATACAAGATCCTGAGGGCTCTTGACAGGGTGGATGTGGAGAGGATGTTTCCTCATGTGGGAGAATCTGGGACTAGGGGTCACTGTTTAAAAATAAGGGGTCACTCATTTAAGTTAGGTGAAGAGAATTTTTTTCTCTCAGAGGGTTGAGAGTCTTTGGGACTCTCTTCCACAAAAGGTAATGGAAGCAGAATCTTTGAATATTTTTAAGGCAGTGCTAGATAGATTCTTGATAAACAAGGGGGTGAAAGGATATCGGGGTAGGCAGGAATGTGGGGTTGAGGTTACATTCTGATCAACCATGATCTTACTGAATGACAGAGCAGGCTCGAGGGGCCGAGTGGCCTACTCCTGCTCCTAATTTGTATGTTCATATGTGCTCTGACAACACAGAGGCAAGTGGGATGGTCAAGGTCCTCATTGCTAGGCAACAATAAAGCCAAGCAAATCTAGTCCCACTGAGCTGAACAACGAAGGTGGCACTGCAGGCAGTCAATGCCCTCTATCAAAGATTATAGAGGGATCAAGGAGGAAAACTCACCAAGGCCACAGTTTGTAACCTCTTGTGGGTGCTTTGGCAGGGATGGAAAAGAGGTTGGAATGATTCAAGCAGGGAAAGATGGGCATGGCTTTGAGACACAGCATGTTTGAGGACTCTGGCAGGAAAAAGGAGATTGGGGATGGAACAGTAGTTTGCAAGGACAAAGGGTATAAGAATGAATTATGGGAGGAGGGTGATGACGACAGCAGTTTTGAAAGGGATGGGACAGTACTTAATGACCAGAGCTATTTACAATGTCAGTTAGCAGAAAAGGAAGCTGAGTAGTCTATCACAGAAGAAATGGAGTCGAGAGAAGATTGGTCTCGTGGGCAAGGCATAAAAGGGAGATGAGAGAAAGCAAGAGACTAGGGATAGACACATGTTTAGCAATGGAGCAACAGGGAGCCTGGGGAAAGGTTTGGCTTGGTTGGAAAGGAAGTGGGGGAAAGCCAGAAATAGTTGAACAGATGATCTCAATCTTAATAACGTGAGCTCCTTGCACTTGTTGAAGGTGGAGGAGAGAAGACATTATAGAGAAAAGAAGCTAAGAGTTATCTTCACTATGAAAGATGAACATGAATCTGTGGATGGTTCAGACAGAGTACATGCTATAGGAGCAGGGGGCCATTTGGCCCTTTGAGCCTCTCCCCCCATTCAATAAGATCTTCAACCTCACCTCCACCTTCCCTCACTATCCCCATATCCCTTTGTAATATGGAGAACAAGGTTTGGTAACATTTGGGATGGTCCAGCCAGAACTGGTGATACATGGCAAAACCGGTGTGTGTCAGAAATGCACAAGTCTACATCCCTTGGATTCGAAGGTATAAAGCTAGGGGCCCTACTATTTCTCATCTAAATTCTGACCCTGAGTGACATCATTCAAAAACACATAATTCACTGACAACGAGCAGCTCCATCTCAACATCTTTCTCAATTCTGCCTGTGTCTGATTTGTTGCTCCAACATCTCAGCCTGGAGGAACAGAAATTTCCTTTAATACTGCAAAGACTGAAGCCATTGTTTTCAGTCCCTGCCACAAAGTCTTATTAGCCACCAACTCATTAATTTAGGAAGCACAGCAAGCCAACTTACACACAGTGGTAGGCCTAAATGGCCAAGTGGTTATGGTACTGGGTTTGTAACCCCAAGATCAAGAGTTCAAATCTCACAATGGCAAACTATGAAACAAGATCTGAAACAGATGGAAATGGGTTTGTACTCGAAAGAGAAAGAGTTAGACACTGGTGCCCCACAAAGAGCAATGCGAGAACCACCGCACATTGGTTGAGGGATAAATATTGAGCAGCCAGGGAGAACATCTCTGTTCTTCCTTAAAAAATACCATGGGATTATTTGCATCAAGCTGAGGGGGCACACTATGATTTAATATCGCATCTGACACTGCAGCACTCCCTCAGTACTTTACTGAAGTGTCAGTCTAGATTCTCGGCTCGTATCTCTGGAGCGGGATATGAACTCTCAACTTACTGACTCAGTGTTAAGACTATACCACAGCTGGCACCCAAGATGCGTATATTTTAGCACAGTGCTGCAATGGCCACATGCAATTGTCTATAAGAAAAGTAAAAATATGATACCTTAAAAAGAAACGCAAATTTGTACAATAGTGAAGCTCTAACTGAAGCAAAGACACAAGCTAGATGTTTAAAAATGAGTTAATGATGGTAACAACTGTGTATTCATAATGACCATCACAAACTGATACATTAATGTATTAATAAACATGCCCATTTTGTTAACAATTTGATTTCAAAAGATTAAAACCAATGTTTTATATACTTGAGGTGCATCTACATAGCAAAAGGAAAGTGACTACAGAGGCGAGGAAGTCAGTGATAATAAACAGAGTTTCACTCCTCTGAGTACCTGGCAATCTGGTAGAATTACCAGGGAAGATGAAGTAGTACACAAATTGAAGGTTACAAAATCATCACATGCATAGGATAACTAATATCTTGGTAGAGCCTATTATATTTTTCCACCTGAAACCACATTTTATGTTAAGACGAAATCATTCAAGATCCAATCCCACATGACAAACTCAATTTTGTTGATAATTAGACAGTGGTAAAATACAAATCAGAATGGTAAAGCTCAAAGGCAAAAATTGTGTATCGAGAAATAATAAAAGCAAAGTGATGTCTGTGAGTGTGCATGTTTCTTCAATATCTGGATTATGTACTGTATAGTCCACCGAATTCTCACTTACTTTCCATCACTAAAATCCCTCAATCATGCTGGTCACCATAGCTAGTTCAAATCTACAGTACATAATATTTTCACATACATTTAAAAAAATTTTGAAAATTACTCAAAATGTTACCTCTCTGTCAGACTGCTCAACTTATCCAGCTATGATCTCCATCGTTATCATGGGATAAAAATCAAATTATAGGAGCGTTTGTGTGCATATTCAACGTACAATATCGACTCTTGCAGTTTGTTGTGTGTACAGAAAAAATTTCAGACTTCTTAATAATTAAACATATTTATGAAACTACACCCCGACTTGCAGCTGAAGATCAAATTGGGTTAGTTTGCATTTACCAGCATATTATACCTATTACACTAAATCAATCATTTCACAAGAAATTTTAAACACAAATTCAAAACTAAAATAAAACTACTCTTCCAAAAAAAATCCATCCATAAGACAACTCAGCTAGGAACTCCAAGATCACAAGTGCTACTGCTTGAACTTATTTGTCTCAATTAGTGAATTGTTTGTTCTGATCAAGCTGTAAAGTACAATGCCAGACAAAAGCAAGATGCCCTGCTATAATGACAGTTTCTGCCAGCCCATTACTGTTATTGAGTGGATATCAAAACATTTGTGGTTTTGATCACCTTGTCTTCCCAGCAAGAGAGAGAAGCCTAACAATGAGCTGCCTAAAAATAAAAAAATACATGCATGTCACAACTGATCTTACACAAGAATTGATTTCAAAGCAAAATACTGCAAATCCAAAATTAAGAACAGAAAATGCTGGAAATACTCAGGTCAGGCAGCGCCTGTGGCCTGAAACATAGTTAACATTTCAGATCGATGATGACTCTTCATCGGAAGGGTCATTGTTGACCTTAAACGTTAACTCTGTTTCTCTCCAAAGGTGAGGAGTGATAACAATCAGAGTTAACAGCAGGCTAACCCAATCAAGCCCCTTTCTCAAGTCAAAATGCAGTTTCATAAACACGCATGTCACATAATTATTCCGATGGATACATCACCTCAATGGATCAAACATGTACAGACTAAAATTATAGCATGCAAATTAATTTAATAACATTTGTACCAAACCTCTAAGCAAGATATCCAATGCAAACAACAGTAACCAAAATTTTAGTTTCTTCCAATTATCTAAATTCAACTAATTTAAAAAAAAACTGCTTTTATTTTTCTTGCATCTTAGCACATCAAAACAACAATTTTTTCACAACAAACTGCTTTGAGGGCAATGGCATTTGCAAGAACAAAGATTTAATATGTTAATAAAATAATCACTCAATAAGTGAGAGAGTTTATTTATACAACAGATGAAACATGCATTTAACTAAATGTTTGGGTGACTTGGCAACTTGACATCATTTACCTGCAGTGAAGGTTTCTCCATCAGCAGATAGGACGTCCAGTCCTTTTGGACAGCTCAAGACACTGAACCTGCCTCAACAACTTTAATGTGCTATTTTCCAGACTCCAATTCCGCTGGGAAACTATTTGCTTCCCCATTCTCTATATTTTAAAAAGGGAGTCTGTTATGTATTGTGCAACGTATTCCAATTGATCTTCATCTGTAGTTCTTATGGTGATAATTACAAACAAAACATTTACCAAAAGAATGGCATGCATTGTCAATTTTAAACCACATTTGAGTATTAACAATCATTCTTTTACAATAACCAAAAGAAACTTCTAGAAATATTAGAAACGCATTGTCACCTGTCCTCTAGAAAACAACAGAATGCAATTTCTGAGCCATTTGCAAATCAATTGTAACATCCCAAATGCATTCAATGCCATTTATGCTTGCATTTCCCTTTCAAACAGTTAAAGTAGGTAGGAGATTTTAAAACCATTGATAGAACTATGATTCACATATAATAGGTTATGCCAGAAACAATTCTCATACTGCTCTGCTACAAACAAAAAAGAGAAATTAGCTGCCACACGAAAGGCACAGCAGGAGATAATACAGTAAGTTTGATTCAGTACATTCATACTTGATTAGTTTCTTTCACTTTATATTACCAATTAATTTCAACATAAAAAGATGTTCCAACCTCTAATGCCAGTCCAGGTTACTAGATTTTAAACAATCCTTGAGTGCTGCAGAAGAATTTGGTAGCACTTGCACTTCGGCAAGCTTTTACGAATGTTACAGAACTTAAGATATTTGATCATGAATCTTTACAAACATGACAGCTTTCCTCTAAGAGAACTGCTCACGTCGGGGTTAGAAGTATTTCTGCCATACAATATCAATTGAAAATGCATAGTGCATTGACATCAGGAAACACAGATAACCACGAAATAATGATGTCCTTTTAGGACATTCATGTTTATACTCCAGCGCATCTTCCAAAAACATTAAAGATTCTGTGATTCGATTTTATAAGACCCTGATCGTATCGTGGATTTTTTTGACTACATCTAAGTTAAGCGTGCAAGAGAAACCTTATTTAGTAAAGCAAACAAAGTGTTTTAAATACTCAAGTGGAGCATTCAGCGTCCTGGACAGGGATTGTAAATACTGGAGGAGGCTGCGGTGTTTGTGCCAATGTAGTTGCCTGCTTCCCTTACTTACCATTGCTGTAGGCGTATGGGGACTCGCTGGCTCCATCCTGCAAACTCTCCAGGATCTCTCCCTTGCCCACGTCGCTGTCCCCCACCAGCAGGAACTTCAGCAGGTAATCGTAGGTTTTCACTGGGCTTCCCTGGCTGGTCGTCGCCGCCGCCGTCGTCATCATCCTCCGTGAGAGGCCCGGTTTTGTGATTCATCTCACGGTCACCGGGCCGCTTGCCGAATGGAGACTCCGGAGGGGGGAGGGGGAAAGAGCTGACTCGGGCTTCAATGCGCCTGCGCAGTCAGCCCAGAGCCCGTCCCCGCGCATGCGCCTGGCATTGCCGTTAGCGCCGAGGAGGCGCAGTCGAAAAGAGCAGTGGTAACTCCAGTCTGAGGCAAATCCTTTTCTATAGGAATATAGATAGATATAGGTATATAAATATGAAATTCCTTCCTGCCCAGTTCTTATTCGCAGCTTGGCGCCACTTGCCCTTCTAATGGACGCTAGCTCTCGAGCGCTGACAGACAACAGCTCATTCGGCACCTCCTTTCAAGCTGCGCTGTGATTGGCTGCGGCTTGCCTAGCATGATGTATGAGCAAACCCTGATTGGTCAGTGCGGGTCGGCGGGCGAGGCAGTGTTCGTTGAGTGAAGGGGGTAATCGTCGTTTATCGCTGAGTGTTCGCGGATTCAATCAGCGGCGCGAAACAATCCAACGAAGGTTGGATTTTCAGAGAGGCACAGCTAGTGAGAACCCACATCTTTTCATGAACTAAGTGTAAGTAAGGTCCCCACGGTTGTTTTTTTTAACCGGTTAGCTCCTTCACTTTATTTCCACTTGCTGACTTGCCTGGAAGAAGTGATAACCCATCCCCACTCAGCTGTTTCAGCCAGATCTGAGGGGAGGAAAGAGAATGTTCACTCAAGGGTGCGCACACTCCTCACAATTAGAACTAATCTAAAAGGGAAATAAGGAAGCAACAGAAAATGCTGGAAGTACTCAGCAGGCCTGGCAACATCAGTGAAGAAAGACGCAGAGTTAATGTTTCAGGTCGATAAACCTTCACCAGAACTAAGATTTCCAGTATTTTGCGCCTTTGCTTACGTTTGTATAGTCCCTTTCTATAGTGCCCAAAGCTCATCATAGTGAATGAAGTACTTTTTGAAGTACAGTAGCTGTTATATCAGAAACATTCTATGTGACTGGGACAAAGGTAACATACTTCCTTGTTCTGTCTGCAGCCTTTGTAAGGTTGGGTACATCCTCCCTCTCAAATACTTCTCTTGTTAGCTAGGTAATCATAAGTAGGCCATTCAGCCCCTTGAGCCGGGTCAGCCAATTAGATCAATGGTAGTGCAGAACTCGAATATTGCTGAAGAGACATGCCAAAGCTTTTCGTCTTGCATTCATGAGGACACTTCACAAGAATACCAATATAAGGGGAAAACAACAATTTATGCTGTATGTGAAGAAAGTGCTGATTGGTAGAGGTGTTGCCATGGAGAATGCGCCAGTGATGTTAACTGACAGTTAACTGCTAACCATTGTTTGAAATTTAAACCAGGCAGCTTTACCCTGATTGGTCAAGGCGTTGCCCTGAGGAATGAGTCGGCGAATGGTTGTCACTTGTTTTGTTTAGCTGAAACAGGCGCAATGTGTGTACTTGTGCTTTCTGTCGGCAAAGAACAGAGTCCTGTTTATTAATATATGTAGCTTCCAGTACACGTAAACGTGTCACAGTGCGAGCCTGACTGATAATCTCACATTGGCTGTCAGTGTAATTCTTTGTGCACTGAGGGTTAGTTAGCAAATGCTGTCCAGTCACAGAATCACATCTAGTGTTGGGAAAGCATGTCCCAACCGCTGTTTGCAACTGGCAAGGTACAGGCTGTACCAACCAGCCTGTGCTTGCAAAACTCAAAACACAGTGTCTAACATTAGATGCAATTCCGTGATGCTCTAGCATCCCTAATGACTCTCTAATGGGAGATGCTTTTACGTGGACTTCATATGAGCGAAGAATCATGCCCAACCTCAATAGCTCCTAATGTGAACCACATAATGAAGCAGTGAAGGGCAACCAAGTGTCTACACTACAGTATACAGGTGATTTGGGATAGGTAGAGAAACAGCCCTCTCCCACACTGACAGCGGCTCTAGGGGAGTTCACAAACTTTTGTCTAAGGAGCCTTGGTGAATTCCTGCAGTGCATCTTGTAGATGGTACACGCTGCTGCCTCTATGCGTCGATGGTAGAGGGAGTGAATTTTTGTGGATGGGGGTGCCAGTCAAGTGGGTTACTTTGCCCTGGATGGTGTCAAGCTTCTAGAGTGTTGTGGGAGCTCATCCAGGCAAGTGGGGAGTATTCCTGACCTATATCTTTCAGGTCGTCTTGTGAGAATGGAGGGTTAAAGGCTAGACAGTTGGAGTTTGAAAGTACTTTTGTGAGTTTCTTGGAGTAAAGTCTTTTCCAGGGGTGAACGCAGAGGGAGAAAGGAGGTTGTGAGTGGTAGGGTATACAAATAAGTGATAAGAGATGGCCTTGCCTCTAATTGAGATGGTGGGAATAGAAATGACATGATTAAACTCCTAGGACATAGTGCACAATGGACTCACCCAGTCATCACTGGCAGACTAAGAGAAGCTGCCAGCCCTGCCCAAAGGCCTGATGCATGATGAGTAGCATGCAGCTTCTGGACAGTGGCTGGAGAAACTCTTGCCAATGTAGTGTTGGACATTCAGCTTCATCAGACCTCAATAAATGACCAGTTTCAGTAGTTTGGAAGTATGCACTTCCTAGGAGAGTTGTCAGTTTATGATTGGTTGGTTGAAGTCTCCCATTAAAAACTTTTTGTTTTCATACATCCTTTCCATCCCTTTATATAGCCATTGCTGACTGGGAGTCTATAGCATATCCCTAGTGTTTGTTTGGAATTTTTGCCATTAGAAATACCTGACTTGGGTAGTGTATTCTGTAGTTATCCTGCTTCCATAGATCTTTTTTTTATAAGATGGAGGTTCACACCACCTCTTTTGTCCACTTTGCCTTTTCTAGACACTCTCGTACCCTGAATCCTATATTCATTTCCATCTCATTGATTGACCATGTTTCTGTTATTTCCTTTACATTGTTCCCTGGAGACCCCTAAGAATGTTACTTGGTCTGGAAAACATTCTACTCTTCTTTGATTCATGCTATGAGATCTTCTATGTCTACCTAACCAGGCAGATTGGACTTCAGTCAGATGTCTTGCCTGAAAGAGTATATCTCCAACTGGCACTGTTACTGAAGGCTAATGTTTGAATTTGGGTTGGAGCAGAATATTGATCAAGTGCTATGACTCTGATCTCAAATACTGTGGCCAGAAACAGACAGAAAGCTAGTAAGCTAAACACATACACTGGTGACTGCTATTTGATCAGGTGCTGGTCTGCTTACTTAAGGAGGGACATACTTGCATTGGAGGCAGTTTGGAGAAGGCTCACTAGGTTGATTTCAGTTAGAGAAGATTGAACATCTTGCGCCTATGCTCATGGGAGTTTAGAAGGATGAGAAGTGATCACATCGAAACATATGAGATTCTAAGGGGGTTTGACAGGGTAGATGCTGAGAGGATGTTTCCCCTTGTGAGGAAAGCTAGAAAGTTTCTAGCAGGGGCACAGTTTCAAGGTAACTGGTCTCCCAGATGAGATGGAGATGAGGAGGAATTTCTCCTCTGAGGGTTGCTAATCTTTGGAATTCACTATCCCAAAGAGGATTGGCATTCAATATATTCAAGGCTGATGGACAGATATTTGAACTAGAAGTCATTGCATCTGAAACACGTTTCAGAAAATGGTGATTTTATATATCTATCTCATTAGAAGTCTTGTTTTCACTTCATGTCTAAAAGATTACTTCCGGTTGCTGCAATTTTTGGTCATGCTTTTCTCTCAACATTTAATCATTGAATTTCCTTCCCAATAACATCACTGGCACTTATCTGACTTGTTTGGATGAAAACGAGGAGGGTTTTAGTAAGTCAAGATATATGAGAGATGCCCACACATCAGTAACTGCACACCTCCACCTGGAGGCAGCAGTGATCATATCTTGCTTTGGCAGGTAATTAGTGCACACTAATTTATAGGAATGTGGGATAATAGAAAGCACCACCATGATATCTCAACACCTGACTAATTGTAATTTTTAATGCTTCTTTGGAAGTACCCCAATTACAGTATGCATACCATGGCACTGAATGAAAAGTCATACCAGATTGGGCAAGAATCATTGTAGCCTGATCTACCAAGATGCTTATAACAATTTCTGTATCTCCTGGTTTGACCATGGAGAATTATCTTCCCAGGATCTGAGTCAACAAAGAGCCGATGTAATCATACCACATATTGCAAGAGCACCTGAAATCAGCGTAACCTAGAAGATTGGAAGTAATGGTCAACTTTGGCCTTGGATGCAGTCTTCAGCAGAAATCTTGTACTGTTGACATATGGGGATGGTCCCTTGGAGTGATACAAAGGACTATTGTCCTTGCAATCATCTCTTGTGGGACCTCCTTCACTTCAGTAGTGAAGTGAATTAAATAGCCCAACCACTTGCACGCAGATTCTTCATGCACAGTGGGATTCCTGATTCTTTATTAGTTGTCTGTTAGTCTCCTATCGCTTCAATCTTGATATAGGATGCTAATGGATTGAGATGCTTCTTGAGGGTCACTAAAGATATGTATTTATCAATTTTATGATTCTGCTACTGGTGTGCTTCTTACAACCATTTAAATTTGCATCAAAGCTATACTAATGAGCTGGCCTTTTTGAATGGGATATAAACACTTCCAATTGAGCTTCTCCATTACACAAGAACAGCTCCTGGTCCAAGTTTAACTAACAGAGGAAAAGCCAGGCATGCAAATCTATACATATGAAAAGATTATATTTTAGAAATGACAGTTTTTATATTAGCTGATTTAGCTTAATCTATACAGAAGTCATTCTTCCTTAGTTATTTTAGGGTATTAACCTATCTGAACTAAACAGGAACTCTTTCATACACAGTAATATATAGAATTCTACATGTGCAAATATAATTAAGCATTGAAAACCAGTTATTTATGTTATGTTATACCCTTGCCAACAGCTGTCAAGAGGATGTTTCCAAAAGATTATTGAAACATTTCAGATTTCCATCATGGGGAAGAATCAGCTTGAATGGCAAATAAAGGAAGCCTGTCCTTATTGAAGCAGTTGGTACTGAATATTGGTGGGCGTATAACGAACAGCCAAAGTAATATTGCCTATGTTGCATCCAACATAAATTTTTACTCTCATACAAATTATTTTGCTGAGAAGAATCAGACAGGTAGAAGTAGCTGCTTTCACTCTTTCTGTGGGCTGAAAAATTAACCATTTGGAATTCTGATGTGTGTCATATTATGTTGATAACTGATGTCCAGTCTTTAAAAGGGCAAAGGAATTCCAACCTAATTAAATCACAAGTGACCTAAAAAATACCATATTGATACAGCTTATGAAAATTGCAAGATGTCTGCTTGTGAAATCAGGTGACAGCATATTTTTAAAATTCTTTCACAGGTCCTAGCCAACATTTTTATAGCACATCCCTAATTGCCTTTGAGAAGGTGGTGGTGAGACATCTTCTTGAATCATTGTAGTCCATGTGGTGTAAATACACCCAAAGGGAGCTCCAGGACTTTGACCCAGCGACAGTGAAGGAAAGGTGACATATTTCCAAGCCAGATAATGTGTGGCTTGGAGGGGAACTTGCAGATGATGGTGTTCCCAAGCATCTGCTGTCCTTCTTCTTTCAGGTGGTAGAGATCGTGGGTTTGGAAGGTGTTGTTGAAGGATACTTGGTGAGTTGCTGCAGTGCATCTTGTGGACGGTACACACTGCTGTCACTGAGAGTTGGTGGTGGAGGGAGTTGATGTTGAAAGTGGTGGAGGGGGTGCCAATCAAGCACTTTATTCTGGGTGGCATTGAGCTTCTTGAGTGTTGTTGAAGCTGCACTCATCCAGGCAGTGGGGAGTATTTCATCACACTCCTGAATTGTGCCTTGGAAATGATGTACAGACTTTGGGGAATCAGGAGGTGAGCTACTCTCTGCAAAATTCCCAGCTTCTGACTTGCTCTTTTAGCCACAATATTTATATGGCTGGTCCAGTTCAGTTTCTGGTCAATGATTAAACCTCCTGAAGATATTGATAGTGGGAGATTCAGTGATGATAATACCATTTAACAGCATGGGGAGATGGTTAGATTCTCTCTTATTGGAGATGGTCATTGGCTGAAACTTGTGTGGTGCAAATGTTACTTGCCACTTATCAGCCTAAACCTGAAAATTCTCCAGGTCTTGCTGCATGTAGGCATGGACTGCTTCAGTATCTGAGGAGTCGCGAATGGTGCTGAATATTGTGCATAATCAGCAAATGTTCCCACAGCGAACATTCCCACCTCTGACCTTATGATGGAGGGAAGATCATTAATGAAGCAGCTGAAAATGGTTGGGCCT
This sequence comes from Carcharodon carcharias, assembly GCF_017639515.1. Lineage (NCBI taxonomy): Eukaryota > Metazoa > Chordata > Chondrichthyes > Lamniformes > Lamnidae > Carcharodon > Carcharodon carcharias. The sequence goes on along the minus strand of NC_054481.1, from coordinate 69,737,615 downwards.
AGGACACTACCTTGAGGAATTGCTGCAGTAATGCCCTGAGAGTGAGATGATTGACTGCCAACAACCACAATCATCCTCTATGTATGACTCCAACCTGTGGAGAGTTTTCCCTGATATTCCCATTAACTCCAGTTTTGCTAGCGCTACTTGATCCCATGCTTGGTCAAATGCTGCCTTCAGGTCAAGGGCAGTCACTCTCACCTCACCTCTTGAGTTCAGCTCTTTTGTCCATGTTTGAACCAAGATTGTAGGGAGGTCAGGAGCTGAGTGGCCCTTGTGGAACCCAAACTGAGCATCAGTGAGCAGGTTATTGCTAAAACAAGTGCCACCTGATAGCATTGTCGGTGACCCCTTCCATCACTTTGCTGATGATCAAGAGTAGCCTGATGGGCGGTTATTAGCCAGCTTGGATTTGTTCTGCTTTTTGTATACAAGACATACCTGGGCAGTTTTCCACATAGCCGGGTAGATGCCAGTGTTGTAGCTGCACCGGAATCAGCTTGGCTAAAGGTGCAGCTAGTTATGGAGCACAAATCTTCAGTACTTTTGCTGGAATGTTATCAGGGCCCATAGCTTTTGTAATATCCAGTGCCTTCAGCCATTTCTTGATAGCACATGGAGTGAATTTAATTTCTGAAGACTGGCATCTGTGATGTTGGGAACCACTATAGGAGGCTGAGATGGATCATCCACTTGGAACTTCTGGCTGATGTTTGTTGCAAATGCTTCAACCTTATCTTTTGCACTGGTGTGCTGGGCTCCCCCATCATTGAGGATGGTGATATTTGTGGAGCCTCCTCCTCCAGTGAGTTGTCTAATTGTCCGCCACCATTCACGACTGGATGTGACAGGACTGCAGAGCTTAGAGCTGATCCATTAGTTGTGGGATCACTTAACTCTGGCAATCACATGCTGCTTTTGTTGTTTGGCATGCAAGTAGTCCTGTGCTGTAGCTTCACCAGATTGATACCTCATTATTAGGTATGCCTGGTGCTGCTCCTGGCATGCCCTCCTGCACTCGTCGTTGAACCAGGGTTGACCCTCTGGCTTGATGGTAATGATAAACTGGGGGATATGCCAGGCCATGAGGTTACAGATTGTGGTTGTATACATTTCTGCTGGTCCAGTGTGCCTCTTGGATGCCCAGTTTTGAGTTGCTAGATCTGTTTGAAATCTATCCCAATTAGCACGGTGGCAGTGCCACACAACACAATGGAGGGTATTCACAATTTGAGGACAGGACTTCAATTATGTTATGGTCACTCCTACCAATACTGTCATAGACAGATGCATCTGTGACAGGTAGATTGATGAGTTACGAGGTCAAGTAGGCTATTCCCTCTTTTTAGTTCCCTCACAATCTGCCACAGATCCAGACTAGCAACTATGTCCTTCAGGACTTGGTCAGCTCCGTCTGTAGTGGTGCTATCGAGTCACTTTTGGTGATGGACATTGAGGTCCCCCACCCTGGGTACATTCTGTTCCCTTGCCACCCACAGTGCTTCCTCCAAGTGGCGTCCAACATGGAGTTGTCCTGATTCATCCGCTGAAGGGGAGGTGCGCGGTAGGTGAAAATCAGCAGGAGATTTCCTTGCCCATGTTTGACCTGATGCCATGAGACTTCATGTGGTCTGGAGTCGATGTTGAGAACTCCCAGGGCAATGCCCTCCCAACTGTAAGCCACTGTGCATTTCTGTTGGGTCTGTTCTGTCGATGGGACAGGGCATACCCAGGGATGGTGGTGTCTAGAGACTTTATTTGTAAAGTATGATTCTGTGAGTATGACTATGTCAAGCTATTGCTTAACTAGTCTGTGGGACAGCTCTCCAAATTTTGGCATAGGCCCCAGACGTAAGAAGGACTTTGCAGGGATGACAGGGCTGGGTTTGCCATTGTTGTTTCTGGTGCCTAGATGGATGCCAGGTCATCCGTCCAGTTTCATTCCTTTTTGTAGACTTTGTAGCAGTTTGATACAACTGAATGGCTTGCTATGCCATTTCAGAGGTCACTTAAGAGTCATGCACATTGCTGTGGGTCTAGAGTCATATGTAGGCCAGACCAGTAAGGACAGCAGATTTCCTTCCTTAAAGGACATTAGTAAACCAGCTGGGCTTTTATGACAATCAGCAATGGTTTCATGGTCACTGTTACCAAGACTAGCTTTTTAATTCCAGGTTCTAATAACTGAATTTAAATCCCGCCGTCTCTCATGCTGCAATTCAAATCCATATACGCAGAGCATTAGTCTGGGCCTCTGGACGACTAGTCCAGTGATATTACCACTGCGCCATCATCTCCAAATATACATATATCTATTTTCAGGTTTTATAAATTTTTTGTAATTTATAAACCAGTCTTCATTTGTTCTATGTAATGTAATTCTCTACATATCTTTAGACAAACCCATTGACCAGTAGAGAAATGAATCATAGCTCAATATTTCTTTAAGAGCTTCTGCAATTTTGTTGGATCTGAGTGATTCCCTCTGTAAATATGTTGTAAGTAAACCCAACCCTAAAATCTCAGTACAATTCTCAGTGGAGGCAGTTATTAGTCAGACACAGCACACAATAGTACTGTCAGTGCAGTCTTTTCAAGGCTCTGACACCATCAAAGCCAATCTCTTGTTAGTTTTCTAATGGAGCTGCTCCAGAAAACACCTGTAACTTCTGTCCATAATGAGAGAGAACTGAACTGGATGATATCATCATTCAAATCGATAGTGCCTCTTGTAATCTAGATACTTTTAAACATACTTACGTTAACTAAATAGGGAACATGAAAAACTTTTTACTCCCCAACCTGCAATTATATCTACTGTAGGAACTGTCATCTCTAACAAAAGAGGTCATCCCTCTCAAGAGCAAATCCATGAATTGAGCCTGTGGGTTAACTTATGCCAAGCCTAAAGAATAACATAACAGTGGAACATAAACTGAAATAATATATCATTTTTCAAGATATTGCAAAGTTGCTTTTTCTCCATGCTTGTGAATGTTAGCCTTTTTATTTTGCATTGATATTGACATACACATTTTCCAATTTGTAGGTTTTTTTCTAAAGAACGTAACATTCACAATGCCAGTGAAAACAATACAGAACATATTACTAACCCATAATTTGCAGTAAAGGGGCAGTAGGGTGGCTCGGTGCTGCTGCCTCTCAGCTCTAGGGACCCTGGTTCGATCCTGACCTCGGGTGTTTGTCTGTATGGAGTTTGCACATTCTCCCCATGCCTGCGTGGATTTCCACCGTGTGCTCTGGTTCCCTCCCACCGTCCAAAGATGTGCTGGTTAGGTGGATTGGCTACGATAAAGTGTGTGTCTATGTGTGCGTGCATGCGTGTGTGGAGGTTGACTGACAGTAATAAAAACATCACATAGTTAAAAGCATACTTAGATTTAAAATGACATGACTTATTGTTCTGTGGCAAATTTATTTCATAGCTACCTTACAAGTACAGGAACTCTGCACCACTCAATGCATTTGAATGGTGAGCCAGACAATAAGATGGTGACAGTGGAGCAGCACATCTCCTAGAGCAACTTTTCAATTTCTTAATTTAATCATGTATCTGCCATTTCCTAAAGTTGTTGTGGCATTTGTGCTAAATAACAGCAAGTACTATTAACCTCTCAGTTAGTTTGATGGCTATTTTCTGGAATTAGCTCATTTTTCCCACTACACTGTGATTCCTGTCCCAATATACAAAAGTGTTCATGCCACCATTTTACTTAGCATGTCTCCTATTTCATATTCAGTGCAAGCATAGAATATCTATTTATCTCCTATTTTGCTTCTCTAAGAGCTGAAAGTTATGTTAAATTAAATCTAAATCAATTATGTTGCTTCTTAATAGAATTTTGTCCTGTTCCTGAACATTGATAATTTTAAAGATTTTTTTAAGGAATAACAAGTAGACTTATATAAAATGCCTGGCTTAGAACAATGTACTATTTCATAAATATAAAGTAACATCAGTTACCATTATAAATCATTGTATAAAGTTTGGCCAGTGAGATTATTGCATTGATAATATAAATATACATTTTATTGCAGTCAAAAACGATTATAATGTTACAATTTGCAGTCCATGCCGAAGCTCTTTATTGCAAAAGACAGTTCCTGTAAACTGAATCTGAACATTATGCATGAAGTGTATGAAAATAGCATATCTTAGGGTTAGCAATCCATCTTGTGTTTGTGATTATGCACTGGAAATTGTATGGGTTACCCATTAAAACTCTTCACTATGCCAATAAATGAACACCACAGTGACAACATATATTTCAATTTAAATGGTAATTGAATTTCTTATGTTCGTTTGTACAGAAACAAAATAAATCAGCAGATAAAGTAACTATTTAGTATTTAAATCTCACTGATACTTAAATCAGTTCTTGAAGCTAAAATAACAAAGCATAGTGGAATCCTCAAGATTTATAGCATCCTTCTTTAGAATTTTTTTTTAATGTAACAAGGATATGTCAGCTCCATGGAAATCCCTTTTGTTGCTGTGACATTATCCTGGTTAGTAAAGGTGTAACAGAAAGCTGCATCTGGAAATATACTTGGTTCAATGGCAACTGACACTTAAAATCAAAGACTTTTTAATGCAGACAAATTACTTAGATGAAACCCTGAAAACCTTTCTGAACATTCTGGTAATCATATTAAGTATTTCTTACCATCTGGGTGAATAGAAATTGGTAGCAGTCTAATAAGCTGTCTAATTGTTTGGTTCTGCTATTGGAATTTCATCAGACCAGTCTTTAAAGGCTGTAGCATTTACAATTAACTCACATCTGCTTCTATAAATGCTTGTATATTTGCTCTATCCAGAGATGGTCAAAACATGAATGAGAAAATGAAATCATTTCATGATCAGCTGGCAGAGCTACAATTTAAAAAAAAACAATGCCCTAGATTAACCACAATTTCATAGGAAAAAATATAACCAACACACATTTTAGAATGTGAAGAAGGATGAAGTCCATGTTTATCACAAAGACCAAGATCAGTTAGTTGTTATTTGTCTCTGGATCAACCATCATGGAAACTAGTATATTTCTATTAAACAGACTTATTCTTGACCATATCAGTCCCAGACTGCTGAGGGAGGCAAGGGAGGAGATCGCAGGGGCTCTGACCCAAATTTTTAATTCCTCTTTGGCTCACGGGGGGGAGGTGCCAGAGAACTGGAGAACAGCTAATGTGGTTCCACTATTTAAGAAGGGTTGTAGAGACAAGCCAGGGAACTACAGGCCAGTGAGTCTCACGTCAGTGGTAGGGAAACTATTGGAGAAAATTCTGAAGGAGTGAATCTACCTCCACTAGGAGAGGCAGGGTTTGATCAGGGATAGTCAGCATGGCTTTGTCAGAGGGAGGTCATGTCTAACAAATTTGATTGAATTTTTTGAGGAGGTGACCAGGTGTGTAGATGAGGGTAGTGCAGTTAATGTAGTTTATATGGATTTCAGCAAAGCCTTTGAAAAGGTCCCACATCGGAGATTTATAAAGAAGGCAAATGCACTTGGGATACAGGGTAATTTGATAAGGTGGATTCAAAATTGGCTTAGTTGTAGGAGACAGAGAGTGATGACAGAAGGATGCTTTAGTGACTGGAAGCCAGTGTCCAGTGGCGTGTCACAAGGATCTGTGCTGGGTCCCCTATTATTTGTTATTTATATAAATGACATAGATGACTATGTGGGGGGTAGGAAAAGTAAGTTTGCAGATGACACGAAGGTTGGTTGGGTGTTTAACAGTAAGATTAAGTGTCTTAGGCTACAGAAAGATAGAGATGGGATGGTCAAATGGGCAGATAAGAGGCAGATGGAATTTAACCCTGAAAAGTGTGAGGTGATACACTTTGGAAGGAGTAATTTGACAAGGAAGTATTCAATGAACGGCATGACACTAGGAAGTTCTGAGGAACAAAGGGACCTTGGCATGTGTGTCTATAGATCTCTGAAGGCGGAGGGGCATGTTAGTGGGGTGGTGAAAAAGGCATATGGGACACTTGCCTTTATCAATCGAGGCATAGATTACAAAAGTAGGGAGGTCATGTTGGAATTGTATAGAACCTTGGTGAGGCCACAGCTGGAGTACTGTGTGCAGTTCTGGTTGCCACATTATAGGAAGGATGTGATTGCACTGGAGGGGGTGCAGAGGAGATTCACCAGGATATTGTCTGGGATGAAACATTTAAGTTATGAAGAGAGGTTGGATAGACTTGGGTTGTTTTCGTTGGAGCAGAGAAGACTGAAGGGCGACCTGATCGAGGTGTGCAGGATTATGAGGGGCATGGACAGGATGGATAGGGAGCTGCTGTTCCCCTTAGTTGAAGGGTCAGTCACGAGGGGACATAAGTTCAATGTGAGGGGCAGGAGATTTGGGGGGATGTGAGGAAAAACTTTTTTAACTAGAGGGTGGTGACGGTCTGCAATGCACTGCCTGGGAGGGTGGTGGAGGCGGGTTGCCAACATCCTTTAAAAAGTACCTGGATGAGCACTTGGCATGTCATAACATTCAAGGCTATAGGCCAAGTGCTGGTAAATGGGATTAGGTAGGTGGGTCAGGTGTTTCTCATGTGTCGGTGCAGACTCGATGGGCAGAAGGGCCTCTTCTGTCCTGTGTGATTCTGTGATATCACATAACGAAACTAAAACAGAATCTTATTTATCTTTTGTAGAAACAACTTCTGTCTTAAAATTGGAACTTATAAACCCTTGTTCTCCATTGCTTGTAATGTATTCTTTGATTCAGTGTATTTATGAGCTCTAAAATGTAAGTATGCATATATAAGCTTTCAAGTCTCACATTGCCACTTGCGAAAAGAAAGCTCTTATTTGTACGTTGCTGTTCCATTTATACAACTGAAATTATAGATGCTTTTCGTTGACTTTGCTTCAAATTTCCTCCGCCCATCTCCCCAGCTCATCCTTATGTGGCCAATCTTTGATTCTTCACTTTCCTCCTCAATCTCTCTCTCTTTCTTGGGGTAAGTTGCCACCATATCTGTGAACAGGGCTGTCAATTGTGTCCATCCCATTTCTTGCTCTTCTGACCTCATCCTTTCAACTCCCTCCCAGAACCATAATAGATTTCCTCTTGTCCACACCTCTATCGCACTAGCTTCCACATTCAACAGGATCATCCTCCACCATTTTCACCATCTCCAGTGCGATACAACTGCGAAACACATATTCCATTTCCCTCCCCTTTCAGGATTCTGAAGAAATCATTCCCTCTATAACTCATTGGTCCACTCATCCATCACCCCCAACATCTGCTCCCCTTCCGACAGCATCTTACTAGGCAAGCTCAGAAGATACTACACTTGCCCTTTCAGGTCCTCCTTTTTCATTGTCCAGGAGCCCATGCTGGCTCCCCACAGAGCAGTCTAGCCAGTCCCACTCCCTCACTTGGTCACCACAACCTTAGAAGTTTATTTTCTTCAAATGCCCATCCAATTTCCTTTTGAAATTGTTGATTGTTTCTAAATCCAACACCCTCGTGGGCAGCAAGTTCCAGGTCATTACCATTTGCTGCATAGAAAGGCTGTTCTTTTCATTGTCCCTGCATTTCTTGCCCAAAATTTTAAATCTGTGTCCCCTGGTCCTTATACAATCAGCTAATGGGAAGAGTTTTTCTTGACTACCTTATTTAAGCCTGTCATAATCTTGTACATCTCTATCAAATCTCCTCTCAATCTCCTTTGCTCCAAGGAGAGCAACCCCAGCTTTCCAACTGAACCTTGAAACTAAACCCACTGTCCCTGTAACCATTCTGGTAAATCTCCTCTGCACCCTCTCAAGGACATAGAAACATTGAAAATAGGAGCAGGAGTAGGCCATTTGGCCCTTCGAGCCTGCTCCGCCATCATTATGATCGTGGCTGATCATCCAACTCAATAGCCTGCTCCTGCTTTCTCCCTATATCCTTTGATCCCTTTTGCCCCAAGAGCTATATCTTCACATCTTTCCTAAAGTGTGTGACCAGAACTGGATGCAACAATCTAGTTGGGGCCTAACCAGAGCTTTATAATGATTCAGCATAACCTTCCTGCTATTGTACTCAATGCCTCTATTTATGAAGCTCAAGATCATTTATGCTTTGCCAAGCACTCTCTCAATGTGCCCTGCCACCTTCAAAGATCGATGCAGATGCAGCCCAGGTCCCTCTGTTCCTGCGCACTCATTAGAACTATGCCATTAAATCTATAATGCCTCTCCCCGTTCCTTCTGCCAAAATACATATCTCCCACTTCACTGTATTAAATTCGATCTGCTACTTGTTCTGCTAGCCTATGTTCTGTTGCAGGCAATTTGTATCACCTTGAATGTTTACCACTCCAAGTTCAATATCATCAGCAAATTTTGAAATTTTACCCCACATTCCAAGGTCCAAGTAATTTATATATAGCAAAAAAAGCACTGGTTCTAGCACCGACCCCTGGGAAATACCACTGTCTACCACTCCCCAGTCCGAAAAACAACCATCTAACAAGACCCTCTGCTTTCTGTATTAAGTCAATGTTTTTAATCCTGTTGTACACTGGCACTCTTTTCCATTAGCCTCAATTTTGTTCAGCAGCCTTTTCTGTTGTACCTTGTCGAAAGCTTTCTTAAAATCTACATAGACAACATCACTCATTCTGTTCATCTGTTACTTCATCAAATAATTCAGTTAGATTAGTCAAGCATGACCTGCCTCTTACAACTCCATGTTGGCTCTCCGTAAATTAGCTCAAACCTCTCCGAATGCCAACTGCAGTTGCTAGGACTGTCCTTACACCCTTTCTTCAAAAAAGGTGTCACATCGCTTTCCAAACACCTCCATTCAGTCTTTTGGTCACTTGGCATTTTAATTCTCCATCACACTCCCTTTCTGACCTTTGCCTCCAGTGAAATTCAATGAAAGTTTGAGGAACTGCACTTCATCTTTTGATTAGGCATTTTACAGCCTTCTGGACCCAACATCAAGTTCAATAATTTCATATTATAAACACCACTCCCATTTTTTTTGTACAGCAGGTGCTGTTAATGATGTTCATTTGCTTATTCCTGTCTTTCACCCTATCATAGGCCTTTTTTTTCTTTCCTCCCCTTTCCCCCCTTAAAAATTATGATATCTACGACATTTTCCAGTTTTGATGAAAAGTCACAGACCTGAAGCATTGATTGTTTTTCTCTTCTCAGATGCTGCCTGACCTGCTGAGTGTTTCCAGCATTTTCTATTCATATTTGAAGCTATACTGTTGATCATATCCTGCAAGAACCACTGAGCTGAATAATACAGCCAATGCCCATACTCTGATGGAGAATTTGTTAAGAAGAATATTACTGAAGTTGTTGCAGTTTTAGACTCAAATACAAAATTTCAGCAACTAATAACACATTCCAATTTAATGCCACACTACAGAGAGGCGTATGCCCCGTAATGAAGTTTGTTAAGTCGAAATATCGTGCAGTCCCTACAAATCAACACCTGATGGACCTCCTTCATACAGCCTTGACAAATATCAGCCAGATTTTCAAAGACTTGCAGCCAGGATTGAGATTTACAAGACCTCTACTAGCAGTAATTGGTCTGTGTAAAGTTTGTTCATGTCTTGCAACGTTTGAACATCTGGAGATTATCATAAGCAGCTCTTAGGTTCAATAAGTTTGGTCAGCCCTGATTTAAACTATGCTGATAACCATATATGAAAAATTTGAAAGGTAACAAAAATTTCAAGCAGTAATAATTGGCTATCAAATTGTAGTTGTTTGTTTTGAACAGTCTCTTGTTTTGTGAACAGGCCAATAGCCTACATGTTGATGGGCATAATATTTATGGCAAAATATCTGGTGTCTGTTTGTTTATGAAAGGCATAACCTTTGTCCTTACTCTGTTCAATTGCATTTATTATAATTTCGCTTAAAAAAAGCATAAATTTATACAGCACATTGTAATATTACTCAGAAATGCCCCAAAGTAATTTACATAGGTAATCACATCAACCATTTTTGCACATACCCAAGATCCTGTAAACATCAGTTAAGGTGAGAGACAAATATTGGTCTGGACAATTATCTGTTTTGACTCAAATAGTGCCATGGGATTTTTATTGTCGAGCTGAAGCACCAGAACAGACTGGTTTAATTATACACGATACGGCAATCCCTCATTACTGCACTGCAATATCAACATAGATAACGTGCTCAAGTCAGGGAGTTGAGTTTGATGCCGCAGCTTCCTGATTTTGATGCTTGATTATGACTAAATGAGTCAAGCTGACACCTCATCAGTGTTGCTCTGTGCATGTCACATTGTGAGCCACACTTCCAGATTGCAACATCACTAAGATTGCAATTAAAGTTGCATTAAAGAAGTCAATGGGAATCAGGGGAAATGTCTCTGCTAGCTGGAGTCATAACTAGCACAAAGGAAGATGGTTGTGGTTGCTGGAGGTCAATCGTCTCAGCCCCAGGACATTGCTGCAGGAGTACCTCAGCATAGTGTCCTCAACCCAACCGTCTTCAACGGCTTCATCAATGGCCTTTTTTCCATCATAAGGTCAGAAGTGGGGATGTTCGCTAATGAATGCAGTGTTCAGTTACATTCACGACTCCTCAGATACTGAAACAGTTGGTTTCACATGCAGCAAGACCTGTACAACATTGAGGCTTGGGCTGATAAGTGGCAAGTAACATTCACACCACACAAATACCAAGGAGTTACCATTTCCATCAAGAGAGAATCTAACCACCTCTGCTTGACATTCAATGGCATTACCATTGCTGAATCCCCCCACCACCAACATCTGGGGGGGGGTTACCATTGACCAAAAACTGTTGTGGCTGCACTCAAAAAGCTCAACATCATCCAGGATAGAGCAGTCCATTTGATCGGCATCCCATTCATCACCTTAAACATTCACTCCCTCCACCACCGACACACAGTAGCAGCAGTGTATATCACATACAAGATGCACTGCAACAACTCACCAAGACTCTTTCAACGGTATCTTTAAAACCCCAACCTCTACCACCTAGAAGGACAAGGGCAGCAGATGCATGAGAATACCACTACTTACAAGTTCCCATCCAAGCCACACACCATCTTGACTTGGAACTATATTGCCATTCCTTCACTGTCACTGGATCAAAATCCTTGAAGTCCCTTCCCAGCAACACTGTGGGTGTATCTACACCATGTGGACTGCAACAGTTCAAGAAAGTGGCTTACCACATTTTCTCAAGGGCGATTAAGGTTGGACAACAAAATGCTGGTCTCGCCAGCGATGTTTAAGTACCATGATGCCATGAAAGAAAAAAATGCAGTCGGTTTGACTGGTTCCCCCAACTATTACCTTAAAAGTTAAGTCTCTCCTCTGGCGCGCTGTTGCTGCAGTGTGTATTATTTACAAAGTACACTCAGCCAAGGCTTCTTCAATAAGACCTTCCGAACCCATGGCATCAATTCCCAGAAGGACAAGAGCAGCAGGCATATGGGAATACCACCATCTGCAGGTTTTCATAGCAATGATTGTGTTATTGAATAGAGTGCAAAGTGAAGCGAGGATAAATGTTGCACAAACCTTGAACTGGGACCATGCTGTCTGGTTCTCTATGTCCCAATACCCAATCCAATTCCTGTGCCTGCATTTGGAGGGCCTATTTCTCTAGAGGTGTCAAAGGGTCATCTCCAGTAGTAATTGTCTCTGTCTTTTTATGTGCTACCTTCTCAATAGAAAAACTGAAGTATGAAGTGCTTATATTCAAAAAGACCTGAAAACAAATAGTTCTACTCAGAAACTCATATATTTTACACAAAAACTTCCTTACAGCTATCGTTGTCATGTCATTCAGACAAGCATGATTTTCATAAAATACTTAATGCTGAACATTACAAGCTAGCATTAAAGGAACATGGTATGTACAATTCTCTTAATCATCATGTGCTCCTGATATCAAACCTGCAGATTTATGGCTTGATATTACATATATCTGGTGCCAGTCATGCACTCTGATGTTGAACCTTTGACGTTGTACATTATCATACATGTATTTTTATGACTTGCCTTCTCAATTTTGCATTCAACGCAATTCGACCTGGTACCGGTCATTTATCATACCGGCAAAGAAGAAAATAATTTGTGTATAATTATACAATGCTATGAAAGATCAGGATGCATCATAAAAATCTATAGGTCCTCTGGTTGGTTTAGAGCCTGTTAATTTGGGATCATACAGATAATGGTCCCTTTACACCTTAGTACCCCATACATTGTTATAATTCCTCATCTGCAGTAATTTCTGCTCTTGCCACTTTTCAAACTTTGAATTTCTATCCTCTCAGTAAGAACCAGAATGGTTCATGTTGTCAGCATCCCTTTGATACTACAAATACTGCTCTGTTAACCAAACTGGCAGTTTGCATGTAGTAGAGTGAAATGAATGATTTAACTTTTGTCTCCATCTCCCAAGCATTCCACCTAGTAGTCTGTCTGACAGTTGATAACATTTATCATAATTGAAGTTGATAGATTTGAGTGTCAGGCAGCCCCAAGACTTAAGCCTACACTCAGTGGATTTCAAGACAAGTTCTTTTACCAGTAAGGTCCAGGGTTGCTTCCAAACACACAGGTCTTGATATTCAATCACACCTGAAAATACTCATGTGGGAGGGCAAGACTCAGGTACTCATTTTGAGTCCCAGTCTAACAAAGGAGACAGATATACATATGCCAGAAAATGCTAGGTGCATCTTATTTAAACATTAAAAAAACATTTCTAATACTTTTGGAACATGTAAGTGATTGCTATTTTATGTACACGAAATTTGAGACAATTTAATGCAAGTTCGATATAGACTGACTAAAACGCAAACTGGTGCCATTCAGGCTCTGGGCTCCAGCGTATCCATGGTCTTGGGCATCACATTAATATGGGCTTCAATGATGTCACACACCTCCTAGAGTCTACTTTTCTGTAGATCTGTGGTAGTACCAAGCAAAAGCCCCATTGGACTGGTAATGGCTAAATAAGTGTGGCACATTGACTTTTCTCACAGAATGACTGCATGTATGTTGTTTCCTCACCAGTCCTTCAACCAATGGTTATCATGATGTTAGCTAGTTAGATTGGCCCAGCAGCACTCAATGCTGCAGCTAATAATGCAATCTGACCCATCAGCAATCAATGCTGCAGACTGACCCAGAAGCAGACAATGCTGCAGGACTCAACTTGCAGCACTCAACGCAACAGCCAATGCCGCAGACTGATCTAGCAGCAGCAAACGTTGCAGGACTGAACTTGCAGCACTCAATGTTGCAGTCTGACTCAGCAGCAGTCAATGCTGCAGGTCACCCAGCAGCACTAAATGTTGCAGTTAATACTGCAGGACGGAACGAGCTGCAGTCATTGTTACAGGACTGACCCAGCGGCAGTCAATGCTGCAGGCCTGAGCCAGGAGCAGTCGGTGCTGCAGGCCTGAGCCAGCAGCAGTCGGTGCTGCAGGCCTGAGCCAGCAGCAGTCGGTGCTGCAGGCCTGAGCCAGCAGCAGTCGGTGCTGCAGGCCTGAGCCAGCAGCAGTCGGTGCTGCAGGCCTGAGCCAGCAGCAGTCGGTGCTGCAGGCCTGAGCCAGCAGCAGTCGGTGCTGCAGGCCTGAGCCAGCAGCAGTCCCTGCTGCAGTCGCTGCTGCCGGACCGACGCAACAGCATTCAGTGCTGCAGTCGCTGCTGCATTCTGACCCATTAGCGCTCGCTGCTGCAGGACCGACGCAACAGCATTCAGTGCTGCAGTCGCTGCTGCATTCTGACCCGTCAGCGCTCGCTGCTGCAAGACCGACGCAACAGCATTCAGTGCTGCAGTCGCTGCTGCATTCTGACCCGTCAGCGCTCGCTGCTGCAGGACCGACGCAACAGCATTCAGTGCTGCAGTCGCTGCTGCATTCTGACCCGTCAGCGCTCGCTGCTGCAGGACCGACGCAACAGCATTCAGTGCTGCAGTCGCTGCTGCATTCTGACCTGTCAGTGCTCGCTGCTGCAGGACCGACGCAACAGCATTCAGTTCTGCAGTCGCTGCTGCATTCTGACCCGTCAGCGCTCGCTGCTGCAGGACTGACACAACAGCATTCAGTGCTGCAGTCACTGCTGCATTCTGACCCATCAGCACTCGCTGCTGCAGGACCGACGCAACAGCATTCAGTGCTGCAGTCGCTGCTGCATTCTGACCCATCAGCGCTCATTGCTGCAGGACCGACGCAACAGCATTCACTGCTGCAGTCGCTGCTGCATTCTGACCCATCAGCGCTCAGTGCCACAGACTGACCAAGTAGCAGCCATTGCTGCAGTCAACACTGCAGGACTAAACCAGCAGCAGTCAACACTGCAGTCAATGCTGCCTTGTCTCAGGCTCAAGCTCCTAGAGGTCACTGACCACAAGCCCTCATCTGAGCATCAGCATACTCGCTGAAGTCACTGGGAGAGCACCTCACAACTGCACTACACTAGCAAACATATCACTTCAGAAAGACTAACACATGGGTGATAATGTTGGTCCATGGCAGTTCTATAAACCATTATAAAGTTATGCCATGTGCAGTGGTGACTTTGCCTGCAGAGTGGTTCCACAGTTACTGCTGACCCTTCTGTGTCAGTAATATCAATAGTCATCAGTGGCTGAAAGTACTTTATTGGATGTTTGGAAAGACTGATAGAGATTGTGTTCAGGACTGTTTAATGCAGGGTGGATGCTGTAGTTCTGATGAAGCAGCGGTCCATTAACTGCTGCTGAAAATCTCTAGGCGCTAACAGATATTGTTTCATTCCTGCCCATGCTCCATCCCACTGACTTTTCCTCATCAGATGATGAAGATCCTCATGCAGTCCAAACTTCAATTGCTGTCCTTGTTACATTTTAAGTTTTGCAGAATGCAGCAGATGACCATAATTCAGTGTTGTTTGTGAGCTGTACTATAGAAAGCCTACAGGCTTATCCAAGCAGGAGAACGTTGTTTGAACTCCAATGGCCTTCCTCTCCGACGCCTCTGGTGATCCCATAACTCACATTATATCTCCATTCAACTGGTGATGTTGAGTCCAAGGAGGTGCCATGGATCAGACATAAAGAATATAGCCAGCTTTGGCCTTGGTGTAATAAAACAGACATTTCTGGAGACACTCTGTTTGTCTGGCAGCCAGCTCCCTCAAAGCTGTGCACGTGTGTGGCAGCAAAATGCTCAGGAATGTGCTGCATAGGGAACAAACAGGCTGTGCACAAGCAACGTTCTCTAAGATGCACGCATGCATGGCCATAAGCTTAAAGGGACCACACAGTACAGCATGGTGGCTTCTCACAGCAAACAGAGGTTAAAGGGAAAATTGTCTGGCAACATCTGTGGAGAAAGAACAAGAACAAGGGCCCAATTTTAACCCATTCAAAACTCATGATCATGCCCATTTGTTTCAGGTCAATGACCTTTTATTGGAACGTCAGAGTTTCTGATGAAAAGTTATTGACATGAAACGGTAACTGTTTCTCTCTGCACAGATGCTGCCAGACCTGCTGAGTATTTCCAGCACTTTTTTTCAGATTTCCAGCATCTGTAGTCTTGCTCTGCTGGGTTAAGAGAGGAGGAACTGGAGGACTGGTACAGTATGTAAGCATCATGACAACTGCCAAGAAAGTGGCATAATGCACCGATGATGATCACTTGCCAGCTAAACATTACAGTGGTGAAAGTCTTTTCTGTTTTGGAAGGTTGCTGGCTCGTTGCAGGTATAATGATGGCACCTTAAGTTCAATCAATCACACCCTGGTTTTGGGGAAGTTTGCTATGTTAGCAAAACCTAAATCCCTTTACTGTCGGCTCCTCATGTCCATTGGAAAACCTGATATGCTTATTAGTGAAGCGTATATCACTTAACTGCAGGCCATCCCATGCAGTTTGTTTGTGTGGGAAGGGCCCAGGCAAAAAGATTGTAATCTGTAATTAGTCTGCCTTTGTAAAGTGTTTACCTTAAAATATTTCAGAATTTAATACCACTGTGTCTTTGTTTAGAAATAAAAACTCAAAAATAATTCAACAGCATGAAGATAGACTCTGTGAAAATTTGAAACCATTTATTAACCAAAATATTTTGTTGACAATCCTTGGTTTCAAAATCTATCAGGCAATGATTTTAGTTTCCTATTGCCCATTTTGTTCTCAAAACTGGGGCAGCAGTTTTAACAGCTGACTTGGTTTTCCAGGTAACATGATTCCTGTCCGAAACAGGTCTCATGAAACATTCAAATTGGGTTCAAGTGATGTTATTACAACCTTACATCATTTTCACACCTTCCTGCCTGATTAATGTCACATCCTGTTCCTGCCCATCCACCATGGGTGATGCGTATATTGAGGTGTCATTCCAATGACATTTAAAGGGATTATCCGCTGTTCTCAGATAAAGCTGCTTGGAGATATTCTTTTTGCTACAACGCTTTTGACCTTAAAGATTTGAAAGTGCTTATAGATCCCATTGTAGGTTCTGCACTGTTAAGGATTTTTGGACATTGAAGTTATTTCTTGCTGGGTGTCCTCTAGGAATTCCACTCTGAGAGGAGGAAGAAAATAGGGAATAGCAGATGGATGGAGCAAAAACAGCTGTAGCTATAAGGAGAGCAAATAGAATGAGATATTCTTGGAGGAATGTTTACCTTCCCAACAGAGCTTATAGTCTCAGAATAACATACCTGCAATTATTTTGTTACAATCATGCTAGAGACCAGTAACTTTTTTTAAAGAAAGAAATCTGAAATCCCAGTTATTTACTAAAATAATGAAGCCACAAGATTCCACAGTTTGAAACAGAAGAATTTTTACTATACAAGAGTCAAGCAAAGCAAATGCTAAATACTATCTTACCTAACCACCTATATTCTAACACCCAGAATCAACATAAGTTAAACTTGAATTAATATGCAAATTACAGTTGATATAAACTATAAAATACATATTAAATGGCAGATACAACTAAGACAGATCTTACAAATTGGCTTGGTAGTCCACTCAGTACATATGTCATTCATCTCTGTCACAAAGTCCTTCAATATTCTATATTCCTAATGAAGAATTTCAGTTCCTCTTCTAGGATGTAGCCTGATCCCCAGTCAACAGCAGTGCACAACCAACCCGAGTTCCAAGGGCACAGATCTTCACCAAAGTGGCACACGTTTGCAGAACCTCTTCAACTCTGTTTACAACAGTCTGGATGGTGTAGATCCTCCAATGTTATCTACACGTAGCAGAAACAACTGCATCAATTGTATGTTTGCCTATTCTCAGCTTCTGGATCTAGCCTCTGTCTTCTTCAGTCTGTCTGCACAGCAGTACTAGGATCATCACCTTAGCTCAGATGGCTCTGTGTCCTTTTATGTGGTTTCAACCAGTTTAAGACTCCACAGAAGTTTTGGTTTCTAATCTCAGTTTCACTCTTAGTTTCCTGCTAGAGACCGGAAAGATCAGTCTCCTTTCTCAGTTTGCTTCCTCAGTTTCCCTTTCTGGTTAGGCCCCGTCTCAAAAAGTACAAGATTTGAAACCACGGATTCCATAACATTTATATTCCTCCTTTAATGTAGTCAAATATCCTAAGATGTTTCATGTGAGAGTAATCAGACAAAATAATTGACACAAAGCCAAGGAAGAAGACACTAGAACAGGTGATCAAAAGCTTGGTCAAAGTGATAGATCTTTAAGGAGTACCTTAAAGGAGGAGAAAGAGGTTTAGGGTGGTAATTCCAGAGCTTAGGGTTTACATAGCTGAAGACACATCCGCCTATGATGGGGCAAAGAAAGTTGGGATGCGCTAGAGGCCAGAATTGCTAAATGTACAGTTCTTGAGTATTTGTAGGATTGGAAGGGGTTATGGAGATATGGCAGGGTATGAATACCAAGATGAGATATTTAAATTTTGGATGTTGCTGAGGCATGAGCCAGTGTAGGTCAGTGAGCACAGAGGTAATTGGTGAACAGAACTTGGTGTAAGTTAGTTCACAGGCAGTAGAGCTTGGATGAGCTCAACATGGGGAGGTTGGCCAGGCGGACATTGAAATCGTCAAATCTGGATGTAACAAGAGCATGGATGAGGGTTTCAGCAGAAGGTTAGCTGAGGCAGCAACAGAGAGGGATTATATTGCAGAACTGGAAGCAAGTAACGTTGATGATGGGGACATCATGGGGTTGGAAACTCAGCTCAGGGTCAAATAGAAAAGCAGGGTTGTGAATGGCCTAGTTCACCCCGAGACAGTGGTCAGGGAGGTGTATGGAATCGATGACTAGGGAACAGGTGCAGGTTGAAGACAATGGCATTGGTCTTCCCTGTGTTTAATTAGAGGAGATTTCTTCTCATCCAATACCAGATGTTGGATAAGAAGTTTGACAACACAGGGACAGTGGAGGGATAGAGAGAAGTGGTGGTGAGGTAAAGCTGGGTGATGCCACCTTTTACAAGTTTTAGTCTTGACCTTGTTTTTCTTGTTTTTGCTTTTGAATGGCTGCTGTTCATTATTCTGCCATTCACACCTCCTCTGGACCTATCTTTTGTTTCTTTTTCATCCCATTACTACTCTCTTTGGCTAGTCACAGCAACTCTTGGCAATTTTTGTCTCCCATCTTCTGCCCTATCACAGACTTTCCCTTGTTTTTTTCCCCACTCTCTTATTTCACCTCCCAGGTCTGATGAAAGGACAAGAGCTGAAACATTGGGCAGAATATTGCGCTCGTCAGGCGGGTGCATGCCCAACCAAAATGACGCACGATGACAACGGGCAAGTGTCCCAACATCATCGTGCATTTGCATGATATTTTGGTCGGCAGGCACGTGTGGGAATCAGCAGTGCACCTGCCGACAATTGAAAGACCTAATAAGACCATTCAAGATCTAATTAAATGGAATTTTTTGCTTCCCGTCCAATGTTGGCATGCAGGTGAAAAGGCTTTGGAGTTTTTATGAAACCTCAACCAAGGGCGAGATGAGGTTTCAATCAGTTGTTAAAAATAAATGTAAAATTTTCCAAACTAATTTCTAACATGCCCCTGCTTACGTGACAGAGTCGTATGAGGGGGGAACATGTTATTAACTTTTTTAAATGTTTCTTTTTTATTTTGAAAAATCTTCATCTCCCTGAAGCAGCTTTGTGCCTCAGGGAACTTTTCCTGTACGCACCCGTGCGTATGCATGAACTTCCGCGCTAGCCCTCCTCCAATACCACCCCCCCACCCCCACACACACACACAAACAGGCAGCACTGTAGCAAGGGTTTCACACTGGGCTGTAGGCCGGCCTTAATTGGTCCGCCAGCATGAAATTGCGGTCGGGCGGCAGTCGCTTTCACGGCTGTTCCCGGGCCTGCCCACCGCCTGTGCCTGCTCGATGAGGACAAAATACTGCCCATTATCTCTGTTTCTCTCTCCACAGATGCTGTCAGATCTACTGACTATTTCCAGTTCTTTCTGTTTTTTTTCAGATTTCCAGCATCCACAGTATTTTGCTTTTGGGTCAATCTCTAAGTATCTCTCTAAAAAAGTAATTGTTTCTTCTTCCAACAAAATAAAGCACAGCTTCCAATAAAGCCTCTGTCTTTCCCTCATTCTCTTTCTGGCTGGCTAATTGTCTTCATTTTATGCTCAATTTCTGATTTAAAACTTTATATGAAAAACATTCTACAGCTTGTTCTTGAAAATAAAAAACTGAAAAACTCAGAGGAATTCTCAGTTTCCTTCTTACTCCATGAGAATATCGACCTTTCCACTGATATTGAGAAAATTTTACAAAGCACGCTGGCAAGTTGTACAGTTTCATAAGTGCTGTGGACTTCGCTTTAGCTCACAGATTGAGATCTCTGGGGAACAGTACCCTGCAAAACATGGCTTTGGTATCAGCAAAAGCCTTCAAGTAAAAACATCAATGACAGAAAACACTAACAAAGATTCAAGGGATAATTTCATTGTAAAAAATAATTGCGTTTTTGTGAAGTAAATAATTTTACATCTTTCTCGTGATCCAGCCTATTTATTTATTCCATTGAGAAAGAGAAAGATGAACCATCTGTGGCTAACTAAGAAAGTTAAGGAAGGTATCAGATTGAAAGTAAATACCTACAATGTTGCAACAATTAGTGGTAGACCAGAAGGTTGGGAAAATTTTAGACACCAGCAAAGGATGACTTAAAAAATAAAGAGGGGGGAAATACATTATGAGAATAAATTAGCAAGAAGTATAAAAATAGAGCTACCACAAGTATATATATATATTTTTTTAAAAATTAGCTAAAGTAAACGTTGATCCCTTAGAGAATGTGACTGGGGAATTAATAATGGGAAACAAGGAAATGGTAGATACTTTGAATGAGTATTTTATATCTGTCTTCATGGTTTAAAATGCTAAAAGCATCCCAATAATGGTATAAAATCAAATGAGGAAGGGAGGGAGGAATTCAAAACAATCACCATCACTAGAGAAAATTTACTAGGAAAACTAATGGGACTAAAGGCTCACAAGTTCCTGGACCTGATGACCTGCATCCTAGGGTCTTAAAAGAAGTGGCTGCAGAGATAATGGATGGATTGGTTGTAATCTTCCAAAATGCCCTAGATTCTGGAAAAGTCCCAGAAAACCGCAAGTCTAACACCTCTGTTCAAGAAAATGGATAAACGGAAAGCAGGAAAGTGCAGGCCAGTTAGTCTAATATCATTGGGAAAATGCTAGAATTATTTATTAAGGAAGTAGTTGCAGGACATTTAGAAAATCATAATACAATTCATAAGAGTCAACATGGTTTTATGAAAGGAAAATTGTTTTTGACAAAGTGTCCTTTGAGGATGTAACAAGCAAGGTGGAGAAAGGGGAACTAGATTTCCAAATAGACATTTGACAAGATACCACATAAAAGGTTACGACACAAGAGAAGAGCTCATGGTGCCGGGGTAATATATTAACGTGGATAGAGTATTAGCTAACTAACAGGAAACAGAGGTTCAGGTCATTTTTCAGGTTGGCAAACTATAACTAGTGGAGAGCCACAGGATCAGCACTGGGGCCTCAGCTATTTACAGTCTATCTTAATGACTTATATGAAGGGACCAAGTGTATTGTAGCTAAATTTGCTGACAATGCAAAGATAGAAATGGAGGCAAGTTGTGAGGAGGATGCAAAGAGTCTGCAAAGGAATAGATAGGGGAAATGAATGGGCAAAAAGTTGGCAGATGGAGTATATGTGAAAAATGTCTGTAGAATGCTGTGGTACGAAGTGATCAAGTTGTCCTCATACATGAAACATAACAAGTTAAATTACAGGGACAACAAGTAATCAGGAAGGCAAAAGGAATGTTGGCTTTTATTCCAAGTGGGGGGAGGGGGGGGGGTTGGTGTGGGTGGACTACAAAAGTATGGACGTCTTGCTACAATTGTACAGGATGTTTGTGAGACCACATCTAGAATACTGCATACAGTTTTGGGATCTTCATTTAAGGAGGGATGTACTTTCTATGGAGGCAGCTCAGGAAAGTTCATTAGTTTGATTTCTGGGAAGAAGAGGTTGTCTTATGAGGAAAGGTTGAGCAGATTGGCCCTATATTCATCAGAGTTTAGAAGAATGAGATCTTACTGAAATATATAAGGCTCTGAGGGGGCTTGACAGGGTAGATTCTGAGAGAGTGTTTCCCCTCATATGGGAATGTAGAACTAGGAGTCATGGTTTCAGAATAAGGTGTGGCCATATAAGACAGATGAGGAGGAATTTATTCTCTCAAAGGGTCATTAATCTTTGTAATAGTTTCTCCAGAGAACAGTGGAGACTGGGCCATTGAATATATTTGAGGATGTGATGGACAGATTTTTGAACTACATGTGAGTTTAAGGTTATGGGAAACAGGCAAGAAAGTGAAATTGAGGGCAAGATTAGATCAGCCATGATCTTATTGAATGACAGAGCAGACTCAAGGGACTGAATTGTCTACTTCTGCTCCTATTTATTATGTTCATATTGTTTAGACATTATGGATTTGAAACCTAACCTAATTGTTGCACCCATTTTATGAGCCAAAAATATCAGTAACCTATTTGACAGAGGGGAGGCCTGCACCTGACCTGCACAGAAGTTCAGGCTACTGTTGAACTGGTCACCCTGGACCTGATTTGCCCCCAGGACGCTTGAGAATGAATTCATTTGGTTCTTAAGCCCCTCCATTCTGGCATTGCATGGCCCCAGAATCATACTCATTTTGGGGCCCAAATGAATCTAGGCCCCAATAAATTTCAGTTATTGTTTAAAAAAAAAAGTCGTTAAAAGGATTTTGCCAAATGTTTTGATCAATCTGATTGGTTCAGTTTCAGATCTAGTAGATCTTGATGAACTCAGTAGATTGGAATCATTACAGAGTTGTGCTTGTGTATTCTTTAAATTTTCGGGTAATCAAAAGATATGATGCCACGGCATAACAGAGGAAGCGTGATGCCAGACTCTTACGGACAGGAGCTACTGTTATCCTGCCATTTTAAAGTTATAGGTTACATATTGGATTATTAAATTTTTGTGTTACATAACATTTTATTTATACACAGCTTTGCAATGGCACATATTGTATAGACTCATTTATACCGTTGTATAAACTTATAGAATATTTCACAGTTGTATATATGGGAAAGCTATACTGATCGCCATTAGAATGATGCTGCTATTGGGGGCCATTTCTATGATAGCAGGAAGACAATGGATTGCAAATCTTATACTTTTAGCTACCACCTCCCTGCCTCAGACTGGTATGACTTGATCTTAAGGGAGTGGGGTGGGGGTTGGGGGTGGGGGTGGGTTAGAGTAGAAACTCGATGGAGCATTGCATTGAGCCACATAAAAATTGACTGCTTGTTATATCCCATATATTGTCTATTCAGGTATGTATATGCCACAAAAGTGTTTCGTCTTATGATGCTGGCAAGAAGAGCAAGTTATGTCAAAATAAAAGGATAGATCATAGTGCTTTGAGCATTCAGAATCATGGTAAGTTGTGAGCCATTGAGGTTTCTGTGCCCTGTGTCTTGGGCCATGGGCATATATTGGACTAATGCTGGGATTGTTGCGCAGTCAGGTGGTGGGAGAGGAAAGAACAGGAACCAGGAATAACAAAAATTGCAACACAGATGCAAACCCACCTGAATATTTATAAATCAAACTGCACCTATATACATTGTTGGATTTGAACATTCATAAATAATGTTATGGGAGACCCAACTTTAATAACTTAAATGGTATTTTGTATTTTATGGTAATAGTTCACATTATTTTATCACAATGATAATGCCTCTGTGGGAATAATACAATAGCTTTAACAGTGACAACTGGAGTTTAATTTCTGGTGGGCTTCAAGATTAGCAACTATACCAGATAACTATCACAGCAGGTTTGTTTATATTGAACCAGCCTTATCTTTTTTGCCCAGACAGTGATCATGATTCTATTACAAAACGAAGAAGTAAATAAGCTGTTCACTAACTCATTATGAAAACAGATTATGCGGCTCACCACATCAACAATAGCTATTAAACCTCTGGCCAATGTGATAAGGTTACCCAATTTTTCTGTGAGTTTGCATAAAAATCAGATTTTGATTGCTTGTAGATGTAAAATCTAACGATAAAGCAAGACGACTCAAAAGGGTTTAAAATCCAGCCTCGGGGTGGGGGCATCTGTAAATTGTTATTCCTGGCACAAAATCTCACCAAGAAGCATCCATACAATATGCATGCTTTTCACTTTAATCATTTATGAAGCCTGCAGAGAAATGAAGTTGCAATTCATAAAAAAAATTATGAAGTGATATATGGTTAGGATTCTCATTTACAATATGTGTTTAAAATGCAAACAATTGGTGCTGGGCTGACAACATACCCCCAGTAATGTGTGCTTTCTTGCGGGAAACTCTGGTGACTGTTGTCGGGGGCGAGCTGTGCATTTATGATCGAAACATAACCTAGAGATAGTTTGCTAGATGTCTACCAGTTGGGAAGTTTTTTTTGAGGTGTGAGAAGGATGGGAAAGTCTGGCAATGAACAAGAAGTCCAGCTGGTTACTTTTTGCCTCAGGAAGTGATACGTACACCAACAATGTGTCTATCTCATTCGTTACACGAAACCTCAAACTTTATCAGTCTCTTTTATAGGAGGAGGAATTTGCTGTGTTTGTGGTAGTGAAACAATTATTTAGACAGGTTCTAATATATGCATTAATATTAATCAATTGTACAATATGATTGTACTGTAGTTTCTACCTAGTTCGCAATGGTTTAAAAACCCGCAGTAAAATGGTTCAAAAGTAATAAAAACAAAAAAACTGCGGATGCTGGAAATCCAAAACAAAAACAGAATTACCTGGAAAAACTCAGCAGGTCTGGCAGCATCGGCGGAGAAGAAAAGAGTTGACGTTTCGAGTCCTCATGACCCTTCGACAGAACTTGAGTTCGAGTCCAAGAAAGAGTCAGAATGAACCTGGTTCAGTCCTGAATGTGATTAACAGCAGCAAAAACAGCAGAATCCAACCCCTGTAATCAATTGTGAACTCGCTGGTGTCTCAGCAGGTGGGATGACCGAGTAAATCCCTTCCCACACACAGAGCAGGTGAATGGCCTCTCCCCAGTGTGAACTTGCTGGTGACTCCACAGTTTGGACAATGTTCTAAATCTCCTTACACAGTGAGAGCAGCTGAATGGTCTCTCCTCAGTTTGAATGCACTGGTGGGCCATCAGTACCTGAGAGCTTTTGACACAGTCGGCGTGGCTTCAAAAGCTCTCAGGTACTGATGGCCCACCAGTGCATTCAAACTGAGGAGAGACCATTCAGCTGCTCTCACTGTTTAAGGAGATTTAGAACATTGTCCAAACTGTGGAGTCACCAGCAAGTTCACACTGGGGAGAGGCCATTCACCTGCTCTGTGTGTGGGAAGGGATTTACTCGGTCATCCCACCTGCTGAGACACCAGCGAGTTCACAATTGATTACAGGGGTTGGATTCTGCTGTTTTTGCTGCTGTTAATCACATTCAGGACTGAACCAGGTTCATTCTGACTCTTTCTTGGACTCGAACTCAAGTTCTGTCGAAGGGTCATGAGGACTCGAAACGTCAACTCTTTTCTTCTCCGCCGATGCTGCCAGACCTGCTGAGTTTTTCCAGGTAATTCTGTTTTTGTTTTGTAAAATGGTTCAATGTTGTTTGGCAATTACGATACTGTGTAACGGACTAAGCACTTTATTTCGCCTCTTGAACTAATAATGAAGGATTAACATGTATTTATCACTGCTGAATGTGTTTTTTTCTACAATAGCACTAAGGAATTACATTCCATAGTGAGAATTAAATCTATGATAGCCACAATTTTAAAATAACCCAGAGACCATGGAGATAACTTTCATCTTTACCCCCTGATAATAATTCACCTGTTATAGAACCCAACTAATTTTCACCCCTTTGATTTCAGGCCGCTTCCACAACAGGCGAGGGACTTGCTCCTACAGATTATACCCAGGTGGTCAAGTTAAAAATTATCCCCATATAACACATTTGGAAAGCAAATTGCTGGGGGAATCTGTATGAAAATCAACATGAACAACTGAATGCTGATGAGTGGTTCATCCTTGAAACATCAACTTCTCTGCTCTCTCCACAGATGCTGACTGACCTGCCGAGAGTACCAGCATTTTCTGTTTTTATTTGATTTCCAGCATTTGCAGCTTTTTGTTCTTTGTTTATAATTGCTTATTTCACTGCGGTTTCTCTTCCAGGAATGCCAACTAAGGCTAAATTTGATAGCGCCCGAAAACGTGGACATCGCCTTGGGTGTTTAACTAACGATTGTTGACTTCAATGCGAGCAGTGTGTCAACTTCGTGTCGTCTGCTGTTCAAATGATTTCAGCAGCCAGCAAGCACTAACTGTGCTATTGATTGGCTGGATGCTTTAGCAGGGGGCAAATAGCGTGAGTGGCTAGCACTAGTTAAAACTAGTCATCAGAGATTAAAACCTATTAAATGCAAAGTACATTGTGGCTGCAACAGATGTTGCCAGTTGTGCAGGAAGTGAATTTGATCTAAGAAACCATGAGTAGGAGAGAGCATGCTCCAAGATTTCAGTTGCTGCACTGGAGCCTTGGTAGAGGAGGTGGGAACTTGAGAGATGTTCTGGATCCCCTCCTGGTCCCCTAGACACAGAATGTGAAAGCAGTGGGAGTAGATGGTTCTGGGAGTCAGTACCCGGAGTCAAGCCCCCAAGGACCTGGATCTCAAGGAGTCCAGTGACCTCACACAAGTGGTCAAGGTCAGTGAATACATCTTTAAATGTATCTCACCACTAGCCTCAGGCACTCCCAATTCACGATGTCGCCCCCCCCCCCCCCGCCCACCGAACAATCACAATTAATCAGGACTTTAACCTGTCACTTATACATCCCACAAAGTCAAACACTTACCACTGCTGCAAACCTCACACCCACATTGCTCAGCTTGCAAACACATTACCACCTATTCAACCATGACAACCACATCACCCAAACACTTTCCTCTCTCTTGCAGGACAAGATGGCACACAACAAGAGACATCAGGAATTAACTGGAGAGAAGGCATGCAAGTCTGCATATCCTGACCCCTATAGTCTACATATCCTGACCATTTTTGGGATGCCATTGCTGAGGCCATGGCCATTAGATGAGGTTGAAGCCATTGAAGATGAAGGTATCTTCAAACGTGATCCTCCTTTGCACATTCCAGCTCTGTCTCATGCCACTCTCTTCTGACTGCCAGTGGCGTAAGCATTCACTTGCTCCCCCACTCTCCCCAAATAATATCCTTGCCCTTCTGCTTTTCAGATACACAAGAAGTGCAACCTGTCCAGACAGTAGACGAACAGCAAGAAGACAGTCACTCAGTTCCATAATCAGAGCCACCAGCGCAGATACTGACACTCTGTGTAATTTAGAGGAAAGCATTGAGGTGGGACCTGCACCCAATCAGACACTGGACACATGGTCTGCAACCAGGCAAGGGAAAAGGATAACATAGATGCCATCTCATCAAAGAGTGAAGTTGCATACAAGTTCTGCTGCAAAGGACCTCAGCTGAGGAAACCAATCAGGCAGCCCATGGCTAATGAGTGTGCACAAAACAATGTTTGATGCATTGGGAAGACTGACCAAAGGATTTTTGTCAATGTGAAGGAGCATGGAGAATTCTGGCACAAACTTGGCACTGGGTTTTGCAGATCCTGGAGCCCATCCTTTCCAGCATGGACGCAGTGTTCAACGCGATCAGCACAATGGTGAACCGAAATATGATGCCCGATGGTCAATTTCTCAGTTCCAATGCAGCAAAGCAGTTTGCACCAGGTATCTGGGTCCTGCATTGTAAGCTCAGTCTAAAGTCATTCTTTGTTCAGCATTCTGACATGCAAGCTTAGACTGCATGCTGCCATCTGTGGATAAGGTGTGCAAAAGGATGATGCAACAGTTCAACAATCAACATGTTACCAGGATTGCTAAGGCACTGCCCCAAGGAAGTGGCAGTGGCTCTACAGAGTACAAACCTGCTGTCCTCTCTCAGGAAGGCAATATTCATCCTCTCACCTTGGCAGTCTGCTAGAGCATTTGCTGCTACCTGTCAGCCAGCCACTCCATACTGCTGGCACTAATGCTGAGGTGGTGCAGTGCACAGCCAGGCCTTAGGCCTAGAGCTGCTGGAAGGTATCCATCCTGCAAGTGGGCCATCTTCTGTCTCTCCACTGAAAATCAGCAGTTTTTCACCAGTCATGCTGCAGCCACTTGGGTAGCATTGTGTAAGAACACTAGAACAAGAAAAGGCCCATCAGTCTACCTCCATTCATTAGAAAAGTAATAGAAGGAGTCATCAACATTGTTACAATATGTAAATCAAAAGAATCAACTTTACCAACCACTCCCCAAATGAAAAAATTACCAACAAGATTTCACGTTTTTGTAACTTAAACACAAATCAGAATCAACATAAATAAATAGCAAATCACTGTTGGTACAAAGTATAAGTTGTACATGGGATAGCATATGTAACAAAGCCCATCTCACTGCATTAGTGAGGCAGTCCACCCTGCCTATATAGTCACAGTTTCAGCCACACAGTTCTTCTGAGCATAATTCCTTTCCTTCAAGGTCTTAGCCAATTCTCTACAGGCAGCAGCCAACTCTTGTTTCTTCTTTGTCTTTCTAATCTTGTCTGTGTGCCACACAGGCCTCCATATTTTAACTTCCTTCCTGTGGTATTGCTTCCAGGTCAAGGGTCACCAGGTCACATGGACCAGTATTTCTTATTTATTTAAAAATTATAATTGATCCCTCTACAAGTGATGCAAACTCTTAAAAGTAACATTTTTAAAAACAGTTCCACATTTCCTGAATATTTAAAAGTAATTATACATTTTCCTTACTTTTCTACCGAGACTGGGTGAGCTGTTTCCATTAAAGTAAATTTCATGTAGCATACTTATCAAAAACTGCCAAAAAAAAGCACATTTTCCCAAATGAGACAAGAGAGTCAGATTACAGCAAGACCTTCGGATTTAAGCTTAACTTTTGTCTGGCGATCTTGCTTAATGACTTTGCTCCATCTTATATAAATATATTTTTACTTTGCAACTACAAGTTCTTTATATGTTGAACGTGAACAATATTTTCCACTATTTTAAAATAATTACCTTTTTCGTTTTTGATTTGATTGAATTACAATTGCTTAATAAGCAATATATTCATACTTTTAAGATAAATGATGCCAAAAGTCAGTAGAGCCTTTTATCCATAACTCAAAAATGTAAAATCTAATTGATTTGAGCAAAGAACAGAAAACAATACTGCAACCTAATGTGATGTACAAACCAAATCAAAATCTGTTATGCCTTTTGCCCCCCCCACCCCCCAGCCACCATTGTTAATTGTATGTTCCTCCCTGCCTAACACTTACTAAGTCTGGAACCAAAGGTCAGGAAAGTAGCCTGTTCCCAGGCTTTGCTAATGCTGTTTTGCAAATGGTTGCAAAGTGGTACATAAGAACAGATTAGAATAATTTCCTTGTGGAGCCTTCTACATTGTTACAGTGCCTAGCATTGACTTGGCATTCTTACTCTGAAACCAGGAACTTACATTTGGGTAATCGTGGATGTTGTTTTTTTTTTAAATTGCTTTTTAGCCTGCTGATACAGAAACAAGCTGGGCCCTAAACTAGTCAACTAATGATTTTCAAGATTCATTCATTCATTTGAAAAGTTTTATTTATGATGATGAAATGCATTTTTATGTCACTTGCATTACACCTTTGTAACATTTTTTCATGAAAGCAACGTATCTTTGCTGTCCTGTATGTAGATGTGTGTTGAACTTTTCAGACTATTAACATGGTAAACAAAATCAACATTTACAAGTAGAACTATTGAATTGGTTTCGTACGGTGGATTTATGCAGTCCAGAGGCATTGTTTAGAATCTTCAATTTGGATTTATACTAAGATATCACTAAAATGTTATACACACAAAAATCCCTCTGCAAAACAATTGCTGTATCTATCTTCATAATTTAAGCTCAATGTTATAGCTATGGTAAGGCCTTTATACCCTGAACAATTCCCCGTTGAATCATTTATATACACTAAAAGGGGTTCCTTGAAACTATATGCATTCCTAAATGTAAACAAAGGTGGTGTATCATCGAGGGTCTGAGTTCACGTTCTGTGATATCCAAGTGGCAAGACTGTGGTCTCCATTATCCTATGGGGAGAAATGCTGAGTAGAAGCAAAGCATTTCCTGCAGGGAGGAAAAAGTCAGATTGAATTAGTCTATGCATTCTTCTGTGCAGCTGCCTCAACAATTACTGAAATTGGAAGAGTTCTGGGTGGAGCTTTCTCTCTTGCTGAACAACATGAGGACACTAAATGATCATTTTTTTGAAATAAAAGAACTCCACACATATATGATTAGCTATCCCGCACCTACAAATATTCTTGACAGATATTTTTGAGTATCTTCATATACGCCACATTGATCTAACAACCTTGATCTCCAGTCATAACTGAAAAAAATAAATGCACTCCAAAATAATAAATAATAAAATAATTTAACCAAACACTTTAAAATGTATTATTAAAAAAGTGAAACCTATATATATATTTGGGGATAAGAAAAGAGAACTGTACATTTGTCTGCAATTGTTTTTGGAATACCGTAACATACAACAGGGAAAAGTTTAACATTATTTGATAGCTTCCTTTCCTTATTGCAACAGTGCTGTACGGACAATTTCACAACACACAATTTCTTCCATAGGTTAAAGGTTTAAGTAGACATCAACAGAGATGCTACTGGTTCTAGCACTTTAGAAATGATGGCCGGAACAAAACAATTCTTATTAATTACATTATTCAATACAACATATTCCTAGAGATCGTGACTGGGGATAATTTGACACATTACTATTTGCAGGCTTGTGAAATAACTGAATTGTTAAAAAGCATGCTTTCTATAGAAGGGATGTTTGAATAACAGTTCGTCAAAGCTTTTTGATATTTATTACTTCTTCTTTCAGCTATCGTCAATAAGAAAGCTCATCTAATAAATTTCCTGTGTGTGTGTGTGTGTGTGTGTGTGTGTATTTTTTTAATGCAACATGTATGAATCTGCGTTTATAAACAATGTGTTAAGCTACATTTCCCATCAAGTTGAAACAAAGTGCCTGATCAACACACAATTATCTTTTTGTTGCCTTAAGAGCTTGTTTGGAAAGGAAGGACTACAAGGCATGCTATGTGAAATAATGAACAGATTAAAATGCTAATAGGATGTGAGCAGTCTGTGCAGACACACTCAGATCTGCTGTTAAGGGGCCTGGAGTGACTCTCCTGAGAGATAGCCATCTGCTGTCGATGTGAGGATGGGGCAGTGTTATTCCACAGGGATCCTGGCAAGAGATGAAACCAGAAACGTATCAAGCTTTCCATTTGCTGTGGGTCAGAGTGGTAAGGCCACAAGAGAGAAAACATTTGTTATCACTGAGCACATAAAAGTATGAGCTTCAGTCTTCCAGACAGAATTTAAGGTCAAGTCTACAGACCTGATATGCCACACCCTGTAAAATCATTGGTTTTGAGAAATGCATATGGTGCTGCAGAGTAAGAGCACACAATAGAATAATGAATAGAACTAATCAAACAAAGGTTAAAATACTACTGATCTTCAGAATGTATTTTAAATATTGTACCGTGACAGTTAGGAACACATTTCCCGATGCTGAAGACTATGTAGTAAATTATCAATCTTTCAAAGGTCGTAATATTTTATTAGCTCAATTTTTTTGCTGCTGTACAATTTTGTGTATTTCTAAATTTTTTCGGGCACTACTGACTGCGGGAAATGTTTCCTATGGGATTAAAGATGAATGAATTATATTTTAACTGCAAATGCTTATTTAATTTTGAACACATTGCTAATCCAATTGTGTATAGGTTTCAATATGTATGGTGTGGTGCAAAAATGTGTTAAGAGTTCCAACATACTGCAGCATTAGGCTTATGCCTCACATATTAGAGTTACTCGTCCCACTATTGTTGGAGGGAGATGTTGAGAAAAGGCTAATGAATAAGGAAATTGTGCAACAACATTTGAAAGAAAATGTTTTAATCCTCCTCAGAATGTGAATGTTGCTGGAAAAGTCAGCATTTATGGCCTATCCCCTTGAGTTGATAGTGATGAGACGCCTTCCTGAACTGCTGCAATCCATCTGATGACGGTGTTTCTACAGTGCTGTTAGGGAAGGAGTTCCAGGACTGTGACCCAGCAACATTGATGGAATAGCAATAGATTTCCAACTGTTAGGATCCCAGACGAGATCCTAAAATTTTGTTATGATCTGGTTAGGGACCAGTTTTTTGGTTAAAGTAGTTGAAATTTGTAATCCCACTTACTAAGGGAATGCTACAAGATTGCACAGTTTTAAACAAACATAAGAAATTAAACGAGGTAAGGGTTAACAAAGCAAACGGTCCATATTATCTATCTTATACTCTAAGGGCAGAATTGTCCCAGATTTGCACCAAGTGTGGTAGCAGGTGGATGAATCAACGTTTTACCTGCCGGCTGTAATGGCGGCTTCTCACGCCATATTGTCCCAAATCTCGCCGCATTAATTATGCATTCCTGGGAAATGCACCACTTCCATGCTGGGTGGGCTGTGATTCACCCACTATGCCATGACCTCACTGCTTCATCATGCTGGGTGCCACATTTAAAGTACAGCCACGTGCACACCTCTCCGTGCTTCCAGCTCAGGACTGCTGAAAGGCAGGAAGATTGCAGCCCTCAAGTTTAGTGATGAATCCCTCGAGGGTCTTTTGGGTGCTGTGGAGGCCCGCCATGATGTCCTTTACCCCTGCACTGGCTGTAGGAGGGACAGCAATATTACACTCCAGCTTGGTAGGCGATGGCAGCGGTGATCAGTGCCAATGCTGCACAGAAGAGGTTGGCCATCCAATGCAGATAGAGGATGAATGATCTCATCCTTGCTGCCAGGGTAAGGCAACCATCTTATCACTATAAACTCACAGACTCAAGCCCATCACACATGCACTAGCATCTCACTCACTGCCAGCTTAAGAGATATCACCACTCTCTTTCACACACACCCTCACATCTCCATCTGGCCCCATCTCTTCTGGAGACTGCATCCTCAACCCTCACCATCTTGATGCCACTTGCACAGATCAACTTGTCCTCCCACACAAACCCTGGGATACTCTAACCCTTCCTCAGTCCAGCCCTCGCCCTGCAGCCTCTTCCCTTGCCTGAGGCCACTTCTCCACCTTCCCCAAGCAAACCCTAGCCCTGCAGCCATACAAAGGCACACCAGCCTTTTGGCTGGTCTGGTAGGTACAGACCTGCCAATGAGCCCCCCTAAATGTGGTGTGGTGCTGTCTGTGAAGCCTGGCGCTGATGACTGCGAGTGCTGCCTGAAGCAAGGTAGGCAAACAAACCTTGAAGTCCTGAGCGAAGTGCAGCTTGCCAGGTGCACATCACTTATGTACAGTCGTGAAACACAGTGCGATTGCACACCGACATGGGCGGCTGATCCAATGAAGGGGGATAAATCTGACGGGCTGGCCTTATAATGATATGAAGATGTATTACAATGAGGTTCCCAATGTCTGATGGCAGGAAATGCAGTCCATCATCAACAGGCTGAGTTGATGATTGCAAGCTGGAATCATGACGTCATGAAACCAATTTTTGGCCTTCTCGCCACATTGTCCACTCATGCTGCCAAGCACGCCTGATGCCACCGGGCACGAGCAATTCCGCCATAACATCCAGAATTAACATGAGGTAAATGTGAATTAACAAGCAAACTGTGATTGAACATGCCATAACTGCGCATTAGGGCAGACACAATCAAGATAGGTTCCCCCACATGTTCGCAGTAACCCGCCCAGATGTCTGTGATCACTGAGTTCCAAAAACCTTCAAAACTCTGTCTTCCTCCCGAGGGATTTCAGATTCTCTTTTTCAAAGATCTAGTCTCTGATTACCCTGAAAAGCCGCTCCAATTTAGACTGCCCCAACAACTGCTCACTTCCCAGTTGCTCCATCTCTTCTGAGACAGCGTCCCACTGGATTCATAAGGCTGCACCCCAGCATTTAGTTACTGGCATGGTTCCAGCTCTCTAGCTACTCTGAGCAGAATCCCACTGCTCACAGGCTTTCTTTTTCCCCAGCTACCAGCTTCAGAATGGAGCTATCACTGTCTGCCAGACTTCTCTGAGCTCCAGCTCCACAGAGCTAACAACAGTATTTCAGCTGTATGGAGCGAGCAACTTTCTGCTGCCTCCTCCACTCTGGACTAATCTGAGCAACCACTGTTCACAATGGATTGCTGTTCACTCTGCCTCTTGAACAGCATTAGGGTTAGGGTTAATATGTCCCAACAGGGTTCTATCCCTAATGAGGCTGGGTTTAATGTATCACCTGGGTACATTCTGTACTTTAAATGTTACAATCTACAGTCAACCAAAGGTCAACCCCACAGGCGCTAACTTATATAAAAAAAAGATAAAAATATAGACTCCCTCACACAAGTTAGGATGGCGTATGACTTGGAGGGGAACTTACAGACGATTGTATTCCCATGTGCCTGCTGCCCTCATCCTTGTGGAGGTTACAGGTGAGGACATGCTATTGAAAATTTCTTGGCGAATTGCTGTAGTGCATCTTCTAGATGATACACAATCCACCAAACTCATGCTAGTGATGGAAGAAGTGAATGTTTCAGATGGCAGATACAGGGATGCTAATCAAACCTGGATGATGTTGAACTTCTTGAATAATGTTAGCCTGGCATTCAGCCATAAAGTGGGGGTGGGAATTCTATTGCATTCCTGACTTGTGCTTTGGAAATTGGATGAGTTACTCACCACAAAATACCTCTGACCTGCTCGTATAGCCACAATATTTATGTGGCTGATCCAGTTATGTTTCTGGTCAATGATGATGCATAGGGTGTTGATAGTAGGGAATTTGACAACGGTAGTGCCATTGAATGTCACTGGGAGGTGATTATAGACTCTCTTATTGGGAATGGTCATTGCCTGGCACTTAGGTGGCAAGTAACATTTGAGCCACACATCAGTCAGAGCCTGGACATTGTTGACGTCTTGTTGCATGCAGGCATGAATTATTTTACTATCTGAGGAATTGCAAATGGAACCGAACAGTGCTATTAGTGACCTTATGCAGGAGCGAAGGTTATTATAACATAGGAACATAGGACGAAGGAGCAGGAGTAGGCCATTCGGCCGTTCTAGTCTGCTCTGCCATTCAATAAGATCATCCACTATCCTATCTGCTCCCCCCTAACCCTTGGTTCCCTTGTTTATCAAAAATCTATCTAATCTAACCTTTAATAAATTCAATGACCCAGCCTCTCCTGCTTTCTGGGGAAGAGAATTTCACATGTTCATGACCCTTAGAAAAAAAAATTCTCAACTCTGTCTTAAAAGGGAGGCATCTTATTCTTAAACTGTCTCCCCTAATTCAAGTCTCCCCCACAAGTGGAAACATCTTCCTGGTATCTACTCTTATCAAGTCCCCTCAGGATGTTATATGTTTCTGTAAGATCACCTCTCAATCTTCTAAACTCCAGTGGGTATAGTATCAACCTGTTCAACCTTTCTTCACAAGAAATGCCCCTCATTCCATGAATGAGTCAAGTGAACCTTCTCTGAGTTGCTGCTAATGCAATTATATATTTTTTCAAATAAGGAGACCAAAACTAAACACAGTATTCCAGATGTATTCCATTGATGAGGCAGCTGAAGATGGTGGACCTAGGACACTGCTCTGATGAACTCCTGCAACAACGGCTTGGGACTGAGATGATTGAACTCCAAAAATCACAATCATCTTTCAATGTGAGAGCAGAACTACAGAAAGTAAGGTACTTCCATTAGAAAAAGGGTTAGAAGAATTGAGAGGTGCTCAAAATTATGAGGGATTTTTGATTAGGTCAGAAGAAAAACTGCCTTCACTGGTCAGGAAGTTGGTAACTACAGACCATAAATTTAAGATAATTACCAGAAGAACAAGGAGAGAGGTTAGGGGATTTTTTTTTTGAATGCAGAAGGTTCTTGGTGCACTACCAGAAACAGTGCTTGAAGTAAAATATGTCAGCATTTTCAAAAGGCACGTGGATAAATACTTGAAAATTGAAATTCAAAGAGTGTAAGGAAAGAGTAAAATAAAGGGACTAAATTGAGAAGCTCATTTTGAGAGCTGAGAGAAGTTCAATGGGCTTCTTCTGTGCATGACTTTTTTTGATTCTATATCAAATATTAGATCACAGATAAGATAACAGCAATGCTATGATAGTAAGTATATTAACCAAATAAGTTGTTATAAACATTCAAATCTCATTTGTTTATTAGCTCTTTTCTGCAGCAGCTTATCTTATTATTTTCTATGGGCTGAATTTTGCAGTAGAAATAATGGGGGTGGGGTGAGAAATATAGCTCACTGTTATGCAGAAATTCAACAGCAGGTTCTGGTACTGCACACATGCTCATTAAACATGGAAGTCAGGAAGTTTCTTCTTGAGATACCCCGTGCCTCAAAAAATTGTACAATAACAATATCTAGCCACCTGCAGCATTCAAATATATTGAATGGTGCAAAGTTCTGTTACTTAACTTCACTAGAAATAGGGCTTGTCCATTTCAGCGTATATGCTCATTCAATGGTAAGTCTTCATTACTACCAAACAATCTCTCTGGCACTAAAAAATAACTTTCAAAGTGTGGAGTCTCATTCCCTCAATTTCAATTATTTTTGGAAATTTACAAAAATAAAGTATTTTGTTTTTACTAATTCAATCTCTCATCTCTTTTAATCCAACCTTTCTTTGCCTCTCTATTTCACTTTCTGTACCAGATTTGACATTAAGTGCAATATTCTGCCACTTCCTGGTTCACAGTGTTGCTTAGTAACGATTCTTCAATCTGATTGATTAAGGTGATGCACAGTTTTCCCTGTTCACACAGGTCGTAGATGCTCTGTAGAGCGTGCTGAACTTTTTAGAAAGTTGGTTGAAAGGAAGTTCCAGTGCAAAAGCCGCTATGAAATCTACAAGCAAGTGCAAGTATACTGAACTGCTGGCACTGCCAGTTCACCACTTGCCCATTATGTTTCTTCTTTGAAAGCTAATACATACTCAAATTTTACTGGCAGCAATAGTGTATTACAGTATATATGTTCATCAGGAACTGGTTTAGCATTCAATTCTCATTTCAAATTAATCTTACATTTATTATTCCTGAAAGAAGCACCTGCAATAGCTGAGGTTACATTTCAATTTTGGGGTTCTGAAAATATTTCCACTTGTTGTTGATAGAACCACTCAGGCTATAACATTATAAGTCAATGCTAATTCTGTAGAACCAAATGTTATTTTAATATATCTAACACCATTTCTAATCACCTTTTTAATAAACTATTTTTGAAAACCATTCTGTGTAAGGACAGCAAAAGCTCTCCACATTTCGCAGTATTATGCATGTTCCTTTCCATTGGCCTGCATTTTGTGATGAAATTAATAATTTGGCTATCAGCGCTCAGCATTGTTAAAGTGTAAATTGGACAGCAACTTCCAGCAAGGGTGCATGTGCACAGAAATCAGGAAATTACTGTCAGTGGTTGCCCTGCTCCTCCAGAAGCTTAGCTATAACAGTATCTCTCTGGAACTTGATATTGAAACAGATGGAATGGCATGATGTTGCAGTACGAACGTGATAGAGACACACTAAATTCACCAGAAAAAGTTAAGACTAGTCCATTCCAGTGTAAGTAACTATTTAATGATATGCTAAGTCTTAATTAAGCAATCCCTCTGGCACTAAAAAAATAAGTTATACAAGTATGGAGTCTCATTTCTTCAGAGAATTATCATTGGAAATTTATAAAATATGAATAATTAAAACAAAAGCATTTTGTCTATTTCATCTTTCTTAATCCCATCTTTCTTTCCATCTCTTTATTTCACTTTCTGTAGATTATTTGGCATTGAATTAGATATTCGAATTTGTACTTCCGGATTCAAACTCGGCATTTCCCAGTAACAATTCTTTTATTTGATTGGTAAGGAGATGCACAATTACTTTCCCTGTTTACACAAGTTCCAGATCCCTTGTGGAAGGCAGTGCCCCGAATGGCTTTCTAATCACAGCAAATTTCATTACAAAACCCATACAAAGTCTGTGGTCATGTGGAAGGTAATGAATGGTAGGTGCCAACAGTTTACCATTGACTAATGTTGCAGCTAAGATGCGCTGCAGTGCATCAACCCAAAAGTAGCTGTGCAGGCTGTGCACAAGTCACCCCCATTAAATTACCACGCATTCACCATACAAAAAAACTTGTAAAATGTCTGGGCACTTCAAAAAATCATCAGCTGACTCCAAAATGAGGGTGCATTACCACTGACCATAAAATCCTGTCCAATAATAACATTAGATCTACACACTGTAAATATTTCTGCACGGTTTTTATAACGTAATGAAACTGCTCTTGTTATGTTTTTAAAAAAGCTGATTGTCATAATTTCACTTGATTAATACAGATCGTTACTAAATCATTCATTTGCATTTTCAAAAACAAATCATTTAGAAAGCAGAATATAATTATGCAAATACAAATTAAAATTTACTGCAAACACAGCTTTGTAGATATAAAGAAAAACTATGCTTCTAAATAATTTCAGCATTGTGCATTCTTCAGTGCAAAGGAAACTTCTGCACGATAATCTATAGATCATTCAGGAACAAAAGCTTTACTTGCAAATAATCAAATGAATAATTTGTTTGGCATTTCAGGTTGCACCTTTATAGAATTTACTTTATTAAAAATCTTGAGATGAAATAAAATTACTCCTGAAATATGTCACAGCTACATTCCTGGCACATGAAAGGATGAAATGGTTGAAGCCAGACAGGAAGGAGTAAACAATGCATATATGGAAACTGAATATGATACCATTTTGCATGATTGCTGTGCAAATTTGGAACACGATCCATTTTAATAGCCACATTTAGTAATGAACACTTCAAGGTTGATCTCTCATAGGAATTGAAGTACAATGTCCTGTTCCCTATTCCAGCAGAGTAATGAAGCAATGAATGAAGTTTCTTTGTCCAGACCCAGTTTGAGTACAAAGCATTGTTTCAGGAATAAATTACCATTATCATACTTTTTATAAATACACAAGTTGTTCAAAAACATGAAAATCACATTTTGCGTTTGTTCAGAAGTGATGTATAATAATAGAAGCAAGAGAGAGTGCAGCATACATTGCAGAACCATGAAAATTTGTATCTTCAATTTATCCATTTCTAGTTAGTGAAAGGAAGATTCTGAGAAGACAGATGTCC
The DNA here is from genome assembly GCF_017639515.1 of Carcharodon carcharias. Taxonomy (NCBI): domain Eukaryota; kingdom Metazoa; phylum Chordata; class Chondrichthyes; order Lamniformes; family Lamnidae; genus Carcharodon; species Carcharodon carcharias. The sequence continues at coordinate 69,698,623 of NC_054481.1, read as the reverse complement.
TTTTAGATTAGTTATGTCTGCATTCGCCAAATGGAAACTTATTTTCGTTGGACAGGAACAAGGGGAGGCCATTTAGCTCTTGGGCCTGTTCCACCATTCAATGATATCTGGCTGATCTGCACCCTAACTCCATATGTTTGCCTTTACCCATATTCTTTGATATTTTGGGTTAACAAAAATCTATCAATTTCAGTTTTAAAATTAATAATTGATCTTGAAGAGTTGATGTTTGCAGAAGAGTTCCAAACTTCTATCACCCTTTCTGTGTAGAAGTATTTCCTAACTCTGCTCCTGAAAAGTCTGGCACTAATTTTTTTGTAAAAAAGATCTAAGGAATGTTTACTTACTGAAAAAGAACAGCAAAAAAACCTGATAATTATTGTGGGCTTATGCTTCTGCTTAACAACTCTGCTACAGACTGAGACACAAAGGTCTACTCCTCTCTCCCTTCAACTGCAAGTATGAGTTGTTAAGCAAAAGAGCCTTGACCTGATTATATCATAGGCCAGTTTCACAATCTTTTCATTAAAACAAAAGTAAAACTACCGTGAATGCTGGAAATATGAAATAATGATGGAGTGCTGGAAATAGTCAACAGTTCTGGCAGCATTATGATTGGAATAACCCTCAGCAACTTCCATTTAGGAAAAAGAGTTCAAGCAATTAAAAAAACTCCATTGCCAGAGGTGTTATCTAATTAAGGCACTGCTTAATAAGTGAGGAAACCAATCCAGTGGTATTGAGATTCCATTTGAAATAAGAAAATTGTGGTGAAATAAAAGCAAAGTGCCGGAAATACTCAGTAGGTCTGGCTGTGTCTTGGGGCAGAGAAACAGAGTTAATGCTTTGAATCTCATGGGAAACCACTTCTGGGGAAGTCATATTCTACCTGAAACATTAACTCTGTTCCTCTCTCCAAAGATGCTGCCAGATCTGTTGAGTATTTCCAGTACTTTTGTTTTTATTTCATATTTCCAGCACAGTATTTTAAAAATTCATTCATGGGATTTGGGTGTCACTGGCTAGGCCAGCATTTATTGCCCATCCCTAATTGCCCTTGAGAAGGTGGTGGTGAGCTGCCTTCTTGAACCGCTGCAATCCGTGTGTATAGGTACACCCACAGTGCTATTAAGGAGGGAGTTCCAGGATTTTGACCCAGCGACAGTGGAAGAATGGAGATATATTTCCAAGTCAGAATGGTGTATGGAGAACTTCCAGGTGGTGGTAGTCCCATGTATTTGCTGTCCTTATCCCGGTAATGCTGGGGACCTCTGGAGGAAGCCTAGATGAATCATCCACTCAGCACTTCTAGCTGAAGATTGTTGCAAATGCTTCAGTCTTATCTTTTGTGCTGGGCCCCCCCATCATTGAGGACAGGGATGTTTGTGGAGCCTCTTCCTCCAGTGAGTTGTTTAATTGTCTACTGCCATTCATGACTGGATGTGGCAGGACTGCAGAACTTAGATCTATCCGTTGGCTGTGGAATCGCTTATCTTTGTCTATTGCTTGCTCCACTTTTGCTGTTTGGCATGCAGGTAGCCCTGTGTTGTAGCTTCACCAGGTTGACACCTCATTTTTAGGTATTCCTTGTTGCTGCTCCTGGCATGCCCTCCTGCACTCTTCATCGAACCAGGGTTGATCCCCTGGCATGGTGGTAATGGTAGAGTGGGGGGATATGCCAGGCCATGAAGTTACAGATAGTGGTTGTATACAATTCTGCTGGTGGCCCATAGCGCCTCATGGTTGCTCAGTGTCAAGTTGCTAAGTCTGTTTGAAATCCATCCCATTTAGCAGGGTGGCAGTGGTATACAACACAATGTAGGACATCCTCAATGTGAAGATGGGATTTCACCTCCACAAGTACTGTGTGGTGGTCACTCCTACCGATATTGTCACAGACAGATGCATCTACGGCAGGCAGATTAGTGAGGATGGGGTCAAGTATGTTTTCCCCTCTTGTTGGTTCCCTCACCACTTACTGCACACCCACTCTAGCAGCAATGTCTTTTAGGACTTGGCCAGCTTGGTCTGTAGTGGTGCTACCAAGCCACTTTTGGTGACGGACATTGAAGTCCCCCATCTAGTGTACATTCTTCGCCTTTGCCACCCTCAGTGCTTTCTCCAAGTGGTGTTCAACATGGAGGTGCGCCAATTCATCAGCTGGGAGTGGGCTGGAATGTGGTAATCAGCAGATGGTTTCCTTGCCCATGATTGTCCTGATGCCATGAGACTTCATGAGGTCTGGAGTCAATGTTGAGGACTCCCAGCAACTCCCTCCCAACTGTGCTACCACCTCTGCTGGGTCAGTCCTCCCAGTTGGACAGGACATTCCCAGGAACAGTCATGGTGGTGTCTGGGACATTATCTGTAAGATATGATTATGTCAGGCAGTTGCTTGACTAGTCTGAGAGACAGCTCTCCCAATTTTGGCACAAGCCCCCAGATGTTAGTAAGGAGGACTTTGCAGGGTCAACAGGGCTGTGTTTGCCATTGTTGCTTCCTTTTATTTTATTTTAGTGAGAAAATTGTGAAACTAACCTGTGATGTAATCAGGTCAAGGCTCTTTTGCTTAACAACTCTGCTAAAGACTAACGCACAAAGGTTATTCCTCTCTCCCTTCAGCTGCAAGTGTAAGTATAAGCCCACAACAATCCAGGCTTATAATTTTAATTGTTGGGTAAAGACAGCCTGTTCTTCAAAGTTAAATGTGAGAACCAGGTTCAGCGCATCTGCAAACGCTGGATTGCAGTGAAATCTGGTGCCCAGTGTTGAACATATAAAAAGGGAGATTGTAGTAGGGATTGAGTTTCTTAGGTCAGACAAGGAAGCCTAGTAATACAACAGCACCTTCAGAGTAGTGCTCATGGTGAATGAAAAGCTTCAGAGATGTTAAAGGCACTTTTGCACAATGTAGCTCCTCCCTCCATAATGAACGATAGGATCTAGGAGATGTGAAGCGAAAAGCAAGTAGCACGATATCAACATATAAAAATATAGGAGATTAGATATAATACTCGGTGTTGGGACCCGTGCTGTTTGTGTTATATATTAACTATTTGGATATGAACGTGGGGAGCATGATTGGGAAATTTGCAGATGACACAAAGATTGGCTGAGCAGTGGATAGCCATATTCTCCAAAATGATATAGATGGGTTGGCGGAGTGGGCAGTAAAGTGGCAGTTGGATTTTAACATAGAGAAGTGTGAGGTCTTACATTTAGGGAGATCAAACAATTACAGGGTTTACACAATAAATGGGAATATACTAAGAGGGGTGGATGAAGTGAGAGATCTTGGCGTACAAGTACACAGGTCCCTGAAGGCAGCAGTTAAAGTAGACAAGGTTGCAAAGAAGGCATATGGAATTCTCTCCATTTACAGAGGTATAGAATATAAAAAGATATAATGTTGGAATTGTATAAAACACTGGTGAGGCCACAACTGGAGTATTGTGTGCAGTTCTGGTCACATTACAGGAAGGAGGTAATAGGCCTGGAGAGAGTGCAGAGGAGGTTTACAAGAATGTTGCCAGGGTTCGAAAAGTGTAGCTACAAGAAGAGACTGAATAGGTTGGGGTTATTTTCCTTAGAACAAAGAAGGCTGAGAGGTGACTTGATTGAGGTGTATGAAATTATGAGGGGAACAGATAGAGTGGACAGGATAAAATTGTTTCCCTTGGTGGAGAATTCTAGAACCAGGGGACATAGATTCAATATAAGTGGCAAAAGGTGTAGGGGGGGGAACGTGAGGAAGAACTTTTTTACGCAGAGGGTGGTGGGTATCTGGAATTCGCTGCCCAAGTTGTGGTGGAGGCAGAAAGTCAACTCTTTTAAAAATTACCTGGATCTGCACCTTAAGTGCTATAAGCTGCAGGGCTATGGGCCAGGTACAGGAAGGTGGGATTAGAAAGGGCACCTGGGTGTCCTTGGGCTGGCATGGACAAGATGGGCCAAATGGCCTCATTCTGTGGTGTAACTTTTTTATGGTTCTAAATAAAAATTTAAAGGTACATAACTGATACTAAGAGGGAGAACAGTGTAAAAAGGGGGCGGAATTATTTATTTTAATATTCAAATCCATTTGCATTATCAAAAACATTTCAATGAAAAGAGACACCACAGATCAATTCCAATTAAGCTGAAGATTAAGGTAGTCACAAGGTATTCTTGTGATGAGACGGAAAAAATATATGTACAGCTACACCAATTGATCATTAAAATATACGTAAGTTTAAGATACAAAATATTTTAGGTCACAAATGGAATATAACCACTTAATGGGCAAAAAATGCAGCTAGAAATAAGTTTACAGTATGAAAGTTATGCTGAATGTATAATGCAAAACTGGCTCAACATCAGAATTGTATGGAGTAGTTGACTAGAGTTCTCCAACATGGTAATATTGGCATTGTAATAATCATACTTTGCTGTTGTCTTGGCATTTAAATAATGAGTTAGTATTCAGATGCCAAATTCAGCAACTTTGGATTTCACTTGAAACTTATGAAGTTGTGAATGTGAATGTTTCTGCAGAAAAACAAATATACAAATAGCATCAGATCAGATTTTATTCATTATATTCATAATTTTTCATACATTTGGCCCTCAGTAGCACAATTTCCAAAGTAACAATATTGTGAGAAGAAAGAGGAACTTTTTCAATCACATATAGACTGGAAGTGACACTGATCCTGCTGTGAGTTATGCCAAAGCTTCCCAAGAATCTCATGGAGCATAAAAACCAGCATGTTATAACTAGAAATCAGCATTAACAATTGCAGCCTGTGGCAAATACCAATCTTTTACCATTATTTCCTCTTCAAGTCCCTCTGCATGCATGAAAGTTACAAAGTGTGAAACCACTGTATAGTCTATGCAAATTTGGCACAGAATGCTTAAAAAAAGCAATTACAGAAATTTTTCAATTTATAATACAACTTGTGCTGATATCATGAAGATGCATTCACAGATACAGAAAATATACTGCCGCTCTCAGTGAGGAAAATAAAAATGAAAGTTGCCATTAAACATCAGAAATATGACTCTGGGTCTAATGACCAAAACTTTCATGTAAATTTACAGCCTTTCAGAACTGTTGAAATTCAGGGATTGAGCGACTTACTCTTTGGCAAAGTGGGGCGGAGCCATGTTGATGAATGGCAGAGGGTTACAGGATTGGATTCGCCAAATCAGTGCAAAAGATTAACGAAATTCAGGCGTACATTCTGTGCCAAAACTTGGCATTATGCTGTACTTCTGCTGCTGTTTCAATGCATGTTTTCAGGAAAATCCAGGGCAACATCACTTTTAGAATTACGATTTGTTGGATACCCTACAAGATCCAACGTGGATCTGGCCCTATTCAGAACATTTCAAAGACTAGCTGACGCACACAGCTTTCAGGCAAGTGTGAGAGAAATATGGATACCCGTGGTTCTTCCTGTGTAGAATGTATTCTAGAAGGAATAATATGGTAACAGGCCTATGTTGTACGAATACATTCCTAAAATATGGTGTTTGAAAAGTGACAGAAGCACGGTTTAGGGACATTTGGAAAACAATACTGTCACTATGGCAAATGCTAAATATTTGGCTAGATTGTTCCATTACAGAGGGTTCTGAACATTTGGTAGAAATCAGAAAAGCTGGAGTTTCTTCTTTAAATTTCTCTGCAATTGACACAAAAATAGTATTTCTTCAATTTAGAGTTGATTGCATCAACTTGACCAGATTTGAAAATGATGCAGGTGCAGTTGATCACTGAAAATGGGCATTCCATTAGGAAATTACTATTAAAGTACCACTATACAGGGAAGATATGACCAAATATAAATAGAAAATGTTTGCCTTTAAAGTATAAATAGTGATTTTTCTAAAAACAGTGCAATAATGTTTCAAGCTTACAGCAAATCGAAGTGCATTCTTACAGAATGCATTACCCAAAATATGGGGAAAAGTGCATTTGCTGCAATAAAAGAGGTAAAGTGTGAAATTGTACTTTGAGGCATGGATACTTAATATCCTTAAAGGACACTTTAAGCTCTCATTTTTATTATTGTTTATTTATTATTTTTATTAAAAAAATGAAGTTTTATGTCAATCTAGTGATACTTTTGCAGTGTAATTTTGGCAACAGTAATAATCACTGATTTAAGAAAAAGTTATAATTTTAAAAAGACAAATTAATATTCTAACATTTCACCCCATTAAATCATAGCAACTCAAACCTATTTTAAAAGAAAGACTTCTCATCTTTAAAACAAATAGCAATGCAGACATAATACAGGAAATTAGACGTGGACATACTTATTAAGACTGCTGCTTTCTGGCTGCATCTTCTCAGTCTTGTTTCTCAGTTTTGCGCTTCCAGGGATAAATCAGTTCCCCAAAGAACAGTTTCTGACACAGTGCTGTCCACGAATCCTTTGGATAACAGCTGTAGGTTGGCAGTCTGTAATGTCTGATTATCATCCCGTAGGTCAGGGGATTAATCTGTAATCAGAACAGCACTGATTAACTGAAAACAAAACAGACTTTTCTATTTGGTTATTTTGAAAAGTCTATTTTTCTGACATCTAATACTTCTCCCTCCAATTTAAAGCTTTGGAGAATGCAAAAATTCAAGTATTCAATGATAAAATCAAAAACTCTATCCAATAATTTCATATCTTTAGACATAAATGTCACTGCCTGCTGTGGATGAATAGTATACAAAGAAGCTACCACATACATTGTTCCTGAATTAAAAAACTTATCCAAAGTAGTTTCTTGATGACTAATGAGCTTTCAAGGTTTTAATAAACACTGTCTAAATTCCTAGATAACAGCACTGAAGGTCACCCTAAACTACAATACTTCACATGTCTTGGAAGATTTCATAACATGCATGACAAACTAAAAAAACTACAAGCAAAAAAACACTCACATAATGCCTTTTATGTAATGAAATTTTCTAAAGTGGCTCATAAAGGTAAAACTAACCACACACTGTCCAGAGAAGGGTTAATGATGGTGACTGGAGGCATCATGAAAGAGGCATACTTTGGGTAAAGAATTTGAAGGGAGAAGGAGGGGTAACAAGCCAGACAACTTTGGGGTGAGCACTATGGATGAAGCCTATGCAGCTGAAGGTACAGTTGGAGTACAGGGTTCAAGAAAAGGCCAGACTCCGTGTGTACCATCTACAAGATCTACTCCAGGAACTCCTCAAGCATCCTTAGACAGCACCTTCCAAACTCATGATCATTACCATTTAGAAGGACAAGGGCAACAGGCAGATGGGAACACCACCACCTGGCAGTTCCCCTCCAAACCACTCGCCATCCTAGCTTGGAAATATATTGCCATTCCTTCAATGGTTGCTAAATCAAAATCCTGGAACTCTCTCCCTAACAGCACTGTGGGTGTACCTACACCACATGGACTTCAGCAGTCCAAGAAGGCAGCTCACCACCACCTTCTCAAGGACAATTAGGGATGGGCAATAAATACTGGCCCAGCTAGCAACGCCCGCATCCCATGTTGAAAAAAGAATTAGGACAATGACAGGAATATTGGGCTGAAGCAAATTGCAGAGCCAGGGAAGACAAGATCTTGGAGGAATAAGGAGGTGAGAACAGTGAATGCACTTTAGACCCTGTTCTTATGCTAAAACTGTGCGGAGGTGGGATTTAGTGTGGGTAGTGAAGCTTTCAATGAGTTGATACTGTGAAGAATGAGACTCGAGGAGGCCGTTAAACAATCAAGTTTGGAGGTGACAAAGGATAGGCATTTCAATAGTAATGGGGCTGAGGTACGGGAAGGGGCTGGGGTTGAACTAGGTTACCTTGGTGAAATCAAATTAGAAAAATATGTACAAAACAGATCATTCCTGCGTGTAAACAATTCATGAAACTACATTTAAAAAAAAAAGTGGCCCCACGACAATCCTAAAAAGCTACATCAGCTGCCTTATAGAAAATCAAATTAAATTGGTCATTGCAGATTAAGTCAGTCACAATGAAACTACTGATATCCGTACCTGCATTAACAAGTGAAGAGGTTTGTCAGCAACCTTCTGAAAAACTTTAAACTTCACACCAGCTGTAAAGCACAAAAAGATAAAACCCTACCGAGATCAACTTCTGAAATACATATCTTTCAATTCCAAACAATAAAAAGTGATACAGTAAATAGTTAGATGTGATATTAAGTTTCATAGTAAAATTTAACTACCACACAATTTCTTAGTCAAATTACGAAGGCCATAACAAGTTTCCGAAAAGGAAGAATCCATTAGGTTTCATCAACTATCAATCCAGTCATGTACAGGGTATTAAAAAATAATCAGCATTTCACAATAGACCAGTCCAATGTCCTTGGTTGAACTTTGTGGATGGAGATTTTAACCATCCCCAGCAATAACATTTGACTTCAAAGAAATGATATCTGGACGAGCTAAGTATTAATCAAAGTATCATGCATATAAATTTAGAAATAGAATTTCATTTCTATAAAAAGATCAGACATTGATAGAGGTATGTAAAATTGTGTCTATATATGTACTAATGGACTTATTTACAACATTAGGGATATCTGGTTATTCATGCAAGCATCTAAAATATAAAACCAAATGAACCAATAGCCCACGTTTTGCACCAATGATGGTGAAGGTAACAATCCTCACTGCTATTATGGAGTAAACTGGACAGCAACTTCTGAAGTCTAACGTGCAGTTAGACATGGAAATTTGGAAGTTGATGTATGCTTTGCTTTTCCAGAAGCTACGCTTAGCACTGAAATCACCCAAGGGTGTGAAGCTGCTATACCTTTTAGAATAGAAAAATTCTTTCATGGGCTATGCATTTATTGCCCATCCCTAATTGCCCTCAAGGTGGTGGTGGTGAGCCGCCTTCTTGAACCTCTGCAGTCCATATTGTGTAGATACACCCACAGTACTATGTGGGCAGGAATTCAAGATTTTGACCCAGTGACACTGAAGGAATGGCAATATGGTTACAAGTCAGGGTGGTGTGTGGTTTGGAGGGGAACTTGCAGGTGGTGGTGTTCCTACTTACGTAACAGCTACCCTCTAATGATGTGACATGTTTAAATTATTGCTAAAAAATGTCTGGCATTGAAAACTTAATTTTCCAAATTTGCGGTCTCATTCCTTCAGCATGTAATTAATGTTGGAAATCATAAAAATGGATTATTTTAGTTTTTCTTTCTGTCTCTTTTCTATCTCTCTCAATCCCATTTTTCTTTCCCTCTCTCCATTTGGCTTTTTGCATATGACTTTGCAATGAATTATGTATTTGAATTATAGTTCCTGATTTAGAGTCTACCTACCTCAGTGAGGATTCAAATCATACTGTTGCTTTCCCTACCCACAAACATCACAGATCCCCTTTGGAGGGCACTGCACTGAAAAATCTCTCTAAATACTTTATGTTGCCTCTCAAAAGGCTGTGGAAATTTCATGGGCAGCTGTAAGAGTGATGAATGTGAATGCATTCCACTATCAATAACTGCAAAGTCTGAGCCAATGTTTCCTGGAAAACAAATTCAAATTAATTCTGTTTTTACAGCATTACCTGCAAGGGTATAAGGTCGACACAGTCTAAGTCCTAATGCATATAATGGGAGAGAGTTAATGAAGTCCACGAGCAAGTGAATGAGACCCTGCACGACAACCACCACCATTCTTAACTGTTGAAGAACGAAACAAAAAAGATGAGAGTCTGTGGCTGACTGTGCAATCCAAACAAAAACTACTGTAACACAAAATATATCAATTTACATCACAATATGATTAAAACACATAGGCAACAAAAAAAGCATTGTAATTTAATTTCTAACTATTGTAATGATCCCCAGCTCAGGTTACCACTGGACAAGCCTGATCCCAGGGTGGAGCCCAGCTTGATAGATCCTAACTTTTATTTGTTTGTTTAGATACGTGGAGAGTAGCTGCTGAACTGAGGCATACGAGTCAGCTGATGAACTTTTAACAAAAGAATAAAATATTTACTAAACAAGAAAAGATGAACTATATTACAATACTCCTTCACCCACAACTATATCTTTATAGATATATACAGATTTGTAAGGATAACACAAGCTACAAAAACTCTCCTATACTCTAATGTTCATTGTAAGTACACTGTACTTATACAGTATATACGTAAGACAACCTGTGATCAGACACACCACACTGAAATGAAGGGACAGATGCCACCCCAGACAGATGCTATGGATCTCTTCTCAGCTCCCCGCCAGACACCAGTTACACCATGAGCCAACCAGTCTCAATGAACTCAGTCTTTCACATAAGGGTTTCCAGTCTCCTTTGGAATCTTCTCCTAAACCAATGTTTTCTCTCAGGTGCCTTTTGCAAGGGTTCACCTCCAGGGTTTTAACTCTCCTTCTGATGTTCCTCTCCCCTGCGTCACCACACGCATTCAAGCTGTCTTCCATGCACGCACTCTCAGTGATTCAGCCATCAACAGTACACCACTGCTTGACATCCCCATAGCAAAGAGCTACAGACCTTCAGTCATCTCTTTGGACCTTATTGTCTCTTGTAAGTTGTTCTCGCTTTAAATCTGCTTTCTGCAGCTTTCGTCTCCAAGTCTGAAACTTGGAGCCTTTCTCTTTGCCCCTCACGCTTAACTTCATTATTATCCTTTCTTTGATTAGAAGGTTCTTCTTGGGAATTTCTCCTATTCCACTCCCATGAATTTTGGGGTCTTTTCTTTAGCTTGGGACAGGCCATCTGTTTCCTTTGCTCCAGCCTCTCCTGGCAGCTACTTTTAAAATCAACTGAACTCAAACAGCTTCCAAATCAAAACCGTTTCTAGTTTCTTCTGTGAGTGTGTCTGTGGGAGGGACCTGCCTCTCTGCCTCAGCCCAGTTTCTCTACTCTTGTTTGTTTAACTTAGCTTAGAGTTGTAAAACTCTCATTAGAAATGCAGGCACTTTTTAAAACTAAAACTTTCTTAACACACAGTTATAGAAATACAAATCAAACAAACATTAAAGCTAAAACTCATTCCTAACACCCACAAATACAAATATAGCTTACTTAAACTATCTCTATTTCCTAACACTATGCTCTAATCTACAGAAATATAGTGAAGCATAAACTACAACAATTTAAGAGATCCACTGTGTAAAAACACAGAAGGTGATTTATCATAGATTATGCACTAATGATGTGCACCTCTTCATGATCACTGAAGTACAACCAAAGCTCATTACCAGTGTAAATACAAGGTAGTAGAGTGCTGCAGTTGGCAACAGGAAGAGGAGAATGGTGAACAGCAGTGTTCCAATAAACAGCTGTAAGCAAAAATAGAAGATGTGACTGTTATACAAAAGGCTTATTTAGTTTTAAAAACAAAATGTATTCAAAAATAAACATTAGACAAGTGAATAAGTCTTATACTAGAGAAGTGATTATTGCAGTAATTTACAGTTTTATATTTAAGTTGTTTATAATACATTCTTTTGACAGAAAACAGATAATTAATCATCTGGATGTGCTAAGTATGGAATGAGGAGGCCAGATTACAATTTTCCTGCACTTAACATTATTTAAATTACATGTGAAAGTGTTGGTCTCTTTCTGGCAATGTCTACAGTGCATTTACAGTTAATGATAAAGTTACTGCCAATTTGAAAAATCAATGAATAACCTGCAGTTGATTATTATGGAAAGTTCATGTCCTATATTTAGATATTCTCAAACCTCCAAACTTGCTGCAGTGAATTACTTTTTCAGCTGTCGATGTATTAAAACACATTAACAGGAAAGATAAGGGAGATGGATCTAGTGAACTATAGATCAGCTTAATGTTGATGACAGGAAACATATTGAAATCTTTACTCAAAAGATGCAGTAGGGAAACACCTATAAACAGAATATAATAAAGAATGAATTTCAAAAGGGAAGGTCATGCTTGATCAACATTCTTAAATAGAGGTTAAAGGTAGTTCTGCACAACAAGTGGAAGGTGGGAAGTAGTGTTCCATAGGCATCAGTATCAGGACCAGCATATCTAATTTCTTTCCGGAGCGTGCAGGTGATTTGTTTAAGTGGATGACCCTTTAAATCCTTTTGTGCGGCAATGCACACCCAGTAATTTAAAGGGGCTGAAATGTGCGGGATTTTGAGTTGATGTGCAAACACTGGTTTGCTTAGGAGGAAACACTGGTTTGGCCCATTATTGTTCACCATTTACATAAACGATTTGGAAATTGGAAGCACTATATCAAAATTTTCAGATGACACCAAATTGAGTATAGTTACGATGTAAGGTTGCGACAGAGTACAAGAACATGTTGGTAAACCTACAGAATTGGCATGCAAATGAACTTGAATATAGATAAGTATGAGATAATATATTTTGGTAAGAGGAATGAAGCCATCTACATCTTGGAAAATCAGAGTCTAAATGCGGTAGAGGCACAAAGGTACAGGTTCATGAATCATTAAAAAGGTAGCAACACAGGTTAACAAAGCCATAAAAAAAAGGAAACAAAACATTGGGACCCATTTTTAAAATAAAAGAATTCAAAAGCAGAAGTCATGTTAAACTTATATAGAACCTTTGCTTGATCACAGAGTACTGAACTGTTTGGTCTCTATATTATGAAAAGGATATAGAAGCATTGGAGAAAGTGAAAAAAAAATCACAGATGCTAACAGAACTGAGCAGGTATAGCTATCAGGAAAGTTTGAGCATGTTGGGCCTCTTTACCTTAAAAGGATTAGACTGAGACATAAGCTGTAGAAGTCTAAAATTATGAAAGGGGTTGATAGGGCAGACTAGAGAAGATATTTCTAGTTGTGTGGTGACTCAAAAGCTTGGAGACATATATAGGATATTCATTAGTAAATCCAAGAAATTCAGGAAAAACTTCTTTACTCAAGAGCGGTGGGAATGTGTAACTTGCTACCACATACAGTAGTTGAGGTGAATAGTATAGATTTATTTAAGAGGAAACTAGATAAGCAGGTGAAAGAGAAAGGCACTGGATACAGCAGAGGTCATGGGCCCTCTCATATCCTGGTTATAGTACTGAAAACTTGTGTTCCAGAACTAACTGCTCCTCTTGTTAAGTTGTTCGAGTACAGCTACAAGGCTGGGCAATTGCCCAAGTATGTGTTGTCTGTAAGAAGGACAAATCCAATCTGTTCAATTGGTGACCCGTCAGTCTACTTCCAATCATAAGCAGATGGAAGGTGTTGTTGATAAGTCCTTCAAGTGACACCTACGCATTGGTACTTGGTTTGGGTTCCGCCAGTGTCACTCAGCTCCTGACCTCATTACAGCTTAGATCTAGAAATGGACAAAAGAGCTAAGCTCAAGAGGTGAGGCAAGAATGACTGCCTTTGACAGGCAGCATTTGACTAAGTATGGCATTAAGGAGCCCTAGCAGAACTGGAGTCATTGGGAATCAGGGAAAACTCTCCACTGGTTAGAGTCATATCTAGTACAAAAGGAGGAGGGTTGCAGTTGTTGAAGGCCAATTTGCTCAGTCCCAGGACATCACCACAGGAGTTTCTCAGGGTAGTGTCCCAGGCGCAACCATCTTCAGCTGCTTCATCAATGACCTTGCCTGCTTCATAAGCTCAGAAGTGGGGATGTTCACTGATGATTGCACAATGTTCAATTCCATTCACAACTGCTCAGAGACCGAAGCAGTTTGTGTCTGCATGCAGCAAGACCTGGACAACATTCAGGCTTGGGCTGATAAGTGGCATGTGATATTCATGCCATAGATAATGACCATCTACAACAAGAGAGAATCTAACCACCTGTTCCAGATATTCAATGGCATTACCATTACTTAATTCTCCACCAATATCTTGAGGGTTACCATTGACCAGAAACTGAACTGAATCAGCCATTTAAGTACTGTAGCTATAAGGGCAGGTTAAAGGCTGGGAAATCGACAATGAGTAGCTCACCTCCTCTCTTGCCAAAGTCTGTCCACAAGGCTCAAGTCAGGTGTCTGATGGAATACTCTCCGCTTGCCTGGTTGAGTGCAGCACTCTAGAAGCTCAACACCATCCAGGACAAAGAAGTTTGCTAGTTCAGCCCCATCTAGCACGTTAAACATTTGCTCCCTCCACCATAGTGGCAGTGTATCATCTACAAGATGCACTGCAGCAACTTGACAAGACTCTTTCCAAACACATTTTCTCTGCCAACTAGAAAGACTAAGCAGCATGTCCAATGGGAACACAACCACCTGCAAGCTCCCCTCCAAGATACACACCATCCTGGCTTGGAAATATATCACCATTCCTTCATTGCCATGAACTGTAGCACTTTAGGATGGCGGCTCAACGGCAATTTGGGATAGGCAATAAATTCGGCCTTGCCAATGACACTAACATGCAATGAATGAAATAAAATAAAAATATGGTTATTATAAGTACTCTGGAATAATTTTAAATACATCTATTAAATCTTCCTTTAATTCTCCCTTTTCTTGAAGAAAACCATCCCAGCTTCTCTTGTCTCTCCACGTAACTGAGGTCTCTCATCTCGGTGTTCATTCTAACAAATTTCCTCCTCACCTTCTCCAAGGCCTTGACGTCCTCCCTAAAATGTGGTGCCCAAAATTTGCACAATACTACATGGGGCCTAACCAGTGATTTTATAAAGGCTTGGCTTAACATTCTTGATTTTGTACCTATGCCTCTGCTTATAAACCCAAGGATTCCACATGTTTTTCTGATATTGTTTCTAGATTTGAATGTAGGAGGGTTAATCAGTAAGTTCGCAGATGACACAAAAATTGATGGAGTGGTAAATAGTGAAGAGGATAGCCTTAGATTACAGGAGGATAAAAACAGTCTGGTCAGATGGGCTGATCAGTGGCAAAAGGAATTTAATCCGAATAAGTGTGAGGTGATGCACTTGGGCAGGACAAACAAGGCACGTGAACACATGATGAATGGTGGTACCCTGGGAAGTACTGAGGATGAAAGGGGCCTTGGTGTGCATGTCCTCCGGTCCCTTAAGGTAACAGGACAGATAGATAAGGTGGTTAAGAAGGCATATGGGATACTTGCCTTTATTAGCCGAGGCATAGAATATAAGAGCAAGGAGGTTATGCTGGAACTGTATACAACGCTGGCCACAGCTAGAATACTGCATGCGGGTCCGGAATCTGCATTATAGGAAAGATGTGATTGCACGAGAGAGAGCGAGAGCGAGAGCGCAGGGGAGATTTACCAGGATGTTGCCTGGGCTGGAGGGTTTTAGTTACGCGGGGAGATTGGATAGACTGGGGTTATTTTCCCTGGACCAGAGGAGATTGAAGGGGGACATGATTGAGGTGTATAAAATTATGAGGTGCATAGATAGGGTAGACAGGAAGGAACTTTTCCCCTTAGTGGGGGGGATCAATAACCAGGGGGCATAAATTTAAGGCAAGGGGCAGGAGCTTTAGAAGGGATGTGAGGAAGAATTTTTTTCACCCAGAGGTAGGTGGGAATCTCGAACTCACTGCCTAAAAGGGTGGTAACAATTAAGTAGTATTTGGATGTGCACTTGCGATGCCATGGCATACAAGGCTATGGGCCTAGTGCTGGAAAATGGGATTAAAATAGTTAGGTACTCGTTTGACTGGCACAGACTCGATGGGCCAAAGGACCTTTTTCTGTGCTGTAGACCTCTATGACTCTATAACTTGTCCTGCCATCCTTCAAAGTTTGTGTCTGTAAAACTTCCAGACTTCTCGTGTCAAGTTCAAAATGTAGAGAAATCCTGAGTGGAACAAATTGTTCAATCAACCCCTTCAGAAGCCTATCTTAATATCTATGCATTTTTTTAGTTTAAATTTTTGATAAGTATATTAAAAAAGGAGAACCTGTTTCCAGTTGCTGATGGGTCAATAGCTGGAGGACACAAATTTGAGTTAATTGGCAAAAGAATCAAAGGTGATATGAGGAAAACATGCTTTTTATAGTGTTATGATCTGGAATGCACTGCCTGAAAGGACGATGGATGCAGACTCAAGAATAATTTTCTGAAAGGAATTGGACAAATGCTTGAAGGGAAAAAAATTGCAGGGTTATTTGGGTGGGGGTGAAATTGGACATCTCTTTTAAAAGAACTATCACAAGCAAAAGAAAAAATAGGCAACTTTAGAGGAAGCGTTAATGCCCTTGAAAGTAATTAGTAAAGTATGGGCTTCTTTCCAGACTGGGTTTGACTGGAGACCTACTGATCCTAACCAGAGTTTTGAAAAGGTTTGTAAGGTAGTATTTGCTTTCAGACCCAGCCATAAATTTTTCAGCAGCTAGACAACAGGTTCAACATTTTTAAAATAGAGTTTTTTTTTGCATTCCTTCACGATCCTGCACCCCAATATAGTGGAAAAGTTCATGAGAAGCTGATGATCATACTGCCAAGTCTCAGAGTTTGACGCAACTTTAGATATCTTTTGGTCTTTAATCTATATTGATCTCTATGATAGCAGGTCACAATGAAATGTATGAAGCACAAAGAATCTGCCATCATCCAGCACTCAATGGGAATGGACTGGCAGAAAAAGGATGGTGTTTGACCACACCCTTAACCGTAGTCAAATTAGGTATCTTGGCTCAAAAAAAAAAATCGCTGCAAAAAGAATTTCAACCCATTCATTTTATCAGACCTATGCAGCATCAAAGGTCAACATCACTGCTTCCTGACCTCCTATACAGAGCTCATGACTAGATTAATCTTCCCTCTGGTCCAGTCATACACATAACTGGTTTGTTGCAGGGCATGCAGACTTGTACAGTTCTCATTGTTTAGTGAGAATATGTACACTAGTTATGCAGCAACTTTTCCCACAAATACGGAGACATCTGTGAAGTCATCTTAAAAGTAATACACAGTCCACCTGATACATGGATAACCTGATGATTTGAAAGCACCAAAACGTATAGGTGCCCTTCTTTTAGGCTCAGTTCATCCAACTCTCCCAGTGTTTCACTTCAAACCTATATCCTCCATTTAGCTGCACCTGCTTATACTGCTGTCTAACTGCACAATCACCTGTACAACAGTTCACTTTCCATGTATTTGTGAATGCTCTGACATGTCCCACGAATTAAATACATCTTAATATACCCAAGTAAGGACAGTATCCAATATTTCCTCTAAGCTGTGCATGTGCAACCACACAGCAAACATGAAGGTACCATGCAAGCTGATCACAAACTGTCCTCTAAGATGCCATGTCAGACACGCACAGCTGTTGCAAGATACTATGCACTGAAATAAAGCCATACACAAAGAAAATTTAGAGGCATCATTGGCTATACCATAAATAATCTAGTAGATATATCAACTTTGCAGGTGACAATTGAAAAAAAAATTCTCTAGTGGCACAATCAGTAGACGATGTTAGACAGCGGAAAAAACACACTGCACCTGATCCAAGTCATATGAGCAGGAGTCCACGCGTTGTCTCAGAACATTCCACTTCTTCCCTCTGAATAATCGCCAAAGAGATGATAAACCATAGATCTTCAAACAATAAAGTCTATATAACAAGAAATGTATTAAAATGTTGTGCCTTACAAAAACAGCTTTTACAGCATAATGTAAATATTTTCGTGGAATGCAAGCGGTTTTTAAAATTTACCAACTCTACAAATTTTGCCATTTATTATGCCAAATATCCAGTTTACACACTTTGTACTGTGAAATTGTTGTGAGAAGGAAACACCTGCCTTGTAAAAGTTCTATTCAAAGCTTTTAAATATTCAGCTTCCCTTTCGTTGGACCAGCAGGTTGCAAGATTAAGAAATGAGCTGGAATGTGCCAGTTTGCAGGGAAACCTGTTATTCACTTGAGAAACACAATCATTTAACGTTAACATCTTTTGCATTTGTTTTGCCTTCTCCTTTTCATTATTTTCCCATTATTTTTCCCTTGAGGCTTAACTGAATCTCTCACGCAAAACTTCTTCCCCTTTGAATCAGTTCTAATAAAAGCATGTTGAACTGAAACTTTAAGTCTGTTCCTCTCTCCACAGGTGTTTCCAGCATTATTTTATTTCTCATTTTCTTCCAGTTCTTGCAATTTATTTTAAATCCTTGGAATCCCTAAGAATTTTTTAGTTTCTGGCTTTATTCATATATAGGAACAGGAGTAAGCCATTTACCCCTCGAGTCTGTTCCACCATTCGAAGAGATCATGCCCCCTAGTCATAGACTCCCCAATCAGTGGAAACAGTTTCCCTCTATCTACATTATTTAATTCCCTTAATATCATGAAAACTTCAATAAAGTCACTCCTTAAATATTCTAAATCTCAGGGAATACAGTCCTGGTTTGCATAGTCTCTCCTCATAAATTTAGCCTTGGAATCCAGGTATCATTCTGGTAAACTTATGCTGCATTCCCACCAAAATCTTCTTATGTATCCTTCTTAAGGTATGGTGTCCATAACTGCTCAGTTACTCCAGGTATGGTCTAACCACGGCTTTGTATAGCTGAAGGATGACTCCTATCCCCTTGTATTCGCATCTTTTAGAATTTTATTAGCCTCTTTGATTATTGGAGACTTGGAGATTATAACCAAGCAGGTCCTGTCCTTTAGCTTAGCTTGCATTCCCAGGTAATCTCTAAACAGAACCTATCTATTCCTCCCAATGCTGTTGGTTCTAACATGGACAACTGGATCCTCCCCATCCCTCTCCAATCTCTTTTCAAAGATGTCCTTGGCACTGGCAGACAACATGCTACGAGGAGCTCTCAGACCTGTTTGCAAAGAATGCTACATGTGCCCTAATTATGGAATCCGCTAGAACCATATTGTGTCTCCTTGTCCTCCCCCTCTTTGGTCTTCCTGCTGCGAAGTGTCACGGTCAGTATTCTATCTGCCCATCTGACAGTCTTTATCCTCATTGGTGCAAATACATTTTAACTGTTGAATAGGATCATCATTTTCTGCAGATTTTCATTCCCCATCTCACCTGGGTTTCCCTTATACTGCATACGATCAATCACACCAACCCCCATTCTGAACCTGCACTTCTCTATGAGGTGTGACTGAAGTCTGGAGTAAACTGTCTACATATTGTTCCCCCTCCCTTATGTTAAGGATAGTTTCCAACTCACCCTAGCTGAACAACTCTAAACAGGAGATATCTACAGTAGATGTGTTCACTCTGGTTAGTCTGTCAATAAACTCCCACGTACTGCAGTTTGACGGATTTTTGATCTGCAAGGAAGTCAAAGGTTAAGCAGGCAGACAAGTGGAGTTAAGGCCATAATCAGATCAGCCATGATCTTATTGAATGGCGGAGCAGGCTTGAGGGACTGAATGACCTACTCATGCTATTTCTTATGTGCCAGATACACAACCCGCTCTCCATGTTTTAGACTAGATTATTTATATCTTTTCAGTTTATTGTAACTTTTCCTTTTATTTTCTGCACACTGTCTTGCATTAACCACTAAAACACTGGACATTTTTTTTCAATACTTACAGCCTCAAGGTTATATGAACCACTACAAGTACTGGAGTCAAAGAGCAGCAAGTCTTTCCTCCTCTGCATTGAATTCCTGTTTGTATGAAATTCAACTTTTGCACTCTATAAGCATTACAACAGTTTCTGCTACTTCCAGCTAAAACACTATAATGCTGACAAGTTTATTTTAAAAATAGGGACTTACTTAGCAAGTCTCACACCCTTGACATGCCCCATACAAAGTGTTGCAAGTCAGTTCTTAATTATATGTCATTTGCTTGTAAAGGTTAAGAGTTTGAGACCGCAATACAAAAATTTAAATATTACTCTATTTCAGAAGAGTACCACATGGCCGTTATAACTTTCAAAACGTCTGCAAAACTGAACATGACTATTTGTTTCTTTCAAACAGCAGCTGACAGAAACAGTAAGGTTTTAATTCATAATATTTTCTAAGACTTTATAATGAAATTTATTGTGTCAGCTGTATGCCTGTACTCTGCCTCCTTACTTCAGATATGCTTCAATTGCATGATGCCTGGGGAGGAGGAGAATGTAGGTGAATTGGCTCCATAAAATAGTGAGATATATAATGAAACTTGCACAGAAAGGAGGAAGGAGGCTCGGACAGAGACCAAAATGATGTGAGACACACAAACACGAGCCCCAAAAAGAGAAGCAGACAGGGAGAGCACAAGAGAATGAGTGAATAGAAAAACAACCAGAGGTAGATCATTACAAAAGTTTTATTGTGGAAAAAACACATACACAAGAAATGCCACATGAAATCAATAAAAGGTTGCAACCAATTTTCACGACACCTTCTGAAAATTGAAGTGCTGATCTTACTGGCCTGTAGCTGGCTGCTGCCATTATGTTGTGGGCCCAATAGAGAGGTGATCAAGTGCCCATATGTTTCATATAATACATTTCAAGAAATGTAAATTGGGGTATATAGGATCAATGGGCAAAATGGCACCATATACACTCTTCCCATTGGACAATAGCCCAATCAGTGGTCACTGCACGCCATTCAGAGGCCCAGAAAAGAAGCTATGACATTAATTTCTGAGATGCTTGGGGAGCACAAATATTCCTCATAGCAGCACCCCCCCCCGCCCCAAAAAAAAATCTTCTGGCTTGTTGATAGTCCTTTTGTACTGCCCACCCCACCTCCATGGTTGCTTCCCCACCTCTTTACCGCCAACTTCTGAATTAGCAGAATTTCCTCCATCTTGGTCAAAGAGTCAATGATTCAGCACCTACAGTTTGCCAATCCCATGTAAATGAGGCTCAGTCATTAAAATGGACTGGACATCTGAGCGAGGACACTGGGGTCAATTCTAAATTTGCATAAGCATCAGACAGTTGATGGATGGAGTGCCTGCCCAATGTTTTACTTGGTGCAAAACTTTTATTGTGGCCACAAATGGGTTAAGTAGAGATGATTTACTCAACAGATTTTGTGCAATTCTTCAATGTGTGATAGGAGGTGCTATGGAGTTTTGTCAAGCTGAAAATGATCAATTTTTCAGGCATGTGATCGGAATGTTGCACCTGTCACCCATTTTAAACAATGACAGTTGGATTTGATAATGCATGGGAACAACAAATTCTAAGACGACCTATAGCAGAAAGGATTAAGGAATAAAATGCATTTTTTCTAGATTTGCTTATAAGTACACAAAGTGGGAGAAAATATTTGTATTGATCGCTCTTCGTACTCCCACAGTGGAGGCAGACCGCAGCTATGAGCTGAATCAAGTTCCTTGTAGTCTATTAATCTTCCTGAAATTTTACACTATTTAAAAAAAAAAATGGAAAGCCACAATGACAAAAGAAATGGTCTAAATTTGTACTTGCTTACTTAAATTTCGTAAGATAACAGCCTAGTTGATTTTTTGGGAACTAAAAAAAGGTCTTTTAGTGCTGAATGGATTGATGATTATTCAGGATTAACAAATGATGTATTCTGTTACAATAGTGACTTACACTAAGTATTTCATTAGCTGTAAAAGCACTCAGACGTCTGGTGATTGTGAAAAGTGCTATATAAATGCAAGTCTTTTCTATTATATCTACTTTAATTGCATCATCTACAATATAAAATCAGATATAACCTTTCTCAAGGTAGCAAAAACAAATAAAAATCTAAACAAAGAGCTTTTACTGTTTAGAAGAAAACCTGCAAAACAAATTGTTTTGAAAAATTAGATTTTCTGATTGTATTACTGACACTAACCCTATTCATTTTCAATGGGTTGTCGTTAGTATTATAAATTGGAAGATTTAAGCCAAACTTACATTAAAACACAATGGAAGGAAACAGTCAGAAGAAGCCAAATTTTTGTACACTATTCATCAAGTTAAACAGTGTGACATTTTCACATCCTCAATATTCACACCCACTGCAATTCCATAAGCAAGAGCATCATGGGAAAACAGAATATAAAGTGACAAACAGCACTTTAATATTCAACACACACCAAGTTAATAACACTGCAACAGCTGTCAAACAGGGCCATTCTATGATGAATAGGTTTTCTTCCTGGAAGCAGTGACCTGAAGAGTGCCTTTGTTTAAGAAATAAATGATTTCTAATACTAACTATTAGTAGACACTGGGTGAAACATTGCACAAACAACAATCGCCTTCTGCTCCCCAGAGCAGGCCTCCCAGGTCAGGCTAAAGAAAGACAGCGATTGCTTTCAAAAGAAATGTTAATACTGAAAACAACAACAGTAATATTGTATAAAGCATGATGGCTGATTTTATCACTAATTTGTGGCTGCAATTACAAAAAGCCACATTGTACAAACTACAAATAGCGCATTTGCAACATCCTTACATATGTGAACAAACTGGGTTGGTGATAATGTCAGCACTATGTTAAAAAACATGATACCAAAACAATACAATAGATACAAAGACTTATTGACAATATCACTAACATTCATACTCTCACTATTCATAATAGAAGTCCCTGGATTTTAGCTAACTCTGCTTGGTAGAAATTAGGTAGGTTTTGGGGGGGGGGCAGGGGGTCCAATTAAAATGAGGCCAGCAACTTACCCCCAATGATCCCACTGCCTTTTCACCATGTCCCAATATTAACCTGCTCTTTGGAGAATGGGAGTGGGACACCTACAGGAATTAAGCAGAGTACTTCTTTAAATATGCAGATCGAGTCAGGCGATGGCATCAGAACATAAATCAGCAATTTAAGTCAGAGGACTGAATAGAGGAGCACTTTCTTCATCCGTGCTGGAAACCATTATGGTGGGCAGGACGGGCCCGATAGATGTGTGTCAAAGACAATCAGGTTTTCTTGTGGTAAAAGCAAATTACTGCGGATGCTGGAAATCTAGAACAAAAACAAGAATACTTGGAAAAACTCAGCAGGTCTGACAGCATCTGCGCAGAGGGATACAGTTGACGTTTTGAGTCCATAGTTCGAGTCTTGTGGGCCAGGAGGAGCAAGAATCCTCCTTCAGGCCCGACAAGGAAGCCATGGGCCACCTTTTCATCAGGGTCTCCACTGATAGTAGCCAATTCCACTCTTCCCCAATCCCCAATTGTGGGCAGATTTACACCCCCCGCCAAACTCTGCAACCCCTCTTCGCTGCGAACAGCTTTCTGCAGTTTATTCCTTACTCCAATCCACCAGCCAGACAACGGTCTGACTGGGACTTAGCAAATATTTATTCAAATGAGGCCTCCATTTCCCCAGACCATATCTCCACCTTCAAAATTAAGGCCAACATAGCAAGAACATTTTTAGTTACTGCATTACAGGCATCAACGTGGTAATTGTCAATGCAAAGAGATGTCGCTGCCCAAAAGGAAATCGAACCATCAGTAACTTTTTAAAACCAATTTTGCTTCCTAAAACACTCACTAGAAGTAAATGGGAAATAAAAATCCTCCTGTTGCTAAATCAAGTCAAGGATTATGACAAACCTTTATTGTTTTTGCCATTGTTTTCGTAGCAATATTGATGAGTTATTCATTATTTGAAAGCTCATCACATAAACATGCATACAGAAGTTATAGTTTTAACATTCTTATGCTGTTACCCAGAGCTGTAATTCCAGACTGCTTCACAATCCTCATTTTTTTGCTTTCCATTAAAGTAATGTTAGTCATGTGTAAAAAAACTACGAAAGGCAGAAGTAACAGGGAGCACACTGGATATAGATGCACACTGGGGGCTCATGCATTTTAATTTTGCTTTCTTTTGAGTATGGAGTGGGAAAAATAAAGATGACAGCACATCCTGCATTGTAGTTTATAATGGCTTCAGCATGATCAGCACCAGATCGGAGATAGATGTGTTAAGGTGCACAGAACTGGAAAGAAATTCAAGCAATAGACTATAGCAAATAATGTTCAATTAGAAACATCTAGTTACCAGCTGTTTTGTTGGAGTCAATGGATTTTGTATTTTTACTGTACACCACTTATAAAACTGCTGCAAAGCCCAAGAAAGGCCTTTTAGTTGTTTATGTTTCTGTCTTCTCCACTTCAGAGGGCAGTACCTCTTTCTGACATGTGGCTTCACGAATACCTAATGGCCACTATGCTTCACCCAAATGCCCATTATTCACAGGCGAGTCAAACAGTTGGGGAATGGAAACATAAGAAATGGAGCAGGATTAGATCATATAGCCCCTCAAGCCTTCTCTGCCATTCTATACAATCATGGTTTATCTTCGGCCTCAATGTCACCTTCTTGCCCGCCCCCTCATAGCCCTAGACTCCGTGGGATCAAAAATCTGTCTGAGTCTGAGATATACTCATGATGGCGCATCCATACCCATATGGAATTCCAAAGATTCACAAACTTTTCATTGAAGTTTCCCAGTTCTGTCCAAAATGACCTTCCCCTTATCCTGAGGTTGTGCCCCCTGTGTTCTAGTTCCCCCAGCCAGGGGAAACAACCAGTGTCTAACTGGTCAAGCTCCTTCAGAATCTTGTGTCATCTCTCATTCTTCTAAATCTTGGACAGTACAAGCCCAATTTACTCAGCCTATAATAGGCCAACCCAATGCTTGGTGCATTCAGCTAAAGAGCCTTTACTTATTGTTTTTAAAAATCACTATTCCTTGCATGGAGGCAATGATGAAAAATAAATAACTTGCACAGAGCCTGATGCTGCTCACATGGATGTTCCAACAGCATTTAGTGGATAGCAATTTGTGCAAGAACCTTGGTCAAAATTTTCTAGCTCAGGGATGTTGAGGTCATTTCCAATCCAAAATAGATACCATCAGTTAACTTAGCACAGGCCTAGAATTATATTTGTGACTGACTTTTAAAAAACTATTGAGGGAGCTTGCAAAGGATTTCAAGCTTTCATAGCAGTAATTATTTAACACTAACTATTTATAAAGTTAAATTATCAAAGATGAGAAAGAAAAACAATTCTCTGATACAACTGAATCTTCATTCGTAATCAGTTTTATTGGCAATGTCTAGGGATGTAAACTCTACCAGTAAGCAGTCTGAATATAAAAAGTACTTGTTGTTCAATTAATTCACTGCTGTTTTATTTAATGGAATCAGAAGGTACTTGAAAGGTTCTTGCATGGAGCTTGGAAGACAACCATTCTCCTGAAATGAATTTGACAGCAGACTGGTAACATTAGCAAATGAAGTAAAGGCTGCAAACTATCCTTGATAGGACAATGCTGTTTCAGATTGCCATTATTCAAAAAAACCATGCCATGTTCAAATGTACAGGATAGCTCCTTCTCCCTGATGACCTTGTGGGTAACGGCCATTCATGGTCTGTACTGATGCATTGGATTTCGGATGTGTTAGCAATTATAGTGCTACAACTCCGCCTCAGCCAGGTTCCTGCTGCTTCTGGAAAGTGTGTGTGTGGATATTTGGGGAAAGGGAGGGCGGACAGGATTAGGCTCATCTTGCTCTGTCACTGTGGTCGAGTAGCTTGTCAGTACTCATGGTCTAGACTCTTAACTACAGAATAGCCACTTGGACGAGGCACTTGAGCAGATATTGACACTTGTGATGGCCGCTCGGAGTGGCTGGTTGTTGGGCTGTCGCTTGGTGAGGGGCGCATTGCTGCAGTGTGGCCGAGTCTGCAGAGTTGCTACCAACAGATACGCCAAGAAAACCACTGTCAAAGGGAAAGGTAATATGGGAGCCAAAGAGGCTCTGCAAGTCCAGAAGTTTGTAAGGGTTCTGTCATTCTGACCACACACGCTGTGGGAGTCAATATCTACAAACAAGGCAAAAGACTCATAACTGCGGCCAGATATTGAATACCCTGAACGGTTGTTTACGCTGACCCTTGGACCCCCAAAGAGTCTTGATGAATTGGACCCAGGATCTTGGGAATACTGGAAAAGGATAAGAAAACAGCATATGTGGCAACACAACAAAATTCACAAAGGAAAGAAATTCAAGGAAAAACAAATACAATGCAGCCCCAAGACCCATTTCCCTCAAACAAGGACTGCAGTCTGAGGAGAGAATTTGAATTGCAGCCATCCAGTGCTACTTACATTTTAAAGTAGCAGACAATGCACAGGATAGTGATGTGAAGGAATTGAGCCTGGATTCCTCGGCTGTATGTGATGTGACTCAGACAATGCTACCAGGAAAAGCATGTTTAACATTTTGATTTACTGGCGAATGACACAGAATAAAAGTAGCAATTTCCTAAAAAAACAAACCTCAGCAAGAATCTACCATTTTGATGAGTAACAAGAAAAAAACTGCTTACAAAAACTGAGGCTTTTAAGCAGCTGAACAGGTAGGTGCCAAGGGCCTTTAATAGCGAAATATAAGACAAGGCAGGTTAGTACAAATGTTAATATTTTTAGGAAGGTATATAATTGCATCAAGTGCAGTTTGAAAGAGTTCAAATATGCTCATTCATCAAATATCTTGCAAGTACTGTTGCCAGCTTTTGTGAAGTCAAAAACTGGATAGGGATCAATTCTGTTAAGATGATTATATAAAAAAACAATTGTTTCACATCATAAAATGCAAAAGTTGGAAAAAGCAGCTTTTTAAAAATTAATTCATGGGATGTGGGCCTTGCTGGCTAAAGCCCACATATCCCATGAATGAATTAAAAAAAAGTCTTTTTCTTTTAGATTTCTGGACTCGGAAACCAGATGGAGGCAATCTTCTGTGAAAGTTCTGTCACACTGTACAGATGACGTTGGCAAGAGACAATTTTGGGATTTAGTAGATCTACAAAAGACATTTGAGGAATTACACTGACACTTTAAAAAGCATTGGAAAGACCTTATTAGGGAGCACTGTGTCCTGTTTTTAATCTTAAGTCTAAACCTAAACATGTTGAACTATTCGGGAGGGTCTCATATTCCACCTGACTTGCATTCTTAAGAAATTTTGAAGTCAGTGAAAATTTGTTTTAAAACAACATCCGGTTAATCTGGAATCATGACAATTACAGCACCACTTACTTTGATAAGTAATACAAAGAAAGGAAGAAAAAAAAAGACTTTGTATTTATATAGCACTTTTCATGATGACCCGATATCTCAAAATGCTTTAAAGCCAAAGCAGTGCTTTTGAAGTGAGCAACTGTTAATACACAGGAATGGCAGCAGCCAACTTGCACAGAACAAACAACAATGTGATAATTACAAGATAATCTATTTGTGATGTTACTCAAGGGGTCGATGTTGGCTACAACACCAGGAATAACTCCCCTGCCCTCCTTAAAAATAACATACTCCTGAGAATCATTTTTAATGACACTGCAGTGCAGACTAATTAACTAATGAATAAAATTACCTTTCAACCATTTCTAAGAAAATGCATTAAAAAATGTATGAATCATATCTAAGGCCAAGTAATTTACTAGTGGTCTTCAATGGCACACTATAAATGGAGCTATATACAGATACTCTCTGCTCTTACATTTGCTATAAAACTACTATTTTGAACATATTCCATTGCCAGATAAATGCTGATGCAATGGCAGTTATAGTAATCTTTCATTTTAGTATTTCCTGTTCATAGGAACTTACCAAACCAGATGAATATGGCTTTACAGTGAAATATTTTCATAGTTAGTACTTAATGGCAGCATTAAGCATTCCCTGTCAGTTAAGGTATAGGCCAAATAAAGGACTTATAACTACATTAACTGAAGACTTATTTACACAAGAGAAGTTATTTTGAGGCCCAAACTAGTAATTCTCACCTCCAATTACAGATTTTCAGGCTATTCAAAATATTTCGTCAATTATTCTTTAAACAAATGCTACAAAATGTAGTCAGGGTGTAGAAAACATTACTACAATATTCAAGCGTTTAAGGAAAATTATGCAGAATTTATGTTAGTCCAGTAACCTCACTGACACCCAAAGGATAAAAACAACAATCTGTTTTGTAGTTTATGCAATTTTCCATTCTTTTACTTCAAAATATTGTGCACCAGTTTTTGGATAATTTTTCTGACAGGAAAAACTTTACTGTCATAGGTGCAAAGAAATACACCCCCACTTAGAAGTGATTAACTATTCTTTACTCAACTGTACCTAGTAGTACAAGTGAAAATAAAAAAAAATCACCAGTAACCACTCAGTTATATAGTTTCTAAAAACCCACAAACTGAAGGTAGTAATTTTGAGGAAAATGGCACTTCAGGCTTACTGTGGTGAGGAAAACATTTTAGCGCCACCTGGTGAGCAAGATATCATAAGGAATGCTGATTTTAAGATTTAACAGAAGAAAACAGCAAAGTAATTTGGCTCTCGGAAAGAAAATAACTGGCAGCTCCAATTCCACTGGCTGTGCATATTAAAATAACTAATTATAAATCACTATAAACAATCTATAACCTGCAGTGTTTCCTACGTCAGGATGCTTGTAAATTCTAATTAGAAATATTTGGAATTGTGGTATAGGATTTACATAAATATCTTATTGTTTTTTTAAAAAACTTGTTTGGAGGAATGAGAAGGTTAGAAACAATTTTTTAAAAACAAAATATTGAAAGTGTCCAAGTTATACTAAATACAGTTGTGGGCATAATGCAGAGAAACAGATTTTGCATAAACTACAGGTTTTAAAATTAAAAACCTTCAGGCAAGATGATGCACCAAACATTAATGCGCCATATGTTAAGAGTTTTATGGTATTGATCTCTTCGGGTGCTAAGGAAAGAACTAGCACTTTGCTAACACAAGAGGTTAAAAACAATCAAATCAAGGAGTATTCCCTTATTGCGTTTCTCAGCAGTTTTATAATGATCTTGAGAGGTCTGTGAGAATGTCAGCTATCCACTCAATTATAGATGACAGGTAGCACACAATGATTGGGAAATATGTAAACTATTTTAAAAAACTCGTATAAAGTTTGCTGTTGGGGCACAGGTGATACTAGCAAGATCACTTTATTTCTTATCCCTGGTTAGCCTGAGGTGATGGTGGGAGCAGCAGAGCCAGGCCTCTTCCTTGTGATGAAGGTGCTCCTGAAATGATGTTATGCAGGGAATCCCAGAGGACTGGCACAGTGAAGAAACCTGCTGGCGGGAGAACGTAAAATTCTGCCCCTGATATTGGCAAGAACACTAGTCAAGTGATCTGCCCTGTCCTAGATGACGTTGAGCTTTACGTTGTTCGACCCACACCAGTTCTTACTTAAACCTTATAAGCGATACAAAGGTTTAAGGGGTCCGGAGGTGAGCAATTCATTGTTGAACACTCACATCTGCCATTGTCAGGTATGACACCAGCCACTGGAGTGATTTCCAATAATTCAGTATTCACTTAGTTTGTTTCATGTATATTTTTCCTGAGTTCACTGTAATAGACCATAATACTTGCCATTTGTTTTAACGTACCTATTATGAGGTTTCAGAAAATCTTAACTACTCTAAACATTAAAAAAAATATAGCACCTTTCATGAGCACAGAACATCTCAAAGTGCTTTACAAGCAATAAATGTTTGAAGAGTATTTGCTGCAATGATGAAAACCAGCAGCCAATTTGTGCAAGATCCCACAGATTGCAACATCATGATGACTAGATAATCTGTTTATAAATTGCTAGTTGAGGGATAAATATTGACCATACCACTGGGAAAATCTCCCATGCTCTTCAAAACAATGCCAAGGGATCTTTTACATCCACCACAGAGGACTTACGGGTCTCAGTTTTATGTAGTTTTTTAAATCCAAAAGATGGCACTTCCAACAGTGCAGCATCCCCTCAGTACTGCACCAGAATGTCAGCCTGGATTTTCTGCTCAAGTTCTTGGAGTGGAACTTGAACCCATGACCTTCTGACTCGTCAACCATGGTTCAGTTAGGAGCCATCTTTCAGGTACTATGGGCTATACAGCAATAGCAAGTCTATTGATTCTTGTACTCAAGACTGTCGCCTACCTGAGCTGGAAAAGGCAAGCTATCATCTCTGAACACACCAAAATGCAATCACTTATTCAGTTCAAATTTTCTTGTCCTTAACCATCAATTATTTTGTTACAAGTCAGTAATATTTTTCAAGTCCTTGGTTAAATGTTGAGATCTTACCTGGCCCCATACACATAAAAGCAGTAGATGTGTAAAGTCAGCAGAGCAATGATGTCTGAAACAATGGATAAGGCAACAGTCAAGCCTAGACATGCTGCTAAGCCAACGTACCACAGGATCATCTCAATAAATGGAGACATCAGATGGATATAACCTATGAAATAAATACACATTGAACTAGTGTTGTCACACTGTTATGTGAAGCTTTGGCAAAAGTTCTGAACGAACAACGTTTTACAACCAACCAAACACCGGATGGCATTTGAGAGTCAGAATTTCATCAACATCAAAATTTTTCCTCTAACCATTTTCGATACCTATAGATCCTGATTCGATATCTTGCTTCTCAGCAACTAAAAGTGCCATTTATCACATTTTTCCCAGAAGGAGTTACTTGGGACAAATTCTGTGGTCTTTATTTTCTAGCAGCAACAGTTCCAAGTCAGGAGGCAAAAATTGAGGAGAATGAAGTTTTCAATAAAATGGTGAGCTCAAAGGGAAGCAAACAAAAGTAAAACTAAACAAGCTCCAGTCTCTGAATAGCCTCTTCAGTCTTCCACACATCGTAAGGAACATCAGCTTTTTTGTCCTATGACTATTCAAAACAGTCCTGCACTGTTGACAAAAGTCATTTTAACTTCAAAATGCAACAAATAAAAAATGCCATATGTAAACCTCATGAACAAAAACAGTAATGTTGCAGCTGGTAATGCTATCCCTGATTCCAACTTGGCTTTCAAAATACTGCAGCATTGGTAAATTTGTTATCTTAGTCCAGCAGTGTTTTAAAATTTTTTTTTTGATGGAACAGCTAGTTTTATTACCATAAAAATGAGACATTACAGCTATAAATAAAATTGCCAATACAATAACTAAAATGAGGTGTGGGAAGAAAAACAGCAAATTTACACAGAAAAACACCAGTAACTAAAACCAAAATTATTTTGCGCAACTAAACATTAGTTCCAAAAGGGTTTGGTCAAAGGAAACAGTGCTTCTTTAGAACTTTAAAGCACTAAAAGAATTTCAATTCATATCAAGGAAACAATAATAAAAATGTTTTGACAAAATAAAGCTGCCACAAATGCTGCCTGACCTGTTAAGGGTTTCCAACATTTTTGTCTTTTGCTCAAGAGAGTGTATTCTGTTAGCTAATGACAATGAAAATCTAAATCATCTTTGTCTTCAGACACAAAGAACAACATACCAGCACATCCTAAACCACTTTTCAAGTGCATGTATATTGTTATGTAGACAAGGTGATGGTTTCAGAGGTACTGAAACTTAGAATTACTTACTTATCCAAAGGTGGATGTGATAAAGGAAGAAACGTCCCAGCACTTCATCCAGTGCTTTGTTCATTTTTAAACCAGCAGGAGCTCCCATTAGCCACTCCAGCAGTTCCTGCAACTCCTTGGCAACATGCTATCATATTAAAAAATACATATTATAGTTAATGTTAAATCTGCACAGTATTTTGGCATGGAAAACACTTACCAGACTTAAATTCCACATTTCAGCCTGGTGAAACTATGTTTTAAAAATTCTCAGGCGATCAAGTGTTGTTAAGCATTTAATGTCAAAGCTTTTATTGTTGGCTGGGCAATAACGTTTCAGCCATGCTTTTTAAACATTAAATGTTAACTGGTTGGGGAGTAGTCTGTTGCCATTGAGCTTGATGCACTGCTGTTATTTACACTATTTACTCTACTGATGTTGCCTGAGACTAGTAACTGTAGCTACATTTGTAACACAATTTAGTTTCAAACCACTACTTCAGTTCAAATGTGGTTTAACACACTATTAGATGCTAATCGCAAATTTAATATTCTTCACAAAATTCATATTTTGTTAGTTTTTGTCTAATTTAATGTCTTCTTCTATGTGTATGATCCCTTTAACAGGTTGTCCTTCACTGTCGTATACCACTTGAGTATGTGTAGCAATTCTGCTGCCAAACTTTACTTGCTCTCATCACATGGCTAAAACTGGACACTTGTATGAACAATTAACATGATGTAAGTATATTCTGCACTCCATAACGGTGAGTCAAAGCTGCTCTCTTAAATTCAGCTTTTGGGAACAAATATAGGCTGAACTCAAATCGCAGGATGACTCCTATGTTGTAATTATGAACCAAGATGCTTTTTCCCCCTTATAAATCCCCAAGAGCAATTGCAATGGTCACCTTTTCCAAAGAAATATCCAACTTCTGTGTTTCTTCTTCCCTCTCCCAAGAAACAAGCAAACTCCCCAAATTCAAAATACTTTCCTTGATCAGGAGTGGGAGAAGATAAAGTCTACAAGTATAGTGCCAGGGCGCTCCTTGGCTCAAATGTGTGGTGGCGCTTGGGCAATTCAACCAAGAAAAGTTCACATTCTAAATGAGCCTTTTGGTTACAAGCAATCTGAACATCTTATGTTTACGTACCTGTACTGCCCAATTATCTAAAGATACAATATATAAGATTAGGACCATATTGTAAGTTAGGCTGGATATTTCTTTTGTAAATGGCTCCCTACAATCTTTTTGAAGGTTTCTGGTGCTTTTAAGGGGAAGCTAGATAAATACATGACAGAGAAGGGAATAGAAAGGTATGTTGATTGTATTAGCTGAGGCAGTGTGGGAGGAAGCTCAAACACCAGCCTAGACTATTTGGGCCAAATGACCTGCTCCTGGGCTGTAAATTCTTTGCAAAATCCTGTGTGCAAGTGATTAGAAATTGAGATTTAAACTGATTGTTAGTTGAGATTGTTTTGAGTCATTTCCAACATTTCCTATTTTTAATCCAAATTGTCTAGATCCTTTCCCCCTTTCTCCTTCTAAAAGCAATGACTCTTTGCCGATGCAGTGTTCCAAAGAAACCTGCTACTCACAAGTATGAGGCCACTATTTGTCTGAATTTTTACAGTGAGTGCCTGCAGACTACTTGGCCATAGAAAGGGGTGGATATCATTGTCAAACTAATCCTGTTAAAATGTGTATATCCATATTCTTCAGTTTGTTGGATAGTAATCTGGAGCAGGATTACTATCTTTGATATTTCAAAAGTCATTTTCTGAGGCCAATTAACCCAGCAAAGATCAGAGATTAAACCTGACTCTTTCCTGTATCATTCAGCCACTTACCATTAACCCTAAGCCATTAGAGATCACTCACAAAAACTTTACAAATTAAAATCTGTACAAAAATGGTAACAAAGGTCCTCTCAATAGTTCACATTTTTCAAACCAGTAACAGATACAAAATTTCTTACGTCTGCAACTGGAACGAGGGCATCCGCTAACTGGCCAATTCGATTCTTCTGATAAAGCCAAGAGATGAGCAACAATCCAAGACCCACATCAATTAGGAATGAAACAAAGAGGTTGGCTTTTCTAGAAGAAAATATAAAATATTTCCAACATATAGAAAAAGCTGTCTTATCAAATATAAGATGTAGAGGTTTAGTGAATAGTTGATAATATAATGCCAAATGATGAGGTTACCAGAACGATGAAAATTATCTGAGGTTGTTTGGAGATCATGAAATAGATTCTCAGGCCACTCAAAATACTTTCAAGAACAAAAAATAAAACCCCACAAATGCTAAATATGTTGATAGACACAAGGTTATAATTAAATAGCTTATTCACCATGGTTGGTACTGTATATATATACATACAACTTTTTTCCAAATTTTCTCTCCAATTTTTTTTGCTTTTTAAAATTAATTTTTAATGACAAGGTCAGCATTTGCTACCGATCCCTAACTGCTACAACTGACTGATTTGCTAGACTACTTCAGAGGGCAGTCAAAAATCACATTGCTGTGGGTCTAGAATCACATGTAGGCCAGGGTTCCTTCCCTGAAGGACATTAGTAAACCAGCTGGGTTTTAATGACAATTCATGATTGTCTCATGGTCATCATTACTGAGACTAGCTTTCAATTTCAGATTTTTATTAATTGCATTTAAATTCCACCAGCTGCCATGGTGGGATTTGAACTCTGGATTACTAGTCCAGTGACATTCCTACTACACCACTGTAATGATCACTCAATCTTCAAAAAAAAAAAGACAATTCTATTAGAACCATTATTCCACACAATGACATGGTCACTCAGCTGGTGTGGGAGAGGCAGCCAAGGACCCATCATCGGATTGCCTCAGCTCTTCAGCTGTTGAGGGGCCTGGCCTCCCAAATTCTACCTGTCAACGTGAGCTCATCCAAAGCTCTGCTGTCCACATCCTAACTTGCATCAAATGCCATTCACCCATCATGCCTCTGCTCGCTGACCTACAACAGCTTCCGGTTAAACAACGGCTCTATTTTCAAATTCTCAACCTTGTTTTCAAATCACTCCATCACCTCACTCCTCCTTATCTCTGTAATCACCTGCAACCTTCTGAGATATCTGCATTCCTCTAATTCTGATCACTCCACAATTTGTGGACAATTTTTGCCTAGGCCCTAAGCCTTGAAACTACCTTACAAAACTTCTTTGCCTCTTAACCTCTTTTAAGACACTTAAAACTGACCTCTTTGGCCAAATTTTGGTCATCTGCACTAACAAACCATCAAGTGAATGTCTCTGTGATCTCACACACACACGTTGTTGCTATATACTTTGACTTATGTTGAAAAGTGCTTGCGTGGACATCACGTGAGGGCACGATTGAGCTCGACTGCAGTGGACCCATAGTTCAATAGCTTAACAATCAGGTGTCTAGATTTACACATGAAGAATGGTCACTTGGGAAAGATGTCAGGGGGTGACTGTTAGCTGTGGAAACATACCTCAGCAGGTGTTAACATCTTTGAGGAGAGAATGAGGGCAAAAAAAGGTAAAATAGCATTTATATTATACCAGAACACAGTCTACCCTGTCAAACTACATATCAACTAATAATTTTGAAGATCTTAACTGAAAAGAACTGCAGCCTGTTAAATATTTCTTTCTTGATAATTGGACCCCTCAGATCTGGTATTGTCCTTGCAAATCTTTTGCACTGTCTCTAGTGCTTCTATATCCTTTTTGTAACATGGAGGCCAGCACTCGAAATATGGTCTAGCCAAGGTTCTACACAATTTTAACATAACTTTGCTTTTGAATTCTATTCTTCTAGAAATGAATCCCAGTGTGTTTGCGTATTTAATGGCTTTGTTAACCTGTGCCCCTACATTTTAATTAGTGAATCTGTGCCCGTAAATCCCGTTGTGCTTCTACCCCATTTAGTCTCTTACCTTCCAAGAAGTAGGTGACCTCTTTATTCCTCCTACCAAAATGTACCACCTCACACTTATCCACCTTGAAACTAATTTGCCATTTACATGCCTGTTCTGCAAGCTGATTACATAATGCTGTCTTGTATAGTATCAGTTTTCCTCTGTATTAGCTATTTATAGTGTACTTCTGATTCCAGAGTCCAAATTGTTTAAATGTAAGCAACCCCGGTCCCATTTCCTACCTTCCGCCTGCCAGAGCTGCCACCTTTAGCTCTAGTCTGTTTCCTGTTTTGTAGCCAGTTTGCAATCTATTCCATTACTTCTCCTGACTCCTCAATCTCTGACTGTAGTCATACCAGCCCTCCTTGAAAAAAAATTATGCCAAAAAACCTATTTATTCCCTCACAAAAGTCTTTTTTTCCCATATCTCTGAATTCAAAGTCTTTCTCAGCCAACTGGATGGGGTATAGATCTGTGCCTAGTCATCTAATGTAGTCAAAAACGACCAATTCTGAAAGGCAAATTGTCCTCTAACCAAAAGATGCCAATATATTGGTACAAGTTGACACAGTTTAGAAGGGCAAAATGCAAATATTGTAATTGCTTTAGCATTGCAAACTGGATGCAGCTGATCCCAGTAATTAAGGTTAGTAAAATTATAGCTCAATAGCAAGAAAGCTAGTTGTGGAATTACAAGCTATGCATGCCTTAATAGCCAGGCGAACATCTTCACACATGTGTCTAATAGAAGTTCTAACACTCCACATTGTTTTTTAATTCTTTCATGGGATGTGGGTGTTGCTGGCTAGGCCAACATTTTTATTGCCCATCCCTAATTACCCTCGAGGTGGTGGTGAGCCACCTTCTTGAAACGCTGCAGTACATGTGGATATGTACATCCACAGTGCTGCAGCAGGAAAGGAACAGCTATATAGTTCCAAGTCACGATGCTGTGTGGCTTGGAGGGGAACTTGCAGGTGGTGGTGTTCCCACGTATCTGCTGCCCTGTCCTTCTAGGTGGTAGTGGTCGTGGGTTTGGAAGGTGTTGCCAAAGGAGCCTTGGCGAGTTGCTACAATGCATCTTATAGATGGTACACACTGCTGCCACTGTGTGTTGGTGGTGGAGGGAGTGAATGTTTGTGCATGGGGTGCCAATCATGCGGGCTGCTTTGTCCTGGATGTTGTTGAGCTTCGAGTGTTGTTGGAGCTGCACTCATCCAGGCAAACAGAGTGTATTCCATCACACTCCTGGCCTGTGCCTTGAAGGTGGTGGACAGGCTTTGAGGAGTCAGGAGGTGCACTATAGACTAGAATTCCCAGCCTCTGACCTGCTCATGTAGCCACAGCATTTATAGGTTTTGTCTAGTTCAGTTTCTGGTCAATGGTAATCCTCAGGATGTTGATAGTGGGGGATTCAGCGATGGTAATGCCATTGAATGTCAAGGGGAGATGGTTGGATTCGCTCGTTAGAGATGGTCACTGCCTGGCACTTGTGTGGAGCAAATGTTACATGCCACTTATCAGCCCACACCTGAATGTTGTTCAGGTCTTGCTGCACATGGGCACAGACTGCTTCAGTATGAGGAGTTGCTCATGGTACTGAACATTGCACAATCCTCAGCAAACATCCCCACTTCCTGATCTTATGATGGAAGGAAGGTCATTGATGCAGTGGCTGAAGATGATTGGGCCTAGGACACTATCCTGAGGAACTCCTGCAGTGATGTCTTGGGACTGAGATGCCTAACCTCCAACAACCAAAACCATCTTCCTTTGTGCTAGTATGACCCCAACCTGTGATTTCCCAGATTCCCATTGACTTCAGTTTTGCTAGGGCTCCTTGATGCCAAATTTGGTCAAATTATGCCTTGATGTCAAGGGCAGTCACTCTCACCTCGAGTTCAGCTCTTTTGTCCATGTTTGGACTGAGGCTATAATGAGGTCAGGAACTGAGTGGCTCTAGGCAGAACTCAAATGGAGCATCAGTGAGCAGGTTATTACTGAATAAGTGCTGCTTGATAGCATTGTCGACGACCCCTTCCATCACTTTGCTGATGATTGAGAGTGGACTGATGGGAAGGTAAATGGCCAGTTTGGATTTGTCCTGCTTTTTGTGGACAGAACATACCTGGGCAGTTTTCCAAATTGCCGGGTAGATGCTATTAACATAATTCTAAACAAAAATACCTGGTAAAATTCAGAAGGTCTGACAGAATCTGCGGAGAGGGATACAGTTGACGTTTCGAGTCCGTATGACCCTTCATCAGAACTAAGACATATAGAAATGAGATGAAATATAAACTGGTGGAGGGGAGACAGGGAGGGGGACGGGATAGGTAAAGCTCGATAGGGGACCAGTGATAGGTGGAGGCCAAGAAGAGACTGCCAAAGATGTCATAAACAAAAGGATAAAGGGGTGTTGACGGTGGTGATATTATCTAAAGGATGTGCTAATGGGGACATTAAGGGTAGCAAGCAGGACAAGCTAGTGGCAGATGGCCCTAGTGGGGGTGGGGTGGGTTCCCCCCGTCAACCCCCCATTGTCCTTTTGTCTATTCTTGGCCTCCACCTATCACTGGCCCCCTATCGAGCTCGACCTGTCTCCCCCCCCCCCCCCCAAGCTTATATTTCATCTCATTTCTATATGTCTTAGCTCTGATGAAGGGTCATACGGACTCGAAACGTCAACTGTATCCCTCTCCACAGATGCTGTCAGACCTGCTGAGATTTTCCAGGTATTTTTGTTCTAGATTTCCAGCATCCGCAGTGTTTTGCTTTTAACATAATTATAAATATAATTCAAAATGCAATTTTTTTTTAAGTAGCAGTGATATCATAGAAGTAAAAAAGTGTGGTTTCTTTCCTGTGGAGATGTTAAGTCTCTTCTAAACATCATAAGCAAACTGTTGTAGATATCAGTGCACCTTAACTGATAAAAACTGACTCTTCAATTCTTTTTGTCCTGTGGTTCTTGTGTGCCAATCTAACTGGATATATAGATGGCACCTTGGCTAAATAGATCCAAGTGGCTGTTAAATGGACCCAAGCCAGATGAAATATGAAACTAGACAGATCCTTTTCTTGACAGTAGGTTTATTCATAGAATGGAGCATTACATACCTCGGCCTCTCACCTACCAACACCAGTGTCCCACAGTCCCTATACGTATGTGCCCAAGATACTTTAATCAATCATTACCCTCCACCTGCTTATCCTTTACCTTAACACAATTAACAGAACATAAAGTGACAACTGGTTACTGTTAAAGGTCGAGATTTGTTAATGCGCTGAACATGCATCTGGTTCCAGCTTCTTCCTTTGCCAATCTGTCTTCAATGTAGGTTTATTCACAAAACCCAATATAACATAAACGTAGACTACAGGAAAAAATGATGCTGATTAAGGATTCATTTGCTGCATTTGCGCATTAGTTAGCAATTATACTCACTGCAGAAAGTGCTAGTACTTAACTATAAAAGGATCCTTTTAAGGCCGATATTTGCATTCATTTAAGATCAAAATCCTGGAACTCCCTCTCTAACAGCACTGTGGGTGTACTTACACCACATGGACCCTAGCGGTTCAAGAAGGCAGCTCACCACCACCTTCAAGGGCAATAACGGATGGCAATAAATGCTGGCCTAGCCAACAACACCCACATTCCATGAACAGGTATTAAAAAAAGGCTACTTTTCCCTTCTACACAGTTTTCCCACACAGACGGAAAGTGCTTCTTAAATGTGCGCCCTAACCTTTCCCCAATTCATATCAGCTGCTCTTAATCACAACTTGAGCATGCACTCAATTTTCACAGCGTTTGCAACATTAACAATGTTTATTCTCATTAAGGAAAAAAACCAAACCTCCTGTACCTCATAAACTCTGCGTGATTCTGTGCTTTTGTAGTACTTGTGATTGTCTGCAAGTGATCCAAGCGATGTGCAAGCTGTACACAAGTTGAGAGCTTGCTCCATAAAAAACGCAGAGGCCATATGTTTAATGCTCTACAGCAAAAGGACAGAAAGAACATTCTTTAATCTCTCATGCATAATATAAACACAGTTCAGTAAATTCTAAATTAAGATGTTTACATGTCCTTGAAATGTCAAAAATTGGAAAGATGTTTATTTTATGATTATTGTGGTGAATTTTGTAGCTATATTTTAAAACAGCAATTTAAAAAGCTAGTTGTGCAACTTAAATAGCTTGTGTTCAATAATTCCTTTGCCTACTGAATAAATTACACACGATGCTAAAAGCAGTATAAAGATTAAATTTTTACCTTATCAAGATTGTACAGATAAATGGCCCACATTTTGCTGGAACAGGGTACCTCGCCGCACGCTCCATTAGTTAGACCTACTCAGGTACCTATAGGTTTTACATTTTTTCGTTCACAAATTAGCTGGATGTGTGAAGTTATAACAATGCAGTGAGGACAATAGGGCATCTGGTACCATGGTGAACAATGGGGTGAAGCATGCAACCCCTTAACCAGTAAGACTGAAGGTTAAAAAGTAAAAAGGGTGAGGGACTGAGATCATAGCTGAATTAAGAGTGGGTGAACATGACGTCCAATCACATACAGAAAGAAAAATAAAGAGAAGGAAAGAAAGATTGAATTAAGAGAACTAAAAAGGAGGCAGAAAGGAAAAGTAAGGTTGTTAAAACGTCAAATTTGTTTCTATAAAATCTCCAACCTAAATTACAACCTAAAGGAATGAGGCTCCACCATTACAATGTGTTTCAATAAGATTACCTCTCATTCTTCTAAACTCTAATGAGTTTAGGCCTAACCTTACCTCATAAGACAACCCCTTCATCCCAGGAATCAGCCTAGTGAACCTTGCCTGAATTGCTTCCAAAGCAAGCATATCCCTCCTTAAGCAAGGAGGCCAAATCTATACGGAGTACTCTAGGTGCAGTCTCACCAATGCCCTGTACAGTTGTAGCAAGATTTTCTATTTTTATACTCCTCCCCCTTGCAATAAAGGCCAACATTATTTTCCTTCCTAATTACTTGCTGCACCTGCATGCTAACTTTTTGTGATTCGTGTGCAAGGACATCCAGGTCCCTCTGTACTGCAGCATACTGCAGTCTCTCCATTTAAATAATATACTGCATTTCTATTCTT
Source organism: Carcharodon carcharias (assembly GCF_017639515.1). Lineage (NCBI taxonomy): Eukaryota > Metazoa > Chordata > Chondrichthyes > Lamniformes > Lamnidae > Carcharodon > Carcharodon carcharias. The sequence goes on along the minus strand of NC_054481.1, from coordinate 69,658,263 downwards.
CTTGTCAAAGTGGAGATCCTCACATTTTCCCACATTATACTCCTTCTCCCCAAAATTTATGATATAATTCTCCTACTTGCTAGCCTTAAGGGTCTGACATGAAATTAGCTGGATCTGTCTCCCTCTTTGTTTGAATGCCATAAAGCTGTTTCCAATTTGACAAACTCATGCAAACTGATTGATGTGGGAAATTTCTGATATTATACAGGTACAGCAGAGGATATTCTTCTAAGGCTATACTTAAGGCACATTTGTGTAGCAAAGAAGAGGAAATTTCACTCTGAATTTAACTTGTGTTGTACTGGAGGTAGACGATATTGACAAAATTGTCCAAAAAGTTAAAAAATATTACATTTATCAGGGCAAACCTATTCCACTGTAATAAACAGAAAACCTTTTTTAAAACCTCAAAAATAGAGGTGATCCAACTTAGAGTGAATTTTAGAAGAGCTATCATTTTGATTACCGTCAAATTTGTGGAGTCATCTCATCTTGAAATGTGAATGACTCTTACATTTCAAGCAGACTGATAAAACAATTGCAGAAATAAATGAGCTTCAAATGTTTCCTGACTATGAGCAGGTTATTTCGTCTGAGTACCATCAGGCAGCCAGCACCAAACAAGGCAGCTTGTTTGGCAATAGCAGGTCTTGTTATGGCACTTTACTTGAGAAGGTAAGAAATGAGGAGGAGGGGGAGACCATGTGGCCCATCAAGCTTGCTCTGTCATTCAATATGACCATGGCTGAATTTCTACATCAACTCCACATATCTCATACCCCTTGCAAAAATCTATCAATCTCAGTCTTGAATATAAACAATTGAATGGCCATAGCCCTCTGGGGTAGAGAATTCTGAAGATTTACACTACTCCAAATGAAGAAATTTCTCCTCACCACTGCTGTGAATGAAAATAATTGGATAATTGCCTGAATCAGTGCAGCTTCAACAACTCTGTAGAAGCTCAGCACCATCCAGGAAAAAGCAGATCGCTTGACTGGCACCCCATCCATCACCTTCAACATCCACTCCCTCCACCACAGTGGCAGCAGTGTGTACCATCTACAAGGTGCACTGCAGCAACTCACCAATGCTCTGTCGATAGTGCCTTCCAAACCCAGAGCCTCTATCTCTTAGGACAAGGGAAGCAGATGCATGAGAGCACCACCACCTGCAAGTTTCCCTCCAAGCCACTCACCATCCTGACTTTGAAATCTATTGCCATTCCTTCATTGCCGCTGGGTCAAAATCCTGGAACTCACTCCACAACAGCACTGTGGGTGTACCTACACCACATGGACCACAGTGGTTCAAGGTGGCAGCTCACCACCACCTTCTCAATGCCAATTAAGAATGGGCTGTAAAAACCCCCATTTCCCATGAAATAATTTAAAAAAGACACTTAATCATGAGACTGCTCCTTATGTCTGGACTGTCCAGCCAGTCAAAACAGCTTCTCAGCCTCTATCCTACGAAACTCTCAGATCAACCCAGTTGCTGGGAAATAGATTGGGACTTCTTGAACTTTTGCTTTTTAAACTTTAGACTTGTTTTAGTAACATTTTTCTAATCTTGTCAACAGCTGCCACTAATTAGGGACAGTACAGGTTAGATGCAAAGTAAAACCTCCTCCACTCTGCCCCAACACTGAACAGTATATTTCACCCTCCAATTTCCTAACTTCTTGTTGTGTAACTTATAAAGTACAGAGTTAAAAAAGTAGTGTTAAAATAATTGCTTTTATAAAGTAGACTGTATTAGCATTTGAGGTTACTTACGATTAAAAATGTGTTTGAAAGATACTTTACGAGGTTCTGCATATTGTGAAATCTTCACGGCCACTATAACCTGCACTGATTATTCCAGTTTCACATACTGAAGGTAATGAATGTAAATTGTAGCTATCTCAAGTTAAAATGGAGTATGAAAGGTGGACTGTGCTAGCACCCTTCACCTCCAGGGGTTTCTTGAAATCAAACCTCAAAAGGTAAACATTGGGTTAGACAGGTGCTTAAAAAAAAGTCATAAGGGCAAGAGTTCAACAGGCGGCACCTGGTTCCCACAAGGTCTGCAATATAAGCTCTCAACATTAGTCTACATAGTTTCATATTTTCTCCAATATCAATTACCTGCTTTTGCAGATACTAGATATAAAAGACAGCAGGAGGGAAAGTACCACACACACAGGTACTGATGCTTGCTTCACAAGTTCCACAACAACACTAGCTTCTCGTCCTTCTGACTGCCAGTGAGTAAACTTAATTGGTGTCTCATCATATTTATCAATCATAAATAATAGCTCGCATTTAGCAACAGTATCAAATATGGTGGCAAAATCTGAGGCAATAGCTTTTGACTTTACTCCGGCGTTACGGTTGTCCTCTGGGGTTTTAGTGTCCAGACAATGTAACTTTGACAGCATAACCTTGCGTTGATCATAGTGGATTAAGATAACATTTTCCTTGTCATTCTTACTGCCTTGTTGAACCAGTTGATAGTCGAAAACGAATTTATTTTCTTTCTCTTGCGTCAACTGGAACCAGAGATCATGTGGAAAGATGGAACTCAGATCTTCCAGGAACTGGCTGAGGTCTTTCTTTGCCTGAGAGTAATAGCTGCTCCAGGACCCAAGCACAGAGACATTTACCTTAGTCACCTCCCTAATCTGCACAAGGTATTGTTTCACTTGGCCAGGGATGAAAGGATAGTGAATAACTGCCAGAACAACTGCAGCATTCTGCTCTGGAATCCAACGACCTATCAGGAGGCCACTTTCTGCTTCGGGGCAGCAACTCGGAAAGAACACTTTGATAACCATGTTATAACTTCACAAATTCCTGGCTTTGTCTGTAAAAAATAAAATCCGAGAAATGGTTACTGAAACGGTTGCATCTGAAAGACTGATCTGTAAGGAAAATTGTCTTTGTTTGTCAAATACATTTCATGCTGCATTATAGATTGCAATCAATACAGTTAAAATGACACTTTCTCCCTAATCTTAATTTGTCAATCCAGAGATTGATCACAGTCAGCATGGCCACAATAGTGTTAAACATTACCCTCAGTGCCCTGGGCAAAATCAACTAGGGTCATTGCTACTCACTGATCCCTGGTTTGCGTACATCTCTGAGCAGAAACAAGATTGGTTGTAAACCTGTGCCCACCAAGGGCATATTAAAATAATCTGCCAATTTAACTCTTACAAATATACACCAAGGTTATCCTAGAGGGCAAGGACAATTCTTTTTTGAATGATCAAGCATCTCACTCTGCCTCTAACCCTCCTGCAATGTCAAATGCAAGGAGCTTGAGGGCTTCTTTGTTTCAAAGGCTATTATCCTGTCTCATTCATGAAAGTCTTCTCCTTCCCAATCCCTTCCACGCTCCAATTTCCCTGCCACGTGCAACTCTGTCCATCACTTTATCACCCCCAACTTTACCTTGGGCGGACTCATTTCCTTCATGAGAATTATCCTTCCCTCCCCTTCACACTCTGATCCTTCCACCCTCCCCAACTACTTTCTATTATCAAGCCTGCTCATCTCCAAGGTGCTTGCAGGAGTCATAGCAATCCAGCTCTGTATTCTCGATGCCCAAAATGACCATTTCAAATGACTGCTTGGAACCAAATACATTTACATAGAGAGAGTGGCTATTACATATTCTTTGCTGGAACAATACAAAACAAATCCCATTGCCCAATTTGCTCCCTGTAGCCCTATATTCTCCTCTGCTTTCAAAACCTTGCGGAAAAGCATTCTATGTCTTAATGTTCTCTTAACCTCTCCTCACTCTCAGTAACAATTTTACACTGATGACACCCTCACCAGTGATCTGCCAAACATAAGAAATAGCCTTTCCTATTCACCCAATTAAACACCAGATAATTTAAAATCCCTTCTTTGACTTTTCTGTTCGAGTGGAAATAGTCCCAACCGTCTATGTACCCTCTAGTTTCTTCCCCTGGTTTCAACCTGCTGTTTCTACACTTTGCAATCTCCTATCCAACCATCCTCTCTGCCACATTCAGACTGCCTCCGTTAAAGTCACCAACGGCATTCCCTGTGAGAACTGAGAGTCATTATTTCCCCCTTGATCTCTCCGTGATATCATTATCCATGTTTTCAATACCTTAAAATGTCTTCCTCAATCCTGAACTCAAAAAATTCCAACCTGTCAAAACTGCAGCAATTACATTGTGTCATTTGCACATCATATCGTTCCTCAAGCCACCCACTACTGGATCTCTTTCCACCAATGCACTGAATTCAAAACCAGAATACCAGTTTGCAAATCCCTTCATAGCTCCAGCTCAGATTAAGTCTGAAATCTCATTCAATCTATCACCTCTGTTGTAAATATTTAATTCACCACTCCATCTGTTGGAGGCTTCAGCTACCTTAGTTCTAGTTAATATGTGCAATAAAACGTATAGAAACATATGGAAATAAAATATAAATGCACACAAGAGTGCCAAACTTGTGTTATTCTAGATTTCTATGAGGGGAAGCAACAATAAAAAAAACGGAGATGTCAGGCAAAAAAATAAAGATTGAATTGGCATAATATGGAATATCATTTCTTTATTTTAGCATGATAGATCTATTGCCATTTATCAGGATTGATATCATGCTTGCTTAAAAAGGAACATGGTCTGTATGATCAACTCTGCACAACTTCTATTAGCAGGCTTGTATCCATTACAAGCCTACCGACTCCCACAGCTACCTCGACTACAGCTCCTCACACCCCGCTTCCTGTAAGGACTCCATCCCATTCTCTCAATTCTTTCGCCTCCGTCTGATGATGTCACTTACAAAAACAGTTCCTCTTACATGTCCTCCTTCTTAACCGAGGTTTTCCACCCACGGTGGTTGACAGGGCCCTCAACCGTGTCTGGCCCATCTCCTGCGCATCCGCCCTCACACCCTCTTCTCCCTCCCAAAAACATGATAGAGTCCCCCTTGTCCGCAATTATCACCCCACCAGCCTCCGCATTCAAAGGATCATCCTCCACCATTTCCGCCAATTCCAGCATGATGCCACCACCAAACACATCTTCCCTTCACCCCCTCTGGCAGCAATCTGCAGGGATCGTTCCCTCTGGGACACCCTGGTCCACTCCTCCATCACCCCCTACACCTCAACCCCCTCCCACAGCACCTTCCCATGCAACCGCAGAAGGTGCAACACCTGCCCCTTTACTTCCCCTCTCCTCACCGTCTAAGGGCCCAAACACTCCTTTCAAGTGAAGCAGCATTTCACTTGCACTTCCCTCAACTTAGTCTACTGCATTCGTTGCTCCCAATGCGGTTTCCTCTACATTGGAGAGACCAAACGCAGTCTGGGTGACCGCTTTGCAGAATACCTTCGGTCTGTCTATGCTATTTCAACACTCCACCCTGCTCTCATGCCCACACATCCATCCTTGGCCTGCTGCATTGTTTCAGTGAAGCTCAACGCAAATTGGAGGAACAGCACCTCATCTTCTGACTAGGCACTTTACAGCCTTCTGGACTGAATATTGTATTCAACAATTTTAGATCATGAACTCTCTCCTCCATCCCCACCCCCTTTCCGATTTTCCCCCTCCTTTTAGTTTTTTCCAATAATTTATATAGATTTTTCTTTTCCCACCTAATCCCATTATTTTTAAGCGTATTTCCATCCATTATTTTTTCTCTACCTTTTAGCCTATTTCGATCCCTTCCCCCCACCCCACCCCCACTAGGGCTATCTGTACCTTGCTTGTCCTGCTTTCTACCCTGAATTAGCACATTCCTTTAGATAATATCACCACCTTCAACACCTCTTTGTCCTTTTGTCTGTGACATCTTTTGGTTATCTCCATCTATCACTGGCCCTCTATCCAGCTCTTCTTGTCCCACCCCCTCCCCTTAAACCAGCTTATATTTCACCTCTTTTCTATTTTTACTTAGTTCTGTTGAAGAGTCATTCGGACTCAAAACGTTAACTGTGCTCCTCTCCGTAGATGCTGCCAGACCTGCTGAGTTTTTCCAGGTATTTTTGTTTTGGATTTCTAGCATCCACAGTTTTTTGCTTTTATCTGCATGACTTCTGTTGATCAATATTCTTGATGTCAACAGCAAATATACACACAGACATAAATCTATATATCCCAGAACCATTCTTGTAAATCTTTCCTACAACCTCTCCACTGTTTTCACATCTAAAGTGTGGAACACAGAATTTAACACAAAACTCCAGTTGAGGCCAAACAGTAGTTTCATAAAAAAATCACCATAACTTCCTTGCATTTATACTTACTCTTGTCTCCAATTATAAAGCTTAGGATCCTGTATGCCTTATTAACTGCTTTCTCAACCTGCCCTGCCACCTTGAATGATTTGTGCACCTAAACCCAAGTTCCCTCTGAACCACTTTTAGAACTGTATTCATTATTTCGTATTTCGCCGCTTCATTCTACCTTCAGGATGATAGGGAAAGACAGGGCAGTGGGATTACTCGAGTTGCTCTAGCAGAAAGCCAGCACAGAGACAACAGGTCAAATGGCTTCCTCCTGTGCTGCAACCATTCCATCTACACAATATATAAACATTCCTTGCAAACACACAGCACAAGTGCACATTGATATCCACTTACAAATAGACTGCTGTTGTTTCACTGCATTGGGGACACATTTCTCTCTCTTTCCATTGGTTTAAACTCCAGCATTAAACACCCTGGTGCAGCAGGATCAGCAGTGATTGCAGGGGCCCGGCGGGTGGAGTACCAGGGCCAAGGGGAAGGTTGCTGGGGGATGGGAATAGGAGGACAGCGGTTATGGCGGCGGCGGGGGGGAGGTTACGGGGACGGGAAAATGAGATGGAGATTACGTGGGGGGGGGGGGGGGGGGAGGGGGCGGTGAAGGCACGGGTTTACAGAGGCAGGGGGTATGTGGGAGGGAATTATGGAGGCAGAGGGTTACCGGAGGGGGAGGGATTACCAGGGATTCTCTCCCTCCGGGTCTGGCTTTACCCCGGGCTCGGGCCGCCGGTTGTTATGGAGGCGGAGCGGCCGGTCTGGATCGCCCTAGAGCCCATGGCGGCCTCTCCTCACAAACATCCCCTCAGCGCCTCAGAGTGAAACCCCCTCCCGACTAAACAACAACAACCCGGCACCGAACACCGCGGGTGCACCGAGAAAACCGCTCCCCCCAAATCCCTGCCCCGCTGGAAGCCGGTGCAACCTCCAAATGACCCCCCCGCAATCCGTCCCCAAACTCGGGGTCCGCGCAGCAGCGGAGAGAGACTCCGGCCGCACTGAGCAGTGGGGGAGGCATCTTGCAGCAAGTCCACGTAACCCCGGAGATGGGATGCAATCAGTCACTCAGTAGTCCAAAGCTTGAATGTTGCTGAAAAGAGAGACATGTTACCAAAGCTTTTTGTCTCACACTCATCAGGACAAATGCAAGAATGCCAAATTTTAAATGATCACAACAATTTATACTACAGGAGAAAAGGGTGCTGATTAAGGATAGTTAACAAGGGATACTGGATACTTGTCCTAAATGATCAAAGACTAGAGTTCAAGAACAGGAAGGTTATGCTATAAAACACCAATCAGACCTCAGCTAGAGTACTGTGTACAGTTTTGTTACAGGAAGGATTATAATCACACTCGAGAGTATAGAGGGGATTTACAAGGATATTAGCAAGAATGGAGAATTTTAGCTGTGAAGGAAGATTAAATAGGCTGTGTGGGAGAGGGGTGGGGCATGGATAGGGTTCACAACAGTGGGAGGCTGAGGGGAATTTAATTGAGGTGTATAAAGTTATGAAGAACCTAGATAGAGTGGATAGGAAGGACCAATTTCCTATTAGCAGATAGGTCAATAACTAGGGTCAATTTAAAATAGCGGGGTGCTTAAAATTGTTTTCACCCAGAAGGTGTTTGGAGTTTTGGAACTTATTGCCTGAGGGTAATAGAGCCAGAAACCCTCATCACATTTAAAAAAAATACTTGGACATGAAGTGCTGTAACCTACAGGGCTACACAGCAAGAGCTGGAAAAATGGGGTAGCTTATTTTTGGCATGGACATGATGGGCTGAATGGCATCCTGTGCTGTAAATTTTCACCATTTTATTACATGCTCTATATTTAAAATGTGCAATATTACTTGGAATTATACAGAATATGCAGCACTGAAATAGGCCATTTGCTCAACCAGTCCATGCTGTCCATTATGGTCTACTTAAACTTCCTCCTTTCTAACACTCAGCATAACTTGCTATTCCTTCTGTCTCATTTGCTCATCTAGCTTCCTCTTAAATGCATCTATGTAACTCATCCCAACTACTATTGTGATGGGGTAACTAATTTTCAATTAGAGAATGTTTTGATTATTATTTAGCATATCCGAGATTGCCTCTTTTTTATCTACATACATATGTTGAATTATTGTGTATTATTAATGTTAATTTTATTGCTTTGAACTACATTTCAATTTGTGTTTTCATTAAAGTCAATCAAATATTTAAAGAAACATGGCAATAGCTCCTAAGATTGTATGTAATAAATGTCCATACTAGACAAATTGACCTAACTTTTATTTAACAGTGATGTGGGTCTCACAATGTTACTTGGAGTGATTGGAGGTTGTTGTGTTTTATCATGCAGACCTATGAAGCCCCTAGAGCAACAATTTCCCTCCCAATCAGCAAAGACAGACATGCCTCCCTCATGCCTTATACAACAGGGCATGTCCATGTCCTCTATTTCCTATACTTACATGTTTGCCTTTCTAGAAGGGTATGTATATCTTCTCACGTCACTCAAAATGATCATGTTCTGCTCCCCTTACCTAAAAAAATCTCTCTTTTCTCCCTTCTGAGGTGCCCAAGATGAATTTTTCCTTTTTCCCAATCATATCTGGTTCACTAATGTCCTTTAGGGAAGGAAATCTGCCATCCTTATCTGGTCTGGCTTACATGTGACTCCAGAGCCACAGCAATGTGGTTGACACTTAAATGCACTCTGAACAAAGGTAATAAATGCTGGCCTAGCCAGCAATGCCTGCATCCCATGAACAAATAAAAGAAAATTTTTTTTTGCATGGAATAATTTGATATTTAAAGCTAAAATGAATTTTCAGTGTAAAATATATAAGAGAGTGTCTGAACTGCATTTGCCATAAATGCTTTGCTGGCAAAATAATGGCAAGTTTAATGAGTTTAGGAAGAAATGTCATTCCACAAATTGCTGGATGATTTGTGCTGCTTCACCATTAGCTTTGTGGAAACAGCAGCATTCGCTCAACCTCCCTATGAATTTGCTGCATTTGCACATTAATTAGTCATTATACTTGCCGCAGAAAGGGCTGGTACTTAACCGTAAGAACCCTTTTAATGCCAAAATTTACATTCACTTAATGCCACTCAACTTCCCTAATCTAAGAAAAGGAGCATTTGAAATTGTGAAGCCTTAATCCTGCAGGTAATAAATTGTTTTTAGGTAAGTTCAAAATTTTTATTTTCTTTCCTTATTTTTACTTTTGGCCTCTTTTTCCTTATCTTAATACAAACTTTCTGTTTCCCTCACTTTGCTTATCCCTCTGTGTCAGGTTTGACTCTAATTACTCTATTTCCATCTCTGTCATTACCCAGTTTCTTTCTCAATCCTTCAATCTCGTGGATTGAGGAGATTGGTCCCACCGTTCACTAAGATCCCAGATGTCCCATTGCCAGTGTTATCAGCTCACACTTTTGTGAAGACTGGGCTGCAGTTCTATTCTTCACTGCTGGGCTATTTGAAGCGTAAGAGCCAATGGCTTTTTCCACAAATCAGGATAAACCAGACTGTGGCAAAAACATTCTTCAAGAACTGGTCAAAACCGTGGAACTCCATCCCTAACAGCACTGTGGGTGTACCTACACCACACGGACTGCAGCAGTTCAGGGTGTTGGCTCACCACCACCTTCTCAAGGACAAATAGGGATGGGCCTGGCCAGCAACATCCACATCCCGTGAACGAATAAATTTAAAAAAGGATAAAGTCTAATGAATGGGGTACTCCACGAGTTGGCCAACTCCAATAATCATGAGATCAGAGAATTAAGGATTAATTAACAGTCCATCAAACATGCATTGGCAGTTAAAGGATTACTTCAGAGAAAGTTCACCAAACTAAATCTAGTTAGTTTAAACTTGTGGCTGTTCATAACTAGACTCTATTCCTGTGCCAGCGACAGTCTGGTTTGTCCTGATTTGCATCTTTGTGGAAAAAGCCATTGGCTCTTACATTTCAAACAGCCCAGCAGTGAAGAGTAGAACTGGAGCCCAGTCTTCACGCAATTATAAGCTTTTATTTAGAGACACACATTACAAACAGGCATCTCCAAACCTCAACAGCCACAATTTCAGTCTGCTGCTATACAGTTAATGCCACTACCTGAATACAACTAAAAACAAATAATATACAATTAATATACAGCGGGCTGAAATATTATGCTGCACAATGCTGGGTATTATATCATCACTTCAGTTTTTCAGTGCAGCCCCCTTGTCTGAGGGAAGGCAATTTAATGTTAAAATGAGATTTAATTTTAATTCGCCAGCTGACACAGTCTGATCATACAGCATTATCGATTTCCCCTTTAACAGATTCTATAAAAGTGAGTGTGAGAAGACTCCAAACTCAGCACAGATCCCACTACATGGAATAGCCGTCAGCTCAAGGAAAATATCTAACTATGAACAGAGGCAACATTAAACTTACATAAGAAATAGGAACAGGAATAGGCCATACAGCTCTGAGAGCTTGCTTCATCATTCGATAGATCATAGCTGATGTTCTATCTGAACTCCACTTCCCCCTCATCCCCCCATATCCTGGATTCCCTTTAATGTTAAAGAACATTTCTGCTACACAAACATTACATTCTAATAGATTTCTAAAAGATTTTGGTACAAAAAAACGTCCAGTGTATAATTACCTTCAGTGAATGAAGAAAGCTCAGCTTGAAAAGGGGGCTGTACTTACCAAACACGGCATCTTCTTGTCAGGAGAGGTTTCTGTATCTGTAAGTAACATTAGAGTTATGATGAATGTGCAGTTAGTGATAGGTGTAGATAGGATGGGTGTGATGCTGTGCCCTGAAACAGCAAATGGTAAAGAGATACAATTGGGAGCGGTAGGATTGTCAAAGTTTATTATCAAATTCTGGAGCTTTTCAAAACTCTACAAATTAAATTAAGTTCTACTGCATTTTACACATTCAGACTTGGTTGTCTATGTACCTGCTCTGACTTAGATGAAAACCAAGTGCAAATGTTTTAGTTGAATGTTTAAGCTGGTTATTAGGTGCTGTATTTAATGTGGGAACTCTTCTGGTGACATGGGTGTGGACAACTAAAAGGTCAGAATGATAATATTACTGTCCAGTGCCACCCACAAATATACACATACATTGCTCTGTTAGCATGAGTCAAGGCAAATCACAAAAGCGTGCTTGAGTTCAATGCAAAAGGACAAAGGGGTTTTGACGGTAGTGATATTATCTAAAGGATGTCCTAATGGGGACATTAAGGGTAGCAAGCAGGACAAGCTAGTGGCAGATGGCCCTAGTGGGTGTGGGGTGGGGAGAAGGAATTGAAATGGGCTAAAAGGTGGAAATGAAACAATAGATCGAAATAAATTTAAAAATAGGTGGGAAAAGAAAAATATATTTGTAAAAAAATTATAAATTATTAGAAAAAGGGGATCGGAAAGGGGGTGGGGATGGAGGAGAGAGTTCACGAACTGAAATTGTTGACCTCAATATCATGGTCTGGGAGGGAGAGGAAGGTGTGAGGGCAGATCACGGGAGATGGGCCGGACTCGGTTGAGGGCCCTGCCAACCACAGTGGGTGGAAAACCTCAGTTAAGGCCGAAGGAAGACATGTCGGAAGAACTGTTTTGGAATCATGATAGGGTCCCCCTTGTCCTCACTTATCACCCCACCAGCCTCCGTGTTCAAAGGATCATCCTCCGCCATTTTTGCCAATTCCAGCATGATGCCACCACCAAACCCATCTTCCCTTCACCCCCCCGGCGGCTTTCTGCAGGGATCGTTCCCTCCGGGATATCCTGGTCCACTCCTCCATCACCCCCTACACCTCAACCACCTCCCTTGGCACCTTCCCATGCAACCGCAGAAGGTGCGACACCTGCCCCTTTACTTCCCCCCTGCTCACCGTCCAAGTGCCCAAACAGTCCTTTCAAATGAAGCGGCGCTTCACTTGCACTTCCCTCAATTTAGTCTCCTGCATTCGCTGCTCCCAATGCGGTCTCCTCTACATTGGAGAGACCAAACACAGACTGGGTGACTGTTTTGCGGAACACCTTCAGTCTGTCCGCAAGCATGACCCAGACCTTCCTGTCGCTTGCCATTTCAACACACCATCCTGCTCCCATGTCCACATGTCTGCCCTTGGCTTGCTGCAATGTTCCAGTGAAGCTCAACGCAAACTGGAGGAACAGCACCTTATCTTCCGACTAGGCACTTTACAGTGTTCCAGACTTAATATTGAGTTCAACAATTTCACATCATGAACTCTCTCCTCCATCCCCACGCCCTTTCCGATCCCCCTTTTTCTAATAACTTATAATTTTTTTACAAATATATTTTGCTTTACCCACCTATTTTTAAGTTTATTTCGATCTATTGTTTCATCTTCACCTTTTAGTCCATTTCGATCCCTTCCCCCAACCCCACCCCCATAAGGGCCATCTGCCACTAGCTTGTCCTGCTTGCTACCCTTAATGTCCTCATTAGCACATCCTTTAGATAATATCACCACCGTCAACACCCCTTTGTCCTTTTGTTTATGACATCTTTGGCAGTCTCTTCTTGGCCTCCACCTATCACTGGCCCCCTATTGAGCTCTACCTGTCCCACCCACCCCCCCTCTACCAGCTTATATTTCATTTCATTTCTATATTTTTTTGTTCTGATGAAGGGTCATGTGGATTCGAAATGTCAACGGTATCCCTCTCCGCAGATGCTGTCAGACCTGCTGAGTTTTTCCAGGTATTTTTGTTTTTGTTCTAGATTTCCAGCACCCGCAGTATTTTGCTTTTATATACAAGAATGATCCCAGACATGTGAGTTTCTAGCTACCAGAACAGGATAACAAGCCAGATCTCTTTTCTCTTGAGGAGCAAAGGTTTGAGCAGTGAAAAGTCGTGAAAATTATTAAAGGTTTTGAAAGAGTAGATAGATTGTTTTCACTTGTTAGTGAAGCCAGGGAAATGTAAGATAGTCACCAAGAAATCAAATAGTGAATTCAGAAGAAACTTCCTTACACCAAAAAGTGGCAAGAATGAGGATCATACTATTAAAGGGAGTGATTGAGACACATGGCATAGATTCATTTAAGGGGAAACTAGATAAGCATTTCAGGGAGAAGTGAATAGACGGTTCTGTTGATGGTTATGTGAGGAAGGATGGGAGAAAGCTTGTGACATGGACTGGACTGGCTAGGTTGAATGGCCTGTTTCTGAGCTGTACTTGGCAATTTTAAGAAAGTTAGAAGTGGATTAGGTGCATTTGTAAATCAATGCTGCCACCTAATGGTATATTTATCACATTGTAGCAGTTAGTCTTTATTGAACACATTTTGGCTGGCTGGCCGCCATCCTGCTGAAATGTTATTGCCCCCATTATGCTTATAGTGTAATTTATTGATTGGAATATTTTTTAATTTGAATATGTCTATTGTTGTGGTGTGTTTTGATCACTACTTATAAATATCAGCTTGTCTCTGAATCAACATAAAGAACCTGGGTTTATATAGTGTATTCTAGGAGATCCCAAAACACTTATTGAAATTACTTTTCAAGTAATATCCCTATTGTAATGTGAGAAAATGTTAATTTGTTCACAGCAAAGCCCCACAAACAGCAATGAAATAAATGGTCAGTAAATCTGCTTTGGCTGTTGTTGGTTGAGGGATATATGTTGGCCAGGACTGCAGGAGGACTTTCTTCTGCTTCTTCATTGCCATGGGATCTTTCATGTCCACATGACCAAGCAGATGAGCCTTTGATTTGGTACTTCATCCAATAGATGAAACCTCCAACAATGTAGAACTTCCTCAGCATCAGCATTGTTTATGTCCTCAAGATATTGGTTTGGGGGGCTTGAACTCTTCAGTTTTTGATCGCAGTTGAGAGTGAGCCACGTTGACAGGTGGTTGCAGAGCCCAATCTGGGTTGACATTTATTGCAGCACCGAGGGAATGTTGAATTTATTGAGCTACCCTCTTTTAGTGAAACGTTAAACTGCATGCCTAGGTGGAGGTAAAAGATACCATGGCACTTTTTCTAAGAAAGGGAATGCATTCTTCCAGTGTCTTGGCCAACACCCACTACTCAATCAACATAACTAAAATGCTGAAAAAAGAGACATGCAGTCGAAGCTATTCTTCTTGCAGTCATCAGGACACATGCAAGAATACCAAATCTCAAAGGGAGCAACAATACATACTGCATGAGACGAGAGTGCTGATTGGTTGGCAAGTGGACTCTCATTGGTAGAGACTTTGCCATGTACCTTGCAAGGTCTCAAGGCCAACTCAGACATACATAGCTGTAAGCCTGACAAAGGGGCTGGAATAGTCATCCTTAACAATCTTGACTATATTGACAAAATGCACGTCATTCTTAATGATGGGTCCAAATTTGTATCCATTGGACCCGTCGCTAAACATGACCACACAGGCTTACTTGTAAAAAAGGTACAAAAACATTTGTTGGACTTGTGTGTAAGAGTAACAAGCTGCCTACTGGTGTACATGATAGGATTTGTCCTCATGGTTCACTGTATGTATGGGCTACTCAAGACACACAAAAGTGATGTCCCTTTACTCTCTATCTTCCCTGTGACTGGTTCTGCACAAGGTGAGTTGGCCAAATGGTTGGGTGAGTTGCTACGTGCACAGTGAAGGATTTCTTCACTTTTGTGAAGACTATACAGGACTTGCATATCAATAGCAATGCTGTGTCCATGTGCTTGTTTGACATTGCTAGCTTATTCACCAATGTACTGCCCAAGGAAGCCATAGACATTTGCACCATGGTGATCTAGACACGCCACCATCATCTGAATCTGTATTCATTGAACTTATGAATTCAGCAATTCATGCAGTTTTGTTCAGTTTTAATGACACCACGTATGCTCAAATAGATGATGTTGCCATGGGATCCCCCTAGGCTTAGCTGTCACAAACACATTTGTCAGTTTCCACAAGAAATGCGTCTTCGCTGGAAATACCCCTAACCTCTTACCTTTGCATATGTCTGATATGTGGATGATATATTTGCTATATTTGAATCTGCAGCTGTATGTAAGAATTTTTTTTACCTTAATGGGCTTTATCCTGCGCACCTTTGAAATGGAGCAGTCAAGCGAGTTCCCTTTCCTCGATGTGCTAGTTGAGAAATCTACCAATGCGTTCTTCACTGCTGTCTACTGCAAGTCTACCTTCACAGGTCAATATACGTGTTGGGATGCCTACAGTTCCACCGCTCTATGATTGGCCTTTCCGGCAGCCTAGTAAATAGGGCCCCAGCCATTTGCTTACCATGCAAATTTGATGCTGAAATAGGGCACATCAAAGTTACCCTGTGGGGCAAAGGCTACCCTGATCAAATCATCGCTAAATGTATATCGTGCAAACTCATGAATGGGCCTGAAAAGTGCCCAGTCTACCTCAGATTATCTTAGAAGAGTAAGGTACCTCAAAAATGTGAGCAATTTGAAGCTAACTGTTTCATGCTACTACAATGCAGCATCAACACAAATGTATTCTCCACTAACAGGATGCTGCCATCAAGCCAAAAAGACATTCTACCTACTACACAAATGAGTAATGTGGTATGTGAATTTCAGTGTTGTTGTGATGCCATGTATGTAGGTCTTATGTCCCAACGACTGGGGGATCATATCAAACAGCACATCTCTTTGGCTGTTCACAACAGGCAAAGTATTGACTGTACCCAAACAGCCCGTGATTGTGATTCTATGATTGGACAACACTTACTAAACAATCTTAATTGTGCTAAAAATTACACTGAAAACCAATTTAAGATTATCAGTCGTGCTCACAGAGTGGCTTACTTACATGTACTAGAAGCCACATAGATTCATACACTGGGCCCTGTCATTTGCAAATGAAATGAACATGTCCATCATTGTGCCCTTTTCAACTAAACAAAAGCTTGGGGGCAGCCATTCTCTGGTACATCCATCATGGCAATGCCTTGACCAATTAGAGTTGACCTACCTGGTTTGAATTTAAACAACAGATTGGCAGTTAACTTTTCTCTGTTGCATTCTCCATGGAAATGCCTCTACCAATCAGAGTCGACTTGCCAACTGATCAGCAGCCTCTTCTCATGCAGCATAAATTGTTGTACCCTTTGAGATTTGGTATTCTTGCATCTGTCCTGATAAGTGCAAGACCAAAGACTTGACAGCATGTCTCTTCTTACAGCAATACTTTAGTTCTGCACTACCAAATGACTACAACTAAATTAGATTAATTTGTAATTTATCTTGTTGTTGTTTGTGGGACATTGTGGTTGCCTGCTGTGTTTGCCTACAAAACAACAGAGACTACTTGTCAGAAAAAGCAACTCATTGTCTGTGAAGCACGTTGGGATGTCCTGAGAATGTGAAACGCATTATTTTCCTGTCCCACTGAAATCAATGGACTTTTGAATGGTTCACCACATTTTACAGCCCCGGTCCCTGCCCCAGCCCTGGCTGCCACCGCCTTAAGTAGTAAAGGATTTCCATTCGAATGTTAAATCTTTCTTTTTTTCTAATGCACACTGACCTGATGTACAGCTCCAGCATTTCATATCTTTGTTCCAGCATTTGTAGTTTGAATTTAATATATTTTCCTCAATAATTGTCTCCCTTTTTCTTCATTCTCGAGAATGGTGACTCATTCCTGGTTATAGGTTACGTGTGAACATTGAGAATGAGTCAGGCTATTTGACTCTGAAGGCATCACAGCTCAGCCTGAACTATGTGGACCAATTTCCACACATACTTCCAGAGGCCAATGGGTAGTGAATACTGGCCAATGTTATACTGCCTCAACCAGGGGCTCTGATGGTAATTGTAGCACCGTTACTGCTGCTTTAGATGATACTAATATAGCAGACTATTATTGAACTTGGGCCATTTTGACCTGTATGTCTTAGCTATCTTAACTAACTGAGGCATCAGAACCAGACCTATGTAGAAATTGCCAGTGTTAAGACATGGCAGATGATGTGTGCCAGGTGGACCAACTCCACAAGGGAAACTTGGTCTCACTATCTCAACAGTTTTGCAATTTTTATTTATTACTAGAAGATGTGTGCACTGAATTCAGAAGTAATAAATCCACCAAGACCTTTAGGCATTTTAAAAATTAAATTAAAATATTTATTAACAAAATAAAAGAATTCAAGCACATACATAAGTCTAGAGTTACTTATTTATATAATAACTTTTAAAATTCCTAATTAACCTGACACCCAGTTACACCCTCTTTAAGGCAACAATCTAAAATAGATTATAGATTTAAAAAAAAGAACCAGCAAGTTAACACAATATCCACTTGACAGTGGAATTCCAAATGGTTTTTCCCCAACTTCAGTTTTGTTACATAGCAGAGTCATGCACACAGGGCTGGAGGCTTCATTAAGTCTATTTCACACACTCCTGTTGGATCTTAAATGGCCTTTTACCACATAGCTTTCCATTCTCCTTTATATATGCTTCTCTCTTTTTAATATGTAAATTCTATTGTTCCATAAATCTTTGAAACTGTATCTTCCTCATAATATAAAAACGTTCATGTTGCCAATATTGTCAGTAACCTTTGGGAAAAATAAACACACTCCTTAGTCCTGCTTATCTGGCTAGTTGTAAACAGACTAAGATTCCTTTGAAATCCAAATCTCTTCATTTAGCAAAAAATGCAAATTCCCTTCACACCTTACATACTAAGCCAGCATCCATGTTTACTCATTAGCATGTCAAGCACCAAGCTTTTTTTGATGATTTCAAGCTTGCACTCCAAATGTAATTAAATCACACACAGACAGACCCAACCATACTTACACCCATAAACCTACTTCACAATAAAAATATTATGAAAATGGTTATGCCTTCATCACACCAGGGAAAAGAATTTGGCGTTCGATTGGCTGTAGGTTGATGAAGATGTAACAGAACTTTGATGATCTTAGGGAGATGATGTTAGTGGAAAAATAATGTCCCTTTGTAGTTAAGGATTCACTGGAAGACCACAAAGTCTGTAAAATAAGGGAGGACTTGGTAATGGCAGGTGATCGTGAGTTAACTCTTAAGGTGGTTAATAACAAGTCCCACTTTGTAACCTTTCAGAGAGGAAGGTTGATGATGAGAAGAGCTAAGGTCCTGTTGAGTAAGTTGGAAAAGGTAAAGGTCCAGGCCCTTCTCGATTTAGTAGAAGTGAAGGTTCAGAGGGCAGGTTCAGTCTGTGGGAGGCTGACTTGCTCCTTTTGCCACAAGAAAGGGCCCATGAAGGATGAATGCTGAAAATTTAAAAAAAACAAGCGAGTGGCCCCTCCAGAAAAAAGATTGTTAACGAGGTAGTCGATGCGCTGGTGTTAATTTTCCAAAATTTGCTAGATTCTTAAAAGGTTCCATAAGACTGGAAAGTAACAAATATAACCTCTCTATTCAAGAAGGGAAGGAAGTAAAAAACTGGAAACTATAGGCCAGTTTGCTTGACATCTGTCGTGGGGAAGGTGTCAGAATCAATCATTAAGTAGGCTATAGCTTAGAGAAACTCAAGATAATCGGGAAGAGTCAGCATGATGTTGTGAAAGGGAAATCACGTTTAACCAATTTATTGGAGTTCTTTGAAGGAGTAACATGCGCTGTGGACAAAGGGGAGCCTGTAGATGTACTCTATTTGGATTTCAAGAAGACATCTGATAAAGTGCCACAACAAAGGTTACTACGGAAAATAAAAGCTCATGGTGTAGGATTAACATATTATTATGGATAGAAGATTGGCTGGGTGGCAGAAATCAGAGTATATGCACCAATGGGTCTTTTTCTGATTGGCAGGACGTGACAAGTGAAGTACACAGGGGTCTGTGCTGGGGCCTCAACCTTTTACAATTTATATCAATAACTTAGATGAGGGAAGTGAAGGCATGATAGCTAAATTTGCAAATGACACAAAGATAGGTAGGAAAGTATGTGGTGAAGAGGATATAAGTGCTTTGCAGAAGGATAATGATAGGTTAAGTGAATAGAGAAAAATCTGGCAGATGGAGTATAATCTAGGAAAATGTGAACTTGTTCACTTTGGCAGGAAGAATGAAGAAGCAGAGTATTACTTAAATGGAGAACAGCTACATAATTCCAATGTGCAGAGGGATCTAAATGTTCTTGTGCATGAGTCCAAAAAAGTTAATATGCAGGTACAGCAAGTAATTAAAGCTAATGGAATGCTATCCTTTATTACAAGAGGGATTGAACATAAAAGTAAGGATGTTATGCTTCAGAGACCACACCTCAAATATTGTGTACAGTTTTGGTCTCCTTATTTAAGGAAGGATGCAAATGTATTGGAGGTGGTTCAGAGGAAATTTACTAGATTGATACCTGGAATGAGTGGATTGTCTTGTGAGGAAAGATTAGACAGACTGGACTTGTTTCCACTGGAGTTTAGAAGAGTGAGGGATGACTTGATTGAAGTATACAAGATCCTGAATGGTATTGACAAGGTGGATGTGGAAAGAATGTTTCCTCTTGTGGGTGAGTCCAGAACTAAGGGGCACTGTTTTAAAATTAGAGGTCCCCCTTTTAGGACAGAGATGAGGAGAATTTTTTTCTCTCAGAGGGTTGTGCGACTTTCGAACTCTCTGCCTCAGGAGGCAGTGGAGGCGGGGTCATTTACTATTTTCAAGGCAGAGGTAGATAGATTCTTGTTTGACAAGGGAATCAAAGGTTATCAGAGGTAGATGAGAATGTGTAATTTAAAACACAAACAGATCTGCCATGATCTTATTCAATAGCAGAGCAGGCTTGAACGGTCAAATGACCTACTTCTGCTATTTTGTATGTTTGTATGTAAAGGACTCTCCTGGTGGTTAAAGCTTATGACAAACATACAGTTTGTCCTATGCTTACCAATAGAATCAGGGTGCAGGAAAGTATAGGAGTTTTCTGTTGAAGGGCAAAGTGTCCCCACTTTTGTCAGTGAGGCAGGCAAGTCAATTATTATTCTTAGGGATACAGGGGCAGCACAGTCATTAATGTTGGCCAGTGACATGATGTTCTCCCCAGATAGCTCGATGAATGAATTAGCTCAGGGGATGGCGAAAACTATTTACCAGTACCTTTGTATAGAGTTAATTTAAAATGTGTCTTAGTAAGTGGTCCTGTAATTTTCCTACTGATGGTGTAGATTTCTTATTAGGAAATGATTTGGCTGTGGATAAGGTATTGCTGTCTCCAGTGATTTTGGGAAAGCCCATTGAGGCTGTTGAAATTGAAATTGTACAGGAGGAGCTGAGTGACTTAAGAGAATCCACAAATTTTTGTAAACCTGCTCTGAGAATTGATGTTTTGACTGAAGGTGTGTCCAAAGGATCAGGCACTCAGCCTATTAATTTTACAAGTCCTTTGGAGCATCCAGATGAAGACGAAAAGTTAATGGCCATTGGAGACGGGATAAAGTCATCCGAATTAAAAATGCAGAAAAGGTAGGAGCAAGATGAGGCAAAGCAGATGGCAACAATGGGAAAATATACTTTGAAAGAGAGTGGAAAAGTTGAGTCCAATGCTGACACTATAGAGCTGTGAGGAATGATACGTATCCTTGAACACAAATTAACATTTTGAAATTAAGTCACTCTTGCTAGAAAGGAATTAAACAAAGCTCAAACACAGTGGGAGGAAGAAAAGCAAACAAAAATCAAGAAAGTTTGCGAATTGAATAGAAAGGAAAAACAAGCTTTCATAGCTGAACATCGACAAAACCTGATCAATGTTCTTAAAGCTGCTAAAGAAGATTTTACTCAACAGAAGTATGGCTACTTGCACAAAAGAGGGCAATGTTAAACCTGTGTTTCCTGAAAAAGAAAACTGAACAGTTGGAATCATGGTGAAGAACTTAAAGTTAAAAATGATCCTGCATTGAAATCTGATGAATTGAATTCACTTGTTTATGAAGGGCAATTTCGTCTGTTCGTCTGGTTTTTCAAAGACTTGGATGTTAACAAATGTGCAGACATGGAGAAAATGGAGATCAGGAGTTAAAAAGTGAACCTTTGACCCATAAGCAGTACAGTCAGGAAAATTTGATTTTGGAATGGGGTGCCTAACCAGCTTGGCTACTTTATTAACCATCAGTTTGCAGTCCCCACAAATTTGGACATTTTGGTTGGGTTTAAGGGTGGGTACTATGGGTGGTGCCCATTCTGAGAATTGAACAGGTTATATAACACCCAGTTTCTCTAGTCTGCTCAGTTCAATGTCGACTTTTTCTCGCAGTGCATATGGCAACGGTCTCTCCTTCATGAAGTGCTTCTGGATCCACACGAACCTTGGCCTGTAGGCCCTGGGTTTTCCCCTGAAAGACGGTGGCGTCTAAGTAGCTCTGGTAACCCACTTGCTCTTTACTGGAAAATTTCAGCCCATTCTAACTTTAACTAATTTCGCCCCTCGAGGCTTGGCCCTTCACCTGCTACCATCATCAAAAGTAGTTTGCCAATTGACTTCCATAATGGACAGTTACTCTGCCTTTTATTTGAATGCTTTCAACTGTATATATTTATAGTTTGGCAGCTGTTTCTTCTAAACTTAATTGATGTTCACCATTATTCAAATATCTGAAGGTATGTTCCCCAATTACTGTAGTGGAAGCTCCTGTGTCCACTTCCATTCTAACAGGCCTGCCATTTACTTTCACTGTGACAAGTATTGGTTCTGTCTTTCCAACTTTCAGATTAAACAATGAGTAAATATCTGGATTTGTTGTTTAAACTCTTCTACCTTGTTGATTTCATTGGGCTTCTTCTTTTGTTTGCAAACCTGCTTGAATCTTTTCTTGTATTGCCTCATTATATGTCCATTTCAGTGACAATAGTAGCATTCGATTTTTTTAAACTGCCAATCACTAACGGACTGCTTATTCCTACCTCTATTAAAATTCTTCTTCGATTTCGCTGCTAAGTTATTTTTCTTTATTCTTTGGCTAGCGGGGGCAGTTTTACGCTCCTCAGTGGAGTCTCAATTTCTCGTGCCTGCTTCGGCTGAGGTTTCCTGCCCGATGTGAAAGATCGCACTATTTTGCGCATCCTGTATTGCTTTTGAATCTTGTACTGTGCTTTCCATGGCCAATACCATCTCTAGGGCCTTCTTGAAATCCAGATTCACTTCGGACAATAATCTTTCTTGAATAGTGTCCTCTTTCACACTGCACACTAAATGATCTCTGGGAATGTTGTTCAGTCGTACCGAACTCACAATGTTCTGACAGCTGCTTCAAACTTGCCACATAGCACGCAATTGTCTCACCCAGGGCGCTATTTTGTGAATTAAACCTGAACCTCTGGATTGTGACTGAGGGCTTGGGTCGAACGTGATCCTTCATGAGGTCCACCAATTCAACAGAATTCTTCCAATCTGGGGCACTGGGTGCCATCAAACTTTGAATCAGACTGTAGGTTTTGACCCCACAAGTACTCAAGAGGATTGCTCACTTGAAAAAAGAATGTGAGGCATTCTATGTATTGAGACCAATCATCTGTGGCTGGTTCAAAAGATTCAATTCTCCCAAATTGCGGATAACTTCTTCACTTCTACTTACAATCACTGGGCGAGGTACAGTGCCAATTTCATTCTAACTTGATTTCTTCTGTTCAATCCTATTTTACCCTCATCGCCAGTTTATCGTTGGGTGGCTGAATTGCTACTATTAATGATAGAGTTGATCAACAGACAAATCTTGGGTGGAAACTTTAAGTTTATTTACAATATACTCAGCAGCAACTACACGTGTGCTTTCAAATTCAACTTCAACTCTAACTCTACACTAACTCCTATTGGTTACTACAGATCATGTGACCTTGCCTAACAAGTATTATTCTTAAAGGTGCATAACACACTAAGTAGAACTGTAATTACTACACAGGTTTAGAGCAGGGATTGTGAATTGGAAAATTTTGCTGCTGCTTTTCATTTTTGCCGGAGCCAACCAGACTATTTAACTGGGTTTATTAAAGGAGTAAAATAAAGAAGTTTCTGGGGAATCCACTCCATCAAGACTGTCAACCCTAGCTAAGCAGGTTCTGAAGGAGTGTGATGTTTGGGTTGATGACTGTCTCCGGGGATCTCGGATAGAATACAGCTGCTGCTGAATGCAATATAAGGGTCGAATTGATTAAGAAGCAAAGTGAGAGACCCGATGTACCAGAGGCCAAGTTAGGGAACTTTGGAACTGGATGTGGAGCCACATGTTTGTGGGGAGTGATGCGGGTACTTGTGGTTGTGAAAGACATAACTTTGTTCTATCGACTGTTTAAAGTGAAATTTATCTTTTTAGCTGAAGTATCATTTCCTGGTTATTGATGGGGCAACAGGGAGAATTCTATTTTTTCATATTCATGGTACAACAAAGTCCTTTTTGAAAAGTGATTATAGATTAACATTTGCTGACCTAAGGACCAAACTATCTTTATGATAATTGAGTGAGACCTGAGAATTGAAGCATCTGATACGTTGATGAATACTTAAAGAAGGATCACGAACACAGTTTAGAAATCAAGGAAGGCAGTCCTTTACATCCAAAAATATACATGACCAACGATCACTTCTTTTGTTGATTGCTAGGCTTTCTCTGATAATTTATGAATAGGATTTATGAATGGGAAATCATGTTTCACAAAACTGTTGGAGTTTTTTGAGGATGTTCCTAACAGAATTGATAAAGAGAGTCGGTGGACGTAGTGTACTTGGATTTTCAGAAGGCTTTTGATAAAGTCCCCCACAGGTGGTTGGTTCGCAAAATTAAAGGGCATAGGATAATAATACTGGCATGGATTAAGGATTGGTTAACAGGCAGAAAGTAGAGAATAGGAATAAACCAGCCATTCTCACGTTGGCAGGCTGTGACTACCGCACTGTGGGTACTGCAAGGATCAGTACTTGGGCCCTAGCTGTTCACAATATAGAACAGTGATTTGGATGTGGGGACCAAATCTAATATTTCCAAGTTCATAGATGATACAAAGCTATGTGGGAATGTGTGTTATGAGGAAGATGCAAAGCAGCTTCAAGGGGATTAGGACAGATGTAGTGAATGGGCATGAACATGGCAGAGGGAATATAATGTGGAAAAATGTGAGGTTATCCACTCTGGTAGGAGGAACAGATGTGCAGAGTATTTCTTAAATGGTGAGGGATTAGAAAGCATAGATGTACAAAGGGACCTGGGTGTCCTCGTCAATAAGTCTCTGAAAGCTAACACGCAGGTACAGCAGGCAATTAGGAAGGCTAATGATATGTTATCCTTTATCGCAGGAGGATTTGAGTACAAGAATAACAAAGACTTTAATTGTATAGAACCTTGGTTAGAGCGCACCTGGAGCACTGTGTGCAGTTTTGATCCCCTTATCTCAGAAAGGATATTACTGTCATAGAGGGAGTGCAACAAGGGTTCACCAGACTTGTTTCCAGGATGGTGGGACTGTCCTATGTAGAGAGATTGGAGAAACTGGGCTTGAATCTCTAGAGTTTTGAAGAATGAGAGATAATCTCATCTAAACCTACAAAATACTTAAAGGAACAGACAGGGTAGATGCAGATAAGATGTTTCCACTGGTTGGGGGGTCTAGAACCGGGGTGGGGGGGCACAATTTCATAATAAGGGGGCAGCCACTTAGGATTGAGATGAGGAGAATTTTTTTACTCAAAGCATTGCGAATCTTTGGAATTCTCTACCCCAGAGGATGTGGAAGCTCAGTCATTGTGTATGGTTAAAGTAGAGATTGACAGATTTCTAGCTACCAGTGACATAAAGGGATAGGGGGATAGTGTGGGAAAAAGGCGTGGATTGACGTGGATGATCAGCCAGAGAAAGGAGAGCCTGGATTTTCACTGTTTAAAACAGTGAGAAGAGAGCTGGAAGCACATGGAGAGCGGACCTGTGTGAGAAGCCCAGCAATGGCAGGAGATTAAAAACCAGCAGCAGAGAGCCCCTTCAACCTGTTTCAACCTGTCAGGGCCAGAGTGTGACATCATAGGAAAACAGGTAGGTGATGGGTGGGTATCTCTTCCCTGTCTCTTTTGATTGGCCAAGTGGTTTAAATCAGGAGACATTATTACACCTGTAGAGTACAGTTAAGAAATTCACTTTCAAAATATTTAACATCCAAATTAATTAATTAAATAGAATAGAGATGGCTGGGCAGGAGATGTGTTTTAGCTGTAGTATGTGGGAGCTGGTAGACACTGGTGTGATCCACATCTGCAGCAAGTGCTGGCTGCTCGAGGAACTCCGGCTCAGAGTTGATGAACTGGAGTCCCAGCTGCGGACACTGCAACACATCAAGGAGGGGGAGAGTTACCTGGACACTATGTTTCATGAGGCAGTCACAGCCCTTATACTCTGTAGGTTAATTACATCAAATTTGGTCCACAGCCAGGGACAGGAGGGTGTGACTGCGAGGAGCCTCAGCCAGTGCCCTTGTCCAACAGGTACAAGGATCTTGCTCCTGGTGTGAACGAGGGCACAGGCTGCAGGGAGGGTGAGCAAACTGACCACAGCAGCATGGTACAGAGTGCCACTCATGTTGGGGGAGAAAAGAGAAATGTAGTAGTAATAGGGGATAGCATAGTTAGGGGAATAGACACTGTTCTCTGCAGCAAAGACAGAGAGTCCCAAAGGCTGTGTTGCCTACCTGGACAACAACAACATAGGTAGGACTAGGAAAGAAGTTATACTGAGGGACCACGAGCAGCTTGGGGCTAAATTAAAAAACGCAAAGGTAATAATCTCCTGATTACTACTTGGGCCATGTGCAAATTGGCATAGGGTAAATGAGATTAGAGAGGTAAATGCGTGGCTCAAAGATTCATGTGGGAGAAATGGGTTCCAATTCATGGGGCACTGGCAGCAGTACTGGGGAAGGAGAGAACTGTTCCATTGGGACATGCTTCATTTGAACCATGCTGGGACTAGTGTCCTGGCGCATCATATAACTAGGGTTGTAGATAGGGCTTTAAACTAATTAGTAGGGGGAGAAAGTTCAATTGAAGAGAAGTTTAGAAAATCAATAATAAATGAGAGATCAGAGGTGCAGGGTAGTGAAAAGGCGAATGATAATCAAAGTGTGACAGGAAGGGGAAGACAATATAAGCAGAAGAGTGCAGCAGAAAGTAGAACCAGAATGAATAATAATGGTTAAAAAGTCAAAGCTTAAGGCTCTTTATCTGAATGCACGCAGCATTTGTAACCAGATAGATGAATTGACGGCACAAATAGAAATAAACGGATATGACTTGAAAGATATTACAGATACATAGTTGCAGGATGACCAAGACTGGGAACTTAATATTCAAGGGCATTCGACATTCTGGAAAAATAGACAAAAAGGAAAAGGAGGTGGGGTAGCTTTGTTAATAAAGGAAGATGTCAGTTGGGTGGTGAGTAGTGATGTAAGTGCAATAGATTGTGATGTGGAATCAGTTTGGGTGGAAATAAGGAATAGCAAGGGGAAGAAGTCATGGGTGGGAGTCATCTATAGGCCCCCAAAGAGTTGCCTGACTGTAGGACAAAGTATAAATCGGGAAATAATGGAGGAGTGTAAGAAGGGCGTTACAATTGGCATGGGAGATTTTAATCTGCATATTGACTAGACAAATTAGATTGGTGGGGTAACATAGAAGATGAATTTGTAGAGTGTATCAGGGATTGTTTCTTAGAACAGAACCTATCCGAGAACAGGCTATTTTAGATCTAGTAATGTTTAATGAGGTAGGAGTAATAAGAAGTCTTGTAGGTAAGGATCCTCTAGGGGGTAGCGATTACAACATGGCAGAATTTGAAATTCAGTTTGAAGGCGAGTAACTCAGATCTCAAACCAGTATCCTCAACTTAAATAAGGACAATTACAGTGGTATGAAGAAAGAGTTGTCAAAAGCGGGCTGGGAAAATAGACTAAGGGGCAGGTCAGTGGATGAGCAGTGGCAGACATTTAAGCAGATATTTCATAAAGCTCAGCAAAAATTTAAGCTGGTTAAAAAGGACTCGCTGAGAAGGATGAACCACCCATGGTTAACAAAGGCGGTCAAGGAGAGTATCCAATCAAAAACTAAGGCATACAAAGATGCAAAAACTAGTGGTAGGCCAGATGATTGGGAATTTTTTAGGAGCTAGCAGTGGTTAACTAAAAAGCTAAAAAGAGGGAGAAAATTGATAATGAAAGTAAATTGGCAAGAAATATAAAAACAAACAGCAAGAGCTTCAACAGGAATATAAAAGGAAAGAGAGTAGCTAAAGTGAGTGTGGGGCCCTTGGAGGATGCAGAATTGATAACAGGGAACAGGGAAATGGCAGATAACTTTAACCAATATTTTGCATCGGTCTTCACAGTGGAGGACACTATAAACGTTCCAAAAATATCAGAAAAGAAGGAACTAATGGGAGGAAAGATATTGTAACAGTCTCTATCATGAGGGACAAAGTATTTGAGAAACTAATGGGACTAAATACAAATAAGTCACCAGGACCTGATGGCCTGCATCCAAGAGTTTTAATGAAAGTGGCTGCAGAGATAGTGGAGGCATTGGTCGAATTATTCCAGAACCCACTGGATTCCAGGAGGGTCCCAGCAGATTGGGAAACCGCTAATGTGACACCCCTGTTCAAGAAGGGAGGGAGACAAAAGTACTTGCTATAGAGGGAGTGCAGCGAATGTTTACCTGACTGATTCCTGGGATGGTGGGACTGACGTATGAGGAGAGATTGAGTCGGTTAGGATTATATTCGCTGGAGTTCAGAAGAATGAGGGGGGATCTCATAGAAACCTATAAAATGCTAACAGTACTAGACAGGGTAGATGCAGAAAGGGTGTTCCCGATGGTGGGGGAGTCCAGAACCAGGGGTCACAGTCTGAGGATGTGGGGTAGACCATTTAGGACTGAAATGAGGAGAAATTTCCTCACCCAGAGAGTGGTAAGCCTGTGGAATTCACTACCACAGAAAGTAGTTGAGACCAAAGCATTGTATGTTTTCAAGAAGGAGTTAGATATAGCTCTTGGGGTGAAAGGGATCAAAGGATATGGGGAGAAAGCGGGAGCAGGCTATTGAGTTGGATGACCAGCCATGATCATAATGAATGGTGGAACAGGCTCGAAGGGCTAAATGGCCTACTCCTGCTCCTAGTTTCTATGTTTCTATGTTTCTAAAAGGCAGGAAACTATAAGCCAGTCAGCCTAACATCAGTCATTGGGAAAATGTAGAGTCCATTATGAAAGAAGGAATAGCAGGCTATTTAGAAAAGATTAACACAATCAGTCGACATAGTTTTGTGAAAGGACAAATTTGCTAGAGTTCTTTGAGGATATAACAAGCAGAGTTGATAAAGGGGAACCGATAGATGAATTTTTTTTGGATTTCTAGCAGGCATTCGATAAGGTGCCACATAAAAGGTTATTACATAAGCTAGGAGCTCACAGTATTGTGGGTAATGTATTAGCATAGATTGAGGATTGATTAACATACAAAAGACAGAGAGTTGGGATTAAAGGGTCATTTTTGGTTTGGAAAGACGTAACTAGCGGAGTGTCACAAGGATCAGTCCTAGGACCTCAATTATTTACTATCTATATTAATGTCTTGGAGGAGGGGGCAGAGAGTAATATAACCAAATTTGCTGATGATACAAAAATAGGTGGGAGGGCATGTTGTGATGAGGACATAAGGAATCTGCAAGGGGATATAGATAGGCTGTGAGTGGGCAAAAACTTGGCAGATAAGTTTAATTTAGGAAAGTGTGAAGTCATGCACTTTGATAGGAAGAATCAAAAGGCAGGCTATTATTTAAATAGAAAGAGACTCCAAAAAAGTGCAGCACAGAGGGACCTGGGTGTTCTTGTGCATGAAATACAAAAAGTTAGCAGGCAGGTGCAGCAAATAATTATGAAGGCAAATGGAATTTTGGCCTGTATTGCAAGGGGGTTGGGGTTTAAAAATAGGGAAGTCTTGTTAGAACGCTACAGGGTGTTTGTGAGGCCGTATTTAAAGTACAGTTTTGTCTCCATATTTGTCTACCTCAGAGAGTTATGGAGGCTAGATCACTGAAAGTATTTAAAGAGGAGGTGGAGATATCTTTGAAATATTGGGGAGTTGAGGGTTATGAGGAGCTGGCACAAAAGAGGAGTTGAGGCCTGGGGCAGATCAGCCATGATCTTATTGAATGGCGGGGCAGGTTTGAGAGGCCGAATGGCCTATTCCTGCTCATCTGTTCCGAATTGTTTTACATAACTTAGAATGATGAAGCCAAATCTTATGTCTCAGATTTGTGTTTTTGAATGGCGCAGTTGATCTGGAATAAACAGTTCTTGGAACCAGCTCTGAAATATTTTGTTATATATGCTTCTGCAAGTTTAGAAAACTTGCTTTCACCTAGCTGTCCTTTTCTTTTGTTGTAATATGACGAGATGGATCAGTTTTCACTGAACCATAGTATGGAGATACTCCGTACTTGAAGACTTTTAAGCAGTTGTCTCCAGTGTCCATAACAAACACTAGACCATAGGTAAAACAAGCCAAAGTAGTCGGCTTCCTGAGGCCTGCAGGCACAATGCAAATGGGAGACCCACATTTTGGAAACAGCCAGCGCATTTCCTTTCTGTTCATCCACTACCATTATGTTCCCTTCTGTGTCAGCGCAGATCCCAGCAGGATTACCAAATTGGTGGCAGTATTTGGTGCTGAGTGAGTACATTAGTTTTAGGTTGCTTCCATACACTTTCACATCATCACATTCTTCACTCACAACTATTCCACCATCATATGCTGAGCATCTGTATCTGGGGCCTCTTAATCCTGTGATTGTCTGAACATTCAGCAGTTTGAAGGTGTGGTCTATGGCAAAAATATGAACTTTGCCTCCGGTATAATCAGCTACCAGGAGCTTTCCAGAAGGGTCTATTCCAATGACTTTGGGGCAATCAATTTTTCCAATTTTTATCCATTCCCCATCTGAGAACTTGGAATGGGGATTGAAGATCTGGATAACTCCATCCACCATATCAGTTACTGCTACCATTCCAGTCCTAGTCAGAGTTACATCTTCCGGTAGAAAGGGCTCTTTGCTTCTTCCCTGATTCTGAACGCAGTGCAATGATTGGAATACCTGACCAGATCGATTTAATACATGGACCCACGGAGAGCTGACACTGACAATGTAAATGGTGCCATTTGGACAACAATGGATACCACTCAAACCATCTGAATTATCCCCCTCTGGGTTTTCAATTTTATACATGAGCTCATTCTGACAAAAACGAACCAGATTTTCAATATTCTCAAGATCCTGACAGATCTGTGATGCTGTTCGTGACAGATGATTCAAATGCTGCACTGTTACCATACCCATTCCTCTGTGACGGTTTAGTAATGGGCTTGTCTTTTGCAAGGTGTCCCCTGACTTAACCTGAAGGTTGTGCATTGTCTGCAATAGTTTCTCTTTGCGCTTTGAGGTTTCTAAGGAATAGTCCATTTTAATTGATTTGTTTCATAGCTGAAAATTAAAAATAATTTGTTTTAGAATATTTATACACAAGACTTGGTTAAGAATAGATATAGCATATGAACAATTTACCTGAAACCACTTATGTAGATGCTCTATTAAGTAAAACATGTACATTTTAAAGCTTTAAGTTGATATAGCATATGAACAATTTACCTGATTATGATATCAACTTAAAGCTTTAAAATGTACATGTTTTACTTAATAGCGCATCTACATAAGTGGTTTCATCTCTATTTTCTACTCTTTCTAAGGGTGTTTTCAGGCAATGTGCTGCTAGGCCTTTGCTGATCTATGACTGGATAACATGTGAGTGGCTGATACTGATGCCACCTTTCTTTTGATTTTCCTCCAGACGGAAGAAACCATCATAACCGTATAGAACCTTCCATGATATTGTGAAACTGGGAACTCACCATTGGCTGTCCTTCAATGCGAGGATAGTGCCAGCTCAGGGTTGTGAGTTTCTGCAGTCATGCCCAGTACAGAGATGTAATATTATGAACTTTCAGTCAATATTTTTAAGAAATCAGGACACAAACAAACTATTAAAATGGTGCTGCAAATCATGTGACCTTTGTCATTTGCGCTGCGGACAGTATCAAGTCTCATGCGAATACCTAATTATATATGAACATTCATAGTCCTCCAGGGACTACACTCTAATTTGTTTAAGGATAGGCTAACACAAAAGACTATGGAGTTTCCAAACTGCTCTCCATGTTCCATACTGAACAAAAGGGAAGATTGAAACTCAGTTGGAGGCAGATGGAAGTGAATGGCCCCTATCACTGTCCTGTTATATCATGATGGCTTTCCCCATCCACACTAGACTGGGTGGACCCCAGAGGTGTTATCTCAGAACACAGAATATGTGATCAACATTAATACCACCCCTTATTTGGAAAAGGACAAGAACTTATGGGAAGTCACATGGTGAGACAGTCATTTTTTTTTGTCTTTTTGAAAGACCAACTAGGAGTTGGGTGCAGGCAGTTCCATCAAAGCCATTGAACCATCAGTTTAGCCAATCTGTGAACTGGACTCAGAAACAAGCTGCAAGCCATCAGGCAGCCAGAATAAATAACCTGTTCCATGAAAGTTCACCTATGAACCAACCTCCTAGAAATTTGACTACAAGAAATCTCACAACCTGCCAATTCACAAATTGTCGAAACCCTGAATGCGTTGGAGTCCGAGGACAGTTCTGTGGTCCATGTCTTCGCAACTGCTATGGTGAATTTGTTAGAAGTGCTTTGTTGGATCCTAACTGGCATTGTCCACCTTGTAGAGGAATCTGTAATTGTAGCTTCTGTCAACAGCGTGAAGGTCGCTGTGCTACAGGTGTTCATGTTTACCTGGCCAAATATCATGGATATGACAACGTTCATACTTACTTGAATAGCCTGAAAAGGGAACTTCAAATGGAAGACTAATGAGCAGCAGTGAACCAGTTTCATGGAAGCAGATCAACTTTTTTGATAAATTCACTTTGTAGCGTTTACAATCATACCTTTTTTAAACATTTTGTGTTTAATCCTTGTGAATCCTTCACTTTACAAGACACTCCCTACAATCTTAAGGCATCAAATTGTCCAAGAAACTAAAGGCCTGCCACATGGAAGACAGGATTGTAGACCAGAGACAGGGATTATTGTAATCTGTATAAGTGTATGGCCTTTATCTGCATTTAATATTTGTATCTGTGAGTGTGTGTGAGACTGAGTGTGTCTGACATTGCGTTAAATTTGGGGTACGTGTGTGAGAATAAATAACCTTCATTATTTAAAACTCACTAATGCTTGCTGCTGAATTATCTTAATGGGATACACATTCAAACAGAATAAGAAAAGGCACACCTCATTCCATACAAAACATATGGATCACAGTCAATATCCATTCTGTCTATGACATTACCATCTGTCTTCATGTAACTGAACAGGGCCAATTCTCAACCCACAGAACTTGGGGAAGGATGTTCCACCAGTCGGATCCGGAGTCCAGGATTTGCTTTCTTTTCTCTCTGTCTCTGCCACCACTCTGCCTCGTTAATAAGATGTTGTGAGTCAAAGCCTGATGGACAATTTGTCACCATTTTAAATGATTGGTAGCAAAGTCCTCCCAGTCATTAATGTCAATAATGTGGTGCATCAAGGAGAGCTTCAGAGTCTGTTTGAAGTGGTTTCTTTGTCCTCTCTTGGAATGCTAGCCATTTGAAAGTTGAGAAAACAGAACCTATTGGGGAAGATGCTTTTCAGCCATCCAGACACAGTGTCCATCAAATTGATTTTGCAGGAATTTTACCTGCATGTGTGTGGAGCTGGCTTCAAGAAGGACACTAGCTACTCCCATTGATTCTGGAAGATGCAGGGGAGGCATCTCTGATGGAACTCACCATGTAGGGAATGCAAATAATTTCTTTCAATGCACTTTGAGGCTGAGAGGTGGACGGATCCACAGATAACTTTCATCTCAGTGAAGCAGCTGCCCCCGAGGGACAACTTCATTTCTCTCAAGGGGCACCTCATAAGAGGAGGTTAGGTGCTCAGCTATTTAAGCCACCAGATATACCCGTGGCGGCTTTAAGATTGGACACCTGAGGACTACAGCATGGACCAACCCCACTGAAAAACTCCCACCCTCAGCAATGATCCTCCCCTCCCCCACCACCCGAGCACCACTCCCTCGTCAGGCCTGAGAAGGCCGGTGGAGCTCAACCCACTTAAGCTGGGGCTGCCTCCACCTTGCTGGTTCTGGCCAGTGGCAGTGCAAGCAGATGTCACATCCCCTGTGGCACTGCTAGGACTGAAGAGCTGCCAGTCCTCTGGTGGCTCAGCAGTTCTTGGAGGTGGGATTGTCGCCCTTAAATGTTCAGAAGCTCAGTTGCCAGGCACTTAATTGCTTGATGGGCTGAGAATTGCGTTGGTGGTCCCAGGAATGGCCGTGGCAGGCTTTTCTGGACTGACTTCAGTGCCACTGCTGCTGCCATTAAATTAAGCCCTTTATTTTGTGGGTTCCATAAATAAACTAGGCGAGTTATTTGAAATGTGTAGCAGTGACTTTCTCAATAGAGTGGTGAGCTGCAGATTGACTATTTTGACAACTGTGACTTAAGGCTGCCTGGAAAGATCCAGTGGCAAACAAATCCAAGACAGTGATGACTTTCACTGTTACAGACAATGTTGTGCTCCTTGTAGAAGTGGGGCTATAGATCTTCAGCTAGCACCTAACATAACTTCTCAGTAGTTTCCAGGGAGATATTAACCCTTCTGAGACATTGATGGGCCAAGAACGTTAAAGAAGATCTTCAAGGTTTTCAAAGCATTTTTCTGTATTGACTTGCTGTAATTCCCTCCATTCTATCTTTTTCCAGATCTACATCCTCCCCTTTTTATAACATAGAGCACAATTCTCAAAGATAAATCCATTTAACCACTTCAACATTTAATTTTTGAGGGGAACACATGAAGGACAGTAAGACTCTTCATTGAAGCTGAAGGCAAAAAGCAACCAAAAATTGCTCTCTGGAGAAAGTTCCAGAAAGACGAATAAAGTTCAATGGTGTCCTCTATGTGTGTCCACTTCTGGGATAGTGCTCTGCTGTTAATACAACCACTTTTATGGTTAGTGGGGTAGAGGCATGAAAGGGGGTGGGGGTGGGGTGGGGGGGGGGTGGTGGGGGTGGTGTCACATGGCCAGTTTGCCCATGCCCTTCTGCCTCTGTTTGCGTGCAGTTGAGTGATCAGCGAGTGACGGCTGTCTTGGGGAATACTTAGCTGTCCATTTTCTGGAACAGGGTTGTGACAATAAGCCCAACATTTGATTTTACTCTTTTTACTGCCTCCAAACTACCAATCTAGGCTTTACTTTCTAAATGCCTTCATATTTGACTTAATAAAAAGATAATATTACAACAGGTGATACTTACAAAGTGAAGCTCCAGTAGTGTTACCTGATCGGAGTTACTTTGCGCAGTGGACAATGTCCAGGTAAACATTTGATAGTTTGTAACTAGTGTGTTATAATAAAACAGAGAGCAATTTTGCCTGTTTGTTGTTACTGACAGAACAACAGTTGCCAAAGTGCTTTCAAACTGATTTACGTTGCAGCATGCATTGCTTATCACTATGCTTCACAGCAAACATAAGATCTAGCTACTTAGACTGTTTCTTTGGTTACACAGTTAACTAACAGAGCACTACAAGTTGTTTCAGTGAAGGGAATTTGTTACCCTGAGCAACCTTCTGTATGTATCTAATAAAATGGTTCAGTTGATGGTTTTTGTTTATGGCACTGGAATTGTTTAGGGGCCCTACTGGTTTCATGCTGTAACTCCAACAGGAGTCCAGTAAGAGCCCTAAGAAAATGGTCGAAGTGGCTATTTGTATAGCCTTCAGACCAATCAGAAATTCGTATTTTCACGCCCTCCAGGACGTCCTAATACAAAATCCTGCAGCCAGTTGTGCTACGTAGAAATCCATCGCACTTAATTCTCATTTGTACTACTTATGGGCCAGAATTTTCCTGTTGGCATGTGGAGGCGGGCCCTGCACGCCCGCGTGTAAAATGACACAAAGTGATGTCGGGTGAGCATCACGACATCACCGTGTGCCATCGCGATATTTCGCTGGGCGGGCGCGCATTGATCTTCGATGCGTGCCCGCCATTAATTAATGGGCCACTTAAGGCCCTTGAGGAACCAATCAATAGTGATTTTTCAGTACCCGTGTGATCTTCGGCTTGGTGTACGGGCACAACAGGCAGGCGGGTAGGACACATTTGTATAAACCTCATCCACGGGTGGGATAAGAGGGCTCAGTGGGGTGGGACTGTGCTCTGTCAAATGTTGTTTTCAAAGTTACTGATACTTACCTGTGTGATCTGCAATACTTCAAAATACATACCAGCTGCTTGGTCTGGACTCACAACCTTCAGATCGCACTCTACAGTGAGGGATCTTTTTTGGGCCTGTGGGTTTCAGGAAGCCTTCCCTTAGTCTGGGAATGGGAGCTGAACTCTCCACTGGAGGTAGCTCCTCTGAGGAGAAAGAGAGGGCTAGAAGGGGGAAGAGGCCATGAGTTCACATTCAGCCTCCAGGGGAGCCACCTTTGGGAGGACAGGCACAGACACAAGGGGTGCAGGGCCAAGAGGTAGTCCAAGGTGGAAGGGGGCCACAGAAGATGCCAAGATCCTGCTGCCAGGGTATACAGGCAGCAAAGCAGCTACGTCAGTATGCCAGAGGTGCAGCGCCGAAGGAGGTTCCGTCTCTCAAGGGAGACAGTCAACTATCTGTCAGATAATTGGGCCTGAGATCTCTGCGACTGTGTGGGTGGACACCCCATACCCGTGGCTCTAAAGGTCACAGCTGCCCTCAACTTATATGCCTCTAGTTCCTTCCAGGGCTTGGTGGGTGATCTTTGTGATATCTCCCAATCAGCTGTCCACACTTGTGTCAAGCAGGTCACAGGTACTCTGTTCAGACGGGCATTGACATTCATCCACTTCCGCTGTGACCAGGCAAGTCAGGCACAGCGATCCAGAGGCTTCGTGTCGATCGCTGGCTTCCCCCGCATCCAGGGTGCTATAGACTGTACACATGTGGCCATCAAGGCACCAGCAAGTGAGCCCGGTGCCTTCGTCAACAGGAAGGGCTTCCACTCCATGAATGTGCAGATAGTGTGTGATCACAGGATGCTGATTCTACAAGTCTGTGCAAGGTACCTAGGCAGCTCCCACGACGCCTATATCCTCGGACACTCCCAGGTGCCGAGGCTCTTCAGTGCTCCAGCCTGGCTGGATGGATGGCTGCTGGGTGATGAGGGCTAAGCCCTCAGAAGGTGGCTCATGACACCTCTCCACCATCCAAGAACAGAAGCTAAGCAGTGGTGCAATAGGAGCCACACCTCTACAAGGGTGTGGTGGAGAGAACTATTGGTCTTCTCAAGATGCGCTTCTGATGCATAGACCTCTCAGGGGGCGCACTCCAGTACCCCCCCAGGTCGTGTCTCGGTGACAGTGGTTGCATGCTGCGCTCTCCACAGTCTTGCACTGGAAAGGGGGTATGCAGTGGATGATGAAGATGTCGACGCAGTGGCTGAGGCTGCACATGATGAGTCCAGCAGTGAGTACGAGGATGAACACACACAGGGAAATGCTGAGGGGGTAGATGCTGACCCGGGCATACTCCAGGGAGGCAGGGACACCCAGGAGGCTTTAATCCAATGAACTTTCAGCTAGCACATTACATATAGATCACCAGGACAAGCCTGGGCTGCAGGCTCCATATTCGATACTGAAGTGCTAAACCTGCCTGGGTAGGAACATTAACTAAGGGCCTTGTTAATAAAGCTGAATGTCTCACAAATCACTAATAACATTTTTGTGAACCATCCATCTGCAGAAGAAAAGAGGCACCCTCAGCCATGGTAACATGTCTGAATTTAATATTACAACCAAAGGAACTGAATGAAACAAAATGACCAAGGTGTTCAAAATTGCACCAACTCGTAAAGACCTCATTGTGGGCCAACACAAAACCACCAGTGATAAACCCGTGGTGCGCCTAAGGTGCCTTATGTTTATGTTTTTTGGTGCTACGTCTTGGTGCTGACCCCTCGCTGGGAGTGGCATCTGAGACAGCCTGCTCACTCTGCTGTCCTGTTAGCCTCGATGATCTTGGTGGCCGTCCTCTGGCCCGTGAAGCCTGCGCTGACCCCACCTGGGAAAGAGCTGCCAGTTCCACAGCTGGCATCTCCCCAGTCGCCGCAGCCTCACCGGATGCAATGATCACTGGGAGAGGAGCGGGGGGAGCTGCTGCCCTCATCCGGAGCGCCCTGAGAGGCACCCGCAGAGATGACAGGCAACTGCTGTGCCAACGTGAAGTCGCTTCACACCTCCCTGCTCACCGTAGATGGATGGGCACCGAGCTGGGAAACTTGGTGCCCAGACCATCTCCCACACTGGCACTGACCATCTGAGGTCAATGTCGATGTGAGGGCTTGCTGGTCAAGGTGCATCCCCAGGAAGCACTGATTGGTCTCCTGGAGAAGCCTCTCCACGAGAGCCACTACTCTCACCATGGAGGACACATGGCGCTCGGCCACGAGGCTCATTGCTTCGGTGATGGTCCGTGTAGATTCCTACACCATGGACACCAAGCTAAGCATATCCTCATGTATCTCCCCCAGATGCTCCTGCACACCCGTCCCCATTTCCTGTGTTTGCTGCATCACAGATGACTCCAGAGGCATATCATCAGGCACTGACTGTGCATGTGCCTGGTCCCCTGCAGTCCTCCAACTGCTGGTGCCATGGGCACTCTCTGTCTCCGCCAGCTTCTCCACCAATTGTGAAGTGTCCTCACCGCTGTGCCCCGGGGCATGAGCCGATGTTCTAATTCCCACTGAGGTGCTAGTATCTGCGCTGCTGCCTGCCTGACAGAGATGGTGTGAGGCTGGTGAGGCTTCAGGGCCCTCAGGTGTGAGAGGGGGTCTCTGCTGCTCCTCCTCCCGGCCCTGCTCCGCTGATGCTGAAAGGAGGAACAAGGATATCGTATCAGTTAATGTGGAGACAATGTCAATATGCATCCTTGTCCCCTGGATCATTATGTGCTCATCCTTCCAAAAGCAATGGTCAAGCCATGTTGCAAACTTCAATCACTGAACATTCAGCACTGCCATGGCTGTTGGGAGAATAATGGTGACCTCACTGCTGGGTAAACATACCTGCCCGTAGCACCCCAGCCTCTCTGACACTGGTGGACCTGGGCACACGGTGCCTCTCCAAATCTAGGGCCTCCTGCTCGAAGCGGCTGAGAATCACCAACTGTGTTGGGACGCCTCCAGAGCTTACCTGCTTGGCGGCATTATGTGCATTCTTCTCCTGAAAAGGAGAGAAGAGCATTGATTAATGCTACTTGTACCTGGACTCTCTTCGCGGATGGCCCACCCCAACCAGAGTGGGACATTGCAGGGCTCCAGTGCCTCCTCACCCCGCTGCTGCCGAACACTCACACAAAGATGCCAGGCCTGTAGCCCCCACTCCCTTGGTCAAATGCTGTCTGATCATGCCACAGCTGTCAGAGGAGGCACTGAGTAGAAAAATAGCTGGTTGGGGTCAGGGTCATTTAAATAATTTTGGCAGGCTCTTCAGCCCACTGCCCAGGTCCCTGACTGGGAGCTTGTGAGTTAATAGAAGTCCTGTAACAGATCTTTGCCTTTGGCCAGAGTGCAGTTGCTTCCCAAATGTTTTCCCAGTGTGACCCCACTTTAATGCTTCAGACTTTGTGTGGCCCGAGGTGTAAATTTTGGGGTGAGAGAATTGTTGAGAATTCATTCCCATCTCCCTCTCCTTCACCCACATCTCCCCCTCCTTTACCCCCATCTCCCCTCCTCCACTTCCCATCTCCCTCCTTCACTCCCAACTCCCCCTCCTTCACCCTTCTCTCCATTCCTCCTTCTCCCCTTTCCTCCCTCACCTGCATCTCTTCCTTTGTTCCCACTCACCTCCTTCACCACATTTTCCTTCCTTCACCACATTTGCCCTATTTCACCACATCTCCCCTCCTTCACACCCATCTACCCCTCCTTCACTTTCATCTCCCCTTCAACTCCATCCCACTTTACCCCCATCCCCCTTCTTCACCCTCAATCCCCATTTACCCCCATCTCCCATTCTCCACTTCCCATCTCCCTTCTTCAACCCCAACTCCCTCTCCTTCATCCTTCACCTCCATTATCCAATCCCCCATTCCTCCACCCGCATCTCACTATTTGCCCCATCTTCCCTCCTTCATCCCATCTTCCCTCCTTTACCCTTATCTCCACCTCTTCACTTCCCATCTCCACTCCTTCAACCCAACTCTTCCCCTTTCATCCACATTCCCACTTCATCCCCTCTTCCCTCCTTCACTCCAACTCCCCTTCCTTAACCCTCATCACCCTTCCTTCACCCACATATCCCCCTCTTTTACCTCCATCCACCCTTCACCACCATCTCCCCCTTCACCCCATCTCCCCTCCTTCACCCCATCTCAACATCACCCCCATCTCCCTCTCCTTTGCCCCATTCCACTTTCACCCCCTCTCTCCTCCTTCACCCATATCTCCCCCCTTCACTCCCCATCTCACCCATATACACTCCTATCTTCCCTCCTTCATCCCCATCTCCCCCTCCTTCAGCCCCAACCCCTCCTTCACCCCTACTCCACTTCACCCCCATCTCCCCTCCTCCTCTTCCCATCTCCCTCCTTCAACCCCATCTGTCTCTCCTTCACCCTTCACCTCGATTCCTCCTTCCCCCATTCTTCCTTCACCTGCATCACCCCCTTTGCCTCCATCTCCCCTCCTTCGCTCCCATTTCCTCCTGCTTCACTTTCCATCTCCACTCTTCACCCCCAATCTTCCCCTTCACCCCCATTCCCACTTCACCTCTCTTCCATCCTTCACCCCATCTCCCCTTCTCCATCACCATCTCCCCTCCTTTCCCCTCCACTCCTTCTCCCCATTCCCCTTTCACCCCAGCCCCCCTTTCATCCCCATTTCCCCTTTCACCCTATCTATCCTCCTTCACCTTCATCTCCCCTCCTTCACTCCCATCTCTCTCCTTCACCCTATCTCCCCCTCCTTCACACCCCATCCCCTCTTCTTCACACCCTACCCACTCTCCTCTACACCTCCTCCTCACCTCCTTCACCCCTATCTACCTCCTTCACACCCTCATCCCCCTCCTTCACTGCTCACCCCCTCCTTCACCCAGATCTCCCCTCCTTCATCCCCATCTGCTCCTCCTTCACCCTCCATCACCCCCTCCTTCATCCTCATCTCTCTCATAAGAACATAGGAACACAGGAGAAGGAGTGGGCCATTCAGACCCTCGAGCTTGCTCCACCATTCAATTAGATCATGGCTGATCATTTACCTCAACACCATTTTCCCCAATATCCCCATATCCCATGCTATCATTAGTATCCAGTATTCGACTTTTGACTCGAAAATGCTCAATGACTGAGCTTTCACAGACCTCTGTGGTAGAGAATTCCAAAGATTCACCACCCTCCGAGTGAAGAAATCCCCTCCTCATCTCAGTCTTAAATGGCCTGCCCCTTATTCTGAGACTGTGTCCCCTGGTTCTAGACGCTCCCCCCCAGCCAGAGGGATACATCCTATCCACATCTACCCTGTCACGCCCTGTAAGAATTTTGTAAGTTCAATGAAATCACCCCTCATTCTTAAAAACTCTAGAGAATTCAGTCCTATTTTCCTCAATGTCTTATTAGACAATCTTGCCATCCCAGGGATTAGTCTGGTGAACATCCATTGCACTCCTTCCTTTGATAAGGAGACCAAAACTGTACATAATATTCCAGGTGCAGTCTCACCATGCTTTATACATTTGCAGCAAAGACATCTTTACTCCTGTATTCTAATCCTCTCAGTGGTTACTCATGAACAAGGAAACCCAGTTCCATTTGGACATCAACTTTCACATCTCTCACCATTTAAGAAATATTCTGCCTTTATGTTTTTTTCTGCCAAAGTGGATAACTTCACATTCATTCACATTATATTCCACCTGCTATGTTCTTGCCCATTCACTTAGCCTGTCCAAGTCACCTTGAAGCCTCCTTGCAACCCCCTCACAACTTACATCCCCACCTAGTTTTGTGTT
This sequence comes from Carcharodon carcharias, assembly GCF_017639515.1. NCBI lineage: Eukaryota > Metazoa > Chordata > Chondrichthyes > Lamniformes > Lamnidae > Carcharodon > Carcharodon carcharias. Next base: position 69,616,774 of record NC_054481.1, on the reverse strand, counting down.
TTCATTCCTCGCGGGGGACCTGATGAAAAGGCCAAGTTTCTCAAAAGGAAATGGACAGCGGCCTATTCACAGACTTTGCAGCAGCAACAATCAGGCCTCAGGGAGCAGTCCATTAGGCCACACCAGCAGAAAAAAACACATGGGGGAGGATTTTCCCTTTGTTGGGCAGGCGTGGCGGGTGGGCCCAGGAATGGCCGTGAGACTGACCACCGTCCACAATCAGATTCCAACTGCGATTTCACGCTAGGGGGCCAATTATCGGACAGCCAGAGTGAAACGCGTGCTGGGAGCCTCAGCACTGCCGGGGTGGGGGCGGGAGGAATGCGAGCTCTGAAGTGTGCGCATGCGCGGGGAAGAACACACTGGCAGCTCCCTGACGGCACAGAGCTGCTTCAGGGAGCTGAAGGATTTTAAAATGAAAAATGAACTTTTCACATATCATATAAACATGCCCCCACATGTAACTCAGCCACATGAAGAGGGACATGTAAATAAGGATGTTAAAAATGTTTTTTTTTAGTAAGCATTGGAAACCTCATCCCACTTGTGGATGAGGCTTCGTTAAAAATGCAAAGAATGGTTGAGTGGGTAGTGAAAATTGCACATTAATTAATTACTTAAGGGCCTTAATAGACCTCTTAATCGTCAGTGGGCGTGCTGCCGCCTCTCATGCGTGCCCGTGGACTGAAAGGTCGAGGGAGTGCACAGTGATGTCGGGATGCTCGCCCGACGCCATCGTGCACTACTTCACTCCTGTTTGGGTCTGGCCGCACCTGCCCGCTGAACAAAAAATTCTGCCCATGGATTTAAAGGGGCCTGGCAGCTAATGGCATTCAGTCAGAGCTCCACAGCAGACATTACTGCCTTGGAGCTCGTGACCCCGCTCATGGCCCACAGTTTGGGAAGCCCAGGTCTAATGTGTGCAACAATTTATTAGAACCATTATATCAAAATCCAAGTAGGTTAAATTTGCCTTAACTTACATATTCACACCCATAAATTTTGGTCTGAGAAGATGCTTCCAAGCTGACTCTCAGCATGGTACTACCTTTCCTGGTGCAGCGAAGGCTGAAATACTCATTTGAATGAATGAGGATTAGAATTGAAAGAATTGGCTGGGAAATACTGTTTGGATTTGTACAGCACAACATGGATGGCAAAGTTGGAAGAGCTGGGGGTTGGGATGTGGTGGGCAGGGGTGGGGTGCTATATTGAGTTCTGTAGTCCAATGTAATGATGCCAATCAAAGTGCAACATTAACTTGATGCCAATACTGCCATTTTGCAGCTGCACTCTAGCCTACCCTCTGTCTTAACCTCACACAGCTGAGCACAATATTAAATGAAATTAAGTGTCACCCACCAGGATTATTTAAAGAGAATGTGAACCATTCACAGTTTAGTTACTGTATTATTTCCCTTGCTTGCAGTTGCATTTGCACATGGTTTTAGTGTTTCCTATAGTTGTGTCCAGTGGTCTGGCTGGTGCTCAAGCTCTTTTCTGTTCACTTAGAAGCTTGTGCTGAAACAAGTTGCTTCCTGACACGGCGGGTCTGGTAGGCCTTCCTCCAGGAATAAACAAGACTGGGAGAATGAAGGGAGGCCAGGCAGAGTGGGACAAACTGCCAAAAGATGAAGGAGGAGAGGGAGAGGTGTTTGCAGCAAGAAGTCTTTTACACTGTCGGTCTTTATGGAGTAATTCTATTTTTTTATTCCTACCTCAACTTCAGTGAGGATCAATGCTTGAAGTGTCATTGCTTCACAAAACCTGCCAACTGTTGAAGCCTCAACTTCAAAGCAGGGCATGGACAGCATTACCTGTGGCTGTCAGGGCGACCTCGGCTCTTAACTTTGATGTGTCTGGCTCCTTCCAGACTGCTGCTGGAGATATAAGCAATGTTACACACAGGAGAGGGTTAAATTAAAAACAGCACTGATTTCTCCTCTCATCACCTGTCCGTAAACAGAACAGTGTTTTTGATTTTTAATTTCCCCCTGTATAATGGATGGTGTACTTTCCACAACTGTTTAGTTTTGGAGTGATCCAATCCTCTATTAATACACTACAGCAAACTCAAGATAGGGTCAAGTCAGAGGGTTAGTTTATTTTACACATACTCAAAATGCAGGGAGTGGGTGTCAGTACATATCCCCGGTGCATTCATACAATTAAAGACGGTTAAGGAAAAGAAAGATGTACAGGGCAAAAACCACAGACAAAATAAGAATTATTGTTTCACGTGAGTCTAGAGTCCAGAATCAAAAGTCCAATGGAGTATTCCTTCAGAGAGGTAAGCAGGCTGAAGCTGATGTGGGGTGATCCACTTTTCCAGTAGCACTGACTTCCACAATGGGAGAAGCACGTAGAGATGAATTAGTTCTATAGTAGGCACTGGTACAGAAGTTCAGATGTTCCAGTAGAGAACAGTGTAGATGAAGGCCAGGCAACTTAAACCTGGACAGAGCTCTGGTTCTGCTGCTGTTTGGTTAATGGAAGGTGGCAGACAGAGGCAGGCTGCTAGCTTAGAGTCCTGTTTCTCTTCTGCGATTAAACAGCGACTGAAAACAGGGTCCAAAAGCTACATTATTAAAGTAGTTCAAACATCTCAAGTCTTGGTCATGTGACAGAGTGGTTTCAGGTCAAGCCATTAAGTTAATGATATACTTTAAGGACCCTTGTTAAAATCCATTGTATTTTGAGCAGATAACCATGGAACTATTAGCACAACATTGGAGATGAGGAATCACAAAAACTTCATCCTTTATCCAGAGCTAGCTAAAGCAGATGTCTTGTCTATTAGTCCTTTGTGTTGGCTTAAAAGCAAAGTACTGCAGATGCTGGAAATCTGAAACTGAAACAGAAAATGCTGGAAAAACTCAGCAGGTCTAACAGCATCTGTGGAGAGAAAAACAGAGTTAACATTTCAAGTCGGTATGACTCTTCTTCAGAGCTTTGCTGGTCTGGAATGTTCATACAATGCAAAGGGGTGTTGCATTCGAGGAGCGTGATGAGTTAGCCTTTGTCCATTGGAACTGCTCAGAATTTTCCAGTTATCAGTATGTGACCAACTGCGACCATTTTATCAGTCCAACAATTGTCCATTTTTTTAAAATCAGAATTTTACCAAGAGAAAATGGAAGAGAAACAAATTTCTGTTAGTTTTTTTTCCTTCGTGTCTTCTCAGCACAACAGCAACATTGCACAACTTGCAGCACTCTGCAGCATAAAGAAGGTCACTGGGATTCTGTATACAAAGAGAGATAGCTTCATATGATTCTTTCTTGCCAGAGTCAAGCAGGCAGGGTGAACATGAAGATGTGCAAAGATTGTAGGCACATTTGACTATACACACATTTCCTCATCCAGTTTCATGACCCAAAAGTGATTCTGCTCCCTCAATGGGTGGCAAACGTAAACAAGTGAATACCTGTTATCCTGGCAGTAGTCACAAATCCTTCAATCTGCAGCACTGGTCTGACACATCTATGCCTGATCCACCATACCAAGTCAAAGGCTAGCTACTGGGCAACAAGCGTTATCCACTGATGATGTAGCTCATGACTCTGGGTGCAAATGCCACAAGGAACATTATAGAGCTCACAATCAGCATTCTCAAGCAGAGCCTCCACCACCTGAGGGAGCCCTGCATTTATCAAGTGAACGGCTATTAATATTAGTAGTAGTATGCTGCATGCTGCATAACATGGTCATTATGAGGAAACAGCCTTTGTCAATACCTATAATACAAGAAATTAGGGTGCAGGAGCATGCCATGGATACAAAATTGGCTGAGGGATAGGAAACTGAGAGTAATGATTAATGAATACTTTTTGAGCTGGAGGAAGGTTTGTCGTGGAGTTCCCCAGGGGTCGGTATTAGGACCCTTGCTTTTCCTGATATACATAAATGATCTAGCTCTTGGTGTGCGGGGGACAATTTCAAAGTTTGCGGATGACCACAAAACTTGGGAGAATTGTAAACTGTGAGGTGGATGGTGTAGAACTTCAAAAGGACATTGACACATTGGTAGAGTGGGAAGATAGGTGGCAGATGAAGTTCAATGTGAAGAAGTGTGGGATGATGCACGTTGGTACAAAGAACATGGAGTGGCAGTATAAAATATACAGTACTATTCTAAAGTGTGAGCAGGAGCAGAGAGACCTGGCTGCATAAGTCATTAAAGGTGACAGGACAGGTAGAGAGAGTTGTTTCTAAGCATACCGTATTCCAAGCTACATTAATAGAGGCATAGAGCACAAGAGCAGGGAGGTTTTGATGAACTTATCTAAGACACTGGTTAGACCTCAGCTGGAGTATTGTAAATAGTTCTGGGCGCCACACTATAGGAAAGATGTGAACTCACTGGAGAGATTACAGAAGAGGTTTACGAGAATGGCTCCAAGGATGAGACACTTCAGTTATGAGGAAAGATTGGAGAGGTTGGGGCTGTTTTCCTTTGAGAGGAGAAGGCTGAGAGGAGACTTGATAGAAGTTTTCAAAATCATGAGGGGCCTGGACAGAGTAGATAGGGAGAAACTGTTCCTGCTCGTAAACCGATCAGGAACTAGAGGGCACAGTTTTAAAGTGTTTTGCAAAAGAAGCAAATGCGAGGTGAGTAAAAACTTTTTCACGCAGCGAGTAGTTAGGAGTCAGAATGCACTGCCTGGATGTGTGGTGGAGGCAGGTTTAACAGAGGCATTCAAGAGAACATTGGATGGTTATTTAAGTGGAAACAATGTGCAGGGTTGTTGGGAAAAGGCAGGAGATTAGCATTAAGTTAAAATGCTTAGAGAGCCAGTGTAGACATGATGGGCTGAATGGCCTCCTTCTGCACCATAACAATTCTGTGTTTCTGTGATGAGGAAGAGGAGATGAAGGAAGAGGAAGGGAGATGACAATGTAGACCCCATTCTGCCCTGACTCCATGTAATAAAATCAGTAATTAGAAATATGAAAAAGAACAATCACTTCTCCTCAATCATCAACAATCCTATGCTCCATCACTGACCATCATATCGCCTCTGACAACTCAAAAATAAAGACCACTGGTTGATTCACATTTTCATCCAGAGCGGGTCTAGAGGACATTGCGGAAGCCTTGCACTGCATCCAGCAGGCACCCCAGAGAGTTGTCACTAAATTTGGGGGCTGCTGTATTCTTTGTTTTCGGGGCTATCTGTCGCTTGGGGCAGTCCTGGTTTACAGGCATGAAGTAGGCTGCGCTCTGATGCACTTTAAATATGGCGTCAGAGCGAGGAAGTGCTGAGATCATGGCGGGGTGGGCAACCTGAGCCCACCTACCAGTGATCTGGCGTGTTTCCCATGAATGCATTACTAATGAGGCTGGAATGGGATGATACGGCGTGAAAACCCATCATCATAACTGGCGGGTAAATCAACTTTTCTCCCACCCGCTACTGCACTTTGTGCAAATCAGGGATGATTCGGCCCACTGCTTCCTCTTATCAGGCCTCCTTCTGATATGAGCTTTTTCAAAGTCACTGTACAGCAACTTATAACCCTTACCCACGTTTGATTTTTTGTCAATGGGGAAAACAGGCCACAATGTAAAGCTATGACATGGGAAGAGGGGAAATCTGTAGGAGGAGTGGGCCATCTCCATCAAGGGACCACTGAATCTTACAAAGTTGTGGGCGATGGAAAAGCTGGCAGGCAAGTCCTGACAGGACTTTAGTATTCCAAGTCCCATTCCGGGACACTGAAATGTAACACCTTATCAGAAGGACTGTTAAGCAGTTTTTCCAGGAGGGCTAATTTGTTGGCTGGCATCAGGAAAAGATTATCATGAAAGCTGCTGCACAGTTGCAATCCTTAACTGGTTCACAAGTGTTTTTGAGGGAAGCGACATGATACTCCCATCTAGTCTGGCCTTGCCTTCTATCCAACACTACTCTTAATGGCCTCAGGACAGTCATGCTGGACAATAAATACTGTCACCTGTATCCCAAGAGCAAATATATTCTTTCTGTGTCCATTATTCTTCACACAAGCAGATTTAACTTTATTTAATTGTTACAATTATGGGCCAGAATTTTATTCTCCCCCACCAGCGGGTTTTAGGAGGGTGGGGAGCATGAAATTGAAGGGATGGGGTTCCCACCCACCCCGACCACACAGTGATTTTATGCTGGGGTGGGCAAGGCCTCGGGAAAACCCACCCTTTCTCCAGATGAGGGCCCTTAAGTGGCCTTCCACTTAAGGGGCGTTTCCAGCCCAGCCTCAAATTTGTGGCTGGCGGGAGGTTTGAACTTCCATGAGGGAAGCCTGAAAAAGTTACATCCTGGGCGGGGAGTGGGGGTGGGGAGGCGTCTCCATCAGAAGCCCCCTTCTGAATTCAGGCCGTCACCACCCCATAAGTTCAGGTCGCTTCTGGACCCCCCCTCCCCCATCCCAGCCTCTTCCCCAAGACACCGAGCATCCCCATCATGCGCCCTCCCCCAACTCCCCAGGCCTACCCTACCCTCCCCCCCTGCTCCCCGGGACACTTGTACTTACCTGGGCCTCTGGTGCCTGGACTTAGGCTCTAACGCCCTCTGCATTTCTTCTTCTGTCCACTGTGGCACTGTTGCTGCAGGGACTGTGAAGCTGCTGGTCAATCAACTTGGCAGGCTGCTCTCTAAGTTGGGACTTCCTCCTAAATGAGGGGTGGAAGTTCTGCCTGCAGCCACTTAATGCTCATTTGAGCATGAAATGGCTACATGACACTCGGAGGAATGGATGGTGGGAAGTGAGACCCTACCATCTGAAAAGTTCATGCCATGAGGTTTATAAGGTTGCTATGTTCAGGGACTGTGTCTTTAATTTAGGGTGAAATGACCCCATGTAGTTTGCCTGACAGCAAGCCCGTGTGGTTTGATTGTTAGAGCTTACAGGGGGCACAAGTTATTTTCCTGGGAAGAAGGTGTAAGATGTTTATATTTAGAGACAATGGCAGCAGCCTGTGTGCTAACAGTGGGTAGACTGTTATTCTCAAAAGTCCCAGAAAAGTGTTGATAATGTTGTGTTTGCATTTAAAGTTGCACTTTAAACCATCCATTTACTTCCAACATAAGAGAGAGCTGGGGCCTCAAGGATAGCTAATCTGTATTTCTACTTGGATACAAGGCCCACGTGATTCACATTGCCATGGCAATGGGCTTTGAGATGGGAAGGGTACAGAGGAAGCCATGGTGATATCAGGATACAGGCTTCCATAAAATATCGTTGAATGTCACAGAAAGGGACAGAGAGAGAAGCTTGAGTCTGAAAGCCAATGTGGGGGTGGAGACTCATGATCAGATTGGAAAGACCAAATTTGAGGGGAATTAACACAATGCTGGAAGATTCGTCTAGTTTTAGGTAGAGGTAGAAACCCTCAGAAGAATGCATAGTATGAAAGGCAGCTCTGGAGGTAAAGGTTTCCAGGCTGGGAAAGGAAAAGATTAGAAGCAAACCCTTGGGAGCTAGGAATCATTTTGAACTGATTCTGGGAGAAATGAATGTCTACTTATAAAAACAGTGTAACTGTTGTAAGGGTGGCTGAGTTATACTGTTAGTAATAGAGTTGATCGGCAGACACTTCTGGTGTGGAAACATTCAGTTTATTTACAATTTACTCAGCAGCAACTACACGTGTGCTTTCAACTCCAACTTTATCTCTACACTGTCTGCTGAGGTAGCCCACGCTACTCACCTATTGGTTACTACAGATCATGTGATCTTTCCTAACAAGCATTATTCTTAAAGGTATATTACACACTAAATAAAATCATAATTATTTCATTCCTCCCTTTTTAACTTGGCCATTCATATTATATTTACAGTTACATGCTTTTCGAGACAACATAATTTACAAGTTCAGTCTCTCAGGTGGTTTCCTGGTACGTGTGGAATGTCGCAGCTCCACAACTTCAGATTCTTTGTCAGGAACCTCCTTTTCCGGAGTTGCCTGAACATCAGGTGCTTCAATGGGTACTTGCAGTTCTGTATCCTCAACTCTTACAGGAACATCAGACATGTCAGTCCTGGGTTGCGTATCCTCAACAGGAAACGTAGACTCGGTCAAGATTACTGATGGAACCAAATCTTGGTGATTTGTCTCTCTCTTCCTTAAATAGTCCACATGTTTACAGATGATCCGGCCTTCCACCTCACGTGGTAAGATAGAGGTCCAGTCACCGCATTTATTTCACCCGGTAACCATTTTGGTCTTTCCCCGATGTCCTTCACATATATTGGCTCTCCCATGGTAAATTTACTCTCACGACTATGCCAGTCTTGTCTAGTTTTCTGGCTTCCCTGACTCCTTTCCACCTTCCCCTCTAAATTCAGCATTATTAAACTTGACCTCGTCCTGAGATCGTGTTTCAACAATAATTCCGAAGGTATGACACTTGTTGTTGTATGAGGGCTAGTCCTATAAAGAAAAAGAAAGAATGCTAGCTTGATTGCCAAGGAATCACCAGTTAGCTTTTTCATGCCTGTCTTGAACATTTGAACCCCTTTCAGCCTGTCCGTTTGAGGAAGGGTGGTACAGTGTAGTTTTTACATGAGTCATACCATTGAGGCTGATAAACCGTTGAAACTCAGCACTCGTAAATGCCATGCTTTTAGCAGAAATGATGCCTTCTGGTAGTCCATGAATGGCAAAACTCAGATGTAGTTTCTCAATCGTGGTGTCCGACGTTAGTGACTTCACCTTATATATATCCAACCATTTTGAATGGGCATCAACAATGAGCAGAAACATTGTTCCCAGGAAAGGGCCAACGTAGCCAATGTGTAACCACACCCAGGGACTATGTGGTCATTCCCATGGGTGAAATGGAGTTGTCACTGGCAACCTTTGCAGTTGCTGACATTGAACACAATTCTTTACCATATTCTCTATTTCGCCATCCCTTCCTGGCCACCATACATAGCTGTGTGCTATGGTCTTCATTCGGGAAATTCCTGGATGGGCACTGTGTGGTTCAATTAAAAGTGGCCCCCTTCCCTTTGGAGGAACTATCACCTGGGTTCCCCGCAATAAGATGCCATCTTGGTTGGTTATTTAATGTTTTCTGTTGAAGTACGGTTTCATTTAATCAGATAAGGGCTCCTGTGATCAACCATGTAGCACTTGTTCTCGTACTTGAGATAGGACTGGGTCCTGACTTGTCCAGTCTCTGACCTTTCAAGCACCTAACGGTGAGGAATCTAAGAAACTTAACAGTAAAACAAGTTCTTGTGCAACTGGGACGCGCTCATCATTTTCTTGTAAAAGTAAATGACTAAGTGCATCAGTGTTTGCGATTTGATTGCCAGCCCTATGTACGAAAGTGTATTCGTATGCTGCCAGAATTAAAGCCTATCATTGTATTCTTGCTGAGGCTATGGGCGGTATAGTCTTTTTCTCACTAAACAATCCTAGCAATGGTTTGCGATCTGAAATAATTGTGAAATGGCAGCCGTGTACATACTAGTGAAATTTCTTGACACCATAGTTGATGGGCAGGCCTTCTTTTTCTATCTGTGAGCATTCCTCTTCTGCTGTGGGGAGCTTCCTTGATACGTAACCTAGTGGCTTTTCTGTGCCATCATACATCTGACGAGTGAGTACTGCTCCCACTCTGTAAGGCGATGTGTCGCATGTCAACACCAATTCTTTTGTCTGAATATACTGCATCAATAGATTGGACGAGTGTAACAATTGTTTCACCTTTATGAAAGCTTCTATCTGGGGCACGTCCCAAGACCAACATTGGTTCTTTTTGAGTAGAGAATGCTGGGGGGCCAGCACTGTAGACAAATTGGGTAAGAACAACCTATAATAGCTGATTATTCCTAGGGATGATTTGAGCTCTGATGCATTCTTTGGTGCAGGTGCCTCTCTTATGGCTCTCACTTTCTCCTCAACCGGGTGGCGGCCCAGTGAATCTATCCAGCGACCCAAATGGATTACCTCCCTCGCTTGCAAAGTGCTTTTTTTTAAATGCACTCCAGTTTGCAATAAATGTTTTAAGACTCCTAAGTTTGCCAAGTGCTCTTTTTCAGTGGATCCTGTCACCAGTATATCAGCTAAATTGACTACAACTCGGGCACAAACTGAGGAGACACCGAAAGGTAATCATGTATATTGGTACAACCCTTTGTGGGTATTAATTGTGACAAATTCCCAGAAGTCATTATCCAATTCTAGTTGTTGATAAGCATGACTCATGTAAAGCTTTGTGTATGATGTCCCTCTTTCCAGCTTGGCACACAGGTCTTCAATTTTTGGAATGGGGTGCCTAACCAGCTTGGCTACTTTATTAACCATCTGTTTGCAGTCCCCACAAATTTAGACACTTTGGTTGGGCTTAAGGACGGGGACTATGGGTGCTGCCCATTCTGAGAACTGAAGAGGTTGTATAACGCCCAGATTTTCTAGCCTGTTTAGCTCAGTGTCGACAGTTTCTCGCAGGGTGTATGGCACCGGTCTCGTCTTCATGAAGTGAGGGGTTGCCTCCAGATCCACATAAACCTTGGCCTACAGGCCCTCGAGTTTCCCCAGTTCGTCCTTGAAGATGATGGCTTACTTTCTAAGTAGTTCTGGTAGATCACTTGCTCTCAACTGGAAAATTTCAGCCCATTCTAACTTAATCTCCTCTAACCAATTTCATCCCAGGAGGCTTGGCCCTTCACCAGCTACCACCTTCATGGGTAGCCCTGTCGATTGACTTCCATAATGGACAGTTACTCTGCTTATGCCTTTTACTTGAATGTCTTCACCCGTATATGTTTTAAGCTTGGCAGCTGTTTGTTCTAAACTTAATTGATATTGACCATTATTCAAAAACTGGGAAGTATGTTCCCCAATTACTGTAGCAGAAGCTTCCTTGTCCACTTCCATTTTAAAAGGCTTGTCATTCTCTTTCACTGTGACAAATATTGGTTCTGTCTTTCCAACTTTCAGATTAAGCAATGAGTAAATGTCAGAATTTGCTTTTCAGGCTCTTCTACATTGTAAATTTCATTGAGTTTCTTCTTTTGTTTACAAGCCTGCTTGAATCTTTCCTTGCACTGCTTCATTATATGTCCATTTCTGTAACAATAGTAGTGTTCGATTTTATTAAACTGCCAATCACTAAGTGACTGATTGTTTCCATCGCAATTAAAATTATCCTTTGATTTTGCTGCTTACTTTTTTTTATTCGTTGGCTAGCAGGGACAGTTTCCTGCTTCTCGGCAGAATCTCGCTTTTTTGCGCCCCTTTTGCTTGAGGTTTCTCGCCAGATGTGGAGGATGGTGCCATATTGTGCACCCTGTATTGCTTATGGAGCTCTTACTGCACTTTCCATTGCCAGTGTTGTCTCTTGCACCTCCTTGAAATCCAGATTCACTTCGGACAACAATCTTTTCTGAATAGTGTCTTCTTTCACACCACACACTAAACTATCTCTGAGCATATTATTCAGAGTCATACTGAACTCTCAATTTTCCATTAGTTGCTTCAAATTTGCCATGTGGCATGCAATTGTTTCACCCAGGTCTCTATTTTGCGAATTAAAGATGACTGAGGGCTTAGGTTGAACATGACCCTTCACAATGTCCACCAATTCATCGAAATTCTTTGAATCTGGGGCAATGAGTGCCTTCAAACTTTGAATCAAACTGTAAGTTTTGCTCCCACAAGCACTCAAGAGAATCGCTCGCCTCGTCCCTGCCCTTGTAATCTTGTTCGCTTGAAAATAGAACGTGAGGTGTTCTATGTAATGAGACCAATCGTCTGTGGCTGGTTCAAAAGGATCAATTCTCCAGAATTGTGGCATTTTGGGAGAGGATATCTTCTCCATTGCTAAAGGATCTTGCTACTTACAATCACTGGGCGAGGTACAGTGCCGATTTCTTTCTAACTTGATTTCTCCTATTCAATCCTCTTTTTTAACCTCGTCACCAGTTTGTTGGAAGGGTGGCCGAGTTGTATTGTTAGGAATAGAGTTGATCTGCAGACACTTGTGTGGAAACATTCAGTTTATTTACAACATACTCAGCAGCAACTACATGTGTGCTTTCAACTCCAACTCTATCTCTACACTGTATGCTGAGGTAACTCATGCTACTTTCCTATTGGTTACTACAGATCATGTGATCTTTCCTAACATGCATTATTCTTAAGGGTACATTGCACACTAAATAGAACGATAATTACTACAGTAACCTATACCTGATAGTGCTTTTTTACGGTTGTGTTTAAAGTTCTGTTCTGCAGTTTAAAGTATAAGTTCCCTCCAAAAATAATGTTTAGTAAATAGTGCTTTTAGTCTTTTTGTTATAGTAATCATTTATTGTGTCATCTGTTCAGCCATTTACTGGACATTTGAATTTATTTTTAAAAGTTATTAGTCTCCACAGGAATTATAACATAATGTACTTGTACATCCTAGTTGCAACGGTGACCTGAACGTACACTTGAATTTGAACTATAGAAACCTCCTTCCCTTATATTTTTTATGACAGTTGGAAATGACTGTGTATGACAAGACAAAGTAGTAGTTATAGAATGTTGCTGCAGGCAATGACCTTTACTGCAATATGTGAGTACAGGTAAAAGCATATGCAGATCCCTAGCTCCTGGGAGATCTTCACCTTTTATTGGATTTGCTTGTGTCACAACTTATTCAAAGGCTCTTTAAGATTCTGTCATTTTGTTTACAAAAGCAAGCCTGTGGTTTAGTTTCAATGCTGAGGAAATTCCGGTTTTGTTTTAGGGTTTTCAGTCGAACAATACAACTGTTAAACTAGTTACAGAAACAATTTGTAACTGTTCTAGTCGACCTCCAGAAAAAAAGTATTTTTATTACTGAGAGGCTTGTTTTCAAATACAATTGTAGCTCCTCTTTTTTGCACAAAGGCTTCTTGTAATGGATTTAAAATAGCAACACATTGCCAACTCCGACTTTTATACAATTTCTTAAGCTGGCGAAAGAAAGCACATTTTCATTTTTTTCTCATTTATTCCAGAATTATTCTTATTAATTAGGTGACTGTTCAACCAGAGATGTTTTTCTTTAGGGACGCTCGCTGACACGTAAAATGATGCAGGATGATGTCGGGTGGAACTCCTGACGTCACTCCGCGTCATTTTAATTTTCAGGTCAGCCGGGCACAGCCGAGTCAGCTGTGTGCCCGCCGACCTGTCAACGGTCTATTGAGGCTATTGAAAAATTAATTATAGACATTAATGGACCTTAAGGTTCGTGGGCAGGCCGGGAGCCCTGGCGGGCTTCAGAAAAAGCATTAAACCTCATCCACGGGTAGGATGAGGTTTCATGAGGGTATTTAAATTTTTAGCAAAAGTTTCACATGAGGGGACATGTCAAGGAAATTTTTCTATTACTTGTATTACGAATTTTAATTTGGAGCCGATCTCGCTGAAGAGCACCTAGCCTCAGGGAGGTCTGTGTGCTCTTCCGTATGCATGGAATCCTCCCCCCACCATGGAATGCATAGCGCTTCCTGGCAGATGTCACACTGTGCAGGCCAATTAAGGCCCGCCCATGTAAAATGGCGGTGCGCCCCCGCTTGGGGGTACCGATTGGAGGCGCGCCCGTTCGCGCCCACTCCCGCACTTCCTCCCGACAGGGAAGCCATAATAAGTTCCTTGATTTCCGCCCCTCCCTCCCTCCCACATCCAACAGGGGGAAGAGGGGTGTGGGGGTTAAATCTTAAAAACTGGAAACGTGTCCCCAACCCAATGCGTATGAACCTATTGCGGTTTTTTATAATCATAGAATGCTTACAACACAGAAGGAGGCCAATTAGTCTGTCGTGTCTGTGCTGGCCATCTGCAAATGCAATTCACATAGTCCTGTTCCCCTGCCTTCACCTTGTAGCCCTGCAATTTTTTCCATCTAATAATCCAATTCTGTTTTGAATGCCATGATTGAATCTGCCTCCTCCATACTCTCAGGCAGTGCATTCCAGACCCTAAAAACTTGCTGTGTAAAAACACTTTTCTTATGTCACCATTGCATCTTAAATCTATGGCCCCTTATTCTCAATCCTTTCACTAATGGGAGCAGTTTCTCCACTGTCCACTCTGTCCAGGCCTCTGATGATTTTGAATACCTCTATCTCAACTTTCTCTTCTCCAAGAAGAATAATCCCAGCTTCTCCAATCTATCTACATAACTGAAGTCCCTGATCCCTGAGGCAATTCCCATTGATCTTTCAAGCACTCTCTAATGCCTTCACATTCTTCCAAAAGTGAGGTGTCCAGAAGTGGACGTAATACTCTAGTTGAGGCTGAAAGCTTTTTATACAGGTTTATCATAGCTTCCTTAATTTATTCTCTATGCCCCTATTTATAAAGTCCAGGGTGCTGTTTGCTTTACTTACTGCTCTCTCAAGTTGTCCTGCTGCATTCAATGATTTATGCGCATGTACTTCCAGGTCCCTCTGCTCCTGCACCCTGTTTAGAACTGTATCCTTTATTTTATTTGTCCTCCATGTTCTTCCCACCAAAATGAATCGCTTCATACTTCTCTGCATTAAATTTCATCTGCCACATGTTTGCCCATTCCACCAACTTGCCTATGTCCTTTTGAAGTTTAACACTATTTTCCTCACAGTTCACAATACTTCCAAGTTGCCTGTCATCTACTAATTTTGAAATTGTTCCCTATACACCAAGGCCTGGGTTATTAGCATATATCAGAAAGAGCAGGGTCCTACACCGACCCTGGGAAGCTCCACTACAAACCTTCATCCTGTCTGAAAAACAACCATTCACCACTATTCTTCTGTTCCTGTCATTCATCCAATTTCGATCCATGTTGCTACTGTTCCTTTTATTCCAAGAGCTCTAACGTTTCTTACAAACCTGTTGTGTGCCAATTCATCAAATGCCTTTTGGAAGTTCATGTATACCACATTAATGGCATTAATCTCATCAACTGTCTTTGTTACCTCATCAAAAAACTTAAGCAATTAACCCACATTTTCCAAGCGACTGTTAATTTTGTCCAAAATTGTCATTTCTATAAAAACAAAAAAATTGTGGATGCTGGAAATCCAAAACAAAAACAGAATTACCTGGAAAAACACAGCAGGTCTGGCAGCATCGGCGGAGAAGAAAAGAGTTGACGTTTCGAGTCCTCATGACCCTTCGACAGAACTTGATTTCGAGTCCAAGAAAGAGTTGAAATATAAGCTGGTTTAAGGTGTGTGTGTGGGGGGCGGAGAGATAGAGAGAGAGAGAGGTTGGCGGAGGGGTGTGGTTGTAGGGACAAACAAACAGTGATAGAAGCAGATCATCAATAACAATCTGCTTCTATCACTGCTTGTTTGTCCCTACAACCACACCGCCCCCCCACCACCTCTCTCTCTCTCTATCTCTCCGCCCCCAACACACACACCTTAAACCAGCTTATATTTCAACTCTTTCTTGGACTCGAACTCAAGTTCTGTCGAAGGGTCATGAGGACTTGAAACGTCAACTCTTTTCTTCTCCGCCGATGCTGCCAGACCTGCTGAGTTTTTCCAGGTAATTCTGTTTTTGTTTTGTCATTTCTATAAGTTTCCCCACCAACGAGGTTAAACTGACCTGCTTGTAGTTGCTGGCTTTACTTGATACCCTTTTTTGAAAAAAAATGTGTAACATTTGCAATTCTCCAATGCTCTGGCACCACCCCTGTATCTAAGAAAGACTGGAAAATCATAGCCAGTGCCTCCACAATTTCTACCCTTACTTCCTGTGGTATTCTTGGATGCATCTAATCTGGTCCTGGTGCCTTCTCAATCTTCTTCTTTGCCCTCTACACTGTTATTATCCTAGTCTATATTAGGATAATTAAAGTCCCCAATTACAACTACTCTCTAAGTCTTGCACCTCTGTGTAATTTCCTTACAAATTTGTTCCTCTACATCCTTCCCACTAGTTGGTGGCCTATAGACTACACCGAGCGATGTAGATGCACCTTTTTTGTTCCTTAACTCTAGCCAAATAGATTCTGTCCTTGACTCCTCTGGGACATCCTCTTTCTCCACTGCTGTAATGTTCTCCTTAATTAATACTGACGTCTTTCCTCCTGTTCTTCCTTTCCTATCTTTCCTGAACATCTTGCATACAGGAATATTTAACACCCAGTCCTGCCTTTCCTTGAGGCAGGTTTCCTTTATGAAAGGGAGATCATGTTTGACAAACCTACTGGATTTTTTTGAGGATGTAACTAGCAGAATAGTTAAGGGAGAACCAGTGGATATGGTGCATTTGGATTTTCAGAAAGCTTTTGATAAAGCCCCACATAAGAAATTAGTGTGTAAAAATGGGGGCAATATACTGGCATGGTTTGGGAACTGGTTAGCAGGCAGGAAACAGAGAGTAGGAATAAATGGGTCTTCTTCAGAATGGCAGGCAGTGACTAGTGGGTACCTCAGGGATAAGTGCTTGGGCCCCAGCTGTTCACAATACTGGTTGGAGAGTGAGATGCATTCAGGGGTCTCCTGTACTATCTGCTGTTCCTTGTTGTCTGCCTGGCGATCACCCATTTCCTCTCTCTCTGCATACCCTTGAGGGTCACCACATCTATAAACATGCTATCTAGAAGCTCCCAACCTTGTGGATGCACTGCAGTGACAGCTGCTGGTCAAACTCCAAATCCCAGAACTTGAGCTTTTTCATTTGCTGATACTTCCTGCAGATATGGTTATCTAGGACACAGCAAGGGTCTGGGAGTTCCCACTTGTAACAGGATGTGCACTCCATGGGGCTGAGCTGCCCTGCCATTCATCTATAAGACACTAAAACTTGACAGATGTTCAAATGCTGGACCATCCAACTTCCTAATAAAAAGTAGACTGCCAATGAGGCAGGAGAAAACATCTTCAAAATAATATCCAGAACACTGTAAAACCATCTAAAATAGAATCCATTCTAAGAGCTTAAATGAAGTGGTGTATAAGTACTCAATAGTCACAAGCTTCAAATTCAAGAAATTTGTGCATTTACAATAGTGGTGCTGGCTGAGAGATAAATATTGGGCAGGACACCAGGGATAATAACTCCCCTGCTCATGCGAGACCAACGGCAGAGTAATGTATGAACCACAATGTGATGCGAGTGCAGGGAAAATAGCAGGATTGGTGAACCTTTAAAGTAAGAGGAAGGTCTTTATTTTGCGTTTAGGTATAAGATTGACACTGGTGTGAAAAAAATTATAATTAAGTGTAAAGAGTGGGGCATTCTTCAAATGTAAAGAGCAAGGATACCAGAGTAATTAATTAATAAATTAAATTAAATACAATGTGATAGTGATGGCAGGACAGGTGATGTGTTGCTGCTGCAGCATATGGGGCTTGCTGGGCATCAAGGTGACCCAGAGCGAACGCATCTGTTCCAAATGTTTGCAGCTCAAGGAACTTCAGATCCAAGTTGAGGGGCTGGAGTCTGAGCTGCAGACATTGTGCCACATCAGGGAGGGGGAAAGTCAACTGGACACTTTGCTCCAGGAGGCCGCCAAATTAGGTAATTCAAGTTTGGTCTGTGATAAGGGACAGGAGGGTGTGCTAGGCTCTGTTTGGCTCTGTTTGGCCACGTTTGGCTTTGCTTGGTTCTGTTTGGCTCTGTCAGACTCTATTTGGCTCTGACAGGCTCTGTTTGCCTCTGCCACGCTCAGCCAGGCCCTGCTTAGTTCTGTTTGACGCCATTTGGCTTGCCAGGCTCTGTTTAGATCTCTTTGTCTCCCTTTTGATCTGCCAGGTTCTGTTTGGCTCTGTCAGGCTCTGATTGGCTCTGCCAGGCTCGGCCAGGCTCTGTTTGGATCTGTTTGGCTCTGTTTGGCTCTGCCAGGGTCCTTTTGGCTCTGCCAGGCGCTGTTTCACTCTGATTGGCTCCGATTGATTCTCTTTGTCTCTGTTTGGCACTGCCAGGCTCCGTTTGGCACAGTTTAGCACTGTTTGGCTCTGCCATGCTCAGCCAGGCTCTGTTTGGCTCTGTTTGGCTCTGTTTGGCTCTGCCAGGCTCTGCTAAGCTGTGCCAGGCTCTGCAGGCTCTGTATTGTCTCTGTTTGGCTCTGTTTCGATCTGCCAGGCTCAGCCAGGCTCTGTTTGGTTCTTTTGGCTCTGCCAAGCTCTGTTTGGCTCTGTTTGGCTCTGCCAGGCTCTGTTTGGGTCTGTTTGTTTCAGCCAGGCTCTGCCAGCCTCTGTTTGGCTCTGCCACCCTCTATTTGGCTCCGTTTTGCTCTGCCAGGCTCTGTTTGGGTGTATTTGGCCATGTTTGGTTTGGCGTGGCTATGTTTGGATCTGTATGGCTCTGTTTGACTCCGTGGGGCTCTGTTTGGCACTATTTGGCAATGTTTGGCTCTGAGGGGCTCTTTTTGACTCTGTCAGGCTCTGATTGGGTCTGCCAGGCTCTGCCAGGCTCCGCCAGGCTCTGTTTGGCTCTGTTTGGATCTGTTTGGCTCTGCCAGGGTCCTTTTGGCTCTGCCAGGTGCTGCTTGGCTCTCGTTGGCACTGTTTGGCTCTGCCGGGCTCTGTTTGGCACTATTTGGCTACGTTTGTCTCTCTTTCTCTCTGTTTGAGCTGCCATGCTCTGTTTGGCTCTGCCTGACTTTGATTCATCTGTCAGGTTCGGCAATGCTCCACCATGTTCTGCTTCGAACTGTCTGGCTCTGGCACGGTCCTTTTGGCTCTACCAGTTGCTGTTTTACTCTGATGGGTTCCGTCTGGCACTTTTTGTCCCTGTTTGGCTCTGTATGGCTCTGCTAGGCTCCATTTGGCTCTGTTTGGCTTTGTTAGGCTATGTTTGGCTCTGGCACACTCAGCCAGGCTCTGCCAGGCTCTGTTTGGCACTGCTTGGCTCTGTTTGGCACAGTTTGGCTCTGTTAGGCTCTGTCTGGCTCTGCCAGGCTCTGCTAAGCTCTGCCAGGCTCTGTATTGTCTCTGTTTGGCTATGTTTGGCTCTGCCACGCTCTGTTTGGCTCTACTTGTGTCTGCCAGGCTCTGATAGACTCTGTTTGGCTCTGACAGGATCTGTTTGGCTCTGTTTTGCTTTGTTTGGCTTTGCTTGGCTCTGCCAGTCTCTGTTTGGCTCTGTTTTGCTGTGCCAGGCTCTGTTTGGTCCTGCTTGGCCCTGTTTGGATCAGCTTGGTTCTGTATGGCTCAGCCTGGCACTGTCAGGTGCTTTTTGGCACTGTTTG
This sequence comes from Carcharodon carcharias, assembly GCF_017639515.1. Lineage (NCBI taxonomy): Eukaryota > Metazoa > Chordata > Chondrichthyes > Lamniformes > Lamnidae > Carcharodon > Carcharodon carcharias. Next base: position 69,597,614 of record NC_054481.1, on the reverse strand, counting down.
GCTCTGCTAGGCTCTGTTTGGCTTTGTTTGGAACAATTTGGCTATGTTTGGCTCTGTTTCACTCGCTTGGCTCTGCCAGGCTCTGTTTGGCTCTGTTTGTCTCCGCTTGATCTGCCAGACTCTGTTTGGCACTGCCAGCCTGTTTGGCTCTGACAGGCACCTCCAAGCTCTGTTTGCCTCTGCCAGGGTCTGATTGGCTCTGTTTGGCTCTTTGAGTCTCTGTTTGGCTGTCTTTGTCTAGGTTTGGCTCTTCTAGGCTCTTCCAGGCTGTTCTAGGCGTTGTCAGGCTCAGTTTGGCTCTGCCAGGGTCTGTTCAGCTCTGTTTGGCGCTTTGAGGCTCTGTATGGCTCTGTTTTTCTAGGTTTGGCTCGTCCAGGCTCTTCCAGGCACTGTCAGGCTCTGCCCAGGTCTGTTTGGCTCTCTTTAGCTCTGTCAGGCTCTGTTTGGCTCTATTTAGCTCTGTCAGGCTCTGTTTGGCTCTGTTTAGATCTGTTTGGCACTGCAAGGCTCAGTTTGGCTCTGTCAGGCTCTGAATTCTCTCTACACGCTCTGTTTGCCTCTGCCCGGCTCTGCCATGCTGTGTTTGGCTCCGTCAGGCTCTATCTGGCTCTGCCGGGCTCTGTTTGACTCTGTTTGGCTGTATTTGGCTCTGGTGGGCTCTCTTGTGCTCTGTTAGGATCTGCCAGGTTCTGCTTGGCTTTGCCAGCCTCTGTTTAGCTCGTTAAGCTCTGTTTGTGTCTGCCATACTCAGCCATGCTCTGCCAGGCTCTGCTTGGCTGTTTGGCCATATTTGGCTCCGTTTGGCTCCGTTTGGCTCTGTTTGGCTCTGCCAGCCTCTGTTTAGCTTGTTAAGCTCTGTTTGGGTTTGCCATGTTCAGCCAGGTTCTGCTTGGCTATTTGGCTCTGTTTGGCTCTGTGTGGCTCTGCCAGGTTCTGCTAAGCTCTGCCAGCCTCTGCAGCTCTGTATTGTCTCTGTTTGGCTCTATTTAGCTCTGTCAGGCTCTGGCAGCCTCTGTTTGGCTCTGCCATACTCTGTTTAGATCTGTTTAGCTCTGCCAGGCTTAGTTTGGATACGTTTGGCACTGTGTGTCTCTTTCTGACTCTGTTTGGCTCTGTTTGGCCATGTTTGGCTCTGCTTGGCTCTGTTTGGCTCTGTATGGCTCTGCCTGGTGCTATTCTGCTTTATTTGGCACTGTTTGGCACTATTAGGCTAGGTTTGGCACTGTTTGGCTCTGCCAGGCTCTGTTTGGCTCTGTTTGCATCTGCTTGCTCTGCCAGCCTCTGTTTGGCTCTGCAGGCTCTGTTTTTTTGTGCCAGTCTCTGTTTTGTTCCGTTAAGCTCTGTTTGGCTCTGCCAGGCTCTGTTATGCCTGCCAGGCTCTGCAGGCTCTGTGTTGTCTCTGTGTGGCTCTGCCAGGCTCTGTTTTGCATTGTTTGGCTCTATTTGTGTCTACCAGGCCCTGATAGACTCTGTTTGGCACTGTCAGGATCTGTTTGGCTCTGTTTGGGTCTGTTTTACTCTGTTTGGCTTTGTTTGGCTCTGCCAGGCTCTGCCAGCCTCTGTTTGGCTCTGCCAGCCTCTGTTTGGCTCTGCCACACTCTGTTTGGCTCTGTTTTGCTCTGCCAGGCTCTGTTTGTCTCTGTTAGGGTATGTTTGGCTCGGCTTGGCTTTTTTTGGCTCTGCCTGGCTCCGCCAAGTGCTGTTTGGCTCTGTTTGGCTCTGCCAGGCACTGTTCAGCTCTCTTTGGCACTGTCTGGCTCTGCCAGGCTCTGTTTTGGCTTTGTTTGGCACTACTTGGCTATGTTTGGCTCTGTTCCGCTCTGTCTGTCAGGCTCTGTATGGCTCTGTTTGTCTCTGCTTGATCTGCCAGGCCCTGTTTAGCTTTATAGGCTCTGCCAGGTTCTGCTTGGCTCTATTTGGCTCTTCGAGGCTCTGTTTGGCTCTGTTTGTCTAGAATTGGCTCTTCCAGGCTGTTCCAGGCACTGCCAGGCTCTGTTTGCCTCTGCCACGCTCAGTCAGGCCCTGCTTAGTCCTGTTTGACTCCATTTGGCTTGCCACGCTCTGTTTAGCTCTCTTTGTCTCCCTTTTGATCTGCCAGGTTCTGGTTGGCTTTGTCAGGCTCTGATTGGCTCTGCCAGGCTTGGCCAGGCTCTGCCAGGCTCTGTTTGGATCTGTTTGGCTCTGTTTGGATCTGCCAGGGTCCTCTTAGCTTTGCCAGGTGCTGTTTCACACTAATTGGCTCCGAATGGCTCTCTTTGTCTCTGTTTGGCACTGCCAGGCTCTGTTTGGCACTGTTTGGCTCTGCCATGCTCAGCCAGGCTCTGTTTGGCTCTGTTTGGCTCTGTTTGGCACTGTTTGGATCTGTTAGGCTCTGTTTGGCTCTGCCAGGCTCTGCTAAGCTCTGCCAGGCTCTGCAGGCTCTGTATTGTCTCTGTTTGGCTCTGTTTCGTTCTGCCAGGCTCAGCCAGGCTCTGTTTGGGTCTGTTTGGCTCTGCCAGGCTCTTTTTGGGTCTATTTGTTTCAGCCAGGCTCTGCCAGCCTCTGTTTGGCTCTGCCACACTCTATTTGGCTCCGTTTTTCTCTGCCAGGCTCTGTTTGGGTGTGTTTGGCCATGTTTGGTTCAGCGTGGCTATGTTTGGATCTGTACGTCTCTGTTAGGCTCTGCCAGGTGCTGACCAGCGCTCTTTGGCACTGCTTGGCTCTGCGGGGGTCTGTTTGGCACTATTTGGCAATGTTTGCTCTGAGGGGCTCTGTTTGGCTCTGTCAGGCTCTGATTGGGTCTGCCAGGCTCTGCTAGGCTCCGCCAGGCTCTGTTTGGATCTGTTTGGCTCTGCCAGGGTCCTTTTGGCTCTGCCAGCTGCTGCTTGGCTCTTCTTGGCACTGTTTGGCTCTGCCGGGCTCTGTTTGGCACTATTTGGCTATGTTTGTCTCTCTTTGTCTCTGTTTGAGCTGCCATGCTCTGTTTGGCTCTGCCTGGTTTGATTCACTCTGCCAGGTTCGGCAATGCTCCACCAGGTTCTGCTTCAAACTGACTGGCTCTGGCATGGTCCTTTTGGCTCTGCCAGGTGCTGTTTGGGTCTGTTTGTTTCAGCCAGGCTCTGCCAGCCTCTGTTTGGCTCTGCCACACTCTATTTGGCTCCGTTTTTCTCTGCCAGGCTCTGTTTGGGTGTGTTTGGCCATGTTTGGTTCGGCGTGGCTATGTTTGGATCTGTATGGCACTGTTAGGCTCTGCCAGGTGCTGTCCGGCGCTCTTTGGCACTGTTTGGCTCTGCGGGGCTCTGTTTGGCACTATTTGGCTATGTTTGCTCTGAGGGGCTCTGTTTGGCTCTGTCAGGCTCTGATTGGGTCTGTCAGGCTCTGCTAGGCTCCGCCAGGCTCTGTTTGGATCTGTTTAGCTCTGCCAGGGTCCTTTTGGCTCTGCCAGGTGCTGCTTGGCTCTTCTTGGCACTGTTTGGCTCTGCCGGGCTCTGTTTGGCACTATTTGGCTATGTTTGTCACTCTTTGTCTCTGTTTGAGCTGCCATGCTCTGTTTGGCTCTGCCTGGCTTTGATTCACTCTGTCAGGTTCGGCAATGCTCCACCAGGTTCTGCTTCAAACTAACTGGCTCTGGCACAGTCCTTTTGGCTCTGCCAGGTGCTGTTTCACTCTGATAGGCTCCGTCTGGCACTTTTTGCCCCTGTTTGGCTCTGTATGGCTCTGCTAGGCTCCATTTGGCTCTGTTTGGCTTTGTTAGGCTATGTTTGGCTCTGGCACACTCAGCCAGGCTCTGCCAGGCTCTGTTTGGCACTGTTTGGCTCTGTTTGGCACTGTTTGGCTCTGTTAGGCTCTGCCAGGCTCTGCTAAGCTCTGCCAGGCTCTGTATTGTCTCTGTGTGGCTATGTTTGGCTCTGCCACGCTCTGTTTGGCTCTGTTTGTGTCTGCCAGGCTCTGATAGACTCTGTTTGGCTCTGTCAGGATCTGTTTGGCTCTGTTTTGCTTTGTTTGGCTTTGCTTGGCTCTGCCAGTCTCTGAATGGCTCTGTTTTGCTGTGCCAGGCTCTGTTTGGTCCTGCTTGGCCTTGTTTGGCTCAGCCTGGCTCTGTATGGCTCAGCCTGGCACTGTCAGGCGCTGTTTGGCTCTGTTTGACTCTGCAAGGCGCTGTTTGGCTCTGTTTGGCACTGTTTGGTTCTGCTAGGCTCTGTTTGGCTTTGTTTGGAACAATTTGGCTATGTTTGGCTCTGTTTCACTCTCTTGGCTCTGCCAGGCTCTGTTTGGCTCTGTTTGGCTCTGCTTGATCTGCCAGGCTCTGTTTGGCACTGCCAGCCTGTTTGGCTCTGACAGGCACCTCCAAGCTCTGTTTGCCTCAGCCAGGGTCTGTTCGGCCCTGTTTGGCTCTGTCTGGCTGTCTTTGTCTAGGTGTGGCTCTTCTAGGCTCATCCAGGCTGTTCCAGGCACTTTCAGGCTCTGTCTGGCTCTGCCAGGGTCTGTTCAGCTCTGTTTGGCGCTTTGAGGCTCTGTATGGCTGTTTGTCTAGGTTTGGCTCGTCCAGGCTCTTCCAGGCACTGTCAGGCTCTGTTCGGCTCTGTTTGACTCTGTTTAGCTCTGTCAGGCTCTGTCTGGCTCTGTTTAGCTCTGTCAGGCTCTGCCCGGCTCTGCCATGCTGTGTTTGGCTCTATCAGGCTCTGTTTGGCTCTGCCGGGCTCTGTTTGGCTGTCTTTGGCTCTGGTGGGCTCTCTTGTGCTCTGTTAGGATCTGCCAGGTTTTGCTGGGCTTTGCCAGCCTCTGTTTAGCTCATTAAGCTCTGTTTGTGTCTGCCATGCTCAGCCATGCTCTGCCAGGCTCTGCTTGGCTGTTTGGCCATATTTGGCTCCTCTGGGCTCTGTTTGGCTCTGTATGGCTCTGCCTGGCACCGACAGGTGCTGTTTGTCTCCGTTTGGCTCTGCTTGGCTCTGCCAGCCTCTGTTTAGCTTGTTAAGCTCTGTTTAGGTTTGCGAAGTTCAGCCAGGTTCTGCTTGGCTATTTGGCTCTGTTAGGCTCTGTGTGGCTCTGCCAGTTTCTGCTAAGCTCTGCCAGCCTCTGCAGCTCTGTATTGTCTCTGTTTGGCTCTATTTGGCTCTGCCAGGCTCCGTTTAGCTCTGTTTGGTTCTTTTTTGCTCTGTCCAGCTCTGTCAGGCTCTGGCAGCCTCTGTTTGCCTCTGCCATACTCTTGTTTAGATCTGTTTAGCTCTGCCAGGCTCAGTTTGGATACGTTTGGCACTGTGTGTCTCTGTCTGACTCTGTTTGGCTCTGTTTGGCCATGTTTGGCTCTGCTTGGCTCTGTTTGGCTCTGTATGGCTCTGCCTGGCTCCGACAGGTGCTGTTTGTCTCCATCTGCCTCTGCCAGGTGCTATTCTGCTTTATTTGGCACTGTTTGGCACTATTAGGCTCGGTTTGGCATTGTTTGGCCTCCAAGGCTCTGTTTGGCTCTATTTGCACCCGCTTGATCTGCCAGCCTCTGTTTGGCTCTGCAGGCTCTGCCAGGGCCTGTCTGGCTCTGTTTGGCACTGCCAGGATTGTCCAGGCTCTGTTTGGCTCTTCGAGCCTCTGTTTGGCTCTGTTTGGCAATGTTTGGCTCTGTATGGCTCTATTTGGATCTGCTTGATTTGCCAGCCTCTGTTTGGCTCTGCAGGCTCTGTTTTTTTGTGTCAGTTTCTGTTTTGTTCTGTTAAGCTCTGTTTGGCTCTGCCAGGCTCTGTTATGCTCTGCCAGGCTCTGCAGGCTCTGTGTTGTCTCTGTGTGGCTCTGCCAGTCTCTGTTTTGTTCCATTAAGCTCTGTTTGGCTCTGCCAGGCTCTGTTATGCTCTGCCAGGCTCTGCAGGCTCTGTGTTGTCTCTGTGTGGCTCTGCCAGGCTCTGTTTTGCATTGTTTGGCTCTGTTTGTGTCTGCCAGGCCCTGATAGACTCTGTTTGGTACTGTCAGGATCTGTTTGGCTCTGCTTGGGTCTGTTTTACTCTGTTTGGCTTTGTTTGGCTCTGCCAGGCTCTGCCAGCCTCTGTTTGGCTCTGCCAGCCTCTTTTTGGCTCTGCCATACTCTGTTTGGCTTTGTTTTGCTCTGCCAGGCTCTGTTTGTCTCTGTTAGGGTATGTTTGGCTCGGCTTGGCTTTGTATGGCTCTGCCTGGCTCCGCCAAGTGCTGTTTGGCTCTGTTTGGCTCTGCCAGACACTGTTCAGTTCTCTTTGACACTGTCTGGCTCTGCCAGGCTCTGCTTTGGCTTTGTTTGGCACTACCTGGCTTTGTTTGGCTCTGTTCCGCTCTGTTTGGCTCTGTCAGGCTCTGTATGGCTCTGTTTGTCTCTGCTTGATCTGCCAGGCCTTGTTTAGCTCTACAGGCTCTGCCAGGTTCTGCTTGGCTCTGTTTGGCTCTTCGAGGCTCTGTTTGGCTCTGTTTATCTAGGATTGGCTCTTCCAGGCTGTTCCAGGCACTGTCAGGCTCTGTTTGCCTCTGCCACGCTCAGCCAGGCCCTGCTTAGTCCTGTTTGACTCCATTTGGCTCTGCCAGTCTCTTTTTGTCTCTGCCACATTCTGTTTGGCTCTGTTTTGCTGTGCCAGACTTTGTGTTGCCCTGTTTTGTCCTGTTTCGCTCAGCTTGGCTCTGTATGGCTCTGCCTAGCACTGTGAAGCGCTGTTTGGCTCTGCCAGGCTCTGTTTGGCTTTGTTTGGAACAATTTGGCTACCTTTGGCTCTGTTTCACTCTTTTGGTTCTGCCAGGCTCTGTTTGGCTCTGTTTGCCTCTGCTTGATCTGCCAGGCACCTCCAGGCTCTGTTTGTCTCTGCCAGGGTCTATTCAGCACTGTTTGGCTCTTTGAGGCTCTGTATGGCTCTGTTTATCTTGGTTTGGCTCTTCCAGGCACTTCCAGGCTGTTCCAGGCACTGTCAGGTTCTGTTTGGCTCTGTTTGGCTCTGTCAGGCTGTGTTTGGCTCTGTTTAGCTCTGTTTGGCACTGCAAGGCTCAGTTTGGCTCTGCCGTGCTCTGAAGTCTCTCTCCAAGCTCTGTTTGCCTCTGCCAGGCTCTGCCATGCTCTGTTTGACTCCGTCATGCTCTATTTGGCTCTGTTTGGCTCTGCCAGGTAATGTTTCGCACTGCCAGGCTCTGAATTCTCTCTACAGTCTATGTTTGCCTCTGCCAGGCTCTGTTTGGCTCTGTTTGCCTCTGCTTGATCTGCCATGCTCTGTTTGGCAGTGCCAGCCTGTTTGGCTCTGACAGGCACCTCCAGGCTCTGTTTGACTCTGCCAGGGTTTGTTCGGCTCTGTTTGGCTCTTCGAGGCTCTGTTTGGCTCTGTTTGTCTAGGTTTGGGTCTTCCAGGCACTGTCAGGCTCTGTTTGGCTCTGTTTGGCTCTGTCAGGCTGTGTTTGGCTCTGTTTAGCTCTGTTTGGCGCTGCAAGGCTCAGTTTGGCTCTGCTGGGCTCTGCCATGCTCTGTTTGACTCCGTCATGCTCTATTTGGCTCTGTTTGGCTCTGCCAGGTAATGTTTCGCACTGTCAGGCTCTGAATTCTCTCTCCAGTCTCTCTTTGCCTCTGCCAGTCTCTGCCATGCTCTGTTTGGCTGTTTCAGGCTCTGTTTGGCTCTGTTAGGCTCTGTCAGTCTCTGCTAAGCTCTGCCAGGCATTGCAGTCTCTGTATTGTCTCCGTTTGGCTCTGTTTCGCTCTGCCAGGCTCAGCTAGGCTCTGTTTAGCTCTGCCAGGTATTGTTTGGCTCTGCCAGGCTCTGCATTCTCTCTCCAAGCTCTGTTTCCCTCTGCCAGGTTCTGCTGTCCTCTGTTTGGCTGCGTCAGGCTCTCTTTGGCACTATTTGGCTATGTTTGGCTCTGCCAGGCTCTGCTAAGTTCTGCAGGGTCTGCAGGGTCTGCAGGCTCTGTACTGTCTCTGTTTGGCTCTGTTTGGCTCTGCCAGGCTCTGTGTGGCTCTGTGTGGCTCTGTTTGGCTCTGTTTGGCTCTGTTTGTGTCTGCCTGGCCCTAATGGACTCTATTTCACTCTGTCAGGATCTGTTTGGCTCTGTTCGTGTCTGTTTTGCTCTGTTTGGATTTGCTTGGCTCTGCCAGCCTCTGTTTGGCTCTGCCACAGTCTGGTTGGCTCTGATTTGCTGTGCCAGGCTCTGTTTAGTCCTGCTGGCCCTGTTTGGCTAGGCTTGGCTCTATGTGGCTCTGCCTGGCACTGTCAAACGCTGTTTGGCTCTGTTTGGCTCTGCCAGGCTCTGTTTGGCTTTGTTTGGAACAATTTGGCTATGTTTAGCTCTGTTTCACTCTTTTGGCGCTGCCAGGCTATGTTTGGCTCTGCCACAGTCTGGTTGGCTCTGATTTGCTGTGCCAGGCTCTGTTTAGTCCTGCTGGCCCTGTTTGGCTAGGCTTGGCTCTATGTGGCGCTGCCTGGCACTGTCAAACGCTGTTTGGCTCTGTTTGGCTCTGCCAGGTGCTGTTCAGCTCCCTTTGGCACTGTTTGGCTCTGCCAGGCTCTGTTTGGCTTTGTTTGGAACAATTTGGCTATGTTTAGCTCTGTTTCACTCTTTTGGCTCTGCCAGGCTATGTTTGGCTCTGTTTGCCTCTGCTTGATCTGCCAGGCAGTGCCAGCCTGTTTGCCTCTGACAGGCATCTCCTGGCTCTGAGTGACTCTGCCAGGGTCTGTGCGGCTGTGTTTGGCTCTTTGAGGCTCTGTATGGCTCTTTTGTCTAGATTGGTTCTTCCAGGCACTTCCAGGTTCTTCCAGGCACTGTCAGGCTCTGTTTGGCTCTGTCAGGCTGTGTTTGGCTCTGCCAGGCTCTGAATTCTCTCTCCAGTCTCTGTTTGGCTCTGCCAGGCTCTGTCATGCTCTGTTTGGCTCTGTCAGTTAGTGTTTGGCTCTGTCAGGCTCTGCATTCTCTCTCCAGACTCTGTTTGCCTCTGCCAGGCTCTGCCATCCTTTGTTTGGCTCCGTCAGGCTCTGTTTGGCTTTGTTAGGCTCTGCCAGGCTGTGCTAAGCTCTGCCAGCATTGCAGTCTCTGTATTTTCTCTGTTTGGCTCTGTTTGTGTTTGCCAGGTGCTGCCAGCCTCTCTTTGTCTCTGCCACACTCTGTTTGGTTCCGTCTCACTCTGCCAGGCTCTGTTTGGATGTGTTTGGCCATGCTTGGCTCGGTTTGGCTATGTTTGGATTTGTATGGCTCTGTTTGGCTCTGCCAGGTGCTGTCCGGCTCACTCTGGCACTGTTTGGCTCTGCCGGGCTCTGTATGGCTCTGTTTGGCACTATTTGTTAATGTTTGGCTCTGCTTTGCACTGTTTAGCTCTTCCAGACTCTGATTGGCTCTGCCAGGGTCTGCCAGGCTCCGGCAGGCTCTGTTTGGATCTGTTGGGCTCTGCCTGGGTCCTTTTGGCTCTCTTTGGCACTATTTGGCTATGTTTGGCTCTGTTTGTCTCTGTTTGAGCTCCCAGGATCTGTTTGGCTCTGCCTGGCTTTGATTGGCTCTGCCAGGCTCTGCAAGTCTTCGCCAGGTTCTCTTTCGATCTGTCTTGCTCTGGTAGGGTCCTTTTGGCTCTGTCAGGTGCCGTTTTACTCTGATTGGCTCTGGTTGGCGCTTTTTATCCCTGTTTGGCTCTGTATGGCCCTGCCAGGCTCTGTTTGGCTCCGTTAGGCTCTGTTTGGTTCTGCCATGCTCAGCCAGGCTCTGCCAGGTTCTGTTTGGCTTTGTTTGGAACAATTTGGCTATCTTTGGCTCTGTTTCACTCTTTTGCCTCTGCCAGGCTCTGTTTGGCTCTGTTTGCCTTTGCTTGATCTGCCAGGCTCTGTTTGGCACTGCCAGCCTGTTTGGCTCTGACAGGCACCTCCAGGCTCTGTTTGACTCTGCCAGGGTTTGTTCAGCTCTGTTTGGCTCTTCGAGGCTCTGTTTGTCTCTGTTTGTCTAGGTTTGGCTCTTCCAGGCACTTCCAGGTTCTTCCAGGCACTATCAGGCTCTGTTTGGCTCTGTCAGGCTCAGTTTGGCTCTGTTTAGCTTTGTTTGGTGCTGCAAGGCTCAGTTTGGCTCTGCTGGGCTCTGTTTGTCTCTCCAAGCTCTGTCTGCCTCTGCCAGGGTCTGCCAAGCTCTGTTTGGCTGTTTCAGGCTCCGTTTGGCTCTGTTTCGCTCTGCCAGGCTCAGCCTGGCTCTGTTTGGCTCTGCCAGGTTATGTTTGGCTCTGTCAGGCTCTGCATTCTCTCTCCAGGCTCTGTTTCCCTCTGCCAGGCTCTGCTGTCCTCTGTTTGGCTGCGTCAGGCTCTCTTTGGCACTATTTGGCTCTGTTTGGCTCTGCCAGGCTCTGGTTGGCTCTGTTTGTCTCTGCTTGATCTGCCAGGCTCTGTTTGGCACTGCCAGCCTGTTTGGCTCTGTCAGGCACCTCCAGGCTCTGTTTGACTCTGTCAGGGTCTGTTCGGCTCTGTTTGGCTCTTCGAGGCTCTGTTTGTCTCTGTTTGTCTAGGTTTGGCTCTTCCAGGATCTTCCAGGATGTTCCAGGCAATGTCAGGCTCTGTTTGGCTTTGCCAGGTTCTGTTCAGCACTGTTTGGCTATTTGAGGCTCTTTCTGGCTCTGTTTGTCTAGGTTTGACTCTTCCAGGCACTTCCAGGCTCTTCCAGGCACTGTCAGGCTCTATTTGGCTCTGTCTGGCTCTGTCAGGCTGTGTTTGGCTCAGCCAGGCTCTGAATTCTCTCTCCAGGCTCTGTTTGCCTCTGCCAGGCTCTGCCATGCTCTGTTTGGCTCTGTCAGGCTCTGTTTGTCTGTGTTGGGCTGTGCCAGCTACTGTTTGACTCTGCCAGGCTCTGCATTCTCTTTCCAGGCTGTGTTTTTCCTTTGCCAGGCTCTGCCATCCTTTCTTTAGCGCCGTCAGGCTCTGTTTGTCTCTGTTAGGCTCTGCCAGGCTCTGCTAAGCCCTGCCAGGCTTTGCAGTCACTGTATTGTCTCTGTTTGGCTCTGTTTCGCTCTGCCAGTCTCAGCCAGGCTCTTTTTGGCTCTGTTTGGCTCTGCCACGATCAGCCAGGCTCTGCCAGGTTCTGTTTGGCTTTTTTTTTGGAACAATTTGGCTATGTTTGGCTTTGTTTTACTGTTTTGGCTCTGCCATGCTCTGTTTGGCTCTTTTTGCCTCTGCTTGATCTGCCAGGCTTTGTTTGGCACTGCCAGCCTGTTTGACTCTGACAGGCATCTCCAGGGTCTGTTTGACTCTGCAGGGTCTGTCTGGCTCTGTTTGGCTCTTTGAGGCTCTGTTTGGCTCTGTTTGTTTAGGTTTGGCTCTTGCAGGCTCTCGCAGGCTGTTCCAGGCACTGTTAGGCTCAGTTTGGCTCTGCCAGGTTCTGTTCAGCACTGTTTGGCTCTTTGAGGCTCTGTATGGCTCTGTTAGTCTAGGTTTGGCTCTTCCTGACACTTCCAGGCTCTTCCAGGCACTGCCATGCTCTGTTTGGCTCTGTCAGGCCATGTGTGGCTCTTCCAGGCTCTGAATTCTCTCTCCAGTCTCTGTTTGACTCTGCCAGCCTCAGCCATGCTCTGTTTGGCTCTGTCAGGCCATGTTTGGCTCTTCCAGGCTCTGAATTCTCTCTCCAGTCTCTGTTTGACTCTGCCAGCCTCAGCCATGCTCTGTTTGGCTCTGTCAGGCTTTATTTGGCTCTGTATGTCTGTGTTTGGCTGTGTCAGGTAATGTTTGCCTCTGCCAGGCTCTGCCATCCTCTGTTTGGCTCTATCAGGCTCTGTTTGGCTCTGTTATGCTCGGCCAGGCTCTGTTATGCTCTGCCAGGCTTTGCAGTCTCTGTATTGTCTCTGTTTGGCTCTGTTTCGCTCTGCTAGGCTCAGCCAGGCTCTGTTTGGCTCTGTTTGTGTCTGCCAGGCTCTGCCAGCATCTGCTTGTCTCTGCCACTCTCTGTTTGGCTCTGTTTTACACTGCCAGGCTCTGCTTGGATGTGTTTGGAACTGTGTGGCTCTACCATGCTCTGTTTGGCTCTGTTTGGCCACGTTTGGCTTGGTTGGCTATGTTTGGATCTGTATGGCTCTGTTTGGCTCTGCCAGGGTCCTTTTGGTTCTCCTTGGCACTATTTGGCTATGCTTGGTTCTCTTTGTCTCTGTTTGAGCTGCCAGACTCTGTTTGGCTCTGCTTTGATTGGCTCTGCAAGGCTCTGCAAGGCTTTGCCAGGTTATGTTTCGATCTGTCTGACTCTGGTAGGGTCCTTTTGGCTCTGCCAGCTGCTGTTTCACTCTGATTGGCTCCGTTCGGCTCTATTTGTACCTGTCTGGCTCTGTATGGCTCTGCCAGGCCCCGTTTGGCTCTGTTTGGTTCTGTTTGGCTCTGTTAGGCTCTGTTTGGCTCTACCAAGCTCAGCCAGGCTCTGCCAGGCTGTGTTTGGCACTATTTGGCTCTGCCAGGCTCTGCTAAATTCTGCCAGGCTCTGCAGGCTCTGTACTGTCTCTGCTTGGCTGTGTTTGGCTCTGTCCAGCTCTGTTTGGCTCTGTATGGCTCTATTTGTGTCTGCCAGGCCCTGATGGACTCTGTTTGGCTCTGTCAGGATCTGTTTGGCTCTGTTGGTGTCTGTTTTGCTCTGTTTGGCTTTGCTTGGCTCTGTCAGCCTCTGTTTGGCTCTGCCACACTCTGTTTGGCTCTATTTTGTTGTGCTCGGCTCTGTTTGGCCCTGTTTAGCCCTGTTTGGCTAAGTCTGGCTCTGTCTGGCACTGTCAGGTGCTGTTTGGCTCTATTTGGCTCTGCCAGGTGCTGTTCGGCTCTCATTGGCACTGTTTGGTTCTGCCAGGCTCTGTTTGGCTTTGTTTGGAACAATTTGGCTATGTTTGGCTCTGTTTTACTCTTTTGGCTTTGCCAGGCTCTGTTTGCCTCTGCTTGATCTGCCAGGCTCTGTTTGGCAGTGCCAGCCTATTTGGCTCTGACAGGCACCTCCAGGTTCTGTTTGAATCTGCCAGGGTCTGTTCAGCTCTGTTTGGCTCCTCGAGGCTCTGTTTGTCTAGGTTGGTTCTTCCAGGCACTTCCAGGCTATTCCAGGCACTGTCAGGCTCTATTTGTCTCTGTCTGGCTCTGTCAGGCTGTGTTTGGCTCAGCCAGGCTCTGAATTCTCTCTCCAGGCTCTGTTTGCCTCTGCCAGGCTCTGTCATGCTCTCTTTGGCTCCTTCAGGCTCTATTTGGCTCTGTTTGGCTCTGCCAGGTAATGTCTGGCTCTGCCAGGTACTGCATTCTCTCTCCAGACTCTGCTTGCCTCTGTCAGGCTCTGCCATCCTCTGTTTGGCTCTGTCAGGCTCTGTTTGGCCCTGCCACACTCTATTTAGGTCTCTTTGGCTCAGCCTGGCTCTGTTTGGATGTTTTTGGCACTGTGTGTCTCTGTCTGGCTCTTTTTGGCTCCGTTTGGCTCTCTATGGCTCTGCCTGGCTTTGACAGGTGCTGTTTGTCTCTGTTTGGCCCTGCGAGGCTCTGGTTAGCTCATTAAGCTCTGTTTGGTCTGCCATGTTCAGCCAGGCTCTGCTTGGCTGTTTGGCTCTGTCAGGTTCTGTTTGGCTCTCTTTGCCTCTGCTTGATCTGCCAGGCTATGTTTGGCACTGCCAGCCTCTGTTTGGCTCTTCAGGCACCTCCAGGCTCTGTTTGACTCTGCCACGGTCTGTTTGGCTCTGTTTGGCTCTGCCGGCCTCTGCCAGCCTCTGTTTGGCTCTGCCACACTCTGCTTAGATCTGTTTAACTTTGCCAGGCTGTGTTTGGATATGTTTGGCACTGCTTGTCTCTGTCTGACTCTGTTTGGCTCTGTTTGGTCATGTTTGGTTCTGCTTGGCTATGTTTGGCTCTGTTAGGATCTGTTTGTGTCTGCCAGGCTCTGCCAGCTTTTGTTTGGCTCTGCCACACCCTGTTTGGCTCCGTTTGGCTTGGTTGGCTATGTTTGGATCTGTATGGCTCTGTTTGGCTCTGCCAGGCTCTGTTTGGATGTGTTTGGAAATGTGTGGCTCTGCCATGCTCTGTTTGGCTCTGTTTGGCTTGGTTGGCTATGTTTGGATCTGTATGGCTCTGTTTTGCTCTGCTAGGCACTGTCCGGTCTCTCTGGCACTGTTTGGCTCTGCCGGGCTCTGTTTGACAATATTTGGTTATGTATGGCTCTGTTTGGCTCTGCCAGACTCTGATTGGCTCTGCCAGACACTGCCAGGCTCCCCCAGGCTCTGTTTGGATCCATGGGGCTCTGCCAGGGTCCTTTTGGCTCTCTTTGGCACTATTTGGCTATGTTCGGCTCTCTTTGCCTCTGCTTGAACTGCCAGGCTCTGTTTGGTCTGCCAGGCCTTCATTGGCTCTGCCAGGATTTGATTGGCTCTGCCAGGCTCTGCAAGTCTCCGCCAGGTTCTGTTTCAATCTGTCTGGCTCTGGCAGGGTCCTTTTGTCTCTGTTTCATTCTGATTGGCACCATTTGGCTCCCTTTGTCCCTGTATGGATCTGTATGGCTCTGCCAGGCTCTGTTGGGTTCTGTTAGGCTCTGTTTGGCTCTGCCACACTCAGCCAGGCTCTGTTTGGCACTGTTTGGCTCTGTTAGGTTCTGTTTGGCTCTGCCAGGCTCTGCTAAGTTCTGCCAGGCTTTGCAGGTTCAGTATTGTCTCTGTTTGGCTCTGTGTGGCTCTACCAGCCTCTGTTTGGCTCTGTTTGGCTCTGTTTGTGTCTGCCAGGCCCTGACAGACTCTGTTTTGCTCTGTCATGAGCTGTTTGGTTCTATTTGTTTCTGTTTTGCTCTGTTTGGCTTTGCTTGGCTCTGCCAGCCTCTGTTTGTCTCTGAAACAAAAACAGAATTACCTGGAGAAACTCAGCAGGTCTGGCAGCATCGGTGGAGAAGAAAAGAGTTGATGTTTCGAGTCCTCATGACCCTGGGTCATGAGGACTCGAAACGTCAACTCTTTTCTTCTCCGCCGATGCTGCCAGACCTGCTGAGTTTTTCCAGGTAATTCTGTCTTTGTTTTGGATTTCCAGCATCTGCAGTTTTTTTGTTTTTATCTCTGTTTGTCCCTGATTTGCTGTGTCAGGCTCTGCCTGCTCCTGTTTGGCCCTGTTTGGCTAAGCATGGCTCTGTATGGCTCTGCCTGGCACTGTCAGGCGCTATTTAGCTCTGTTTAGCTCTGCCAGGTACAGTTCGACTATCTTTGCCACTGTATGGCTGTGCCAGGCTCTGTTTGGCTTTGTTTGGAACAATTTGGCTATGTTTGGCTCTGTTTCACTCTTTGGCTCTACCAGGCTCCTTTTGGCTCTGTTTGGCTCTGCTTGATCTGCCAGGCTCTGTTTGGCACTGCCAGCATGTTTGGCTCTGACAGGCACCTCCTGGCTCTGTTTGGCTCTGCCAGGGTCTTCCAACACTGTTTGGCTCTTTGAGGCTCTGTATGACTCTGTTTGTCTAGGTTTGGCTCTTCTAGGCAATTCCAGGCACTGCCAGGCTCTGTTTGGCTCTGTCTGGCTCTGTCAGGCTCTATTTGGCTCTGTTTAGCTCTGCTGGGTGCTGTCAGCCTCTGTTTGGCTCTGCTAGGCTCTGGACTCTCTCTCCAGGCTTTGTTTGCCTCTGCCAGGTTCTGCCATGCTCTGTTCGGTTCCTTCAGACTCAATTTGGCTCTGTTTGGCTCTGCCAGGTAATGTTTGGCTCTGCCAGGCTCTGCATTCTCTCTCCAGGCTCTGTTTGCCTCTGCCAGGCTCTGCCATCCTCTGTCTGGCTCCATTAGGCTCTGTAGTCTCTGTATTGTCTCTGTTTGTCTCAGTTTTGCACTGCCAGGCTCAGCCAGGCTCTGTTTTGCTCTGCCACACTTTGTTTGGCACCATTTTACTCTGCCATGCTCTGTCTGGCTCTTTTTGGCCATGTTTGTCTCAGCTTGGCTATGTTTGGATCTGAATGGCTCTGTTTTGCTCTGTCTGGCACTATTTGGTTATGTTTGGCTCTGTTTTGCTCTGTGTGGCTCTGCCAGACTCTGCCAGGCTCCGCCAGGCTCTGTGTGGATCTGTTGGGCTCTGCCAGGGTCCTTTTGGCTCTCTTTGGCACTATTTGTCTATATTTGGCTCTCTTTGTCTCTGTTTGAACTGCCAGGCTCTGTTTGGCTCTGCCTGGATTTGATTGGCTCTGCCAGGCTCTGCAAGGCTCCGCCAGGTTCTATTTCGATCTGTATGGCTCTGGCAGGGAACCTTTGGCTCTGCCAGGTGCAGTTTCACTCTGATTGGCTCTGTTTGGCTCTCTTTGTCCCTGTTTGGATCTGTATGGCTCTGCCAGGCTCTGTTTGGCGCGGTTAGGCTCTGTTTGGCTTTGCCACGCTCAGCCAGGCTCTGCCAGGCTCTGCATGCTCTGTATTGTCTCTGTTTGGCTCTGTTTGGCTCTGTTTGGCTCTGCCAGGCTCTGCATGCTCTGTATTATCTCTGTTTGGCTCTGCTAGGCTCTGTTTAGCTCTGTTTGGCTCTGTTTGTGTCTGCCAGGCCCTGATAGTCCCTGTTTTGCTCTGTCAGGATCTGTTTGGCTCTGTTTGGGTCTGCTTTGCTCTGTTTGGCATTGCTGGTCTCTACCAGCCTCTGTCTGGCTCTGCCACGCTCTGTTTGGCTCTGTTTTGCTGTGCCAGGATCTGTTCGGCCCTGTGTGGCACTGTTTGGCTAAGCTTGGCTCTGTATGGCTCTGCCTGGCATTGTCAAGCACTGTTTGGCTCTGTCTGTCTCTGTCAGGGGCTGTTTGGCTCTCTTTGGCACTGTTTGGCTGTGCCAGGCTCTGTTTGGCTTTGTTTGGAACAATTTGGCTTCGTTTGGCTCTGTTTCACTCTTTTGGCTCAGCCAGGCTCTGTTTGCTTCTGCTTGATCTGCCAGGCTATGTTTAGTTCTTTAAGCTCTGTTTGGTCTGCCATGCTCAGCCAGGCTCTGCCAGGCTCTGCTTGTCTGTTTGGCTCTGTCAGGCTCTGTTTGGCTCTGTCTGGCTCTGTCAGGCTCTGTTTAGCTCTGTTTGGCTCTGTTTTGCTCTGTTTGGCTCTGCCGGGCTCTGCCAGCCTCTGTTTGACTCTGTTTGGATCTGTTTGGCTATGTTTGGTTCTGCGTTGCTCTGTTTGGCTCTCTTTGGCTCTGCTGGGCTCTGTTGTGCTGTTTTAGGATCTGCCAGGCTCTGCTTGGTTCTGCTAGCCTCGTTTAGCTCGTTAAGCTCTGTTTGGGTCTGCCATGCTCAGCCAGGCTCTGCCAGGCTCTGCTTGGCTGTTTGGCTCTGTTAGGCTCGGTGTGGCTCTGCCAGGTTCTGCTAAACACTGCCAGGCTGTGCAGGCTCTGTATTGTCGCTCTTTGGCTCTGCCAGGCTCTGTTTAGCTCTCTTTGGCTCTTTCTTGCTCTGTCTGTCTCAGTCAGGCTCTGCCAGCCTCTGTTTGGCTCTGCCATACTCTGTTTAGATCTGTTTGGCTCTGCCAGGCTAAATTTGGATATGTCTGGCACTGTGAGTCTCTGTCTGACTCTATTTGGCTCTGTTTGGTTCTGTTTGGCTCTGTTTGGCTCTGCTTGGTGCTGTTTGACTCTGTATGGCTCTGCATGGCTCCGACAGGTGCTGTTTGTCTCTGTCTGGCTCTGTCAGGCGCTATTCTGCTCTCTTTGGCACTGTTTGGCACTATTTGGCTATGTTTGGCTCTCTTTGTCTCTGTTTGAACTGCCAGGCTCTGTTTGGCTCTGCCTGCCTTTGATTGGCTCTGCCAGGCTCTGCAAGGCTCCGCCAGGTTCTGGTTCGATCTATCTGGCTTTGGTAGGGTCCATTTGGCTCTGCCAGGTGCAGATTCACTCTGATTGGATCGGTTTGGCTCTCCTTGTCCCTGTTTGGCTCTGTATGACTCTGCCAGGCCCTGTTTGTCTCGGTTAGGCTCTGTTTAGCTCTGCCACGCTCAGCCAGGCTCTGCCAGGCTCTGTTTGGCACTGTTTGGCTCTGTTAGGCTCTGTTTGGCTCTTCAAGGCTCTGCTAAGTTCTGCCAGGCTCTGCATGCGCTGTCTTGTCTCTGTTTGGCTCAGTCAGGCTCTGTTTGGCTCTGTTTGGGTCTGTTTTGCTCTGTTTGGCTTTGCTTGACTCTGCCCGCCTCTGTTTGGCTCTGCCACACTGTGTTTGGCTCTGTTTTGCTGTGCCAGGCTCTGTTTGGTCCTGTTTGGCTACGCTTAGCTCCGTATGGTTCTGCCTGGCAATGTCAGGCGCTGTTTGGCTCTGTCTGTCTCTGTCAAGTGCTGTTTGGCTCTCTTTGGCACTGTTTGGCTGTGCCAGGCTCTGTTTGTCTTTGGAACAATTTGGCTATGTTTGGCTCTGTTTCACTCTTTTGGCTCTGCCAGGCTCTTTTTGGCTCTCTTTGCCTCTGCCTGATCTGCCAGCCTCTGTTTGGCTCTGCCACTCTCTGTTTAGATCTGTTTAGCTCTGCCAGGCTCTGTTTGGATATGTTTGGCACTGTGACTCTCTGTCTGACTCTGTTTGGCTCTGTTTGGCAATGTTTGGCTCTGCTTGGCTCCGTTTGGTTTTCCCAGGCTCTGTTTGGTTCTGCCAGACTCTGTTATGCTCTGTCAGGCTCTGCAGGCTCTGGTCTGCTTTGTGTGGCTCTGTTTGTGTCTGCCAGGTCCTGATAGACTCTGTTTGGCACTGTCAGGATCTGTTTGGCTCTGTTTGGGTCTGTTTTACTCTGTTTGTCTTTGTTTGGCTCTGCCAGGTTATGCCAGCCTCTGTGTGGCTCTGCCACACTCTGTTTGGCTCTGTTTTGCTCTGCCAGCTTCTGTTTGACACTGTTTGATCATGGTTGGCTCCGCTTGGCTCTGCCTGGCTCTGCCAAGTGCTGTTTGGCTCTGTTTGGCTCTGCCAGGTGCTGTTCGGCTCTCTTCAGCACTATTTGGCTCTGCCAGGCTCTGTTTGGCTTTGTTTGGCACTACTTGACTTTGTTTGGCTCTGTTTGGCTCTGCCAGGCCCTGTTTGGCTCTGTTTGGCTCTTTGAGGCTCTGTTTGGCTCTGTTCGTCTAGGCTTGGCTCTTCCTGGCTGTTTCAGGCTCTGTCAGGCTCTGTTTGGCTCTGCCACGCTCAGCCAGGCTCTGCCAGGCTCAAAACAAAAACAGAATTACCTGGAAAAACTCAGCAGGTCTGGCAGCATCGGCGGAGAAGAAAAGAGTTGACGTTTCGAGTCCTCATGACCCTTCGACTGAACTTGAGTTCGAGTCCAAGAAAGAGTTGAAATATAAGCTGGTTTAAGGTGTGTGTGGGGGGGTGGGGGGGGGGGGGGGGGTGGAGAGAGAGAGAGAGAGAGAGAGAGAGAGAGAAGTGGTGGGGGTTGGTGTGGTTGTAGGGACAAACAAGAAGTGATAGAAGCAGATCATCAAAAGATGTCACAAACAACAGAACAAAAGAACACATAGGTGTTAAAGTTGGTGATATCATCTAAACGAATGTGCTAATTAAGAATGGATGGTAGGGCACTCAAGGTATAGCTCTAGTGGGGGTGGGGCGAGCATAAAAGATTTAAAAATATTTAAAAATAATGGAAATAGGTGGGAAAAGAAAAATCTATATAATTTATTGGAAAAAAACAAAAAGAAGGGGGAAACAGAAAGGGGGTGGGGATGGAGGAGGGAGCTCAAGACCTAAAGTTGTTGAATTCAATATTCAGTCCGGAAGGCTGTAAAGTCCTTAGTCGGAAGATGAGGTGTTGTTCCTCCAGTTTGCGTTGGGCTTCACTGGAACAATGCAGCAAACCAAGGACAGACATGTGAGCAAGAGAGCAGGGTGGAGTGTTAAAATGGCAAGCGACAGGGAGGTTTGGGTCATC
This sequence comes from Carcharodon carcharias, assembly GCF_017639515.1. Classification (NCBI taxonomy): domain Eukaryota; kingdom Metazoa; phylum Chordata; class Chondrichthyes; order Lamniformes; family Lamnidae; genus Carcharodon; species Carcharodon carcharias. The sequence goes on along the minus strand of NC_054481.1, from coordinate 69,577,879 downwards.
CTTGCAGACAGACCGCAGGTGTTCTGCAAAGCGGTCGCCCAGTTTACATTTGGTCTCTCCAATGTAGAGGAGACCGCATTGGGAGCAACGAAAACAGTAGACTAAGTTGGGGGAAATGCAAGTGAAATGCTGCTTCACTTGAAAGGAGTGTTTGGGCCCTTGGACGGTGAGGAGAGAGGCAGTGAAGGGGCAGGTGTTGCATCTTTTGCGTGGGTATGGGGTGGTGCCATAGGAGGGGGTTGAGGAGTAGGGGGTGATGGAGGAGTGGACCAGGGTGTCCCGGAGGGAGCGATCCCTACGGAATGCCGATAGGGGGGTTGAAGGGAAGATGTGTTTGGTGGTGGCATCATGCTGGAGTTGGCGGAAATGGCGGAGGATGATCCTTTGAATGCGGAGGCTGGTGGGGTGATAAGTGAGGACAAGGGGGACCCTATCATGTTTCTGGGAGGGAGGAGAAGGCATGAGGGCGGATGTGCGGGAGATGGGCTGGACACGGTTGAGGGCCCTGTCAACAACCGTGGGTGGAAAACCTCGGTTAAGGAAGAAGGAGGACATGTCAGAGGAACTGTTTTTGAAGGTAGCATCATCGGAACAGATGTGACGGAGGCGAAGGAACTGAGAGAATGGGATGGAGTCCTTAGAGGAAGCGGGGTGTGAGGAGCTGTAGTCGAGGTAGCTGTGGGAGTCGGTGGGTTTGTAATGGATATTGGTGGACAGTCTATCACCAGAGATTGAGACAGAGAGGTCAAGGAAGGGAAGGGAAGTGTCAGAGATGGACCACGTGTAAATGATGGAGGGTGGAGATTGGAAGCAAAATTAATAAATTTTTCCAAGTCCCGACGAGAGCATGAAGCAGCACCGAAGTAATCATCGATGTACCAGAGAAAGAGTTGTGGATGGGGGCCGGAGTAGGACTGGAACAAGGAATGTTCCACATACCCCATAAAGAGACAGGCATGGCTGGGGCCCTGCTAGGTTCTTTTGGCTCTGTTTGGCTCTGCCAGACTCTTTTTGGCTCTGTTGGTCGCTGTCTGGCTTTGCCAGGTTCTGTTTGGCTCTGTTTGGTTCTGTTTTAGTTCTGTTTGGCTCTGCTTGGCTCTGTTTGGCCCTGCAATGCTCTGCTTGGCACTGTTTGGCTCTGCCAGGCTCTGTTTGGTTGTGTTCTGCTCTGCCAGACTCTCTTTGGCTCTGTATAGCTCTTTTTGGCTCTTTTTGGCCCGGTTTGGCTCTGATTGGCTCTGCCAGGCTATGTTTGCCTCTGTCTAGCTCTGCCAGGCTCTCTTGGCTCTGTTTCATTCTGTTTTAGTTCTCTTTGGCTCTGTTTGTCTCTGCCAGACTCTTTTTGGCTCTGTTGGTCTGTGTTTGGCACTGCTTAGCTCTGCCTGGCTCTTTTTGGTTCTGTTTAGCTCTCTTTGACTCTGCTTAGCTCTCTTTGACTATGCCAGGCTGTGTTTGGCTCTGTTTGGCCCTGCTAGGCCCTTTTGGCACTGTATGGCTCTGTTTGACTCAGACTGGCATTTTTTGGCTCTGTTTGGCTCTGTTTGGCTTTGCCAGGCTCTCTTAGGCTCTGTTTGGTTCTGTTTTAGTTATGTATGGGTCTGTTTGGCTCTTTTTAGCTCTGTTTGTCTCTGGCATGCTTTGTTTGGCATTGTTTGTCTCTGCCAGGCTCTGTTTTGCACTGTTTGGCTCTGTATGGCTATGTTTGGCTCTTCCTGGCTCTGTTAGGCACTGCTAGGCTCTATTCTGCTCTGCCAGGCTCTGTTTGGTTTAGTTTGGCTGTGTTTGGGTCTGCCAGTCTATGTTAGGGTCAGTTTGGATCTGCCAGTCTGTTTGGCTCTGTTTGGTTCTGTTTTGTTTCTGCTTGGCTCTGCATGGCCCTGTTTGGCTCTGTTTGTCTTTGCCATGCTTTGTTTGACCCTGTTTCACTCTGCCAGGCTCTGTGTAGCTCTGTGTGGCTCTGTGTGGCTCTGTTTGTCTCTGCCAGGCTCTATTTGGCTGTTTGGCTCTGCCATGCTATGTTTGTCTCTGTTTGGCTCTGTTTGGCTCTGCCTGGTTCTTTTTGCCAATGTTTGGCTCTGCCAGGCTCTTTTTGGTTCTGCCAAGCTCTGCCAGGCTCTGTTTGGCTCTGTTAGGCACTGCTTGGCAATGCTTGGCTCTGTTTGGCTCTGCCAGGCCATGTTTGGCTCTGCAAGGCTCTGTTTGGCTCTGTTTGGCTCTATTTGGCTCTGTCAGGCACAACCAGGCTCTGTTTGGCTCTGTCTGGCTCTGCTAGGCTCTGTTTCGCTCTGCTTGTCTCTGCCAGGCTCTGTGTGGCTCAGCTTTGCTCAGTTTGGTTCTTTCTGGCTCTCTTTAGCTCTCCCAGGCTCTGTTTGGCTCTGCGAGGCTCAGCTTGGCTCTGCCAGGCTCTGTTTGGCTCTGTATTGCTCTGACAGCCTCTGCTTGGCTCTGTTTGGGCTGTGTTTGGCTCTGCCAGGCTATGTTAGTCTCTTTCTGGCTCTGCCAGCCTTTGCTTGGCTCTTCTTGGTTCTGTTAGGCACTGCTTGGCTCTGTCTTGCTTTGCTGTGCTCTGTTTGGCTCTGCAAGACTCTGTTTGGCACCATTTCACTCTGCTGAGCTCTGCCAGGCTCTGTTTGCCTCTGCCAGGCACTGCTTGGCAATGCTTGGATATGTTTGGCTCTGCCAGGCTCTGCTTGGCTCTGAATGGCTCTGCCAGGCTCTGTTTGGCTCTGCTGGGCTCTGTTTGGCTCTGTTTGGCTCTGCCAGGGTATGTTTGGCTCTGTTTGGCTCTGCCAGGCTCTCTTTGGCTCTGTTTGTTTCTGTTTTAGTTCTGTTTGGCTCTGCTTGTCTCTGTGTGGCTCTGTTTGTCTCTGCCATGCTCTGCTTGGCACTCTTTTGCTCTGCCAGGCTCTGTTTGGCCATGTTTGGCTTAGTTTGGCTTTGCCAGGTTCTGGTTAGCTCTGTTTGGCTTTGTTAGGCTCTCTTTGTCTCTGTTTGGCTCTGCTAGTCTTTGTTTGGCTCTGTTTGATTCTGTTTTAGTTCTGTTTGGCTCTGCTTGGCTCTTTTTTCGCTTTGTTTGTCTCTGCCTGGCTCTTTTTGGCTCTGTTTGGTTCTGCCAGGCTCTGTCTGGCTCTGCCAGGCTCTGTTTGGCTCTGTTTTGCTCTGTTTGGCTCCAGTGATCAGGTTTAAAATGTTATTTTGTCGGTCTGGGGAAACAGTACTGTCCCCCAGGGATGTAGAACCATAGAAAATTTATAGCACAGAAAGAGGCCATTCAGCCCATCCTGTCTGTGCCAGCTGAGAAATAAAAAACAAAAAGCCAGCTGCCCATTTTAATCCCAACTTCCAGAACATGGTCCACAGCCTTGCAGACTACAGTACTTCAGGTGCAGATCCCAGAACCTTTTAAATGAGATGAGGGTTTGTGCCTCCACCACCAAACCAGGCAGAGAATTTGAAACATACAACATCTTCTGGGTGAAGAAGTTTTTCTCCATGTCCCCTCTCATCCTTTCACCAATCACCTTAAATCTGTGCTCCCTGTTAATTGACCTGTCTGCCAGGGGAAACAAGTCTTTCCTGTTTACTTGATCTAGGCCCATGTTAATCTTGTCCACCTCAATTACCTCGGTTCCACGGAAAACAACACTAGCCTATCCAATCTTTCCTCATAGCTGCTATTTTTAAGCCCTGGTAACATTCTTGTAAATCTCCTCTGTATTATCTCCAGACCAGTTATGTCCTTCCTGAAATATATTGACCAGAACTGTGCAAAAGATTCCAGTTGTAGCCTAACCAGTATTTTACACAGTTCCAGCTTCCAGCGTTACATCCCTGCTTTTGTATTCTATGGGTGGGGTTTTCCAGCCCTGCCTACTTTCAGGAACGTCCAGTCCTGCTGAAAGTCAACAGACTTATGGCTGGGTCACTGAATCTCCCATGGCGGGTTCCGCCACGACAGGGCTGGAAAATCCCGGCCTATTCCTTTATATTCTATACAAATCTTCACATGATGATATAAGAGACACATGACAAGAGTTGAGAGGAAGAATGCTTCTGGCTTAGATAGAGTAACACCTAGTCATGTTTACCTGTTTATAATTATGTTTATCCAATAAGCCAGTTATTGTTCAGACATATCAATGTCTTAATAATCATTCCTCAGCCAGTCACAACCAACATACAACATGGTGGCAGCCGTGAAGAACTCCAAAATCCTGAAAAATCAACTTTAAAGAAGTTTGCAAGTCTGACCTGAAAAGGGTGCAAAATTTGAAGAGCTTGAAAGAGAGTTGAAGAACTCATAAAGCTGCTTCATTGAAGAAGTGGATTCAGAAAGAGTCAGAAAATCAGCTGCTTATCCTCAGTAATGGCTCCACCACAGCTCATGGTGGTCCACAAAGAAACCCCAATCCAGCAATAGAGTTGGAGAACTTCGCAACGACTGAGGAACTGGTGAGCAATCCTTAAAACGGATAAAAAGTTCAGTTTAACAGTGCACTAAGCTGGCTGTACTGAGCAAATTGCATCCTTAGGAAGCGTGGGTTTCCATAAACCCTGCAGTCAGGGACCAAGGTCAGCACCACTACATGTGGTGACCTTGAGGATGCAAATGAAAAAAAAAGATTGGCTGCATATACTCGATTCTCCAGGGAAGAAGAGGAAGAGAGTAGGATAGTAACTTCAAACAAATAGTTTTTAAAAAAACTCTGCAAAGTTTAAGATGCAAATACCTAAAAGGGATGGTGACCTCAGTGGGTCTCAGTGAGAGGCTGATCAGTGTGAGAAAACTGCATTAATGCAGGAGAAGTTTAAAAATTAAGGCAAGCTAAAGTTGGAGTAGCAGTGGATTCCAAGTTTACATCACCTGAGAGGTTTGGATATATGGAACGACCAAATCAAACTTAGAATTGGGGCCTTAGGAGGAAAAGATTCCAAATTGCTTCAGGGTTGGACAATAAGCCTGAAGCTGAACGAGTCAATACATTTTTTATTTGTTCATGGGATGTGGGCATCACTGGGAAAGCCAGTATTTGTTGCCCATCCCTAATTTTCCTTGTTCAAAGGACATTTAAGAGTGAACCACATTGCTGTGGATCTGAAGTCACATGTAAGCCAGACCAGATAAGGACAGTAGATTTCCTTTCCTAAAGGACGTTAGTGAACCAGATGGGTTTTTACAACAATTAACAATGGTTTCAAGGCCATCATTAGACTTTTAATTCCAGACAGTTTCTGAATTCAAATTCCACCACCTACCATGGTGGGATTCGAACCCAGGGATGCAAAGCAGCTCAGTGACAATATCGCTATGCCACCACCTCCCCTAGGTACTTTACTCGAGTGGAACAATTGCAGATGATGTTATTGCAAGACAAGGTGTTAATGAGAAATCAGACACATTTGAAGAATTCTTAAAACCCTTTGATACATTTTAATTTAAGGAGCAACAAGATTCTCAAAAGGGCCAAATTCAATAAAAGGGCCCAGAAACCAGGTGAACCGATAGATGCTTTTTTCAATGACTCAGTGAAATGGAGAAGTGAGCTAGTTGAATGCTGGGAGTAACTTTGGACTGGTTCCTGTAATGCTTACATTCTACTGAGTGTGGTGTAACATAGAAACATGGTTCTTCAATCGTGTTAAGAGGGTATATCTTTTTGGTATTTAGCCTATTAACTGCCTGCTAAGTAATATTTAGGCAATGTTGATTTTAGTTTGGTCATTACAGTGAAAGTTTTAAAATGTAAATCATGTCATGTGATCCTTTCAGTCGGTCAATGAGAATCCAGCTCACTTTTTAAAAGTTATTGGTCACTACAAGGATCCTAACACGTTTAAGGTGAGATTTTCACAATGTGCAATTTGGCATTCAGTTTCAAATGCTTAAATGTATTGTAGTTGCATATTGTTACACTAGAAGGGCCCTTGCTATGAGTAAGCATATGGTAACAATGGTCCCTTCTTGTGGTTTCATCAAAAGAGGATAATCCAGGGAGGATTATCTAACTTGAGTGTTTATCGGATATATCAGTTGGCATGAAGAATAAAGGATAACCTGTTGTTCAAAAAAAAACGTATGTCATTGGGTGGAATTTTGCTCCCCCACTGGTGTTGGAAATCACGGCGGGTGTGAGTGGACATTATGGCAGGAAGCCCAAAAATCGGTTTCATGATGTCGTGAAATCAGTTTGTGATCGTCCGCTTCACCCATCAATGGCGGGCCACATTTTCTGCCACTGGGTGTCTGAAAATTCAATAAGACCAAAAGACACGGGAGCAGAAGTAGGCCATTTGGCTCATCGAGTCTGCTCCGCCATTCAATGAGATCATGGCTGATCTGATAATCTTCAACTCTACTTTCCTGACTTTTCCTCATAACCCTTGATTCCCCTACTGATTAAAAACCTGTCTCCCTCAGCCTTGAACATACTTAACAACCCAGCCTTTACAGCCCTCTGTGGTAAAGAATTTCCCAGGTTAACTACCCTCAGAGGGAAGAAATTCCTCCTCATCTCTGTCTTGAATGGGTGACCACTTACTCTGAGATTATGCTCTCTGGTCCTAGATTCTCCCACAAGGGAAAACAACCTCTCAGCATCTAGCCTGTCAAGCCCCCAAGAATCGTACGTTTCAATAAGGTAGCCTCTCATTCTTCTAAACTCCAATGAATACAGACCCAATCTACTCAACCTCTCCTCATAAGAAAATCTCTCCATACTCGGGATTAACCTTGTAAACCTCCTCTGGATTGCCTCCAATGCCAGTCTGTCTTTCCTTAGGTAAGGGAACCAAAACTGTTCACAGTATTCTAGATGTGGTCTAAATAATGTTTCGTATAATTTTAGCAATACTTGTATGCTAGCTTTTTGGGATTCATGCACGAGGACACCCAAAACCCTCTGAGCTGCAGCCTTTTGCAGGTTTTTCCATTTAAATAATATTCAGCTATTCTATTCTACCTGCCAAAGCGCATAACCTCACATTTTCCCACATTATATTCCATCTGCCAAGTTTCTGCCCACTCACTTAACCTGTCTATATCCCCCTGTAGACTCTTTGTGTCATCCTTATCACTTGCCTTCCCACCTATTATTGTGTCATCCGCAAACTTAGCTTCCCTCATCCAAGTCATTAATATATATTGTAAATAATTGTGGCCCCAGCACTGATCCCTGTGGTACTCCACTAGTTACATGTTGCCATCCTGAAAGTGCCCCCCTTATCCCAACTCTCTGTCTTCTATTAGTTAGCCAATCCTCTATCCATGCTAATATACTACCCCCAACACCATGGGCTCTTATCTTGTTAAGTAGTCTTATCTGCAGTACCTTATCGAACACCTTTTGGAAATCCAAATATATTACATCTACTGGTTCCCCTTTATCTATCCTGCTTATTAACACCTCAAAAGAATTCTAATACATTTGTGAGGCATGATTTCCTCTTCATGAAGCCATGCTGACTCTGCTTGATTATATTATGAATTTCTAAATGCTCTGCTATTACATCCTTTATAATGGACTCTAACATTTTTCCATTGGCAGATGTTAAGCCTACTGGCCCTTTTTGAATAAAGGTGTTACATTGGCAGTTTTCCAATCATCTGGGACTTTTCCAGAATCTCAGGACCAGTACGTCCACTACCTCTGCAGCTACTTCCTTCAATATCCTAGGATGTAACTCATCAGGTCCAGGGAACTTATTGGCCTTTAACCCCATTAGTTTCCCTAGTACCTTTTCTCCAGTGATAGATATTATATTTATTTCCTCCCCCCCATTTTGCCCCTTGATTATTCTTGGAATGTTATTAGTGTCTTCTACCGTGAAGACTGATGCAAAGTATTTATTCAAGTCCTCTGCCATTTCTTGGTTCCCCATTTCTGCAGTCTCATTCTCTACGGGGCCAATGTTCACTTTGGCCTCACTCTTCCTTTTTATATATTTAAAGATGCTCTTACAGTCAGTTTAACCTCAAAGTTTATTTTCCCCCTCTTTATTATTTTTTTGGTCATCTTCTGTTGATTTTTAAAACTTTCCCAATCCTCTGTGTCATACCACTAATCTTTGCCATATTGTATAGTTTTTCTTTCAATTTGATACACTCCTTTACTTCCTTGGTTAACCATGATTGGTTTATCCCCTTCCTAGAATCCTTCTTCCTCACTGGGATATATCTTTGTTGTGAGTCATGAACTACTTTCTTAAACATCTGCCATTGTTCATCAACTGTCTTTTCTGCTAAACTCCTTTCCCAGACCGCGCCAGCCAACTCTGCCCTCATTCCATTGTAATTATCCTTATTTAAATTTAGCACAGTTGTTTCTGACCCAAGTTCTTACTCTCAAACTGAATGCTAAATTCTACCAAGTTAATGTTCACTGCTTTTGAGGGGGTCTTTTACTCTGAGATCATTTATTAAACCTGCCTCGTTACACATTACCAGATCCAAAATAGCCTGATCCCTGGCTGGATCCACAGCATATTGTTTTAGGAAGCTGTCCCAAATACATTCTATGAATTCTTGCTTGTGGCTACCTCTGCCAATTTGATTTTCCCAATCTACATGAAGATTAAAGTCACCCATGGTTAACGTACTGCTTTTTTTACATGCCCTCATTATGTTCTGATTTATTCTCTGTCCTACAGTATAGCTACTGTTAGGGGGCCTATAGACTACTCCCACCAGTGTCTTCTTCCCCTTGTTATTTCTACTTCCACCCATATGGATTCTACATCTTCTGATCCAAGATCCTTTCTTGCTACCGTACTTATTCCATCTCATACTAACAAGGCTAACTCAGCACCCTTTCCTTTGTGCCTGCCCATTCAAAAACTCACATACCCCTGAATATTTAGTTCCCAGCTTTGACCTCCCCATAACCATGTCTCCGTAATGGCTATAAGTTCATACCCACTAACCTCTATTTGTGCCATTAATTCATTTATTTTGTTCTGAATGCTACATATATTTAAGTAAAGAGCCATTAATTTTTCCTTTTTATCATTTTTCCCCTTTGACCCTATTTGCTGCTTTTTTAATGTTTGTCCCTTCCTGTCCCTTCCTATCATTGCCTAAATAGCTGCCCTGCAATGCTGTCAAATCCTTTTACTTTGTAAGCCTACTTAGCCCCTCTCCAGAACCCTCCCTCCACTCTATTTAGTTTAAAACCCTCTCTACAGCCCTGGTTTTTTGACTTGCCAGAACACTGGTCCCAGCACGGTTCAAGTGAAGCCCGTCCCACCAGAACAGCTCCCTTCTACTCCAGTACTGGTGCCAGTGCCCCATGAACTGAAACCCATTCCTCCTACACCAATCTTTGAGCCACGCATTTAACTCCTTGACTTTATTTACCCTTTGCCAGTTTGCCCATGGTTTAGGTAGTAATCCTGAGATTATTACCTTGGAGGTTCTGCTTTTTAATTTAGCTCCTAACTGTTCAAATTCTTTCAGAAGAACCTCATTTCTAGTCCTATCATTGTTGTTGGTACCAACGTGGATGATGACAACCGGATCCCTCCCCAGCCCTGAGGAGATGCCCTTAACCCTGGCACTGGGCAGGCAACACAGCCTTCGGAACTCACACTCACGGCTGCAGAGAACAGTATCCCCCTAATTATATGGCTCTCTACCACTACTATGTTCCTATTTCCGCCCCCTACTTGAATAGCTCCTTGTACTATGGGGCTGTTGTCAGTTCGTTCATCCTCCTTGCAGTCCCTGTTCTCGTCCACACAGCTTGTAAGATACTCGTAACTGTCGGACAATTGCGGGGGCTGAGGCTCCTGGGATGCTACCCCTTGGGTCCCCGTACCTGCCTCACCTGCAGTCACACCCTCCTGTCCCTGATCACAGACCAAATTTGAATTAGCTAATCTGAGGGATGTGGCTACTTCCTGGAGCAAAGTGTCCAGGTAAATTTCCCCCTCCCTGATATGGTGCAATATCTGCAGCTCAGACTCCAGCTCCTCAACTCTGATCCAAAGCTTCCCACATGCTGCAGCAGCAACACATCACCCGTCCTGCCATTGCTAACTTATTTTATTTAATTTATTGAATAATTCCTCTAGTATCCCTGCTCTTTATACTGTATTGTAATTATTCTTTTATACCAGTAACGATCTTATACTTAACAAACTATTTTTAAGAACTTCATTGTAATACATCGGCATTACATTATAAGCCCTGCTCACCTGAATCACCCCCCAGCACTGGATCATCTGGGCGTGTTGGCATGATTGCATGCTGACATGGTTCACAACAGCGTTTAAAAGGTGTACACCTGGTGAGCTGCACTTTGAGGGGAACTTTGAGGTGAGTGCACAGTAACGTTACACAACGTTCACCAGGGTCGCCTGTTTGACTTCAAGGTTGAGGCATTCAGGGGAGTGCGCAGACAAGTTGCTTTTTCCTGGCTGGCTGACAGCGTGGTGCCAGGTGAACTGCGGTTGGGGCGAGTTGGGGGCTGGCGGGGTGGGTGGGGGGGTCAGGTCAGCACGCCGTGAGACGGGTTTGGGAGGCAAGGGCTGAACTGCATCAGCGACAAGCTGGGGTCAAGTTAGGGGGGCTGTGCAAGGCAGCCCGGTCTGAAGGTAGTGCACAAGCGCATGGGGGTGGGGGGAAGGGAAGGGGCCATGCATTAGGGAAACCTTGTATAAAGTGACCATTCCTCTGCAGCTGTGACTGTTTAGGTGCAGCTACATTGACATGCATAGAGTCGGGTCTCTAGATTACCAGTCCACTCAAGCAATGCAGAGGTCTGAAAGTGCCACCAAATGCTCCAGAGCTTTTCACCCCAAGGGTACAGGCTGCAAACTAATGAGTGTTTTAGTGTTCTGCAGGACATTTGGATGACTGGGCAAGCTGTACAATCTCCTTGAGGAAGCTGGTCATGGAGCAGTTACTGGCTCATGGCCCCTTGCAAAGTCATCATCCCAATTTGGACTTGTCTCCCCCATGTTTAGAAGAATGCCTGCTCCTGAGCTAAGAGAACAGTCCAGTGGGCAAAGCTGCCACCAATTGGTCAAATGGAGTGGGGCTGAGGTGGATGGGCTTTCAGACAGCCATGCAGCACACTAAAATCTAGCCATCCAAGCGATGGCCCATGCTCTCTGGTATGCGTTAAGGGGTCTTCAGACTTAACCAAGAGAGGTTAGGTTGACTGCAATGCCCTGTCTGTGATTACCTTGATGGGCATCCTCTGGAAGGTCGAGACCTGAAGGGCCCTGGCTTGCTTTTGGGGTGCCCCTGTGTGGCAGTGGCACCCTCCTCGACCTGTGGAGCTGGAGCTGCTAAGGTCACCTGGGTGGATGGCCCCAGGGTGTGCACCTGCTGATCCTCCTCGTTATGGGTGCTTGAGTGCCCCTGGCTGACTCCTTGGCTGACTCCTTGAGGAGAAGGGGAAGCTGGAGTGAGATCAAGCTACCCTGCACCCCTCTCGCGTTGACACTGCTGGAAGCCAACTATGGCATCAGCGATGGAGTTAAGCACACACAGCAGTGCAGGACTGAAGTCCTGGACCAAGGTCTCCATAGTGGATGCCATCCTGCCAGTGTTGACTTTGGTGCATTGGCACGACGGCAATATCACCTTGGACTGAAGGCGGATGGACTCCTCCATTGGGCCTTGCAATCTGAGGAGTGCATCTGTCATCCCTTCCTGATGTTCCCATGATTGTCGCTACAGCTCCAACAACTGATTGAGAACTGAGTCTAGAGGCTCATCATTTGATTCAGACTCAGTAGATTCCTTGCCTCCGGTTGTCCTCCGAGTGCATGTGACCTCGAGTGTCTCTGCCTCGGCCTGCTGTGGAACGGATTGTATGCTGTGCTCACCAGATTGTGAACCCAAGCCTTGTGCACATGTAGGTCCCACTGAGGTGTGTGTCACTGCGCTGGTGGAGGGTGTGGATGAGTGCTCTGACAGGTGTTTGAGGGTCTGTCCTCAGGGTCCTCACCTGAGGTGCAGATGTGCCTATGAGAGAAAGTGGAGATTATTAGTGTTTGGCTACTTTGGTACACAGAACAGGGGACTCACAGTTGATCTGCCAGAGGGATGATCTGGTGCATGATCCTCACTCGGATGCTTGATGCTGACTTCGCCGTCACCACAGGGACAGTCTACGTCCCCCCCCAGCCAGTTCTAATGCACAGTCTTCGAAGGGAGTGAGGACCTTGATGCCTGGAGCTCCACCACCCCCCCAGGTCTCGGACATCAACTTTTTGTTGTGCGTGATCTAATCCTCCATAAAGATAGATGGAGAGAATGTGAGCAAGGTGCATGCCTGGCCAAATGAGAATGATGCCGTGTGTGTGCGTGTGCGTGTGTGTGGCTGAGTGGAGCCATAGACGGGATGAGGAGGCAAACTCCAGAGGACATGAGGCCAGATTGAGATGTGTGCATATTTGTGAGAGAGTAAGTGGTGATGCCCACTGAGTTGGCAGTCAGTGAGATGCCAGTGAATGTTTGAGGGGCTTGTGAATATGTGAGTTTAGAGTGATGAGATAGTTGACTTATCTTGGCGGCATGGATGAGATCGTTTCTTCACTGGATGGCCAACCTCTTGTGGGCAGTGTTGGCACTGACCACCACTGTCAACACCTCCCAAGCCAGACTGGTGATATTGCTGCCCCTCCTGTGGCCAGAGCAGGGGTAGAGGACATCACGGTGGGCCTCCATAGTGTCCAAAAGCCATTCCAGGGATGCATCACTGAATCGGGGCTGCAGTCTTCTTGCCTTTATGGGCCATGTCTTCTGTACGGCAGTCCTGGGCTGGAAGCACTGAGAGGCGTGTGCATGGCTGCACTTTAGATATGGCGCCCGGTGTGAGAAAGTGGCGAGGTGACAGCCTGGCAGGCAAATCAGAGGCTGCCTGCCAGTGAAACAGCATGTTTCCTGGGAATGCATGATTAATGAGGCGGGATTGGGAGGATATGGCGTGAAAGCCCGCTATTGCGGCCAGTGGGTAAAACGTCATTTTTCCCGCCCGCTACCGCACTTAGTGCAAATCTGGGACAGTTCTGCTCATTGTTATTTAAGTGGTCATCTGGCATTTTCCTAAGGCACCACTGCTTGGATATATTAAAGACCAGAGTCTGGCAAGAGGAAATTTGAGGAGAGACTTAATTTTTATCTTGAGGCAGATGAACTTGCAATAAATGCCAAAAGGAGAACAGAAAGATAAAATTAGATGAAACAATATGCTGTATTTGTGGTAAAGGGAAGAGTTCCCCCGCTATTAAGTCGAGCTTCGCATCATAGCCTAAAGGGTCAGTATTAAGAAGGTCGCCGTACCAAGATCTGTGGACTTACCCATGGAATCATTCAAGTTCTTAATCAGGTGAACACTGGTACGGCAATGGGTATTCAAATTCACCTTAATGTGACAAGAGTTAACATTTTATAAGCCAAGTATGGCTTCAAAGGAATGGATATTCGTCAAATTAGATCCCATCGAGCATGAGGGCATAACTGAGAAAAGGTCAAGCAGCAACATGACAGGGAACTTCTCCTTCAGTTTTAATTCACCCCACCCAGTATGCAGAAACCAGATGTGTTGTCAGCAATCAGCAATGTTGCACATGGCAATATTAACCAGACCAAACTAATGACAAGACCTAGACACCCTTCATAAACAGGTTAATGAAACAGGTTCAAGAGCTGACACTTGATACTAAGTATAACATGGGATTAAAGCAAATGGACTGCACAAAGGTTAAAAAACAAGGTTCCTTTATTCCGCTGGCATCAAAACCATAAAAACTCTCAAGGGAAAGTGTAACTTCAAGAAACAAACTATTTAAGAGAATATCCACGGCCCTTGGCTTCTCAACAAAGTGTCTCACTGGTCTTGAACTGCTGCTCCAGCTTCTGACTGCATTCCTTGTCTCTGTCTCTGTTTCTGTCCTCTCTCTGTGTCTCTCTCTCTCACTCTCACTCTCTCGCTTTCTCTCTCATCTGACTTTGCTCCTCAGCTTGTCAAAGACAATACTTCCTGTAGGGAGGGGCCCACTGGGGCTGACCAGTTCCCTTGCTTGGTTCTCTCCCTCACCATTGCCAACTACTGCAGGAGGCCCCACTACATAAGGAAGTAGCAATTACAATTCTTCAGAAACATTAGATATTTTTTGTCTATTCCCATGTTTAATGAACCAAACCACATCCCAGGATGTTCTTAATTCTATTGTGATCTCTCCAGGACAGAAGAAAGCTGTGAAACCTGACAGTATTGAAACCAAACTTACTAAGTTACCATCCATTACTGCCCTTGCACTGTTGCTACTATTGAACCCGGTTCCCCTTTGTCAAAGATAACCTCAAAGATCAATAAAAATGTCAAATTGTTTGGATGTATGCAGAGTTACAAGTGTGATGGTATTCATTATTATTCGAGTATTGGCATAACCTATCCTTCCTGCATATTACTGGGAGAGTGCTTTATTTCTTCTTATCATTTTATTAGATGACATTGTTGCTGAGTTTCTTAAAGCTTTTGATACGCTGTTAGTCAAGTTTATTCTTGGAGATGGCTATTGTCATCTCAAAATGATGTGGTGGGGGATATGATAAGTATTGCACTTACATTCTGATAATCAAAATCTAGTGAGCTGCCTGATGGGAGCAAGAAATTACAATAAAAGAGGAGAACTGCAAGTGTATGCTCTATCTAAAGGAAATATTCTAGCGAGTCTGAAATAGAAGTAGTAATTACATTACCACACCAACTTGAGTGTGCATCAAATATAACCCTAGAATCAAGCAGGGTCGTTTTATAATTCAATTTCAAGACAGCTAGTCAAGATGGCAGCCCATAAAATAAAACTTGCGCAGACAGGCGATGCATTATATTCCTGGAGCAAGATATTTTCAGATATTACATTACAAATCAGCATATATATAGCATTTCCTTCTCCCTGCCATTTAATGTCTTCATCAAAATTGAAAAGAGGGTGCTCAAGTTAAATTCTTCATATGTTGTGTTCAATGCTCTAACTATTTCTAATGCTGATCTCACTGGCTAGTAGCTATGAACAATATTCAAAGCTGAGTGAAGTGCCTGGAGAAATTGATGACTGAAAGCATTTCTGTGACCATGAGCCTTCTGTGTAATCTTTATGTAATTCTGAAAGCTCTTCTATTTGTCTCTCTTAGTTTAGCAAAAGAATTTTTACAGCAATGCTAACTCATGTGAATTTGAATTAGGGAAATTATTAATGTTTGAATAACTTGCATGGTTTACATTGGGCAGAATCGTCCCAGATTTGTATTAAGTGTGGCAGCAGGCGGGTAAAACGATGTCTTACTCGCCGGTGGCGATGGTGGCTTTTCAGGCCTTATTGTCCCAAACCCGCCGCATTACTTATGCATTCCCAGGAAACATGCTGTTTCCATGGTGGGCAGACTCTCATTTGCCTGCCACGCCATTGCCTCGCTGCTTCAGCATGCCGGGTGCCATATTTAAAGTACAGCTGCACACACACATCTAGGGCTTCCATTGCATGACTGCTGCAGGGAAGATGTCCACAAAAGGCAAAAAGATTGCAGCCCTCAGGTTTAGCGACGCAGCTTTGGATCGCCTTTTGGATGCCGTGGTGGCCCACTGCAATGTCCTCTATCTCCACACTGGCTGCAGGATGGGCAATGACATCACCATCCAGGCTTGGGAGGCAGTGACAGTGGTGGTCAGCGTATGCCCTTCAAAAGAAGACAGCCACCCAGTGCCACAAGAAGATGAATGATCTTCTCCATTCCACCAGGGTAAGTCACTCATCTCATACTCTCAACTCACACACTCACAAACCCATCACACTTTTATGTTTTTGATTATCAGGTTCACCGCGTCTGATGAACGCTAGCTGAGCCCTTGATATTAACACATTAGTTGGTGCTTGAAACCATATAAGCAGAGAGACCGATTAACTGAACAAACACTGGTAGTTTATTGAAACTAAGAGCGCAAACACCACGTGTGCTTCTTCAATCACTTCCAGCTCTAGGCTTCCTGGTACCCAAGTAGGCCACGCTGGGTAGCAATTGGTCAATAAAGTCACATGCTCAATTAACTACATTTTGTTAAAGGTACATAGCACTCCACTTTACCACACATACATCCACAGGGATTTTACTCACTGCCATTTCAAGGGACATCACCATTCACTCCCTCATACACATCTTCATGTCCTCATCCTGTCCATGGGACCAGTCACCACCCACACAAGCCAGGCATACTTTTCACCTGGGCAGGCAGGTTATACTCTCTCCATCTCTATTCATGCAGGACAAGCTGGCACACAACAAGAGGGAGAGGTCACAACAGGTGGAGAAATGCCTGAAATCGAGGTCCTCATGGACTTTGAAAACAGAGCCATCCAGCTGGCCGGCAAGGATCTGGACCAGTCCTGTGCAGACACTGAGGTTAGTGCTGCTCTACCAAGTGAGGATCCAGCAGTGCAACATCCATCAGACAATCATGCTGTGAGTGACACGTCCTGTTTCACAGGCCACTGCTATGTGCTAATTAACTCCCCTTGCTTCTGCAAGCATGCCCGGGAAACAACCTCAGAGTCCTCGGTTCAGGACCTCCAATCAAGCCCTGAAGAAGCCTCTGAAAAGGAATCTGAAGTCCTTGAAGTTCCGTCACAGTGCTCACCCACACCCTCCACCAGCGCAGAGACACACAGGTAGGTTTAGAATGGCCTCGGGATCACAATCTGGTGTGCACATCACACTTTCTGATCCACAGCAGGTGGTGGTAGGGACTTCCCAGGTGTCCGGCACTCAGAGGACCGCTGGAGGCCAGAAAGTCACTGAGTCCAAATCAGATGACGAGCCTCTGGACTTGGTCATGTAACAGTTGCTGGAGCTGCAAAAGCAAGCTTGGGAATATCAGGGAGGGATGTCCACTGTTTCCTCAGATTGCAAGGCATGATGGAGAAGTTTATCCAT